>NC_068277.1:19437953-20637953 GCF_025860055.1 Xyrauchen texanus | reverse complement strand
TTTATGAATGTTAACAACAAACGGGAGCTAAAGGGGCAGAGGAGGTGTAGGGCACCAGCAGCATGTGCGTGAGCTGGAGTACCTAAATTTGGAGACAAACAGAGTGATGACACACAGTTCACTTCAACAGTGAGCACATCTGCTCCTGAGCTGCATGAGCCTGGCAGATTGGGCTTAATTAAGTGCTGATTTTAACTGTGTGTGTGTGTGTGTGTGTGTGTGTGTGTGTGTGTGTGCGTGTGTGCGCGTGTGCGCATGTGCGTGTACATGCATGCATGTGTTTGGGAGGTTTATGAGGAATTCTTTTAGGTTACAAACTGGTAATTACTAGGGTATTATGCTATAAATGTGGTTTATGAGGACACCAACGTTTTGTTTTTGTGTGTGTGTGTTTTTGTGTGTGTGTGTGTGTGTGTGTGTGTGTGTGTGTGTGTGTGTGTGTGTGTGTGTGTGTGTGTGTGTGTGTGTGTGTGTGTGTTTAAATGAACTATCCCTTCACTCTTTTATAAAGCTCTGATACTGCATGCACACACTGTGGCTGCCCCACTGGCATTTAGTGCACCTGTGGAGGTGTGTGCTTGTGTTCCATCATGCAATGTCGGGCTACAAATGCCTCTTGTCACCCCTATTTCACCCCCCATTACCCTGGGCAGGAGGGCCAGTCAAGTGTGTGAGGGCACAGCAAATGAGAGTAAATGGTAGAAGGAGGGAGTGAGAGAGAAATAAAAAGAAAGACCTCAGAACAGAAAAGAAGAAACAAATTTTGGTTTCATTCCCAGCTCAGATCCAACAGAACAATTATAAAGATCTATACACACATCTCTTTGCCTGTGTCCATTAAACAGTTTCTATAGCAGTCTCATCACACCTACTAACACAGTTTTTCATCACCACATATTTGTGTTTTTAAAAAGTAACAATAAAGGACTGCAGAAATACATTACATTACATGTGTTCAGATTAATAGTGGACATTTTTATATAATTCAGAGACAAATTCACTCTTCACTCTTATTTGAGCACATGCAACTGTGTCTTATTTACTTACCACCTGCAATCCATGTGCTAAATGTACTGAAAGAAAGGACTGCACCATCAGTATCTAAATTTTGTCATTGTCATTCTTTAAAAAAAAACATCTCCTTTCTATGTAAATTAGGCTTATTATACACTCACTGAGCACTTTATTAGGAACACATGTACACCTATTTATTCATGCGATTATCTAACCAGCCAATCGTGTGGCAGCAGTGCAGTGCATAAAATCGTGCAGTGCATAAAATCATGCAGAAACAGGTCAGGAGCTTCAGTTAATGTTCTCATCAACTGTTAGAATGGGGGAAAAAATGTGATCTCAGTGATTTTGACCGTGGCATGATTGTTGGTGCCAGATGGGCAGGTTTGAGTATTTCTGTAACTGCTGATCTCCTGGGATTTTCACGCACCACAGTCTCTACAGTTTACTCAGAATGATGCCAAAAACAAAAAACATCCAGTGAACAACAGTTTTGTGGACAGAAACACCTTGTTGATGAGAGAGGTCAACGGAGAACGGCCAGACTGGTTTGTGCTGACAGAAAGGCTAGAGTAACTCAGATAAGCACTCTGTACAACTGTAGAGAGCAGAAGAGCATCTCAGAATGCACAACACATTGAACCTTGAATCAGAAGGGTTACAGAAGCTGAAGACTACGTCTGGCACTATATTAGGACCATTGTGTTCCTAATAAAGTGCTCAATGAGTGTAGGTTGCGCCTTATTCACTCAGCACTATTTTCCTGTCTCAATTAGTGTTCGCAAATAGTGCACAGAATTTTATTGTTTTTATAGCATTATGATTAATAAACAGCATTCTCCATTCTAAATAGCTAATTCAAGTGCCTGATTCACAGCTGTGGAGCAATGTTGTACAGTCCCAGTAAAGTGTGCCAGATCTTAGTAGTCTGTCGCATCCTCCACAAACTTGTGCTCAGAAGCGGCCCACAAGATGGGGAATTGCACTGTGTAACTTGCTTTCAGCACAGATTTTATTTGTGCATTTGTGCCATTTCCTGATTTGCATAATTTCTTTAGTGAGTTAGGTGCTAAAACAACGCAGGCAGTGTGTGCAAAAAGATCAACACTGTCAGTTGGAGCAAAATTCATTATAAGTAAATTCCCCCTCAGCATTGTATGACATCAACATCAGTGCTTTCGTTAATATTATATAAATATTATGACTTTTTTGTATATTCTGTGTACAGTGGCATTGATGTCACACACACACTAATTAACAAGATCAGCCAAATTAAAAAGGAGGCAAGCATGGTATGAGGCAATAAGAGCGTCTGTTTATAGAAAAGCTTGGGCATGTCAGCTGCTTCCCTTTCATTCATGAGCTGAAATATTTGTAATGATGTAATTATTTGTCTTGAAGTGCTCTGTAACAACGCATACCTAAATGGGTTTCTTCCTGAACTCTTACTGAACATAAGTTCATCGACATTTCCAAAGGTACCAGATCAGGTATCAATTTCTAATCAAAAATACATTTCTAGCATCAGTCCTTGAAGTGGCTCACAATCGTTGCCTGTACCTTGTCATCGTCCCCTTCTTCTGAGCAGTCTCATGATCTTGCGTCAGACTGCTACACTACTTAAAATGCAGTTTTTAAAAACATTTTTAACAATATTCTGTTTATTTAATTTTGTTGTGACTTAATTATGTTGTATTGTGTCTTATTTCTGTTTTACTCTGGCTTTTCCATTTGTTTTGGCTTTATTTTCATTGTGTTTTCAGCTTTTATTTGCTTTGCTAGTTTGGTTGTGTTGTGCACCCCTGGACCATTTTAAAGTGGATCCACAAATGTCAAATGCCAGAATAGGTACAATTTAACATTATGATGATATCTAAAATAAATGGTTGTGCTGTATTGCAAATGCAAATGATCTCTTTAAAGCCATTGTAGAAAATGGTCCTCAATGCATTTATGTCTTGAATGGTTTTGAATGATGTTCAACAGGCATTGCGCACACCTACATGCACACACACACACACACACGCACAGTAAAGCTAATCAGAAAAGTGGGCACCGACTCACCGACATGAAACCACATCTTATTTTCCAGGTCCAAATTTCTTCTCAGGATTCTTTTAGAGCCAATTTTACAGCGTCATCTACATACTGACATCAGTGCACACATACACACTCTTCACCAGGATAATGTGGTTGACAGAGCCAAGAAATAATGATAATGAAGATAAATCTAAAGCTGAAGATGTTAGGGGGGGAAATCTCGGTAATGACCATGCCGCTTTTAATGGCTGCTCACAAAGCTCAGGCCAAAAATTTCATTTGGTTATTTTAAGGTTCACAGAGAAGTTTTAAGGCCAACAAACATGCTTGAGCAAGTTTACTGTACTTGCAAACCATTTACCTGCAGTGAGAGATCTACTAAAAGTGACGAATAAAACTTAACAACCACAGCTAATCTAATTTCAGCAACTGACACTCTTTGATGTGACATTTTTGAACAGCCTATTTTATGCTCTTTGAGGAATGATCAAACTATTTGACCAAATTCTGAATATGAACTGAATACAACAAATCTCTAACAGTGTATTGGGCTTATACACTTAAATCACTTAAATTCACTGAAATTGCTGCAATAGTAATACATTGCTATTTATCTTCATTATATAGAGAAAATAATTAGATACTTAATTTGTACTCATTTATGTTGTACATTAATTGTGTGCGTGACTAATGGTTGTAAAACACAGTATGCTTGCTGGGTACAGCTGCAAGCTTGAATAGTTTACATAAAACTCCAGATTTACTGAATGACATGCATTAGTTGTTGATGTTGGACTCACACTGTGACAGCTTCTCTTTCTTTAGATCGTCCTAAAATGAAAACATCTGTCTGTGCTGTCTCTGTATACCGACTCAGAGGAAAATGTTATTGCTCAGAGGTTATGCTTGATAGCTCAAGAAATGTAATTGAGGTCTTATGATTAATTTAGGTATCAATATGTCTCCTGATTAGATATTAGACCTCCTAAATACATTTTAGATCCCCTAAAACTCCTGAAGAGAAATAAAGACAACACAAATGAGACAACTGTTGACAAAAATATTATTATACAGCTATAAAATGAATGTGGATAGCATTGCTCAGATAATTTGATTTTGGACGAATTAAATGAGAAATGAATGAGTTCATATTTAAAGCTTTGACCTTTTTTTTACAGACGTGTCTTGGCATACCTGAGCACAGTTTGAGACATTGTTGAGATCTCATCTGAAACTCTAGAGATGACACATGTGAGATTCCTGGAATAATTTTCTAGGTAAAAAAATATGAGAAGCAGGTTCTCCAAATGCTCTCCATTTAATTTACCTGCTGTCTTGGACAAACAACTGAGATACTGTATTAAAGAAATCTCTTTTCTTTTTTTTTTTTCTTTGACAAAAATGTGTGATTGTACTTGGGTAATTTTGTAAAAGTATTTATTTGTCTACAAGTATGTGTCTGCAATACTCTGTGATACACAAATCTGCATTGTTAACTGTCCCAGCACAACCATAATCTATCCTCTCACATCTCACAGCAACCTCAAAATGTCACACAGTACTTCATAATTTAGGTAGTGTAATATTAGTTCACAGAAACCCAAAAGAATGGTCCTAGATGATAACAGTAAGAGATAACATTTATGTGTTTCATAAAGTGGAGACTGGGTCTAGTTTTGACATACTAAATTAGTAACTATACGGTTTTATGTTAAAGTTCCAATTACACAAACGTGTTTTTTTCTAGCAACTGTTTTGTATGATGATTTTAAACACCTAGGCAAGGCAAGGCAGGTTTATTTATATAGCACATTTCATACACAATGGCAATTCAAAGTGCTTTACATAAAAACGATAAAGAAAATACAAGATACGTGAAAGAATACATTTTAAAACCAATGAAGAACAAGAAATAAGAATAAAAGTAATGTTATATATATATATATATATATATACACATTATTAAAATGATTAAAAAAGAGAAAGAATACTGAAATAAAATGCTGCAGTGTAATCAGTGTAGCACAGTGCTCAGTTAATAAATGTACAGCTAAACAGATGCGTTCCCTATCTGTCACTCACTCGATGTTGGATTGATGTAGTGACACTAGGGGTCACTGCTGGGAGCCCCAATAAAATTTGGCAAATGGAATTTGCATGCCACTCCCCCTGACATACGGGTGTAAAAGGAGCTGGTATGCAACCACTCATTCAGATTTTCTGTTCAGAGCCGAGTTGTGTCAATGTATTCCACTGCCAATCCATTCGCATCTGTAAGAAAGCAACTGTCTCACGCAGCTGTTAGATTCTATGACACATCACAGCGGTTTCTCCCGTCTCGCACAGATACGTTTGGAGAACGCCCCTGGGCACTTTGGCAGCATGCGTTGAACGCTAAAAGAGCATATATTTTCTCTAAAATAGTACATATTCTCTAAAAGAGAGGGCACTGATGGAAAGCATCTTTTTAAGCTATGTGCAGTTCCAGATTGAATCCTCCTGATATTTGAACTCAACAGCCAAACAAACACACCCCTCCCTTCAGTGTTCTTTCAGAAGCACTCTAATTTTTTTTTAATTAAAAAAATTAAATTTTATCTCAACAACCTCTCTCTTCTTCTTATCTTTATGTTTTGTTCTGTCTCATGAAACCTCTCACCTCTATTTTAACATCAATGTGTACAGCAGTTGTTTTATTAAGTCTTTCTCTAAGTCCAGTATGTTGCAGACCTGTGTTTCATAGAGCTGTCTTCAGAATGCAGTTTAGATGCTGGATTTTATGCCCCAGTTGCAACAATAAAATTCAAGAGAGCGGAGACAAAAATCTAAAGATTGATCTCAATTTGATCAGCAAGATATTGTTGAGAAATTATTAAGCAAGACATTTTAAGACAATATTGAATGAGTTTGGTAGCTTGGCAGCTCTTCTGGATTTTCTCAGTCTTTTCCTTTCTCTCTTCTTCTCCTCTTTAACATGCATACATTCTGCTCTCAGTGTCAAGAAATTCCCTTCTGTTTGATATATTAATTTATTTGCTCAGACCAGGGGTGATTCTATTGGATAACAGCCTTAGGGTTCAGCCTTCATGCTCTTGAGAAATATGTTGGTCAAGGGTAAATTTCTAGATGCAAGAAATTGCTGGTGCAATTGCATTGCCTGTCTGACGATTTATGCATACATTTTGTTATTACATGGTATTACATTGCTAGGGGCCTAATATGAAAGACAGCGATGGCCCCAAATTAGGTTCTAGAATCACCTACATCATCTGTATGGTTTAGACTGCTAAATATTTGCCAAAGAGATGCAAAGATTGCACATAATACACTTTCCATTAACTAATCTGTCTCTTGTTATCTTTCTTTTCCTCTAAACCAACCTTCCTCTTCCCTACCCTGCACTTTTCTTTAACCTACCCTCCCTTTTTGGTCTTCTCAACTGCAGGTTTCCTTAGCACAGGAGATCAGTCTGCTAAAGGAAACTATGGTCTGTTGGATCAAATCCAGGCACTGCGTTGGCTGAATGAGAATATTGGACACTTCGGTGGTGACCCTGAGCGAATCACTGTCTTTGGTTCTGGGGCTGGAGCGTCATGTGTCAACCTTCTCATCCTGTCGCACCACTCTGAGGGTAAGAAAGGTTTGTGTGTGTGTGTGTGTGTGTGTGAGCGTGTATTTATCACTTTGTGGGGACCAAATGTCCCCATATGGATAGTAAAACCCGAAAGTTTTGACCTTGTGGGGACATTTTGTCGGTCCCCATGAGGAAAACAGCTTATAAATCACACTAAATGATGTTTTTTGAAAATGTAAAAATGCAGAATGTTTTCTGTGAGGGTTAGGTTTAGGGGTAGGGTTAGGTTTAGGGGATAGAATATAAAGTTTGTACAGTATAAAAACCATTATGTCTATGGAAAGTCCCCATAAAACATGGAAACACAACATGTGTGTGTGTGTGTGTGTGTGTGTGTGTGTGTGTGTGTGTGTGTGTGTGTGTGTGTGTGTGTGTGTGTGTGTGTGTTTAACAAACTAATAGAGTCTCTGCACATGCTTCCATTTCATTTTTAATGGTGTTTAGGTGTCGTGTGTTTACAATTACCTCACCAAGTGTCTTAGCATCCTGTCTAACTTTTGTTCTCTGAATTCCTTGTCAAAAGTCCATCTTCACTCCCACCATCTTCATCATCACTGTCATCCTCACCTAACGTCAGTCCTGCAGCCCTCAGCTGTCAATCATGTCAGGTAAGCCATGACAAACGTTATCACTGGAGACAAAGACCATGTCATTTCAGCCCACATCAATGCCCTGTATGAAATCCATCCCAACAAAAACAGGAAGGATAAACAAATAAAGAGCCTGTGAAATCACTTGATTTCCAATTGAAGATTTAAGATGATGCTGGACATATGAAAAGGCTCCTCCATTTCTTAAAATAGCATATAGGCTTTAGCAACATCACAGCCATGAACCGTGATTTGCTACTTGCTAGTCAGTTGCAGATGGGATTGTGTGGGTGGGTGTGCAATTAGAAATACAGACGGTGTGAGAGAAAAGAATGTAGTGTTAGCAGAGACAAAGCTACAATAGCTACATATTGATTTCCCTGGGAAATCAGGTAACATGGTCTTCAATAATTAAAAAGACAAAGAGAGAGAGAGAAAAGTGGGCAGAACAAGGAAAAGAAGAGCCCTTCAGAAATGTTTCTACACTTCAGTTAAGAATAAGAAGAAAAGTGAAAAGTAAAGTTTTTGTTATAGAAACGCTAGAGCACTAGAGCTTGTATTTCAATGCAAGATGGCATTAGCACCATATTACCTCTATAATTACTGAATAATGTTGTTCGAGCATTAGTTCAGCATCAGAGAAAACATCATTCTTTTTCAGACATGTTTTTCCATTGATGCGACTTCAGCTGGCAGTTTGTAGAGTTGCACAGAAACTGACATGATAACACTCCCAGTAATTCCATCCCATTTACAAATCACAGTTGTCTTACATTTCAATGTTACCTCTGTGTACACAAAGTATGTTTAATATACAACATACATACCATTAAAATAACCATAGCTACCTCATCAAATGTAGCATCAATGTAGCTTATTTAAATGAATGGAAATAGAAAATTTTAAAATATCAATGAAAGTTTTAATTCCGAATACTTTTTTTATTTTGAACAAAAAGCTAAACCTGTGTACAAGTCCCAAAACATAGTACACTGCCTATTTTTAATTAAATTATGCTATGTACAGTTTTGTGACCAGAAAGGAATAACTAAGGTGTGTGGAGTGATGGCTGCTGGAAATGGTGCCTGTCTAGATTTGATCAAAAATGACTTTTTTCAAATAGTGATGTGCTCTTTCTTACATCAGTAAAATTTCAGTAGTTAACATTCATTTGGAAATTCAACTTTGTACATTCTGACATTGCAGGAATAGCAGTGTAGTGCCGATGCACAATCTTCAATCTCTGCTACTAGGTTTCACCGCTAGGTGGTACAATTTCCAACCACATTTTAACCACTGAAGATCACTTTTAGAGGCGAATTTGCAAAGTAAAATATTATGGACGAAATAACCTGTTGAATAACAAAGATGAAATCTTTAAAAAATAAAATATTCTTTGGAAGGTAATTGTTAAATATTTAATTACTTTATTATTTATTGAAATATTCACTACTTAAATATACAAAAAATCACCGTTAATGCAACGCATTTACTTTTCATTTTAGCTTGCTTTTTTGTTTCAAAGACATTTTTCATTAATATACTTCCATAGGTGTGGCAAAAGTAAATTTTGTACCCTGGTGAAGTAAATTCGTTTTCTCATAGTTAACAGCTTTGTGTCACTCCCTCCCAACCCAGGGCTGTTTCAGAGAGCCATAGCTCAGAGTGGTTCAGCCATCTCTAGCTGGTCCATTAACTATCAGCCCTTGAAGTACACCAAGATTCTGGCCCGTAAAGTGGGATGCACGTATGGGGAGACTGCGGACCTTGTGGACTGTCTTCGCAGGAAAAACTTCAGAGACCTGGTGGATCAGGACATCCAGCCGGCCCGCTACCACATTGCGTTTGGACCTGTGGTGGACGGAGACGTTGTGCCAGATGACCCTGAGATCCTCATGCAGCAGGTGATCATAAATTTAAATTTAATTTGTGAATACAGTTTCAAAGAATTCAACCATTCAGTCTATCAAGGACTTTCCATGGTGAATTGCCACTTCCCAAGACAAGGATTACGCCCGTTTCACACATACTCCGTGTGCAGTGCGTATGCGTATGCGGTGCGTATAAGGTACAGGAGCAGCACGCGCTATAGTGCTTTCACATATGCTGCGTTTGCAGTGCGCTACAGATACTGTGTGCCACAAAATCAAAAATGTTTAAGGAATTTTGAATTTTAAATCCAAACGTTAACTTTGAGATTGTTTAAGGCATTGAAACAGTTTTAATTAATTTTAATCATTGTGATTCTTTGTTTTACATGTAGTTTGAGTTGTTGACAGAAGAAAAGCTATCACGCTATATCTGTTGCTAAGAAGGAGAAGAATGAGACGCATTTGGGTTCACTCTGTCTTTTTTAGGGTAAAGAAATCATATATGATGGCATTTTGCAACTTTTGGGACTATAATCATACTTTTTTGTTTTTCTTGACCCTGTAATTTAGTAACTGTAGAACAGATTAACTGAAATGATGCGTATATGATGAAATTATTACAGTTTCTTGTCAATCTATGTCTATTTTAATGTGAAAAATAGACTCGGTCCGTAAACGATCGCTTCACTTCTGTATACGCACCACAACTGATTGACGGATTGACGGACTGCATCCGCGTGCAGTGTAAAAGTTCTAACCTGTTAACGTGGGTACAGAAAAAAATACGCACTGCATACGCACCGCATACGCACTGCAAACGGAGTATGTGTGAAACGGGCGTTAGGCTTAAACCTTTACACCACCGTTTTGACCAAAGGTCTATCTTTTTAGATAAAATTTGTTTAAAGCTTAATCAAACATAAATTATTGAAGGTATACTTCATTAAAATGACACTGCTACAAATTAATGCTCTTAACATACAGAATGAGATTATATACAGTCTACATCTACAACTCCCTTGGCTACGCCACTGGTCTGTATACGTTTTAGTGTTTAAATTCTTTCATATGACAAATGTTATTGTCCTTTTGGCCGCTTCAAAGTTTGGTGCTTCTTTAAAATACTGGATGTATGCATTGTTTTGCCACCTGTCCATTTTGGTAAAATAGTTCCATGGCATGTTTATTCCTGTTTTATTGTCATGTGATCTTGTCATGTGTTTCCCATGTTCTCGACATTGTGTCGAATGAAGTGACACAAGGGGTCTTCCTGGGTGCCAAACGTACCTCTGAACCTGAGAAAAGGCCAATGTCAAGTTGGCAGATAAAATTTGCATGCCCCGCCCCAGACATACGGGTATAATGAAGCGGGGCAGCGAGTGTCAGTCAGAATATTTCTTCAGAGCCGGACGGTTGTGCAACCACTGTTTAACTCACCTCTACTGGCAATAAGCACTGCTGTTGGATCTGCGGCACGTTTCCAGCTGGCGTTCTCTCTCTCTCTGCATGCTGTGCAGTCTACGCCCCTGGGTGCTTCGACAGCGCTTTCATTGTCGTGCTGCAGGAACTGCGCTCTGCCACCGACCTCACTCTCAGAGCCACGAAGGTCACAGCGCAGGCACTCGGGCGGTCGATGGCCACCCTCGTGGTCTAGGAGCGTCACCTCTGGCTGAACATGGTCGAGATGCGCAACGTTGACAAGGCACGCTTTCTCAACGCCCCTGTATCCCAGCTTGGCCTCTTCGGCGACACCGTCGATGACTTCGCCCAGCAGTTTTTGCCGGTGAAGAAGCAGATGGCACATCTTGCCGCGTCGCCACCAAACCAGTGCCTAAACCACAGGTAGCGGTTCCCCTGCGGCTAAACAACAGGTAGCTCCGCCTCAACCTGGGCCCAGCTCTCTGCCCCAGCGTCGACCACCTCGCAGGCGGCGTACGCCCCCTATCTCCAGGACCTCTTCTAGGACCAGGAAAGCTCAGAAGCGCTCCTGAGACGGGCGACCCAGGCAGTCAGACGTTCGCTCCGGAGCTGGTACCAAGACCACTCCGTCCCCCGGTGGAGGGCCGGGAGGAGAATCCTTGTTTCATTTGCCGCACCGCCTTCGGGCTGCGGCACCCACATTCTCAATAAAGAGCGATTTCCTCAGAGATAGATCTCTTTGCATCCCAAGACAACTCCCACTGCCCGCTCTGGTACTCTCTGACAGGAGCTCCTCTTGGGACAGACGCGCTGGCACACAGCTGGTCCCGGGGGCTGCATAAGTACGCATTTCCCCCAGTGAGCCTTCTTACACCTGTGCTGTGCAAGATCAGGGACGATGAGGAACAGGTCATCCTGGTGGCCCCTTACTGGCCCACCCGGGCCTGGTTCTCGGAAATTATGCTCCTCGTGACAGCACTTCCCTGGAAAATTCCCTTGAGGAAGGACCTTCTTTCTCAGGGACGGGGCACCCTCTGGCACCGGCACCCAGACCTCTGGAACCTCCACGTCTGGCCCCTGGATGGGATGTGGAAGATCTAGTGGACCACCTGCAGTCGTAGACATGATCGAGCCAGAGCTCCATCCACCAGGCAACTTTACGCCCTAAAGTGGCACTTGTTTGCGAATTGGTGTTCTTCTCGAGCTGAAGACCTACAGAGGTGCACAGTTTGGTCAGTGCCTTCATTCCTGCAGGAGAGGCTTCATTCCTGCAGGAGAGACTGTCTCCCTCCACCTGCTATCGCAGCCCACCACGACGCAGTAGATGGCAAGTCCCTAGGTAAGCACGACTTGATTATCAGGTTCCTGAAAGGCTCCCGGAGACTGAACCCTCCCCAGCCTAGCCTGTTCCCCTCCTGGGATCTCTCTGTGTTCCTCTCGGGCCTTCAGAGACCCCCCTTCAAGGTGCTTGATTCAGTTGAGCTCAAGGCCCTCTCGCTGAAGACGGCCCTCCTGATCGCGTTAGCCTCCATCAAGAGGGTTGGGGACCTGCATGCGTTCTTTGTCAGCGACACCTGCCTGGAGTTCGGTCCGGCACATTCTCACGTTATCCTAAGGCCGCGACCGGGCTACGTGCCCAAGGTTACTACGACCCCCTTCAGGAACCAGGTCGTGAGCCTGCAAGCAAGCTGCCCCGGGAGGAGGCAGACCCAGCCTTCTCGTTGCTGTGTCCGGTATGTGCTTTGCGTATCTATTTGGACGGCACGCAGAGCTCTAGATGTTCCAAGCAGCTCTTTGTCTGCTTCGGCGGATGGCGGAAAGGGAACGCCGTCTCCAAACAGAGGTTAGCTCACTGGGTTGTTGATGTTATTTCCATAGCTTATCCCACCCAGGCCGTGCCCGCCCCCTTGCGAGTTCGAGCACACTCTACGAGAAGTGTGGCATCCTCGTTGGCACTAGCCCATGGCACCTCCTTAGCAGACATCTGCAGAGCAGTGGGCTGGGCAACACCCAATACCTTTGCCAGATTTTATAATCTCAGGGTTGAGTCATTCTCGTCCCAGGTTTTGTCAGGTCCGAGCCAGTAGAACTCGGTCTTCAACCCTTAGGGGTGCAGGGAACCTAAGGTCTGTATGTGACACCTCTTTGGGGGCGTTGGGGAGGGCTACGTGCAGCCGACACAGTTGCCTTCAGCACGCAGTAGCCTGCTTGCACCTGTCTCGGCAGTTCACGTAACACAGTCAGTAGGTGGTGTTTTTATATGGGACCCCTTGTGTCACGTCATTCGAGATGTTGTGTCCCTCCTGCCACAGCACTAGACCTACTACTGTAAACGGCCGTACCTTATTTTCGGCTCCTCAGTGCAAGACGTTGTGTCCCTCCTGCCACAGCACTAGACCTACCACTGTAAACGGCGTACCTTATTTTCGGCTCCTCAGTGCACTCTCTCCCCTCTTCCCTTTATACCTATATGTCCGGGGTGGGGCATGCAAATTCTGTCTGCCAACTTGACATTGGCCTTTTCTCAGGTTCAGCGGTACGTTTGGCATCCCAGGAAGACCCCTTGTGTCACTTAATTCGACACAACGTCTCGTACCTTCCCTCAGGGAACGGAGGTTACAACAGTAACCATGAAGTTCTTGTGTCTTGTCCCCAGTGGTCACTGTTTCATTAGCTTGTTAGCTAATAGTCTTGATATCTTGTTTAGAGATTATAAGAATGTATGTATTGTCAATAAGACAATAGACATAGAGTATAGATGTGTTATACTAAAATATGTGGATTATGGACAATACATAAATTCTTATAATCTCTAAACAACATAACGAGACTGCTAACAAGCTATATGTACACAGTAATAGTAATCTTCCATACCAAACTAATTCATTCAACATACTCAGAAGTAACTCTCAAAAGTTGTGAGTATGCTGTACTATATTAATTTGTCAAAATAATTTAATTTGTGTAAGGAAATGCAATCATTATTTCACTTTTTCACTATTTACACAAAACACTAAATATAGTACACACTGAATACAAGGTTTTGCTTTAAAAACATCCAGTTCTACAGCTCCAAATGTTTTGCGCATGCACATTAAAACATCCACTACGTCACATGCATCCATTACATAGTAGATTTAGTCACCGCTCTTTGCAGTGAGGACTACTTGGTTGCTCTGACAGATTATATATAGTTTCGCAAAAATAATTGATACATGCTTGCTTTCTTCACTAGGGGGAGTTCTTGAACTATGACCTGCTTATTGGTGTAAATCAAGGTGAGGGGCTGAAATTTGTGGATGATGGGGGCTCTGAGAGTGAAGAGGGGATTTCAGCGGCAGCATTTGACTACACCATCTCTAATTTTGTTGACAACCTCTATGGATACCCTGAAGGTAAGCAATTGAGTACCAAATCATTTTTAAATACTGTCTATCTGTCTTATATTTCTCATGAATAAAAGATATATGCACACATACTTTATATGAAATTGTGTGATGTACAGAATAAAAAAGAAAGCATGACATTAGAGACCCTGATTTAGTTGTGCAGTACAGTCTAGTATCGGTCTAATTTATATACCTGTATTTATTTTGCCAAGGAAAGTTTAGTTGGGAAAACACCACGCTGGCTTAGATTTACAGTAGGAGCAAAACAGGGTACAACAATGCAATTGATGCTGCTATTTTACTTCATATCCTGTTTTCAGTCTGTTGATTAGGTGCTATTATGATTTGTTCCACTAGAGGGCGCTAAAAGGCAAGCTATGACGGTCATCATTTGTGAATTGAATGCTGTTTTTTTATTGTAGCCTACCATACATTAAGCCTTGGAGATTTTGGTATTTTACAATCAAGGGACCAAATATATTTTTCTAACATAGAGCATTTATCTGTGGACATTTGTATAATTGTTTAACAGACACACATACATGCACACTCTCATGCACAAATACATATTTAATTTTCTTAAGTTTATTTGACTTGTTGCCAAATGCTCTGTCACTTAAATGCAATATCTGCTCTCTCACTTCCACCTCCATTCTCTTGTCTACCTTTTTTAGGTAAAGACATCCTGAGGGAGACTATTAAATTCATGTACACAGATTGGGCAGACAGAGACAATGGAGAAATGCGGCGGAAGACTCTCCTCGCATTATTCACTGATCATCAGTGGGTGGCTCCAGCAGTCGCTACTGCCAAGCTTCATGCGGAGTACCAGTCTCCTGTTTACTTCTACACATTCTATCACCACTGCCAAACAGAAACACGACCTGAATGGGCAGATGCGGCACACGGAGACGAGATTCCATATGTGTTTGGTGTACCTATGATTGGAGCAACTGACCTCTTCCCTTGCAACTTTTCCAAAAATGATGTCATGCTTAGTGCTGTGGTTATGACCTACTGGACCAACTTTGCCAAGACCGGGTAGGTCTGTTTGTGCAAAAAGAGCCAAAAGTTGAGTGGGTGGGGGGGTTCGCTGTCCTTTTCTGTATATTGCGGCGCCGTTTTGTGGTCCGTTCTGCATAACGCGGCTGCTTATTTTAGCTTATCGTGGCCTATTCGGCCCGTTTCGCGGCCGACCCACCGGGAAAATGCCCGGTATGCCAGATTATCAGTCCAGCCCTGGAAACAAGTGAGATTACTAAAGTTTTTTCTAAAGAGAAAAATCTGAGAAACAGAAGACTATAGCTGTGTTCTCAATGAATGATTTTGGCTGTAATTTTTCCATCTGAGACAAATTTTACGGATCATAAAAGAGTTCTCTTGTCGTTATCTTTGATCGCTTAGTGGTTCACATTCACCAGAGGCTGATGTGATGAATCTTATCCTCTGACGTGGTTCTGTCGTAGTCATGTAGTGTGACTGGTCCTACGACGGCCAGATGAGACTCAACACCAAGTCACCGCTGTCAATCGGGATTATTGGGACCAAAGACTTGACACACAGTCTGACATAATGTCTCACAGTGTGACATGGCTTTTTCCCAAGATTTCACTGGGATCGTATCGTACAGTCAAACAAGCAATCGTAAAGGGACGTACAAATCATAGTGAACACCCAGCTTTAAGAAAATTCTCGATTTGCTCTCAATTTAATCATATTTTCTGTCTAAGATATAGGAGATATCAAAGAGATCTAATTTTTTATTTTTCTTTGGTTCTTTTCTGCAGGGATCCAAACTTGCCTGTTCCTCAGGACACCAAGTTCATCCACACAAAGCCCAATCGCTTTGAGGAAGTGATCTGGACAAAGTTCAACTCTAAGGACAAGCAGTATCTGCACATTGGCCTTAAGCCTCGCATCCGTGACAACTACCGAGCAAACAAAGTTGCCTTCTGGCTGGAACTTGTTCCTCACCTCCACAACCTCCACGAGGAGTTCCCAAGCCCCACCACAACCCGGCTGCCTCCAGGGACAGCTCGTACCCCACACTGGAAGGTCCAAGGACCCCGCACAACACGTCAACCTTTCCCTACCTTCCCTTCAGAAACAGAGCCAGATGGCTCAGAGCAGCCAAGATTTTCACCTTTCCCAAGCGAAACCAGGGACTACTCCACTGAACTAAGCGCGACAGTAGCAATTGGCGCATCACTCCTGTTCCTGAACATCCTGGCCTTCGCCGCTCTTTACTACAAACGTGATAAACGGCATGAGATGCGAAGGCATCGGTTGTCCCCGCAACGAGGCGTAACGACTAATGACTTAGCACACAGCCAGGAGGAGGAGATCATGTCCCTGCAAATGAAGCACTCGGAGCACGACGCACACCATGACATGGAGCCGTTGCGACCGCATGATATTCTACGACCCGCATGCCCACCCGACTACACGTTGGCCCTAAGGCGGGCCCCTGACGATGTGCCACTCATGACCCCCAATACCATCACCATGATCCCTAGTACCATCACCGGCATGCAACCGTTGCATGCCTTCAACACCTTTCCCACAACCATAGGCCACAACAACACCCTCCCCCACCCACACTCCACCACCCGTGTATAGTACCATCCCCAAGACGAGAGGACAAGCTCTCACACATATCCAGTTTTCTCTCTCTGTCCACCTTTCGAGCTCTTTAACCTAAAAAGCTCTTGGCTTCAGTACCAAGGTAGCAACAGTACATCTTGTTGGTGTTCTCATAGACAAAAATCAGAGAATTGCTAAGCGTTGTACACACTAGAGGAGCTTTGTTTACTAACTCTACAGTGAGCAACAAGTTTGGCTGGCGGTGACTAATCCCCTTACCGGATTTCTGCTTGCTGTTTATTTTTTAACAATGTCCTTAAATAAATGAGGCAGTGACTGGTTGATAATTGACTAAGGTCATCTGATGTCATGAGTGGAAATTAGAACTTTTTCCCACTTTTTTCTCTCGCTAAAGTGGCAGAGTGCAGATCTGTGCATCTCTTTATCTACTTTAACTCGTCCATTTCTTTGTTATTCCATTACATTGTTGTCACTACCA
Source organism: Xyrauchen texanus (assembly GCF_025860055.1). NCBI lineage: Eukaryota > Metazoa > Chordata > Actinopteri > Cypriniformes > Catostomidae > Xyrauchen > Xyrauchen texanus. The sequence continues at coordinate 20,620,914 of NC_068277.1, read as the reverse complement.
AATTATTTATCTTCCCTGTGAGCACTGTTTGAATGTGATCTGTAAACTTGGATTCTGTTTACACAAATTGTAGGAAGACAAAACATGGATATGTTGTTTTAAACCTGCAGTCTTGTGACAAGAATTAAATCATACCTTGTAATAAGAGACAGAGAGAATAAGTGAAAATGAGAACCTCTGACAAAAGTGCCAACCTAATCTCTCTCTATCTATCTCTCTCTCTCTCCCTCTCCATGTCATTTTATCACACATTTGATTGGCTATGTGTTATTTCTTAGAAAGATTTTTGTATGTATAGATATATAGACAAATATATAAAAGAATGAAATATATATTTACATGGTTTGCCTGGTAGGATCTATGCATGAAATATTTTTAAAGCAACAAATATGACATCATAGTTGTGAGAGCTATCAGTCGACCAATGGCAGTGGTAGTGATGCACATGTAATGTACTAGTGAACTACCAGAGCGATCTTTGATGATCAGGTCAGTTTATTGTCAGATACTTAGAAACCACAAATGGCAAATGCACATGTAGCTTTTTTACATCTCTCTCTCTCTCTCTCTCTCTCTCTCTCTCTCTCTCTATATATTTGCTCTTTGTTGAACACCATTATTTGATATTCGAAGGCCCAAATAATAAGCAGCTTTTGTGTACACATGGTAAATGTCTTTTCTAGCTAGTGTGTCTCTTGCCATCTGTGTTAACATGAGTGTGTGAATTAAGCTGTATGTCAACAGTCTTTTGCAATAGTATGTGTCAGAGAGAGAGAGAGGTACAAGAGAAAGTCAATGACTCCACCAGCTGCTTATTGTAAAAATTCCCTTGTTATTTATCTCTTTCTCTGGCCCCCCTCTCATTCATACTGTTACAACCTAGATATATGCCATTGTACATGTAAAATTGTTTGTATGGGGTTCTGTAAGTCCATTGTGAGAGGCTGGAAGATTATAAGCACCTCATATATTTCAGTTTGAGGTGTTTGACCACATTTCTCCATATCACACATCTGTCTGCATGGAAAACCTGACTTTCTGGTTTACGACAAGCACAGCAAAGAGAAAGTCAGGGATTGTGGTTAAACAGTTTCTAGTTAAATTTCTTCCAATCAAAATCACCAGACAAAACATTAACTATGTGATTAACATGATCACTTCTCTTCATGCCTGGTTTGTCTCACTTTTATGTCTCTGCTATGTGTAACGGTAGGATGAGGGTGTGTCAGGAAATGTGTGTCTCGCTATCGGTTCAGCTGTCTGAGATATCCAGAACATTTCTCTGTCATACACAGAACCAATATGATGGAGCAAAAACTTAGCCACTATGCTGCACAATATACTATAACATGAAGAAACTATTTGCATTGCTGAGCAAGTATACTGGAGGTTCAGTATGCCATGCAAAGTGAACATTTTCTGCAGTAATGGACTAAAAACTCAGTGGAGCAACAATAAACAAGGGGGAAGACTGCACAAACAACAGCTACTATGATAAATTTGTTTTGAGGTCTGAGAGTATAGTTTGAACCTGTGGATATGTATCATTTGTGGACTTTTATGTGGTTGTAGGTATAACTGACCTCCATTTTAAACAAGCTGAGGACTTGATTATAGCTGCGTACAAAAAACAGCCTCAGTTCTAATAATCAATACTGATTTAAGGGATGAGTTCAGGATGTTTTGTTATTTTTCTTGCTTGTTTTTGTACACTCAGCCACTAGAGTGTGATGTTGTGGTGCATACAGAATAAAGACTCGACATCCATAATGAGCCATTCATTGGGTCTTCAGTAGGCGTACAGTGAGAGAAAGAACCATTGAATTTAACTGTACATTTTTAGTGTAAGAACATAACAGCAGAAAATATTTGTAAATGTTGAGTTACCTGTTTGTTTGATGTTTTGTTTTTGTTTTATTTTATTTTTTTCTGGTCAAATGAAATATGAAATACTTTGTGATCAGGACAACAGGTGCAAGTTGTAATTCTGCCACCAGCAAAATTGACAAATCTCATTCACAAGAGGTTAAATTCTCTTTCTGCTGCTTCATTTAGTTTTGGATCTGTGGATGGAGATGATTTATTGCTCTTGCATTTAAGCATAAAAATATCATGTAGCATATCTATGTCACTTGAATCATCACAGCTAGTCATATTTCTGCACAAGTATGATTAACCGGAATTTCAGATACAGTATAAAACCTGCTAGTTCTTATAAAATGTTTGATATGGAGATGGACAATGACCTATATTTTATTTAGGCAGAGGAAACACTAGAAACTATGGTAGATATGAGAAGTATCTTTGCTGACATGAACTCACTGTAGCATTAAATTCTTACCAAAAGACACTAGACGCCTTTGTGAAATAACTAATATTATGTATAACTAATAAATAACTATAAATAAAATGAATAAATGTATACATTTATGGTCACATTTTACACTACACAAGTACATTTAATACATTTTGAATGAATTTGTGAAATAATGGCATAATAAAGATGGAATTAAGAGTGCAAGAGGATCTCAGTATGTCTGGCGGTTTAAAGATAACCGAATAAATGAAGCACATGTTTTGAAAATAGAAAATACAATTTGACTGTGACCTAAAGCAAATTTACACCTGTTGCCCTGTTTTACTCTATGTTCAGAATCAGAAAGCCACACTTTAGATGAAGAATAAACATGTTAATAAATGATTTTTAAAAAGAAAAGGTAAAAATATATGAATAAGGTGATTTCTCTTAATTTAGAAATTATAATACACTGTATACTGTGACTCTGATCTGGGGAATATTAAAGAAATTCATAGCCAGACATCAGACTCTGTTTCCTTTTAATCAAGCTACAATTCATCTAAATCACTCATTCAATAAGTAATACAAGTACATATTAACTGCAAGTGTAACTTCATGTCTTACCTGAAGTGTTTTCAAACAATAACCTTAGAAAATGTTTTACCTTACCTCCCAACAGTGAGTATCAAACTGTGTCCCAAATGACGCTCTATGCACTTTGCATTCGGCCATCTGGTGTTTGAACTTTCAAAATGTAGTTTCGTCCGAAATAGAACATTAATGTTTTTTCTAATGAATGCATTTGTTGTTTTTCAGCTGACAGAAGTGACGCTTCAAATGAAAGTGATGTCCTGCCACTATCTTTAGCATGTTATCAAAACTAAATTTAACATTTATATCTCAAATAATACATGTAACTCTGCCCCTTCCATTACCTAAGGCAAGCTGCAAGCATTGAGTGCATGAAGTGTCCAACATTTCACACTCCGTTTTGTCGGATGAAGAAGTGCATCATACGGGTACTCGCAAAACACATCTTTTCATTGCATGTTCAATGTTAACATTCTACTCGCTCTACTTACACTACAAATGGCATTGAATAGTGTACAGGTATGTGATTCGGGGTGCACTGGCAATAGTTATTCACTATGAGATCAACATGCTCAGATATTCACCTTCACAACTGATGTACTTGTTTGATTTAAGAGCAAATGAGTGGCAAATCTGAGAGACAAGAGAGTTTATTACTTGGAATAATAAAAAATACATTTATACACAAACATCAAACTCAATTTACTTATGTATTAGATGTGATAAAGCATAAAATTGTATTTACTTTAATTAATTTAGCAAGCACTTTATTCCAAATAAACTTGTAAGTGAGGAATACTACAACACAAGTGATTTGTCTTAAGGAGACAATAACATTAGATCCAGCTGGATAAAATAGACATAACAACACTAATAAAGAAAAACCCATTTCATATTAGGCCCAATCAAATCTGTCAAAATGACAATACATCAAAATCAAGACCTGTGTATTTCATCTACGAACATACAAATTGTTATTCATGGTTTAGAATTCTACTGCTAAGAAACACAGAAGTATCAAGGTAATAATGCAGTATATAACCCACTGTATACTGTATACATAGCATCTTATTATAAAGAAATAAAAAATAAAATGTAGATCAGAATAAAAAGTTACAATATAAGTAGTAAATTGTCTATTACCACACAATATGCACTGTAAAATATGAGAGTTATATCTATCAAACAACAAACAACAAAAATAAAAATCCATTAACCACTTGTACTAACATATGAGACATTCCTCATCGTACATATGCCATTCACTTTATTCATTTACTTTTTATTTTTGCATGATTCATTTTTACTTCAGTATAGACACAAGTAGTATTGTTGGTAACAAGCTGAAGCCATTTGCAAGCAACAATTCATATTACTGAGGAAAGGTTATAAACATTGTTAATATTTGTTCTGATGACCATGTTACTGGTGGCCTTCGCATTTTGTTTAATTTTTTTAGTGTGAACGGAGGAAGTGCTGCCACATCACAAAATTAAAATCTACATTTGAGAGAGAACATGATGGTTTACTTGATGCTGAAAGAATCTTTGAGACTGTTCTCTGCTTGCTGCTTTGTGATTAATTTCCAAGTGATGGGTATATCAGCAGGACGTGCATTGTATTCATTGGCAAACTGTGTTGCAAACCGAACCATCACATATTTCCAGTAGTCTGAGGCCTGTATGCTTGCATCAGCAGGGATGTGCCAGTCAGGAAAGATTTCTCTGTATCTTTTGTAAGGATGGTATTCAAAATCAGTCTCAGCACATTTAAACTTTCCTTCACTGTGGACATCTGTAGAGCAGATATTAGTCAATAATTTTTCATTGCTTACATATCTGCACTGACCAAGTCCCTGAGGTCTGTGTACTGAAGCACAGTGATCTGTGTGGGCCTCTCCACCAGCCTCACATGGAGCTTTGCAGAATGGACACTGTTTCCCACATCCAAACACTCGCTTGAACAGCTCATCCTGAGGTTTTATTTTGAGTTTGAACAGTTTGAGCTGTAAGTTGTCTTTCTTGAATTCTTCCTTCAGCATCTGTTCCATTTCCTCTACAGATCGAGTTAGCCAGCAAGCAAATGACTCTTGAGATGCATTGTTTAGTACAATCACTGTTTCAAGTGCATCCTTGGGAATTCGTAGTTTTTGTCCAAGCTTCCTACAAATGCAATGGATGAATCCTTTTATTCCATCTTGATTTGTTTCATTTTGTGCCATTTTGATTGCTTCCAGTATCTCATTAGTGATTCCTCTTAGGTGATGTTCCTCCAAATCAGACATTTCATGTCCATTTGAAAACTGTTCAGTGATTTGATCTAATATCCAGCCCTTAACAAAATCCTCATAGGAGAAAATGTATTTCACATACTGCTTAAAATTATCTTCATTGACAAGCTGCTTTAAGAGTGAGTATTGGAAAAATGAGCGGGTGCTGAATTGAAATGCATTTTTACCCTGAAGCATTTTGTCAACAATGTCTGGACCCAATGAGCTGTAGATGAATGTCTCAACTGCAGGAATCAAGCACAGATTGGTGAATTCTTCTGCCTTTCTCTGACACTGATCACGATCGTGGAACAGGTCTTTGAAATCATTCCGATATTTGTCTTTAAACTGATCAAGGCATCTACGTGGGTCATTCTCCATAATGAAATCATCATGCATTTTTTGAAATTGTCTTGCAGAGAAGCCACAAATGTGAATTTTGAGGGATATTTCAAATGCTTCTGAAAATCCAATTTTCTTATTAGAAGCAAATCTTTCATCAATTACGTTCAGGATCTCTTGAATGTAGTTGTTGTGGTAATCTGATTTTGTTTCAGTCTTCTCCAGGACAAACTGAGAGCATGCCTGAATTACATTATCTGCCAATTCCTGTAAGTTCGAAGTAGAATTATCTTTAGTCAAATATTGCCAAAATCTTTTGAGAATGAATTCTTTGGTGACTTTGAAGGCCCCTGTGCCACAATCCTTTAGTTTCACTCGATTTAATTCTACTGCAACAGAACTTCCTTTCTGTTTCATGTTCTCCCAAAGTTGCCTGAAAACACAATCAAATATGTCTGTCCTCTTCAAGCCACTAAATGACAGCTCATTGACAGTTTCTTGCCATATTTTTTCAAAAAATCTGTCAAGTTCCTTGTCAGTCTTGTGTGCATCACTTTCTGAGCTGCTGTTTCTCCGCAACTCCTCCAGTAGACCCAACACTTTTTTCTCCATTGTATCAGTGAATGTTTTCTTGATGTTGTCCAGATTATTCATTCCTCTCCTGATATCCACTGTTTCCCCAAGCTGTGTCAGCAGAGAGATTTCAGTTTCCCTCCTGAGAGATTTTACACTACTCACAAAATCTTCTTTGTATTTTTCCACAAGATAGATATGACCCTCTGTTTGTTCAAAGTATTTGGACAGGTTTTCCATAGTGGCCTTTTCCAAGGTGTCAAGCTTTGTGGCAGCTTCTTGTTTCAGTTTGCATAAAAGATCTTGCAAGTCGTACTTGTCTGATTTCAGTTTCATTATCTCAAAATTTGACACTCTGGTTTCAGCTTCTATTAACCAAGAGTGCATCTGTTTCTTGAAACACCATTCCCATTTATGAAACTCTGTGCACAGTCTCATGTATGCATCAGCCACCAAGCTATTCCTGAAGCTAAATATGAAATTTTCATATTTGACTGCATTCCACAAGCTTTTTGTCCATTCCAAAAATTCTGTTATGTTGATTCCAGATCTTTTGTCTTTGCATTTTGCAATTATGGCAGTCATTTTCTTTTTAAGGTCATAAACAGACTCAGAGTAGCCAGCGTTCACTGGTGCCATTGGAGGATTTCCATGCCAGAGTCCAGGGATGTACCAATTGCAAGTCTCTGGATCATACTCCATCACATCGGTAAAACTTTTATACTCCTCCTTGTTCTCCATTTTAGCTGCAGCTTCTGTCATCTCATTCAGCTGCTCCAGCAGAAGTTTCCGATCTCTCATGTTCTTGTCATGTGCTGATACATCAGCTACATTTTGGTGGACAAACTGGCACATGGGTTTTTTGCCTATTTCCTTCATTCTGATGAATGCATGGACCACAATCTGCAGAATATCCTTCATCTCTGTGGAGTTCTCCATTGCAATATTGATAATTGTGATATCACTCAATCCAACCACAAGTGTAGCTAATTCATTGTCGTGTTCATGGCTATCATCTAGTGTTGCCAGCTCTGGGGATTTCAGACCTTCTGTATCAATAATAACTAAATAATCACAGCCAAGTTCTTCTCTGATGTCCTCTGTGACTCTGATCAGCTGCATGAAAGCTCCTCTGGTGCATCTTCCACTGCTGACTGCAAACTGAACTCCAAACATGGTGTTCAGCAAGGTGGACTTTCCTGTGCTCTGGACTCCTAAAACTGTGATCACTATGATTTTATTATTGGGCTGCACCAACCAGTTTAAATGCAGAAGCACATCACTGACCCATCTGAGAGGAATATTTGAAGCATCTCCATCAACAAGTTCCAGAGGGAAGCCATCCAACATCAGCTCAGCACATAGCCTAGGTAAGTGAAGCATTTGTTTACGTGATTCTAAGTTTTCTGGAAGAGACACCGCGGCTTCATATAGCTGACCCATTTCACGCAAGAAGTGCTCTGTTCCTAAGGAACTGTTAGAGATCTGCTGATCAAGCTTTGCAATGTCCTCTTTGTTTTCTGAATAATGCTGGCACTTCTCTTTGTACTGATCTTGAAGGCAAGAGAGACTTTTCCGAGAGAGATTGTCAAGGTTCATCCGCATCCACTTCAGGAAGTAGGACCTCTCCTGGCTCGAGCTTGTTAGTGCACTAACAAAGCAACTCATTGCTCCTGAGATATCATATTGACCCTGTTGTTTCCTAAGTTCAGTCTTTTTAATCTGGAGATCACTCTTGTATCGCTCAATGTTTTGATCACCAGCTTTCCTGAGTCTGCATTCCTCTTTTTCCAATTTTGCCAAATCTTTCCAGATTTTACCCTGTAGTGGAAGCTGATCCTCTTTGAACTGCAGTGTATCCTGTATATGTTTTGTAATGGAATCAGCATTTCTTTTGGCCATCTGACATTCTTTACCATCTTCATCAACCAGAATTCCAAGTTCATGTGCTATAGTCTCCATTTCTTCCAAACATACTCTGTTTGGGAAACTACTAATAATGTTGTTTATTGTAGAATGCAGATCTTTGACAAATTTCACATCATTTTGCTTGGTCTTCAGAATTATATTGCTTTTTTTTAAACTCATTTCGGTGGCTGTTTGTTTTAGCTGCTCCAAATTGAAGGCGTTCCCATGTACATTTCCCACTAAAAACATGTGTGCCTTAGCATGTTGATTGGTAAGCATCCTGTAGTTTGTCTCCAAATTGTCAAAGAACACAAAAACTGCAGTGGAGGTCTGACAAAGTAAAGAGTACTGTGTTTCAAATGTGCTGATGTCACCTCTCAAGTTTGCAACAGCCACAGGTTCTGGAAAGATATCAATGTTTTTGTTTCCACATGGTAGATACCAACTAATTTCCACCAAGCCACTTGATATTTTTCTTGGGATGTCTCCACAATCCATGTCATGATGCACAAATGTATCATGATACTGTTGTGGGTTGCTGAGCAATTTGTTCAAGATCTGAGATTTAGAAATGCTGCATTCACCAAGTCTGACAAAAGACACTAGAGGGAGCTGAGAGTAAACAATTCTGTCTTCAACAAAGCCTCTTGGATCTGACAAGGAGTGTGGTCTAAATTTTTTCACAATATCTCTCATTGCCCAAAGCATGAACGTGCACTGTTTAGTGTCACAGTTAGGAAGGAGCAAAGGTACAGAGAACTGACACATTGACATTTTTGAGACCATTTCCTGCTGTAGGAAACCATCTGAACAAAGAAAGAGTGCAGTCACTATGTCTAAAGGGTTTACGCTCTTGTTCTGATCACTAAGAAAATCCATTGGATCATTGTAAATGTCTAAGCTTGACAAATCTTCAGTCTCATCAGATGACGAAAGAGAACATTTGACACTTCTTGCGGTCACATTCACCATCATCAGTTTCTTCAGGAACAGCCATGTTAAAGATGATAATGATTGGACTGACTCATCTGTCACTGCCCTCTTGTCAATCTGTAGTACAGCGTTGAGTGAAAGTTTGTTTGGATAGTATTGCTCCAACCTTAAATCACCCAAGAGACTTTTAAGGTTTGTTTCTGTTGGCAAAAAAAAAAAGTTCATCTTCATTTGTTTCTAATCACATCCTAATTTTACATATCATTTAAAAATCATACTAACTGGTTTGAGCAAATGTCACTGCTTCTTTACTTCTGACATTTGGAAGCACTGTTGTGTTGTGAAAAGAGTACTTTTTCCCAGGATGTAGACCACTGAAAACCACGGTGTCTGATTCTGTCATCTTTTCCTGAATGTTTTTTCCATTCTGGCAGCAGACTACATGGAACTTTTTGTCTATACAGTTAAATGCATCCCAAATTAGAGTAACTGATGTGGTACCAACACTCTCAGCTTTGAAGTCTGAAGGTGGGACTGGCTCTGCAATGAAAATGGGAAATGTTTATGTTGCAGCACTTTCTTTTTGTCATTTGTAATGAAACACTTTAAAACACTGCATGTATAGACTGAAATATTATTACTGGTGCATGTAGTCACTTCAACTCCCACACTTCGATCTCCATTTTCAGTTATTAAAACAAGGCTGAAAGTGTACTCAGTTCCTGGACACAGGTCTTCAATCTCTATGGTTTTGACATTTGAGATAGTAGATGTCTTTGTAGTTGTGAGGCAGGAGTAAGTCAACTCAAATTTTGATATGTTTTCTGGACAATCCCAAGCAAGTGTAACAGAACTTGTTCCAATAAACTGCACAAAAATTTCCCCTGGCTCTGGTACATCTGCGGAAACGAGAATCAATCAGTCTCCGCACAAAACAATGATACTTCAATAACACAAAAACAATTGTATTTTTTATGTCTATTTTGATCACCTTGTAAACATTTATAGTGCAAGGTGGAAAAAATATTTGAACCATTGGTTTTAACTGGTGGACCCCCATTTTGTAAGCATTATGACCAAGCGCTTCCTATAATTGTGCCGTACTTTATTGTTGTGATGAGATTTTAAATTTGGTATGCAGACCCTTTTTTATAGACACACAGTGTTGGGCTTTTACCAAAAAAACTAAACTTTGGTTTCAACTGTCAACAGGATGTTATGCCAGGAGCATTGTGGAACATGAACTGTAGGTTCTCTTTGTTTACTTCAAATGTGGAGCATTGTTTTTTATTTGTTTGTTTGTTTTGTTTGTTTGTTTGACAGCAGTGGCTTCCCCTGTGTCTTCTAGGGCTGGGAAATTATATTATAATAATTTTTTTTTAGATTAATCACAATCCTCATTTGAATGATTCTGAAAATGATTTGTAGAATCCCAAGATCGATCTTTTTACTCTATGGCAACACACAACAATTAAAGTAAATCACCCGCATGTTTAACCAAATTTTGCGTTACGTGACTAAAAATGTATGTGATAAGCCACTGGTTGGTTATTTTTTCAGATTTTACTCACCAGTGATTGAGTATTATATTGCCGAAGAAGATACATTTACATTTATGCATTTGGCAGACGCTTTTATCCAAAGCGACTTACAGTGCACTTATTACAGGGACAATTCCCAGGAGCACATCACTGACACATCTGAGAGGAATATTTAAAGCATCTCCATCAACAAGTTCCAGAGAGAAGCCATCCAACAACAGCTCAGCACATAGCCTAGGTAAGTGAAGCATTTGTGTCTTGTTCAAGGACACAGCAACAAGATAATATCACTGCGAGTTGAGAGTAAAGGTTTCGTTTTATTTGTTCCATCTAATGTGTCATCCTTTTTTTATTGAATAAACTTTTGATTCCATTTCGGTTCTTTACAGATCTTTTCAGTTGGTAATCAAAAACAACAAAAAAGAAAGATTTAATTCTAATTACACATGGCACAGATAGGTTAAAGAAGCCATGCAACTCTTTAATTTTATCATTACGAACGATTATCAGAATATGAATCAAACTCACTCAGTATGCATCTTTTGTTTTTCTACGCATCATTTTTTTTACATCCATGCATGTGGTAATAAATAAATTGTTTCATAATGTACGAAATTAGAATGTCCCCTTTATAATTAACAGTATTAGCTAGATAGATAATTACTCGTATGTACGATTTTAAATTGGAATCGATTTGGGAAATCTGTATCAAAACCCAGCCCTTGTGTCCTCCCATTAACTTCATTCTTATTTAGTGTTTTTAGAAAGGATGTTTTGCTCTTGCAGTAATTGTTGCAAGACGACCACTCCTAGGAAGAGTTTGAATGGAGAGTTTCTCCATTTATAGAAAGTTTGTCTTAACATTGACTTACAATTGAAGTCGACCATAGACACATTTCACACGTCGAAGTTGTCATAGTTGGGTAAAGGCAACTATGGCCAATGCGGAAGTGTATGTGATTTAACAGTCCTTAAAAGTTTTGCCTCCATTTATGTTTGGAGATGTTGACTGCATTGTCCATCAACAGTTAAATCTAAACTAAAAAATGGTTGCAAGTTGTTTTTCAAGGTTTATCTGCACGAATACGAAGGTAAGATAATAAAAATGTATTATTATTGAGAGGTTGTGCATTAAATCAGCAGCCACATATTTATGTATTAAAGGAACTATCTACAAATATGTCACCAAAAATGCAAAAAAAATGAACACAATTAATAAATCTGTGAGTTGTACCTGGTGAAACTAATACCTGATGGGGCAACCCAGGTTGTGAAGGAGTGAAGAGACCCATAATATGCTCCATCTGACTTCTAACCCTGGCAAACACACATTCTTGTGTCACTTGTGATGTGTAATCATTCAAGTGACGGTACAACTCAGATTTCAAAGCGTTTCACAATTCCACCTGTGAGCAACTGCTTATGGCTATTTCTGTTCTTCTCGATCACTGCCATAGTTTACCCAACTATGACAACTTCCATTTGTGAAGGTGAAAGTGTGAAAAGGTTTCATTCTTATTCTTAAATCTGAGATATCTTTTGTTCAAGACATTGTTCATATAAGACAAATTTAAAAATATTTAAGAGTTTTTACCCCATTTTTTGGAAAAAGGTCTCAAATATGTCTTCACTCACATCAGCGTATGTTTTTAGTGGATCATTTTATGTTTAGCGTATGAAATTTGTAAAAATGTCCAAATAAAAATCTAGCTCCATAGTGCTAATACTTTACAGAGCTGTAATTTTTTGACAGTGCCTTGCCCGTCAGGAGGAGGGGGTGTATGATATGAAGATAAAGACGAGGTTAGTAAGGTTGATATCATTATCTACTTTGAGTTGTTATGACAGCAAAAAAGTTAATCCAGGATGGACTCAAAAACATTAGTCATTAAACTTACAGTTTAAGTTTTGTTTAAACACTGGCCCTTGACACTTACTTAGTTAACAAATTTTAAACCATGAATTGCACTGCACATTGATACAGTAACTAATATTGGCATCATATTCATGCTGTTTAGTCAGAGGGGAACTGGCCCACATGGTGAGCCTGGTTTCTCCCAAGGTTATTTTTCTCCATTAAACAACATCTTATTCGGTTTGCTCACTGGGGTTATAAATACAATTATTATTTAATTATTTATTTTTATACACAATTTACAATCATATTTATTGAAACTACACAATGATGAAACTAAGACATTTTTAAGACAAAACTGCCACAAATTTGTAACTCATTATTTTCACATGCAAATTTGCTGTAAGTCGGCACAAATGTTTGCCAGAAGTTCGCAGCTCTTCACCAGTAGCGGTGAACCTGCAGTAAACCTTTGGTAAAATTTGCAAGTTTACCACTAATATCACATGTATGTCAAATCAATCAGTGGTGAATTTGCCATGAACTCAGATATAACTATTTAACTGGTTAATTTTGGTACCGTGTAACTTGGTAACTTCATCCTTTTGAAATGACACACTAGAATGTTCTTCTGAAGAGAGGGTTTGTTGTTCGTCTTCAAGGTGTTCACTGGCATCTTCATATTCCTTCATTTGAAAGTTTTTCAAGCATTAGTGGCATGCACCAAGGTCAATATCCTAATCCAAATATGTGTCTGAAAGCTTCAAATGTTTAAAAAAAATATATGGCACATTGTTTGCAAAACTAACACAGAAAATGAATGAAAGAAAGAAAGAAAGAAAGAAAGAAGAATTAATGCTTACTTCTTCCTCACTGGGACAATCCATTGCAGCTGTATTTTAAGGTTGGTTGAGAAACTGAAAGAGAAAACAGATTTAATTTTAAATACATACATTTGGATACACATTCAATAACTGTACACTTTTGATTAATTGAAACGGTGGCTTGATTTCGTGTTTACATTAAATAAAATCATACACTTTATGCATCATTTACACAACTTCTACACAAATATTAATCATATATTGATTGGATTGTGTAAAGGCTAGTGCACATGACTCAAGCTCATCTCTTTTCATGTTTTTAGTCAGCAACTAGTCAGTGACTGGTCTGTGATTAAAAGCCGGATTGCAGATATGCTGTCTGACACAAACTGACACAGAATATTTTATGAAACATATCCAAACTATATATACACACCCTCGAGAGTTGCTGTGCGTGCACAGGGATCTGGTGCTCAGGCAACTCAGCCGTCTAGGGCTTCGGGTCAACTGGGAAAAGAGCAAGCTCTCCCCGTTTCAGAGCATCTCTTTTCTCGGCATGGAGTTAGACTCAGTCTCAATGATAGCGCGCCTCACAAGCGAGAGTACGCAGTTGGTGCTGAATTGCCTGAAGTCTTTCAGGCGGAGGACAGCGGTTCCACTGAAACACTTTCAGATGCTCCTGGGGCATATGGCTTCCTCGGCACTGGCTTCAGACTCGAGTCCCGAGGTGAGCGTGGTGCCGCGGCACACATCGCGTAGCTATCATGCCGCTCTGCCGCCACTTATTCAGCCGCTGGACAGACCTCATGTTCTTTCAGGCAGGAGTTCCCCTACAGCAGATGCGTCGTGGTCACCACAGATGCCTCCAAGTTGGGCTGGGGCACCATGTGCAATGGACAAGCAGCCGTTGGTTCCTGGACAGGACCGCGACTGGGTGGGCACATCAACTGCTCACCCTGCGGAGGCTATTGCCTTTGATCCGGGCCAAGCATGTATTGGTCCGGTCAGACAACACAGCGACAGTAGCGTACATAAATCACCAAGGCGGCGTACGCTCTCCTCACATGCTACAACTCGCCCACCATCTTCTCCTTTGGAGTCAGCGGCTGAGGTCGCTGCAGGCCACTCATATCCCAGGCAGTCTCAACGCTACAGTGGAAGCACTGTAGTGGTAGGCGACGCTCAGTGGAGAGTGGAGACTTCATCCCCAGGTGGTCCAGCTGATTTAGAGTCGATTTGGCAAAGTACAGGTAGACCTGTTAGATTCACGGGTATCCTCCCACTGCCCACTCTGGTATTCCCTGACGGGAGCCCCCCTCGATAGCCCCCCTTGATAGCCCCGGGGGGGCTGCGCAAATATGCGTTCAGTGAGCCTACTTGCGCAGACCCTGTGCAAGATCAGGGAGGACGAGGAACGAGTCACTATCGTGGCCCCATATTGGCCCACCCAGACTTGGTTCTTGGAGCTAACACTTCTGGCAACACCACCTCCCTGGCAGATTCCCCTGAGGAAGGACCTTCTTTCTCAGGGATGGGGCACCATCTGGCACCCACGTCCAGACCTCTGGAACCTCCACGTCTGGCCCTTGAATGGGATGCAAAAGACCTAAGTGGCCTACCACCAGCAGTGTTAGACACGATCAGTCAGGCCAGAGCTCCCTCTATGAGGCAGCTTTATGCCCTGAAGTGGCGCTTGTTTGCGAATTGGTATTCTTCCCAAGCTGAAGACCCCCAGAGATGCGCAGGTGGGTCAGTGCTTTCCTTCATGCAGGAGAGGCTTGAGGGGCAGCTGTCCCTCTCCAACTTGAAGGTATATGTAGCCGCTATAGCGGCCCACCATGATGCAGTAGACGGTAAGTCCCTAGGGAAGCACGACCTGATCTTCAGGTTTCTCAGAGGCGCACAGAGGCTGAATCATCCCAGGCAATGCCTCTACCCCTTATAAGATCTCGCCGTGATCCTCCTGGGCCTTTGGGGAACCCCTTTTGAGCCACTAGATTCAGTCGAGCTGAAAGCCCTCTCCTTGAAGACGGCCCTCCTAATTGTTCTCACCTCCATCAACAGGGTTGGGGACCTGAAGCGTTTTCTGTCAGCAACACTTGCCTGGAGTTCAGTCTGGCAGATTCTCACGTGATCCTGAGACCCTGGATGGGCTATGTGCCCAAGGTCCCCAGGACCCCCTTCAGGGATCAGGTGGTGAGCCTGCAAGTGCTGCCCTGGGAGGAGGCAGACCCAACCCTGTCATTGCTGTGTCCAGTGTGTGCTTTGCACACCTACTTGGATCACGCGCAGTACTTTAGACGCTCTGAGCAGCTCTTTGTCTGCTTCAGCGGACAGCGGAAAGGGAACGCTGTCTCTAAACAGAGGCTTGCCTACTGGATCGTGGATGCCATCGCTCTGGCATACCAGGCCCAGGCCGTGCCCACTCCTTTGGGAATATGAGCACACTCTACTAGGAGTGTGGCATCCTCATGGGCACTAGCATATGGCACCTCTCTAGCAGACATCTGCAGAGCAGCGGGGTGGGCTGCACCCAAAACCTTTGCGAGATTTTACAATCTCTGGGTTGAGCCAGTTTCATCCTGTGTTTTGTCAGGTACGAATAGGTAGAGTTTGGTAATACGGAACAACTGGCCAGGTGTATCGCTTGCGTATAGTGCCTTTCCCCTCCCCTGAGAAGAAAGCATGCGCTTTTACCCCCATTCGAGTTCACAAAGTTGTGGACCCTGGATGTCCTTCCTCCCTAGCACTGTGGCTCACAAATTCGGCGGAGGAGTTCGCAGCCAGACACACTATGGGCACTAATATGCCCTGTACTGGGATTGGTGCTCCACAGGTACCGATTACTCAGGTAACCTCCTGTCATGTATTTCCCACGGTATGGTCTCACTGTCAGCAGACCCACGTCTACCTTGGGCAGAGCACTCTCTGCCCATGGCCAGCATTTTGGTAGAGCTTCGCCTTCGAGGCAGGACCTACCACCGTGCCAACATGTTGACCTCCTCTTTGGGCAGGATGTGGTCTCCGCTGGGTCTTTTCCTCCTGAAAGAATAGGAATGAAAAAGAATCTAATACTCTGTGGAGAGAAAACATAGATAGAAAAGGCTGCGGCTGGCGTGGCCTGCTCCCATGCTAATTACGTCGCTTCCCCCATCAGGGATGTGAGGAAATACATGACGTCTTTTTTGGGCATTGGGGGAGGTTGCGTGCAGACTCTCCTCAACGGAGACATAACAAAAGGAGGGAGGTTTGGCGAGCCTCCTCCATAATATCTCGCACTCTCTTTTCATGAACCCTTAACGGGAATCTAACGCAGTGCAAGTAGATCTCAGAATTAGCCAAGGCTGCATGTGCATGTTTTACCCCCAGGCAAGCAATGCACAGGGCGTACGTGTTCTAGGACGAAATCATGCACCCGCAAACACACATGCGAGAAGGTTCCTTCTCCACTTGGTTTTGCGGTGGACACGGTCCAGTGATTATCCTCTCGACTCACTGCGAATTGTTAGTTCGAGGCAGAAAATCACTTCCTGTCTCAAATTGATTTATTTAACTAAATGCGATAAATAACACCTCAACGATAATATGGAGAGAGACGACAGAGAGATTGCCCACCATAACATGCTGGTAAATTCTCTGACAATTTACAGTTTTTGAAAAAAACTAACCACATTTAGTGACGTACCTCAATGGCTCGTCCTTGAAAACAGTTAAATGGCAATAATCCCAAAAACTCTGCTGTAGGATAGCTTCTACCTCGATCTTCATGGGGAAGTGATCGAGAATGACGTAAAGGCAGTTGACAGTGGCTTATATCAGAAAGACTGGGCTTCCTGGTCACTGCTGTGACTTGTCTGTTGTTGGACAGACGTGGTGCTATAAAAATTGCTTCCATGATTTCATGCACGAGGCATTTTCCCATAGTGAGATACCGCACGAATGTTTGAAAGAGAACCGCTGTTACACACCATGCACAGAAAATTTCGACCTGTTGGTGGAAAACCGCTTATATTCCTAGAACAACGAATGGTAAAAATACAAATATTAAATTGTCGTTACCCTCCTACCTTATTTATGAAAGGTGAACAAAAGTGAAACATTTTGGCTACTATTTCCATATTTATTTATGCAATACAAATGACGGATGTATAGTATGTCGATAACATTTTAAAAGCTTTGCTCATTTTGTTCCAAAACTAAATGTTTTCTTTCTTCCTTCCTTGTAATCCAAAGGTTATTTTCCTATTAAAATCATGGTTTAGATTTTGTTTGGTAAGGGTTAGACATGATGGTTAGGTTTAGGTTTTGGTTAGGGGGTTAAGTTTAGAAAAAATCATTATAACATTGTTTGTTGTTTCGTTTATTTTTCTCTATTAAAAGTCGCAAAGTCGATTTTGCCATATCATACTAATTATTATGACTTGTCATAAGAACGGGTTGATTTTATGCTTCTATGTGTTCAACTTTAATGCATTATAAAATACAGAGGCGCAATGTAAAAAAGAATGATTGTGGAGCGGAGTCTGATATCACAGGATTATGCAAATCATGAAGAATATAAGGCAATATTATTTATGTTTGGAATAACCTTACAAATTATAAATATTATAATATTTGGAATTTGTAAGGTTGATTATACTTGCTCTTCCTTCATGTGACATTACCACCATAACGTCTAGGCTCCAACAACTTTTAAAATATTGTATAATATACAGTGTGTGTATATATATATATTTTTTTTTAATTTGTAATTTTGTTTTGCACAATGCGGGAGATTCAAAAACGCATGCAAGCACATCTTTACCCTCCAAAGTTCTAATAACGTGCTTAAATAGCATATGCAACACATGACAAATGCCATTTTGAAATAATTTCCTTTGTATCTGTCCATCATCCACGTTGTCATTATTGCCATGATTGAGAAAAAATGAACATCTCTTTAAGACTGCAAACAAGACTTTGTGTTAGTAGTTGAAGCTATGGGAATTTCTCCCAGGAGTGACGATCTCTGGAACTCTTTGGAATCACACAATTTTATTGGCAGATGGTGCTTGGCACTCAGTCCCTTATGTGCCAGAGCACAGCTCCATTTTGTCAAGATTTTTCGACTGAAGGGTGGAGCCATCTCTAAGTCCCTTAACTCATTCCTCATTTCAGGGAACCTAGGTCACAGTCATAACCGAGACAATCCCTTTCAAGTCGGTCACTTCGATGCTGCATCAGTAGCTGGCGGTATGGGAATCTTATACCATAACGCCATGCTACTGAATCGCATGCATTAGAGCAATGCTCTCTAGCCAATAGGGTTACTCCTCAACCTCCCCAACCCTGAAACAACCTCCCCTTTATAGTAACAAATAAGAAGAAACATTCAGGTTGTCCTTGTTTGTATATTTTTTTATCAACACTGAAAATAATTTAGGATGAGATACCTTGCAATTGTACAGGGGAGTAACCACAATATACATTGATGTAGACGTGTTTAAAATGTCTTATGAAATCAAACATTTTTCATGATTTCATTGCCTTTACTATTTTAACTCTTAAATGCATGAGAATTTCACCAAACACCCTATAAATATTCAGGTCTTTAGAGAACCGGCATGTATATAAGGTAGATCAATAAAAGATAAAAAATTAAAAATTGATCTACCAAATGCCCAGATAGTGTAAACATTCCAAAATATTTTCAAGACAATTAGAAAATAATAAAATAAAATATATTTTGTATATATTTTTATGTTTTATTTTTCAAATATCAAAGAGATAATGCAACAAATCAGGACAGATCTAGAACAGGACTCATTACTTTCACACTGTATTTCATGAGACACAACTAGCTGTCAAACACATATTGAGCAACACATAACACATAATCTACACTGAAGCTACAAGTATTTTCTCAGGCACTTATTGAGTCTAAATAGATGCGCAACATAATTTCAGTTGTACACCCAAAGGAAAATAGACAAATCATACTGTTTATGTGTTGTACTTGCTATAGTTTACTTCCATGTTGTTTCTTCATCAAAGAGCAATGTCAAATGTAAATCAAGTCACTCACTGACATGGGGTGGCTTTAAATTTAATTGACTTTAAATACCAGTAATGAATATCTTTTATTACAAGCATTTCAACCTTCTTAACAGAAATGCTTACAATCTGACATGTCCTTGTTAAATGATGATAATCTGTTGCCGCCAAATGGACTATAACTGTAACAGAAATGTTCACTAAATGTATCAGTGAATGAATCTGAACAAATCTTTTTGATGAATGCATTCAAAAGACTTGACTCACTGAGATTAATCAAAATCTGCACCACTAGCTCTTTGCAGCACTCTCAAACTCTTATTTGGAACAATACAAACAGTGAAGCGTCTCATATATTAAATAGCAGCAGTCTTGCAAGTTGCAAGAAAACCTTTATTGACTAGAGCCTTACAATTATAACCAAGTGTTTTATTAATTTAAGGGATTTCTTGCAACTGTGTAACAATCAGATTTGAGTGCTGGAACTTATATAATGTTATATATTGTATAATGTAATTTTACACCGATCAGCTATAAATTAATCAGTGGGGGTGGGTGTTCATGTCATTTTTTTTGTGTGCCGTACAGCTGATTTAGATATGACACTAAGTTTGACATATTTAATTTTACAGTGACCGGCTATTCCACATGTACAGTATGGTTTAGTGGACCTCTTCTCATTTTAAATAAGTAAGTAGTCATAGACGTGGCCTGCACAAGCTCTACATGGTAGCATCTGTGTTACTCCCAACTTCTCTATGTCATTTCCTGTCACTTCTGCTTTCTCCTGTCCCATTAAATGCCTAAAATTAAATAAAAAGTAACCTACATAATTATTTACCTGAAATTTGATAGATGTTTAAATATGTTTATGTATCCAGCTTTAACCAGCCCATCTGGCACCAACACATTCCAAATCACTGAGATCACATTTTCCCCATTCTGATGGTTGATGTTAACATTAAGTGAAGCTCCTGTTCATATCTGCATGATTTTATGCACTGCACTGCTGCCACACAATTGGCTGATTAGATAATCGCATGGATGATTGCTGGTGCCAGATGGGCTGGTTTGAGTATTGCTGTAACTGAAATACCTATTTGATTAATAAAATATTTTTATTTGTTGAAAAAAAATTAAAAAGGGTAATCAAGAGTAACCAAATTGTGTTTGAAACATCGAAAATGTGTCTCGTTTGGAAGGCTGCATGCTAGGTAGGACGCGTCGTTTGAAGGTTGCAGTACAACTAGTTTCTTCTTTAAACGAGCCTCAATTTAAATGAGACAGCCTTCGTAGGACAAACGGAAACGGAACGTCACGTGGTTGCTATGACAGCACATATAGCGTTACATGTTGGACAAAACAGCGCAAGCGCATAAACACAAGCGCGCAAGTGAATTACAACAGTGTGAGCACCATGACACAGTTCGCACATAAAATGTAAACCTGCAGAACTTGCAAATCCCAAACTCTAGCACAAAAAATATGATTGTGCACACAAATTAACAACTCGCGAGCAGAAATAACAAAACCGCGAGTAATGACAAGTCCCACACGCGCACAGATCTGTACACACGCGGGGGCGGGGCCTAATCCTTTCCGTTAACAAATGCTATTGGCACACTAACAAGCTGGGAACTATCTGACGTCTAGCTATCTACACTTACCATTTTGTGAAAAACGAATGTTCCCTTCAACATTAACCTTAGATGGACCTGCGTTCAGGGTACCTCTAAACAGGTTCACTAAATGCCTTTCTGTGTTCTGTATTTCCACCTATTTTCAGTTATTATCAAAGACAGAAAAAAACCCATATATATATATATATATATATATATATATATATATATATATATATATATAAACGCACAAAACATCTTACAGCTGTAAGAAATTACGGAGAAATTTAGAAAGAAACAGTAAATCTTTAATGTCTGCCATCATCCGATTCCCAATCTTCCCAGTTCCCTCCTTTGGAAAAATAAAACACATTATATTAGGAAATCACAGTTAGTGAAAGAGTATGATAAGGGTGGTATCAACGCCTTGGACTTTGAATCAATGTTTGGGGTATTTAAGAGTAAATGGTTGAAATCATATCACAAACTTATTCTATGTGGTTTCACATACCTAGATCTCTATTTAATAAAATAGGTGGGCTTTAATTTATTTTAGGTAACTATGATTCCTATTAAATTATCAAACTTCCAGAAACAACTTCTCCAATACTGTAAAATTATATTTACCCACAACTTTTCTCCCCATGTGTCCACCCTAATAACAGGGTCATTACAAATAATAAGAAATCATTGTTTAAAAGTGATTGTATGAGACGGGTATTGTGTTTTGGAATGATATATTAGATGATAATGGTAACTTCTTGGAACATATTGCCTTTTTGCTCAAGTATAATCTTAACCACACTTATAGAGAATATAATAAAATGTGTAAATCAATACCGTTATTACAGTTAATCCAAAACACATTGATGTATGTGAGAATAAGACTTTAACCAACCTTACCAAATCTAGTAATTAATGAATGTAATTTGCATTACAGTAAATGTAATAACAAATGTATTAATGATTTTTTAAATCTAGAATGTGTTTGTATTATTATAGAGGATTGTGTACAAGTTCCAAGTGGTTCCAAGTAGATCCCTGTGAATTTTGTGAGGCAGCTGATGAGACTCTGGAACACTTGTTCATTTTATGTCCTATGGCCAAAAGCTTCTGGTCTGATTTACATAATTGGCTGTCATTTTCTTGTCAAAAAATAAATAAAAAGTTCCAGCTTTCTGTCTATCCACGTCCAACAACAGCCAATCACAAGATTCGAAGAGATGCAGCCAATCAATACAGGATTTGATCAGCAGCCAATAGCATTTGTTAACAGAAAGGATTAGGCCCCGCCTAAAATGGATTTTACAGGTGTATTTTTAGTCTAATACTTTATTTTAATAATATACTAATATAATTATACACATTATAGGCTATGCTCTGCACCCATCTACTGAGGTAGGCCTACTTCAACTTGGGAATTAACACTGGGTTTGAACGTCATATTTACGGGCAAATTAGCGTTGTTATTTTTTGAGCGCCCAATAAGGATACATTGGATGCATCCTCCAAATTATTATTATTATTATTATTTTAATATTTTTATTATTATCCAAATTCCCGTGAAAGAAGGTCGCATTCGAAGTGTCCTACTCGCTTTTCTGAAACGAGACAGCCTCGATGACTTACATGCTGCCGACAAACGAGACACAGCCACAGCCATCGTCTTGCAGTTGCTGAATGTTGCTCCAAAACGTTGCTACAGCAAAGTCTTAATTTCTGCGTTGTCACAACGTGGAGAACACCAAGCGAAAAACGTTGCAAAGTAAAAATGGAACGTGGCAGCAATATCGCCACAACGTAAATGTGTTTGTTGGATAGGCCTACTCTCTGATAAATTCTAGGGGGGGGACCTTATCTGACATAACCCAAACCATGCCATAAGCATCTTTGTGCACATTGAAAATTGTTTAATTTATCCATGAAATAAATATATAATAAAATAGGTAATCTATGACAAATATCTATTATCCAAGTCTGAAATCACAATAATAATAATAATTGTCCATATTAAATA
This sequence comes from Xyrauchen texanus, assembly GCF_025860055.1. Classification (NCBI taxonomy): domain Eukaryota; kingdom Metazoa; phylum Chordata; class Actinopteri; order Cypriniformes; family Catostomidae; genus Xyrauchen; species Xyrauchen texanus. The sequence goes on along the minus strand of NC_068277.1, from coordinate 20,598,110 downwards.
AGATGGACGAGAAACAAAACAAAAAAACTTTGAAACAAAAATAATGTCGAATTCATGGTTTGAAAATAATATAGAATGCAAGTGGTTTGCCACTTACAATTATCTTCGTATTGTAGGAAAACTGGAAGTCATATATCATTGTATTCAAAGATTACTTACAACTCTCATCCACTAATCAAATGAAGGACGAACTCAGCATTTTGAAGTCGTATCTTAACTCCGTGGCAGCTTTTCCTAGAAACGCAACTACTTGATCAGATTTATACCCCTAAAAAAGGTATGACCTTAAAACAGACTCATCCATTTAGTCAACAAGCTTTTTTCAAAAACATTGCCATAGCGTTTACCCTTCTGTATTAAGTGCTTTGCGAAGTAGGCCTATTTTGTTTTTCATTGGTTTTATCTCCAAATTAAATTAACATTACCTTACGATTTGCAAAAAATAATGGATAACAATAGTGTTTTTTCAGTGGTTTGGTCCGATCGCGAAATGAAAGTAATCTAACGTTTTCGAGTTGGATTAAACGAAACTTAAAAGGGGGAATGGCGTTTCTGGTAAATCCTAGCCCTGTTCGGGATGCCACAGGGAACGACAAAACTACTTTTAGAACAGATGTTCTAATCACCCGGTTAAGTGTTGCATTGATGTTGCGTTTGATTCCGCATAATGTATGCTTTTTGATAGTTATATAGATATGCCGTGATTATTCCTAAACAAATGCATATGATGATGTAATACCTACTGTGTGGTCATCTCCCATTTAAATCCATATGCCATTTATCGTAAATTATTGTGAGGCAATGATCTGTGCTTACGTTTTATTGGTCATTACACAGACATGCAGGTAAGGGAGGTAATGCTTTGCATGTGCTGGCTTTCACCCTTCCATGTTATCATTCTGACGTGGAACACCATGTAAGAACAGATGGACCAGTCTGTCTTTGCATTAAAAAATTGACATTTTGTTTCAGACACAACTGATGGTTTATCAGCTTCGTATTTAGATACTTGCTTTGATGGCTCTTTTCAAGATTTTACTCTTAACATTTCTTCTGTTGCTAGGGTTGCATGTGGCACGCACCACAGTCTCTGACAGCTTTAAAGAATGTAGTCAGTTCTTCTATAAACATACAGCACCCACAGGGATCCGAGGTGGCAATCTGAGGAGGATATGTCAACGTTACGGAGATAAACTACGTTATGCCACACTGTATGACAGCAGTCGCAGACTGGCAATTTACTCAGCTTACACCTTCAAAAAGTCAGATGGACAAAGGAGGATGGACACACCCTGGATGTATGAACCACAGGTAGCAGATATCCATAGTTTTGTTTTAAGAAGATTATTTCTTTAAGAGAATGAGATTAATGAAAATAAAAATTGGGGCCATTTAAAATGCAGTTTATGTTTTACATTTAATTGTGGATGAAAAACATATAAAATGTAATAAAAATAAAAAAAGGCTTTGTTTTTAGATTAGTGAAATGGCTTACATCACATAACAGCAAATGTGCATTTAAAATTCCCTCAATATAATGCAGTTTCTTGCCTTATTGCCGCCAACAGCTGGCTTCTGCTGATGAAAGTGGGAACATGAGAGTGTTGCCGTCTAGTGGTGAAACAGACCCACTGATTGAAGAGAGCCAGGCTCTTCTAGCAGACTATGATGATGCAGTGAAGTACGTGCGTGGCCCACTTAACCCTGATCAGCACCAGGCGGACAATCAGGACAAAGCAGCCACCTATACACTCACAAATGTGGTCCCTCAGATTACAGACTTATTAGAGGGTCCATGGACTGCGTATATTGATATGGTCCGACGGCGCCTTAATAACTTCTGCCGTGGGGTTGCCTATGTGGTGTCTGGGGTGACCGTTTCAGGGGTAACCATTCGAAAAGGAAGGGAGGATCGCATAGCTGTCCCAAAGCACTTGTGGTCGGCTTACTGCTGTCCACGGTATGATCGAAACTCGCCCTATGAAGTACGGTACATGTTGCCTTCTTATGCAGCATATGCTTTGAATGAGATAGTGGGACACAGTGTTACAGAATTGTCTTTGAAGGCTTTGGAGACCTTTCTGAAAAATCAGACTGACATGGACAAAAGCATGAGCATCTTTTTCAAAGACTGTGTCTCAGAAAATACACATACCAAGAAATGAAAGAACTAGGTAGACTTCTGAAGTGTTTGTATATTTACTTTTTAATGCAATTTGGCTTCGTACATATGTGTTTTGTTGATAGTGAATGCAAGAACTATTCAAGAGATTAATGTACATATAAATAATAAAGAAAAAACACATTCAATTGACTGTGGCTCACTTGAAATGCAGCTGAGAAAAGCCAGCAAAATAAGTAATAATTATTTGAACCAAAGTGATCATGCTGTAACATTTTGTATTAAACAATAATTATGCACTCACTGAGCATTTTATTAGGAACACTATGTTCCTAATAAAGTGCCTGACATGGTCTACTGCTGTTGTAGCCTATCCACCCTTTCGACGTTTTGTGCATTCTGAGATGCTATTCTGCTCACTACAATTGAACAGAGTGTTTATGTAAGTTAACGTAGCCTTTCTGTCAGCTCAAACCAATCTGGCGATTCTATATTGACCTCTCTCATCAACAAAGTGTTTCCATCACCAGAACTTTGTTTTAGTTTTTTCACCATTCTGAAAAAAAATCTAGAGACTGTTGTGCATGGAAATTCCAGGAGACCATCAGTTACAGAAATACACAAACCACGAGCCACATGATAAGATGCGTGAACTGCCGGTTTCAGAAGCTGAGGCAAATGAGACTTGTCCTCCGCCACCCGGATTGAGGTGAGTAACCGCGCCACTACGAGGACCTACTAAGTAGTGGGAATCGGGCATTCCAAATTGGGAGAAAAGGGGCTAAAAAATTATTTTTTAAATACTCAAACCAGCGCGTCTGGCACCAAAAATCATGCCACAGTCTAAATCACTCAGATCACATTTTTCCCCATTCTGATGTTTGATGTGAACATTAATGGAAGCTCCGGACCCAGATCTGCATGATTTTATGCATTGCACTGCAGCTACCTGATTGGCTGATTAGATGAATAAGTAGTTGTACAGGTGTTCCTAATAAACTTCTTTGTGAGTGTAAGTATTTATTCAAGCAGACATTTTTATCCAAAGAAACTTACAAATGAGAATAATACAAGCAGAAAATATCAATCCAAGAGAGAAAAAAAATACAAATACCATTATACATTTCAATTCAAACTTGAGTGGCACAACAAATCTGTAGTGAATACCACTAATAGTAAGTAAATGAAAGGTTGCTACATTAGCTTTGATGTGAATTAAACCCTGTCAGCTATGGCACAAAACCAGCTGAAAGGCTGCAATACCTGAGCAGTGAATAGACTCGCCTATCTGATTTTGTCCAACTCTTCATGGACTATTTCCATTCTTATCATGCTATACAACAGAACAGTGTATACAGTATGCAGGGACACTATGCTCATAAATTCTACCAAACATTTCCAGCCTGCCAGTTGCCGTAATTGTTGAATTTTTCATTTGAATTTATGAAAATATGAAGAGAAAAACTGCATAGAACAATGCAAAAAGATCATCTTCTTATAGTATACTCTGCCCAGCCCTTCCTCGTTCTTTCACATCCTTTTGATGCCTTTCACCAGGAGTGCACAGTTTAAATCAGTAATCACACCAGAGGAGAAGATATCTGCTCTATTTCTTCACTTCATTCTCTTATTTAATTTCTCCCTCAGCTCTGCAGTGCCCTTCGATGTACATGACACTCTGAAAGGCTGTTCTCACTTCATCTACCACCTGCTATCCTACCACAGGTCTTTCAGCTCTATTACTTGGTGTGCCACTTTATGTCAAGTTCTATGAGCCATCAGACTTCATGCACCTTCAAATGCTTCAATGGAGAGGAAAAAGTAGATTCATACCCCTGGATGCATGAACCATAAGCAGAGACTGTTCATAAGTGCATCGGTTTATTGTACTTACACTGCTTGAGTATTTAATTAAATCATTACTGAATCATGTCCAACTGTACATGTCAAAAACTGTCTGAAAGTAGATGTCTTCAGTTATGTATGTATGGATTTACAGAGACATTTTGACAGATTTAAAGTGCTAGTTATGATGTCATTTAAATAATGGAATTGTAGTCCATATCTCAATTTGGCCCTTGTATCATTTTGGTGTAATACAAAAAAAATATATGATTAGAAATGATACAACAAGTTTTAAATGTACCTTCTGTTTATTTCGACCTGTCCCTCCTTTTCTTTGAAAAAAAAGCAAAAATCAAAGTTACAGTGAGGCACTTATAATGTAAGTCCATCCATCCATCTTCTTTAGCCACTTGTCCAGTGCGGGTAGTGTTGGAGCCTATACCAGCTGTTTTGGGCCAAAGACAGGGAAACACCCTGGACAGGTGTCCAGTCCATCAAAGTTAAAATGAAAGTGATTGAGGCCATTTTTTTAGGATTTAAATTCAGAAATGTGAAGCTTAAAATTTTACAAAAGCACTTACATAAATTCTTCTGTTAGAAGTTGGTTATTTTTTTAGCTATAAAATTGTTTACATTACTGTTTTAAGGGGCGGTTCACAGTGTTACATCATCATGGCGATGAAGTTGTAAAACTGCATATAACTTTACACAGAAAAAGCTATTAAGTGATTTTATCTCACTGAAATTATGTTCACACACATATTGTTTATGTTTTGTGGCTACACTTTTGAAACTGAGTATATTAACTTTTACAGATTGGCCCCATTCATTTTCATTGTGTCTCACTGTAACCCAGTTTAGCTTTTTTTAAAGAAAATGAGGGACAAGATGAAATCATTTTTTGTGGTATTCAACATTATGCCACAGCTGCTGTTGATTAATATTAACTTGTAGTGAATCCACTACAAGTTAATATTGGCTGTTCTGGCTGACCATACAAATGCTTTGAACAATAATCATATTCAACAAACCACGTTTATTTATTTATTTTTTCACAATCAACACTCCAAGCTAATGTCACCATTATTAACTATCACTGGTAAATCCTATACAGACTGATGAAAATTTGTATTTCCTTAGCTATCAATGGGCCTGGTTGGTCTTGCTCACTTTAAAGGAGTCAAATAATAGGCCTGTAGTCAACAAATTGACATGCTGATTTGCATGGAGACTATGGTAATGGCACACTGTAGTTTGGTTATCACTGTGCCTTCCATGCAAATATAATTGTAGATCAGAGGTTTTCAACCTACACAGCCAACCACGAAAGTTCCTGGCTCACAATAAGACCTTCCTGTAACTTGTTTAAAAACTGAACTACATTAATGTAACATAATGATCAAGATGGATAATCAAGAGAATACATGCATCTTTAAATCATACTACACAGTTTTGACTAATATTTAAAACATTATCTACAAAATACAACTGTACACAATATACTAATTGACAGCTCCTCTGCAAAGAACAACACCCACAAGTTGAAAACCACAATCAGTGTTGGGTAACCTTACTTTTAAAAGTGACTTGTTAGAATATTGTTTTACTCCTTAAAAAGTAATTTTATATAAAATGTATTTTTATGGAAAGTAAAGCATTACATACTTTTGCGTTACTTTTGCTTACTTTCTCTTCTGCTATGCTATGCATTCCATACAAATAAGCCATGCATTGCAGACAAGAGACATTACAGGACATGCTAGCTTCTGTCCAACACTGATGTCAAAACAGCATAGTAAACAAACGGATATTTCGAATGTAGGTCTTCATGTCATATTTATAATAAAGAATCAATAACATAAATACGCATGATTTGTTTTTTCATCAACATGGCAGCCAATATGAATACTGAAGAATAACCACTGTCTTACCTAAATTCCAACACTTGAACATGCATCATATGTGTCATCATTTAAGAGTCAAATTAAGATGTTTTTCAGAAGTCAGAATAAAATTCAGTGGAGAATGCGAGTCTAAAATGTTCAAGAATAAGTCTGATGAATCAATAAATGCTTTTCACTTAAGTCACTTCAGTGCACCTTTGTTTTGAGTTTGATTCACAGTGCTTACTGACATAAAAATGGTTTGTTTCAAACTACTTGTTTATTATAAAACAAAAATGTAGGATATTTTTTAGAAACTAAGACATTTTCTCTGCATTGACAACCATGTAGAACGTTGCTTGGAGTCACTGATCCAGAGTCAGCTTTTTTTATCCCATTCTCCAAGTTACAGGGAGCTCTAACAAGGAGCAGTTCGGCTCCATAAATCGAGAAAGTATTTCACCCTGTGTATCATGTCTTGGCCAGTGGAAAACTAGTTTTGTAATCCCACTGCCTAAACGCATTTACTTATTTTTTAATGCAGTGCGCAGTGGCACATATTCAAGGGGGGATGGTGGGGAGGTAACCCCCAATAATACAAATCAGCAAGTACCCCTCCCCCCCCCCCTCCCATTATGTGTACTATGATCAATGGAAAATGGGTAAATGCTTCACGCTACATCCTTAGCAGTTTGTATTTACACATGAATCAATCACGTTTCACTCAACCGAATGTTGTTGACCTCATATTACGTTAAAACACGAAATGCACATGTGCGTTAGAGAGTTGATTGACAGGTGATGTCTGTATCTAAAAGGTGATTGGCTCTTTTACCTGCAAGGTGGGACTTCCTTTATACATACATTGACTGTTGGGTTCTAGAGCTTCTTGGTTAAGCATTCTAATGTTTCCCATTAATTTAAATAGAAGTAACTCATCACTTTTTGCTAAATAGTCTCTGGCCTCAAACTCTATAGAAATACAATGGCAATCATGCACTACGTCTCCTCTCTGAAGTTTGCACATTTTACTCCTGATACCACGCAATACAGGGACAGTAGAGGTGTACAAAAGCAATGCGTTACTTTAGTTAAAAAGTAACTTCGATAATATGGTCTAAAATAAAAAATATTGCATTACCTTACTCGTTACTCGAAAGTAATCTGATGGTGGTGTAGTGGTCTAAGCACATGTCTGGTAATTTGGTAATCAGAAGGACGCTGATACGAGCCCCACAGCCACCACCATTGTGTCCTTGAGCAAGGCACTTAACTCCAGGTTGCTCCAGGGGGATTGTCCCTGTAATAAGGGCTCTGTAAGTTGCTTTGGATAAAAGCATCTGCCAAATGCATAATTATAATTATTATGTAACAAGTGTTACTTTTATTGTGTTACCCCCAACATTGACCACTATTGTCAATTAATATATAGAATAAACAAGATCCGGTGCATGTTGTGGCTGAGTGTGTTGCTGAGGCTATAGGATAAGATCATAATATTATAAATTTTTTATAAAACATTTTTTCTATAAAAAAGTGGCTAGATGCCCGTTTTTATATGCATAAAGGCAGAGAACATTCAGAAAAGAAAGCTTCCACAAAATACATGACTTCAGACTTGAAAAAGATGATTCATTATGTCATACGACGGTTTTCTTCAGTTAGATGTAGGCAATCAAACTCACCAAGCATGGTTTTGCATGTACTCTGCATGAGCACTTTCAATGGCTGGTTAATCAGGGCTGAAATCAGCCTGTTATTGTATTCTCCTCCTACCAGAGGATGGAGTTGAAACATAATAAAGACAAATTAGGATACAGTGAACAGCTACATTGAAAGGAGCAACCTTTTTCTGAAATAATTTGAAGATTTTACAGGAAACAGTCAAAAATTAAAAACTCTTTGGAATAACATGAAGCTCACTAGCCTTTATCTAGCCTTGCTGATCCCACTACTGTCTTTGATATTGAGAGTACAGGCTGGAGTGGTGGACAACTTCAACCATGAAGAGCGCTGTAAGGATTTTCTTTATATGGGCACTCCACCAAAAGGTTACCTCAGTACCTCACTAAAAAAGATTTGCCAGCGATATATGGACAAGCCACGCTTCATCACTTTCTATGACCCCCAAAAACACATTCCCATCTACTCAGCCTACATCTTCAAGAAATCAGATGGTGAGAAACGAGTGGACGTTCCTTGGATGTTTGAACCACAGGTGAGTGTGTGAAGAACATATTGGATAACTTCCCTCGAATTCCTTAAATACACTGGTTTGATCTGTTATATATATATATATATATATATATATATACACACACACACACATACACACACACACACAGTACATTTAGTGACTCTAAAATGTATCTTGCTCTCCTCTTCATTACCTGTCTATCTCATTTTTGCCAGTACAGCTGGCAACTGAGAAGGGTAGCAGTAGTATGGAACCCTTCCCCCAGTCATCCTTAATGCACAAAAACTTTGAAGACACACAAGCTGTGTTGGAAGACTATGCTGATGTGATCCAATATGAACGTAGCCAACTGAACCCAGATCAGCATCAGGCAGACCCACTTGACAAGGCAGCCACGTACACCTTAACAAATGTTGTTCCCCTGATAAGGGAGTTCAGTTTTGGTCCCTGGAGCAAACAGGAGGAGGCAATCCGCAAACGACTCAACAACTATTGTCATGGAAAGGCTTATGTAATCACTGGGGTTACGATGTCCGGTAACATGATCCGGCGTGATAACCTGGATCGCGTGGCCATCCCAGAGTACATATGGACAGCTTATTGCTGCACGGATTATGATCACAATGCTCCTTACTCAGAGCGCTACAAGTTTCCGTCATTTGGTGCCTATGGCCTAAATGATCATGTGAACAACCAGATAGTAGAGGTTCCAACTAAGAATCTGGAGAAATTTCTCAAGGGCAAAATGCAGGTGGACAGGAACTTCCAGATTTTTTATAGCGACTGTGTGTCTGACTCCTAATGTGCCACAAACCAATCAGATGGTTTCATTGTAATTTGAGATCTTAATACATTCAGTAAAACGTAGCATTTGTTATTTATGCCACATATTAAGTGTTTTAATTCATTTCACAAAGGCCTTTAAACCCTTCAGATTAGAGGTTAAATAATTTATATTACTATTACTAATCACATGATATTAAAATAATTAATAATTTATTCATTAACCACTTATAAATCATTTCTATAAATTATAATTTATCAGACATTGTGTTTTCCTTGATGACCTCCTATTGGAAATGTTTGGGATGTGTGAGATACTGGTAAATTATAAAGCATGTGAAACTTTAAGATACATTTTGGTTAAATTACTTAAATGTAAATATAAGCATAAAACAGTGTGACAAACATCAACATGCTGTCAACACTGAAGAATCTCAACTGTGTGAAGAAATACATCTAAATAAATTTGAATGCTTTATGCTCAGTGACATATGATTCATTTATCAGCTCGTTGTCATGGTTTTATATTGAAATATTTTTGTTCTTGCTTAGACAGCATAGCATTAATGCTTGTGTTAAACAAGTACTAGGCAGTGAAACATTATGCATGGAAGCCTAAATCATTTAAATAAGCCATTTTTTAAGTATTGGTGAGAAGAAAAATACAGAAAAACAAATAGACATTTACTTTATTCTCCCTTATATAGAAATAAAGATTTTCTTTAAGGTCTGTACTCATTCCATCTGTAAGTTAAGACAAAGCATACTGTAAATATTTCAACTGAAAAGCAGTTAAAAATGTAAACAAGGGTAATTTATTTATAGAATCGCCACACTGATGTACAAACACTATTAATTTGTAGACATAAGAGGAAGACAAAGATTGTAGAAGGAGCACTGATCCAGAGAACCAACTGTTTTCCATGAAACCCAGTCCTGCTTTTGCAAAGAGTTTTTATCTAAGTAACAGCAAAGTAATGAGGATCAATCACAAGCAGATGGCTCCCCCGTTTTCCTGTGCACACACCTAAGATACCCTTAGAGGAGTTTTCCCTGTCTCTCATCATAACAGGTGTAAGGAAGTGTTTATGGAGGTCCTCCACAGCTTGCTCAAGTTCCTCAAATGTGCCTATCCATTTGAACCCAGAAATTAATCAGGTTTGTCCCCTAATTTCACCAAAGTCTTTTGGATTTCAGAAAGACTAGGAGGGTGTTTGGGACTTGTACTAAGAGATCAATTAAGACATAACTTTGAAGACATGGTCTGAATAGTCCTGTAACCACAACCCCAACCCCAACCTCTGTTACCCTTTCCATCACAACCATAATGGTAATAGAGACACTCTCCTGGTATAATTGAGCATCTGTCAAAGTCTGAAGACTGTAGCGGCAGTCCATCATGGGCATTCTTTACTAATGTATCCTTCAAAGTTTTGTAATTGACTGTCATCCGAGTTTGTCCACAAACCTGTTCACTCCAGTCTATAAACTCTGTTTTTTGAGCTGTCTGTCTTTGTGTGCTCTAATTCATGCTGCAAGTATGTATTTTAGTGATTACAAAAACAGTAAACATATGCTAAATCATTCGACTGTTAACGTTTACATATCAAATAAGAGGGAAAAATATTTATGTATAAGACTAATGAGCATTATGACAAGTGCAGAAAATAAAAAATAAAGACCTATACAACTGTAGGTATGTGGAATCTGACAGCAGCAAGTACTGTTTGTACAGTTAAAATGTAGATTGCATTCAACCTTTTGTGATGTGGAGATGTAACTGAATATGTATAGTTTTTCATATTTAAAAACAGCATACAAATTTAAAGATATTCAAATCAACAATATACTGGAATTACTGACTGCCCTATTTGTTGGTTGATGTGAAGTTGTTGCCAAAATTTTACTAAGCTCACATGTTGAACATTTTTGTTGACGTATATTATGAGCATATGTAATATTATGTAAGGTACTTGGAACTGCATTATTGGCTTCTCTAAAGCAGTTGTTTAGAGACATCTATGTTCATTCATGCAACGACACAAGGATTTATTTTTTTGCATTGGCTGTCATTCATTCTCTGAATGGTTTAAACAGTCATTTTGGCATAGTGACATGTGCAAAAGCCAGAACAAGCAGTACTGATCTAACAGCAATAAGTATGGCAGTGCTTACATATTAAACACAAGTCTATTGACTCATTTTAAAATAATGTTAACCTATGTGTCACATATTCCCTGTTGTCTTTTGGTTTTGTGCTTTTATGTTGAAATTCTTGTTTAGTTCCCACTTTCCTGTTTCCTGTTTGTTTTGTAGTCCTTTTGTAGTTTTATTTCATGATTGGCTCTCCCTGATTGTTTCCCAAGGTGTTCCTTATTCCCTGATTATTTCCCCAGATGTCCCTTGTTTTCCTTTAAATATTTAAGGCCTTGTTTCCCCTGGTTTGTTTGTCAGTTTTTGCATGTTTGGTATGATGCACATAGCAATGAGAAACCCAAAGAGTCTGCAGCCACCATGAGTAAACAAACTTGAAGCTGCTAGCCTGCTACTCAGTGGATTGTACTAATTTTCCAGTTCCCTAAACAGAAATAACAAAACACACAAAGTATCCAAAGAGTATCAATGCAATCTCCAATGGTGTGCACGTTGTAGTCGCACAAAGGGCAATCCATGAAGAGTGTGTTCGTAGGATGAGTGTATGCATTGTGGAAGTCAGGAACAGATTAGCAGAATCCTCCGTTGAAGCTAGTGAGATGCAGAACAATGCCCAGTAGAGATAAGCAAACTTAACTCCCAACACGTGGGCAGAGATGAGGTATCCTCTGTGGAAGACCATCCACACACCTGACATGCGGACAACCAACAGATACACGAGGCAGGACCAACTAGGCAGAGAGAGTGAGGTTAGTATTCAACATCAAACAACAATCTAGCAAAGATACTGAGAACACAAAAAGCTTAAGAAGGGAGTGAATTAGAGGAGAACATATGAGGGAGAGAAAATTACAAAACATACAAAACAAACCGACAGACTCACAGAAGCCATGACAGTGGTGTAAGTTCCCCTTCTGTCACTCACTCGATGTTGGGTCAATGTAGTGACACTAGGGGGCGCTTTTGAGAGCCCCGAACACCCTCAATTCTATGATAAAAGGGCAATGAGAATTGGCGAGAGGAATTTGCATGCCACTCCCCTGGACATTTGGGTATAAAAGGAGAAGCAATGCCCACTCCATTCAGACATTTTCTTAGGAGTCGAGCAGTTGTACTATCAGCGAGCTGAATACTACTGTTGTTCCATTCACCTCTTAAGAAGTGTATACTCTTGGATATTTCCAGTGGCTTTCTGTCCTTCTGCATGACAAGGGCAGATTTTGCCCCTGGGCACTTCGACAGCGCTAAAAGAGTGTATATTCCTGCAAAAGAGTATTGTGGCAGAGCGGAGGGCTGAGCCGGGTCGTGATCCTACACACCCGGTCCCGTATTAGGCTAATTATGCCTCCGTGAGGGATAAAGGCTGTCCGTAAACGATCTCTCTCTCCCGCACGATCCTCTGCAGTCAGCCTTTATCCCTCACGGAGGCATAATTAGCCTATGTGTGTAGGATCACGACCCGGCCCCGCCCTTAGCCCTGCCACAAGTATGTTTTCTCTATTAGAGCACACACTTTGACGTTGAATGTCTTTTTAAAGACGCATCTTTATAAAGATGCCTTTCCGACTTTGTGTGATTCATGGATGCGATCGTTATCTCTCCACTTCCGACGGCCACAGGCGCTGCCACACGTGTCTGGGCAGTGATCACACTGAGGCAGTGTTTGTGGATGGTTCATGTTCTCATTGCAAGAATATGACCATGGCAACGTTGCTGTAGTGGCTTTACTTCTTCCAGGGGAAAGCCACTCTAGCCACCCCCCGTGCTGCGCCTTCTACCACGGCCGACCCAGCTGGCGCTGGAGGCGATTTGGGGAGTTCAATGGGTGTGGTCTCGCCTGGAGGCTGAATCCTCCCAGGCAATGCCTCTTCCCCGCATGTGATCTCTTGGCGGTCCTTCTGGGCCTTCGGTCAGCCCCTTTGAGCCACTAGAGTCAGTCGAGCCGAAAGCCCTCTCCTTGAAGACGGCCCTCCTGCAAGCGTTTTCTGTCAGCGACAATTGTCTGGAGTTCAGTCTGGCAGATTCTCACTTCATCCTGAGACCCCGGCCAGGCTACGTGCCCAAGGTTCCCACGACCCCCTTCAGGGATCAGGTGGTGAGCCTGCAAGCGCTGTGTCCAGTGCGTGCTTTGCACACCTATTTGGATTGCATGCAGAGCTTTAGACTCTCTGATCAGCTCATTGTCTACTTGGGCAGACAGTGGAAAGTGAGCGCTTTCTCCAAACAGAGGCTTGCCCACTAGATCGTTGATAACATTGCTCTGGCATACCAGGCTCAGGCCATGCCCGCCGCTTATATGAATACGAGCACACTCTACTAGGAGTGTGGCATCCTCGTGGGCACTGGCCAGTAGAACCTCTCTAGCAGACATCTGCAGAGCAGCGGCCTGGGCAACACCCAACACCTTTGCAAGATTTTACAATCTCTGGGTTGAGCCGGTTGAGTCCCGTATTTTTAGGTCGCTGTGTTTGTAGAGCTCCTCCCATTCACGGCAGGACCTACCACCACGTCTCTTCCATTTGAGACTCTTGAGCCCACATAACGTATCGCCACATGTTGACTGCCCAACTGGGCAGTATGTGGTCTGCGTGGGGTCTTTTCCCCCCTTAAAGAATAGGAAAGGAAAAGAACACCTTCCCCGATGTGTATGATAGCGTTAGGCCCCAGCCGAATCTAATACTCTATGGAGAGAAAAACATAGAGAGAAAAGGCCGCGGCTGGCACGGCCTGCTCCCATGTATAGTTATGGGGAACTACATGACGTCTTTAGGGGTGGTTACGTGCAGACTGATGCTCCTGTTATTATGCATGCAGCAGCTTGCTTGCACCTGCATCAGCAGTTCACGTAACACGGTTCAGATGTTGTGGCGTTTTTCTATAGGGACCCCTAGTGTCACTACATCGACACAACGTTGAGTGTAACCTCCGTTCCCTGATGGAGGGAATGAGATGTGGTGTCCCTCTTGCCACAACAGTGTACTAGCCACTGAAATGGCCGGACCTTGTCTCGGCTCCTCAGTACAAAACCTGAATGGAGTGGGCATTCCAGCTCCTTTTATACACCTATGTCTGGGGGAGTGGCATGAAAATTCCACTCACCAATTCTCATTGGCCTTTTCTCAAAGAAGGGGAGGTGTTCAGGGCTCTTAAGAGCGGCCCCTAGTGTCACTACATCGACACAAAGTATCGTTCCCTCCATCAGGGAACGGAGGTTACGACAGTAACCATGACGTTTTCATATGTACTGTTTGGCTATTAGGATTGTAACAGTAAAGTATATTATAAATTGTTTTTATAATTTTATATAATTCTATATAAGTACCTTATTTTGTTGTGGATGTCCCAATCTGAATACTGTATGGATTTGCATTTATCGGAGTGCTCAGTAAAATATTCATATTGTATTTTGGTTGTATTTGTGAGATAATAAATGTCAATGATTATGTAAAATAGGCACAAACTATATCAATCACAGGCCCTTGAATCAAATCACATCACAGCAGGATTTGGAGTATCTGCAAACATCGGATCGCTGGCTAAAAAATATTGATCTTATTGTGATGAAACTTGCGATTTACAACCCCACTGACTAGACAGAAAATAAAGTGTTTTCTTGATTACTACATTTAATTCTTCCTGGGATAACAGAAATCATAAAGATGTTTATCGAGAGTGGGTAATTAAAGTGTTTTATAAACGTAACTGTCATGAAATCTAATTCACATGTTGTGTGCCTGTTACTGCATGTTTTACTTACATCAAGATGTCTTTTTTTAAGTCAATGAGTGAGTAGTTCAGTACAGTATTTTATGTCCTCACTAGATGACATCACTATGGGGGTTCCTTTTTTGTGTTCAAATGCAAGAGAGAAAAGTCTCCTTGGGTGCACAGCCCCTCTTAAGAGTTCTCATCTAAAAAGTACCTTTGGGGAAGTACCAGGAATTTGAGAAAGGGGCTTTACTGCAAAATAATGAACACCAAAGCCAAGTTATTTATGTACTGGGAAAGTTTGTCAGTCAGCTGGTGGATGATGTGGATGAAATGTGAAATGACACTTAAATGTATTAAATAACATTTTACTTAAAGTTAAATAATCTCAAAATAAAAAAGATACTCTTTTGTCCAAGTGCCAAAGATGATGAGGATTTCTATTTGCTTCCTGACTGCTGGAATGAAAAAAGGCCAAAGCTAGAAATATCCCATGTTTCCAGCCAGAAAAAAGTTGAAATCTATCATTATAAAGTGTGGGTTTTATCAGTAGACAAAGCTCTATCCAGTCTATTAAAATCCCCACACCTCCTAAAGAGCAGAGTATTTATAGCTGAAGATGAAGGGGTGGGCAGCAGGGTCTTGTGCAAAAAGGAAGAGGTCTTCCTGAAACAATCAGTCAGACAAGGGGTTGTTTAGAGCAACAGAGTCACCAGCAGACTATGCAAAGGAGAAGCCGGCCAAACATTCCTTCAAGCTGAAGGTTTCCTCTTTTGGCCAGTAAATCCTTATCTTGTCAAGAAGAAGGAGCATCTCCTTTTAATAACAATGCCTGTAGGAATACCATGCCAGACTCTGAGGTGGACCCTTGGTTATAACAAAGATATTTCTGTATTGTTGGACTCTTGTAAGGCATTGCTATCTATTACAGTATAATACTGTATTGTAAGACCAATGCTAGGTATTTGTTGTGCCATTTTTACTTATTTACTGGTAAATACAATGTTTTCCAGAAGGATAGAAAAAAATATTTAAGTGAAAAACATTGAATATCTATTTTTGAACATGGTTGACCTCCACATGATGAAGACAGAAGTGGCTTGTGTTAATTTTCCAGCAATAATATATTTTTATAAGTTTAAAACTTACCAAGTGAGGTGTACAAAGAATCTCAAGTGAAAACAGTCCTGCAACAAAGTGCTACCTGATAAACTTGCGATTCTTTATTGTGGACACGTCTTACTCTCAAACAATAAATTCCGACAGGCCACCTTAGTGGCTTCGACCTCCCCGTCCCCATTCTTTCATTTTACTGTCTTGTGGCGTGCCACTGGACCTGAAACAAGGATCCTTATCTGTCTTTCTTTTAATTCAGGATGCATAGCCATTCTCTATTTACTATGCAGATCTCCCTCTATTCGCACTCTTTTCTCTCCTCACACTCTACCTATGAATCGCCAACTCCTGACTGTCTTTGTTTATTTAAAAAAAACAGAAGGGTGTCCTTGGGCCTTACTCCCACATATATCCCCCTCTCTTTTTTAATCATTCCAATTTCAATGACAGGGTCCAAGCTTTGGAGTCACTATGCCGAGACACCCCCGCCCTTGCCCCCTCCCTAGTCATGACACATGTTCCACAGCACGTACATTGTCTCTCCCTGCTCTCAGTTTGGCTCAGGCAGTAGTTTGATCAAATAAGACAACAAACGATTTGGAAGGACTTAGAGCCTTGACAACAAACATGGTGACTCTAGGAGATAAAAAAAAAACTTGCCTGTGTGTGTGCAAACACCTTATTATTCTAATGTTTACTAAAACAGAGGAAATACTATACAGCGATATCCAAATAGTTTTTATAGTCTTGTGAACTGCCTACAGGCAGAGATGGAGGAAATATATGTATGCAGTTTTCACTTTATGACTGTTAGTTTTAGTTTAGTTTTTCCTCTTCAGTTTTTGTAATTTCAGAACATGCATTTTTATATTAGTTTTAGTGTTTAAGGGCTGCCAAAAAATAATGTTATCTGATATCATTTAAATGGATAATGACATTAAATGTAGAAATAGACATTTCTATATTATTTATATGAAATAACCTGGTTCAAGATTTACACAGTATCAGTCCTCAATATGACATGATCATTCTGAAATTATGTTACTGATTAAGCCATATTATTCACTAAAGTGAGGCGATATAGCTCTGCCTCATACTCACTGCATCAGACATATCATTTAGCCCAGTTTAATTTTTTGACTAAGTATCCTTTAAAAAAAAGAGAATTATCTCTTAAGAAAGCCCTCTAGATATGTATAGATAGATAAACTTTATTGATCCCTGAGTGTAAATTCAGCTTTGAACTCTGCAAATATACTCTTGTCTTCGCAGTACCTGGTATGTTTTTCCAGGATAGCCTCGCTGTATCCTGAATTAAACACTGTTCTCAGATGACTACATTTTAAGCAGAGTTGATGCTTAATAGTTATAATTCTTCATCTATTTCAATCAATAAAATGTATTAAATTAAAACACATAACTGTTTCTGATAGAAAGCTGCATAAGATATAGGCTTTAGACCTGTTTCACACCACATGCAGAAGCAACATGTATTTACCCCTCACCCATATTAACAGTTTACAGTATTGATATTGGCTGTATAAGGAGCATGGTGCTGTGTAGCAGGATTGCATCAAAGCATAGGTGAATATAAATTTTCAGAGCGAGCTGAGTGTAATGGGAGCCAGCTGATAGAATGCTTGATTCTGATTGATTGACAGATGATGTACGGTGTGCAATTATTGCATGGCTATGAAGTAGTTCCAGGTCTTGAACGAATAACAATTCCAAATCACTTCGCCAAATTAGCTGTACAGGCTACCACAACAAAATAACAAAATAAAGCAAAGACAGTGGTTAAGTACATCGGATAAGAATGACAAACAATGTCTATAATATCCTGAATTTATTTACATTTAATTTTCAAAAGCATTCTCGCACTCCCTCTCTCTCT
Source organism: Xyrauchen texanus (assembly GCF_025860055.1). Taxonomy (NCBI): domain Eukaryota; kingdom Metazoa; phylum Chordata; class Actinopteri; order Cypriniformes; family Catostomidae; genus Xyrauchen; species Xyrauchen texanus. The sequence goes on along the minus strand of NC_068277.1, from coordinate 20,580,408 downwards.
TTCACTCTTGTCTCACACACTCATACGCTGACAAACACACATAGAGACTCAAGTCACAACTAACAAAAACTTCACCCTCGTGACTTGATCAGTACAACATTATCTATATTATCTGAAATAACTTAATATGTGCAAGTGCTTTGATGTATTTCACCCTAATCAGCCTCCCATTGTGGAAGTACCCTTACGCTCCCCTCCCCCTCTCTTTAGCTCTCACACAAACTCTCACACACGGGGACACACACATACAAATAAGCACACAGTTCTTTTAGCAACGGAAAAGCTATATACAAGAATGGCGACTCTTGTTCCTGTTGAGAAGCATATTTAAACTTACATCTTGGCAATTTGAAGTTATGTTATTGCTGACAAGAGCTGCATACAGGTAATCTCACACGAGAGCTCTCTGTGTGAAAATGCTGAAAAGAAGCGCATCCTCCGTTGCTAGTTCTAAAGTGACGAAGGCTCGGGCTGTCTCAAAGCTAGATGCTGAATCCATGGCAGAAGAAAGTATTTCCACACACTAGAGCATTTTTAGGGACAAAAACCAGAACATTTTTTATATAAAACATTGAACGATGTCTTAAGTTGAGGTAACTGTGGTATAAGTGGAATAATTGACTCCGTCCTGCTGAATTATTGAAAAATAATGCACACCCGAGGTGTAACGGCCACTCCACTGCATGTCATGGCCGCATTACTACTTTGGTTTTGCATTATTTTTTGATAATTCAGCGGCCCGTAGTTAATTATTCCTTACGTAACATATGGTGAAAATGCTTTGTATTTATCAACACAGTCTTTTGCAACAGTTTATAGCTAAAGTTTGGTGTTTGGGTTCCATTCAGTGCCGGTTAATTACCTTTTAAGTAAATGTGGTCCCCCTCAGCATGTAAATTACATTTAACAACAATCAAGTTTGTAATAATTCTCAATGACCAACCCCTGATAACTATTTTATAATTTATGGGAGTTATTAAAGGAAATATTTAATATAGCATCTCAGAAGTCACTTATTTTCTGTATAGAGAAGCAGGTTGGTTATGCAGCAATGCAATGCTGTTAGTGTGAAAGCTTGCTGTAGGTACGCTGTTGCTTCGCTTAAGCACTGCTTGTGCATGCAGTGTGAAACAGTCATTACAATGGTAATTGTACCACCCTCCTTAAATTTATTAAAATAAATATTAGAAATAAGGGCATAGATGAACATACTCCTAACATTTATTTGTAACTCTATTTAATTAAATTTTTATGCTTACAAAATAATCTTGAATGCTTTCTGTAATTTTTATTTAAAAAATTTTTTCATTGGCTTTTTAACATCCTTAAAGACATTCCTCCCTGAAGCACCTGGATGGTTGCATCAACCAATGTTTCAGTTTCTCGTTTGCAATGAACCACCATTTTGGCTTGAAGTTTCATCCCCAAGGTGCTATAGGATACCACAAGCATATAATCTATTAAATATCTACATTTTAATATCATATGCTGTTTAAATGTGGACAGGATCCACTTAGGGAATCTGGTTCCCCCAGCTGAGCCAGGTTTCTACCAAGGTCCTTTTTCTCCATAAACTAGCATCTTATGGAGTTTTGTGTTCCTTGCCACAGTCGCCTTGGACTTGATCACTGGAGGCCTAAAGACAATTATTTTTAAGGAAGGATTTTCAATCACTTTATTCATTTAAACTGCACAATGAGGACTTTAAGCCAAATCAGTATACTTTTTTGTGAAGCTGCTTTAAAACGATGTGTGTTGTGAAAAGCATGATACAAATAAATATGACTTGATTTGATTTGTGAATAGAACCGCGCCCCTGAATAAAAGTAGCTAAATATTTGTGTACTGAGCACAAGTATATCTTAGCAGAAATAGATATATTATTGAGACTATTTTATTTAATATTTCTTTGTATTCCACCCCTTATCTGGAAATATGCCAAATGGAAAAGGCCGTTTAAAGATCATAGAAATTGCCTTGAGAGGAAGTCGTGCTAACTAACCCCTTTTAGTACACTGTTTACTTTTGAGGGCTACTTTGAGAAAACAGATATTATTATGTGAGTAACAAGACTAAACTTCTTCATAACAGGAAGTTAATCAGATATCTATCGCGATAGTGAGCTGTTATATTGAAATTGCATTTTCAAAATCATGAATTTAAAATTAAAAAAAATAAAAAAATAAGTATGACGGAACCGATGAGTGCTGACAGTACATTAAAAAGCTTCGGTTGAAATAAATGGAGCCATGGACGAATCGGAGAGGATCCTGTAAGGGACTAGATTCTGAGATGCAGATACCTAGTGAGTAAACTAAACCGCCTCAGGCTTTCTTCACCTGGGCTTAAATCATTTGTAACTGTACCACGAGTTACAGGTCCATTCTCCACCACTAACTCGGCAGTGAGACAGTTCTACCTTTCTGTTTTATCGCGATATCGTTTTCGTGGAATGAGAGTGAATTTGCATTCATAGAAAGCTTGCCAACAGTGTGATGCAAAGCCTTGGGTCGCTGTACGGGGGAAGGGGCGATGTCATATTGATCTTATGTGCTTCTCACTGAGAGTACTCAGAAGCAGCGCCCCGGGCTGGATGCGTCTGTGTTCCAGTCTGTCGATGTCTTTTGTACAAGTAGTTGAGCTGTCTTTGTACGAGATTTGTCGTTTTTAATCATGTGTTTGAAAAATGCCAAGTTGCTTTGCGAATGTTTTACAGTTCAGGTAAGATTCTACTATTTATTATATTCTATATTAAATTGTTAGGCTACTGCCTAAATTAATATGTGCGTCTAGCAATAGCCCATATGGGACGGTCTCACACATGCAAATTCGTGCTTTTATGCATATTTGTTGTTTCAATTACATTTCGTCGTTTTTTTTAGGTAAATTCATGATGAATGCAATGAAATGCAAGCAAAATGAATGAATTCCTTCATTCCCGTATCATTCTTTTTACCGGTATGCTATTATGTTTACAATTAGAAAGTGCTTTCATTGGTATGGTGGAGTAAATCAGCACTGGGATAATAGGATCATTCTTTTCGAAATGATTAGAAATCATTGACTGAAAGAAAAAAATCTATGTCAAAAGCTATGATAACCCCTCAGTGTGTTATCACATTGATGAGTTCAAATATTGGATTGTGAAACAAGAAAGGTACTTTTAATAAAGGAAGTGATGTAGAATTGGCTTACAGGTTATTTTGAGCTTTCAACATTGCTTATTTGTAATTCTATTGTGTCAGAATTTCCCAAGCATGACCTGGTATCTATATGAGTATGAGGTTTAAGTTATAAGGAGAGCTGACTCACTCAGTATAAAAATTGCTGCATCATCAAACCTTAAAAGTGAGACAGTGACTTTGCAGAAAAAGATCAGGAAATAATGTGTAATCATAGATAAGTGATTTATAGTAAGTGACCATAAATAGCTTCTCTTATGGCATCTACTGGAAAATGGAAAACATGTGTCCTTTGATCTTAACATACCATACATAAATTGTATAATTTATTGTAAGCAATATTATGCAGTACATCAGTATGAAACTAGAAGATCTCAAATGTGTTTTCAAGTGGAGGTCCACTTTCTTATGTTATAATTTGGATTTCTATTGTCAAAGTCAACTTTACTGAAATATCCATCTAGTGCTGTGGTGGATTTTTGTTCACAAAGTCAATATATTGGTACTGGAATATATAAAAGTCATATTTATCTGCAAATTAAGGTCAAGGTCCTTTGTTTAACCAAGGGTAAGACTTGCCATTGTGTCTGTGCTCTCTCTATCTCTCTTGCAAGGCAGAAAATAGACTCTAGTAGTTGGCATTTTGTGTTGGCACTTTCTCTGTTACCTTTAACATTGGCTAAGATCCTAACTTCAAGCCTTTAAACCCATGGACACGCGACACGTGGTTGGCTGTGCCCTCTGCTGAATAGTGAGACTGCATGGAATAGTCGCTCCTCCTCTTCCTGTTTCTATCACTTTCTCATCCAGAGACAAAAGAGGTTGTGTATGTGTTTGTGCAAGGATATGGAGGGTTAGCACATTCTTCATCAAATAACTTACATGGGCTGATTTTAAAAGGATCAACCTCAAACTGTCTGAAACAAAACCTAAAACAAGTAGACAAATAGAGTAGAATAGACGTAAAACAAGGAGTTCTGCAACAGATTGTATGGCCCCTACAGAGCCTGGATCATTGATCAAGATCATTGAGTCAGTCTGGGATTACATGAAGAGACAGAAGCAATTGAGACAGCCTAAATACATAGAACAGTAGATGCTCGGAACCGCCTAACTGCAAGCAACGTTGAAACACTGCGCAAGTGTACCTTTAATTGCTGCTTTTTTTAAAAGCACTGGTGATCACACCAAATATTTATTTTTATTTATTTATTTTACTGCACATTGGATGAAGTTAGTTGATTAATACAATTATTTATGGCATTATTTTTTAAAACATCCTCACTATACAACATTTTTCAGAACTACCTAAAGCTTTTGCACAATACTGTATTTTACAATATATGTAATGCAAAACTCCAAGTGAGCCCAATAGTAGCTGGGTCACTATTACTGATTGAGTGACGTATGGGGGCTGGCTAAAGGAAATAAAGCAGTGTTTACAGAGGTAATATCCATATGTTTAGGTGTGGGAGGCCATTCTGCCTACATTTAATTAAATGATGTGACTTTAAAATGCTAGAGAGTTGGTCACATGAAATCTAGTTCCAGGAAAAGCTTCAAGGGATTGGCTGATCACATGTCGGAAGTGCATTCTGTTGCTTTCAAGCTTTCTAAACAGTGGATCTCTGTCCACCTGTCTTTATACCTCAAGACCAGAGAACACATTTATGGCCTGGGCATCTCCAGAGGGTAAAACTGCTTTGATTACAGTCTTACTGTGTCATTGCCCGCTAAAGCTGAAAGACCACATTCAAAATGTTACAGTAAGAATATAAAAGCTATATGTTTATATCACAAGCTAAATAGAATGAATACTCATTCACTCAGCACTCATTTGCCCTGAAAATACACAGGCAACACTGATGGCCTCAGCAAAATTACAAGAAAGTAACAGGAGAAGATTACTGAATTATGGCTCCTATTCTGGAATACCATTTGTTGCCACTGCAAATATGTATTTTAATTGTTGCATTTTTGCTTTGGCTCACACATTAGCTTTCACACAATCAGACATGCATGTGATAGAGGATTAGAGGTTGCAAACCAGACATACACAAACACTCTTTGTGTAATCTGTTTCTCTGTGTCAGGTGGACAGAGATCCACTGTTTGGAAAGTTCTGCCCTTATTTTGTGGGTGTGTCTCCACGTGTGTCTTTATGGATAAAAGATGTTTGATTTGTTGCATTTTCATATGTTTTTCATACCAATCTTAATTTCTTTTACAGGCCATGATTTTGATTACTGGTCTCTTGATCTTCTTATTTAATGACTTGTTTGCCTGTTTTTACAATCATTGATTTCTTTAGATAACAAGTCTTGTACAAAGAAAGAATGCAGTCAATTGACTCCTTAAAGCAGTTAAGGGTTACGAGTGTTTATTGTAAAGGAAAACTGGACAGTATGGCACTTAAAGGAATGTTTCCTACAAAAATTATAATTCTCTCCTCGTTTACTCACCCTTATGCCATCTCAGTCTCGTGACTTACATTCTTCTGAGGATAACAAACAAGGATATTTTGATGGAGAGGATTTTTTGTGCATTCAATGATAGTCAGTGGTGTCCAACACTTTCAAGCTCCATGAAAGGCATGTCTTGAAGCTTGATTATACATTTACTCATGTTTGACGCATGTGCACAGAATGTGTACATGCATAGAGCATGTGTGCAATGCTCCACGCATGAGTCAAATGCAGGGAAAACAAGCTGCAAATCATGAGCACGTCAAGGAGACTGCAGATGTAAAAGATCTATAGTGAAAATGAGTTACATTTTTATCCGTTTCTCACTCAAAACTGATTGCATCACTTCAGAAAACGTCACTTAAACCTCTCAAGTTGTATGGATTACCTTTATGCTGGCTTTATGTCTTTTTCAGAGCTTGAAAGTGTTTGACCCATAGACTATGAAAAAAAACACCTGATATCTCCTTTAAAATACCATTGTTTGTGTTTCACAGAAAAAAGAAAGTCAAAGTTTGAGATGGAATGGAACTGAGATGAAAGAATTATAATTTTTGGGTGAACTATTCTTTCAACAATGTGGAAGGCAGCCAAAGCTTTAACAGATGATGGAATCTTCAGATGGGGAGCTTGAGATCAGATGTCTGTGTTTATTCATTGACACGGAAAGGTTTAGATCAGGACGGGTGAGGAGTTGGTCATATAAGACAAAAATCACTCAAGATTTATCGAGTTTTCTCTCCAAAATGCTGCAAACCCTAGTAGCTAGTTTTGTTAAAATGTCCAAGATTTGTCTTTTCAAAATCAGTCAGGTTAATTGCTTTTGAAACATTGCAGGGCAAATGTGGTTCCCTTAGGAAACCACAGTGCATACATTTAGCATGGGATGTGCAATGTCTTAATATAAGTATTCTGGTTTACTCTTGAAACTTTGTATTGTGGCAATACCATTATTGTTGGCTCACTTGTGTTTTTCCAAATTTGTAAGTCACTTTGATAAAACCGTTTGGTAAATGTAATGAATGGCAGTATATTACAGATGACAAACAAAAATATAACAGTATTTACTCTCACTGAGTACTTTATTGGGAACACTATATGGTCCTCTACAATTATACAGAGTGTTTATCTGAGTTACCGTATAGCCTTTCTGTCAGCTTGAACCAGTCTGGCCATTCTCCGTTGACCTCTCTCATCAACAACGCGTTTTTGTCTGCAGAACTGCCGCTCTCTGGATGTTTTTTTAATTTTGGCACCATTCTGAGGCACAAAATCTAGAGACTGTTGTGCATGAAAATCCCAGTGAAAAAATCAGCAGTTACAGAAAAATTCAAACCAGCCCAATCACTGAGAAAAGAAATCACTGAGATCAAATTTTTTCCCCCCATTCTTATGGTTGATGTGAGCATTAACTGAAGCTCCTGACCTATCTGCATTATTATATGCATTGCACTGTTACTACACAATTGGCTGATTAGATAAACGCATGAATAAGTAGGTGTACAGGTGTCCCTAATAAAGTGCTCAGTGAGTGTATGTAACAATGGATATATACACTAAACTAGTAGTTAGTAGTAGTCAGGTGGCATTATGTATTGTATACACTGAGTGTAGACAGTAAACAATACAGTAGAATACAGTCTCTGAAACATAACTCTCTATGTTACAGTGTCTATGGCAGTGCAGTGAGTGAAGTGCAGGAGGAAAGATCATTGTGTTAAATAATGTGCGACAGGGCTGTTAAGTCTTAGCTTGTGGAAAGAAACTACCGGAAACTGGTTGTTCTGGATTGAGTACTCCTTAGGCCACGTCCAAATTAAACTTTTTCTGTTTTCTTAAAGGAATAGTTTACCAAAAATGACAATTTGGTGATAATTTACTCACCCTCAGGCCATCCAAGATGTATCTGAATTTCTTTCTTCATCAAAACAGAATTTAGGATTTTTAGGATTTAATTTCAGGCCTCCTCCTTTAAACAATGCAAGTGAATGTACTTAATTTTTTGACAGTCCAAAATGCATATATAGGGTTCATCAAAATAATCCACACGACTGCAGTCGACAAATAAATTCTTCTGAACCTAAACAATTGATTATTTTTAGAAACAATACTTACAAACTTTTTAACTACAAATGTTCACTTCCGTACATCTTTGTGATGCGTGCTCATGAGATATGCTTGTTGGTAAGGTCACACGTGGAGGAGGTGGCAGGAAGCACGGCATTGTTTACAAGAGAAACTTGCACAGACCAAGCACCGTTCAAAAAACAAAACAGTCCAAAACAAATTCCAACATGATGCCAACCCTACCTAATTGAGCCCAAATACACCGATGAGGAACTGAGGGAGATGGAGGAGGCTGCAGCAGTGGCGCAATCTCAAGTTTCGGGGAGGCAGAGATCTATGGAGACATTGTGGTGCACATGGAGTAAATGCCAACCAATGCCAACAGAGGCAGAGAGCCTGTGCTGCCACGATTGGACCATAGCAATCCCACCATTGGAAACAATATGCGAGGCAGCTATTGAGAACACTCCAAGTCATGGTTGCATTACCGAACATAATGGTTTTCCACCATTACTGAGCCCCAGCATTTTAGAGGTATTTTTCATTTTGCCACGAATAAACTGGAAGTGCTGTCCAATGCCAGAAGGACCCAATGACACCCTATCAGTAGAGTAAGTTTCATGTTTTGTTTGTTACTATAGCTACTATATAGAAATATATAGGCTATATGACAAAGTTTCCATACATACCTGAGGTCGCTGGAAAAACAGCATGGTCACAGCCAATGAATTCAGATATCGACCCTTTGTTTCTTTCAATGGACTGAAATCCTCAGGGGTAATATATTCACTGCACACCCTCCAATATTTGAGAGAATGTAGAAGTGTACTGTTATCCAGGTTCAGCGCAATATCCCAGAGCTTCTATCGATCATGATCGGCAATAGATGAAAATTTAATATTTTTACTGGTCTAATATTTTCTTTGGGGTTTCTGAAGGTTGAAGCATCCAGGATAGACACACCAAATTATCATTTTGAACAATACACTTATACAAATGCAAATCTACAGCAAAGACAATTAAACTTATGTAAACAAGGACGCACTTCCTGCCTCCTCCTCCTCCTCCACGCGTGACCTTGCCAATGAGCTTACGTCGTCCCTCTCATGAGCGCACGTCACAGAGATGTACGGAAGTGAACATTTGTAGTTAATAAGTATATAAGTATTGTTTGTTTTCTAAAAATAATCAATCGTTTGGGTTCATAAGAACTTTATTTGTCGGCTGGAGACATGTAGATTATTTTGATGCACCCTAATTATGCATTTTTGACCGTCAAAAAAAGTACATTCACTTGCATTGTTTAGAGGAGCAGGCCTGAAATGAAATCCTAAAAATCTTATATTCTGTTTTGATGAAAAAAGAAACTCAGATTAAATTATCAGCAAATTTTCACTTTTGTGTGAACTATTCCTTAAGTCATCATATTCCAAAACATATGCAGTAAAAGAGAGTGTTTTCGAAAATCTAAATTTTCAATTCCAGTGTAGATGAGAGGTGTAAACATAAAATCAATAAAAAAAAAAAATTTCATCCATAAATTGATGTATCATTTTTAACTTATCTTCATTTGTTCTGTGTGTGTCAGGACTCTTTGCCTTATTGCTGATGGTGCTGGAGTGGACCCATCCCGGCCTGTCCTCCCCATTACGCCCCATCTGCGACCTGCGTGTCCTCGACCATTTCATCAAGGAGGCTTGGGATGCTGAGGCTGCCATGGTAAGAGACAGGCACTCGACGGCTAAAGCCGTGTTCTTAGAAATACCTTTATTTGTAATTCCAAGCACATTTTGATAGAATTCTCATCATGTGAACGTTCTGTCTTGTCATCTCAGAAAGCTTGTGAGGATGACTGCAGCATTGCAACAAACCTCACTGTTCCTCTGACCAGAGTTGATTTTGATGTGTGGGAAGCTATGAATGTAAGTACCTGTTTGCAACCTGTTTTGAAGATCAGACACTATAAAAGTGTGCTCGCCAATTTTGGGTGTAGGCATATTATTAGTTCTGTTATGAATACAAAAGTGGTTAAAGTCAAGGTCAATATATTTATAGAGCACATTTAAAATCAACAAGTGTATAAAAAGTGCTGTACATGGGCAAATAAAACAATTAATTAAGGGAAATAAAAAACAAGATTGACATTAAAAACAATAAAAAAAAGTGATGAAACTATTCATGTAATACATTAACCTGATAATGTATATAATGTATATAAAAATAAAAACAATGCACGAATGCCAGAGTAAGCTGACAGATTATAGGCTCCTCTCTATGGTAATATATAAATAGGTATATTCAAATGCTTTTTTTTTTTAAGATATTAGGAACAGATCATCCGTGTATGTGGACTTAAATATCAGGTAAATTTTGTTTTAAATGCTTGAATTTTGAAGGATTTGCAGGTCCAACAAAAAAGGTCAGATAAATGGATAGACAGATATGTCAATGTCTATGGGATTTTTGGCCACTTTGAAGGTCTGATAAAGGAAAACCAAAAGTTTGATCAGTTAGAAAATACATAGCACACTAAATCAGAACAGTCTGAAGGTCTGTACCAAGTTTGGTGGATATAGCTTGAAAGCTCCAGGAGGAGTTACAGTTTGGCTTTGTCAAGCCAACATAACAAAACCTGCTGGAATTATTTTATTGGTTTGATCAATATTTATTTACACATCAGCCTCCACTAAAAAGTCCCTCATAGACCACAATTGGAATACAATAAATTAATAAATAACATGTGGTTAACACTCTACATTAAGTTTCCTGGAAGTTTAACAAGTGTATGTATCTGTCAAAACAGGTAGAGCAGCAAGCTCAGGAGGTCCTGTCAGGCTTGCAGTTGCTGTACCAGGCCATCAGCTCATTACAGGCATCTAATCAGACTGATGTGCTACAATCCCACATAGATGGGAGTATTAGAAACATTGCAAGCATCAGACAGGTTCTGCGAAGTCTCAGCATACCGGTGAGTCACAAATTCCCTTGGAGAGATATCTATAGGACATTTGAGTGTATATGTGCTGATTCAGAATCTGTTTTGCTTTGGGATGCAATGTGGGAAATGGCATACTTTACCGCATATTGCTTATGAAATTACACAAAGAACTAGATTTAAGCCACTACCACAATCAAGGTTGCCACGGTCTTGAAAAACACGGAAATATCCGGGAATTTTAATACTGTGATTTTCAGGCCAGGGAAAGTCATATGAATTAATGAAATTCAAAATAGTCTTGGAAAAGTCATTTTTCTAGATATCCTCCATGAGAAATTGCTCTTTGTAAGTGCAATTTCTATAGACTATTTTATGATGATTTTCATTGATTTGGAAGGTGACGTCTTTGTTCCTATAATGCTTCCAGTTAGTTGTCAAACTTATTCAAAACAACAGCGGGAGACGCTTCATTCGATTTTCACACGATTTTCATATAATGTCAACATTAAAGTTTGGACCATGTCATTTGGTAGCTAGATGCTCCCTGGATATCTGGAACTAACAAAAAGGAAAGTGTTTACATTCCGATAAGGGGAAAAAAACACAAATTTACACATGAACCGCAGCAGTGAAGCAAGATGGCTGGATACGTGCAGTACTAACAACTGTAGGATATGTAGCACACATTTTGATAGGTTAACTGGGTTTTTAAAAGTTTGACAGTAAGAGTATAGGTGGAAAGTTAAGTTAGAGTGTTTTTTAACGGGCTATAAAAGTGACCTTGTAGAGTTATCATCCAATTATTATGAATGAAGCTGAACAAGTCACATGCTTACAATGTTAACAGCTTCATTGATTATAACATACTTTTTACACTGAGAAAATAATTTTAAGCATAAACTACGATACGCTTGCATCGCCTCTCTTGTGTAGATGCACTCAGTGTCTGCAAGATACATGTCTGAATACGTCACTTCATGTAAAACTTTAATGTCCTGAAAGTCTTATTTAAAGAATCCGGTAATGACACTTCATTGTTTATTTAAAAAAAATAAAAAAAATTTTTGTCCTCCTTGACCAAAATTGGGTTATCTGAGTTACTGTAACCTCTCTGTCAGCTCGAACCAGTCTGGCCATTCTCCATTGAACTCTCTAACCAACAAGGCAACAAGGCATCCACTCATTGATGTTTTTTGTTTTTGGCACAATTCTGAGTAAACTGTAGAGACTGTTAAGCGTGAAAATCCCAGGAGATCAGCAGTTACTGAAATACTCAAACCAGTCCATCTGGCACCAACAATCATGCCATGGTCAAAATCACTGAGATCACATTTTTTCCCCCATTCTTATGGTTGATGTGAGCATTAACTGAAGCTCCTGACCTGTATCTGCATGATTTTATGCATTGCACTGTTGCCACACAATTGGCTGATTAGATAATTGCATGAATAAGTAGGTGTACAGGTGTTCCTAATAAAGTGTTCAGTGAGTGTATTTACAGTATAAACACTATATACATATTTATTTATTTACACACACACATATATATATATATACACACACACACACACACACACACACAAGTATAATAAATTATATAGGATTTATAAAGGTTACTAAAGATATTTGCTTATGTGTGTGTGAACATATCCTCAACATAAAGCTGTTTTCAGCTATAGCTGAGCTATATTTTGAGTACAATTCAAAACCATATAATGTGAGAAGCTTACACACTCTTTTTCTGTCTCTTAGGAATTTGTGCCTCCATATAGTGGTGAAGAAGAAAAGGAGACCCAGAAAGTATATTCAATCTCAGAGCTGTTTCAGGTCCACATCAACTTCCTGCGGGGAAAGGTGCGTCTTTTGCTCGCCAATGCACCTGTCTGCCATCAAGGTGTCAGCTGATAGAAACTTAATGGCAAGGGCCAAACTAATTTGGGCTCCTCAAACCAAGAGGCAGGAGATGGACTATAACTGAGATTAACTTTTGCGGAAGGATAGAGTCACAGAGGATATGTTGCCAAAGTAAGAAGAACTGACCAGTAGCTGAATACTTTGAAAGATTACATCATAAAGGGAAAAGAAGAGAGACAAACGTCTGTACTAATCACACACTACATCTTCCAGAATGCTAAGTGCCCCCTATGGTAGAGATAAGACTTTCTTCTCTCAGAGTGTTAAGCATTTGCAAACCGACTTGCATTAACTGGCAAAATCAATGAAAAGGAATATGAAAATGCAAGAAATCACTCCAATTTCCCCATATGACTGATGCTCAGCACAACTGGGAATGTTTATCCCAGACTATTTTAAAGTGGTTTTTTTTTTTATCACTTATTACATTATTGTCATTATTTATACAGATTGTATATTTCTGAGAGTTGGAATCACTGGCTTTTGCAGGTTCTTCTCTGAAGTTATTCAGGAGAAGAGCTCTGTTCCTCCATCTATCATGGCCTCAAGCACCTCCAAACGTTGAATTGTTGATAGAGAATACTTTTTTTTTAATATTATGCACTATGTTTTATTTTAATATCAGTGTGTGTGTGAGAGAGTGAATGCACATTTGTATGTGTGTGTGTGCCTTTGAGAATGCTGCAGGGAATGTTTAAGGGTCAAGGGAAAAAGTTGTAATGCTGAATTGTTACGGGTCAGTTGGGGTGAAAAGGAGGAAGGACTAGATTGCTGCTTGTGTTGGGAGAATTGGAAGCTTTCGTGAGAGCTAATGAGGCTCTGTGTTAATTATCGCTGCTCACGTCTGAATTACGTTGAAGAACATGGTCTTGTGTGGATAACAACATTTCCAGGAAAAATATTGATTAGTGTGTGTAATGAACATCCTGCCTCACTTCCACTTCACTCACGATGCTGCATAATTGCCTTTGTGATATGACCATAATGATGACATTTGTTTATCTTTTTCTGCTCTTTTTGTTGTTGTGGTAATTCTTGTATGTAATACTTGTTAGTGTTATGGCTAAATACACTGTTTTTTTACTTCTGTCAATCAGTCACTGCCTGAATTCAACAAAATATGCTTGTAGTTGTTTTTTCCTGTTAGTTTGTTGTTGTGTGGTTCTTTACCCACGTCATTTGATATTTAGTATTATTCATAGCTACAAAAAATAAATATTTGAAATATAAAAACAAGGAGAGGAAGTTTGTCTTTTTGCCTTATGAAGTATCTCATGAGAATGATCCAATACACTTCTCACCATTTTGTAAATACTCTACATGTTTCCAAGGTTAATGTTTAAAGTAAATGGTCTACACTTATATAGCGCCTTTTTAACCATAGCGGTTTTCAAATCGCTTTACGCTGTGTCTCATTCACACACCAATGACTGCAGAGCTGCCATGCAAGCAGCTAGCCTGCCATTGGGAGCAACTTGGGGTTTTGTGTCTTGCCAAAGGACACTTCGGAATGTGGACCAGGGATCGAACCATCAACCCTGTGATTAGTGGACAACCCGCTCTACCACCTGAGCCACAGAACGAAACCTTTTGTAGGTATGATAGTGAGAATTTCAGGCATTTATTATGCCAAGCCATAATTGTATTAAAAATTGAGCATTTTTGTCTCATGTTGTTTCTCTCTTCTTCTAAAGGAATTTAGTCACACCATTACATATTTCTGTCCATTACTTAAAATTATTCATATATATATATATATATATATTCTTAAGAATATAATTATTCTTATATCTATCTGCTAATAACCAAAATCATCAGTCAACTCCAAAATATCAACTCCCAATCTGGACAAGAATGGTTATGCTACAAGGCCACTTTTAACAAATTCTTCACTCTACAAGCACTTTGTTTCAGCATATTGTGGAACATTTTACTGAGCCACCAAAACAGCTGAAGGAATTCTAACAGCTATTTCACACATCCCCAACAAACACCAACTTCCAAGGTTGTTAGGCTTTGTTGGATCTGTGTGAAAAGGACCAGCAATACAACTCCAACAGACAACTTAAGAGTGCTTGAATTGTTGCCATCTGTTGGGTTAGTGTGAACTAGCATTAGTATGTTTCTCCTAAGAAAATCAAAGCTCGACTCCCCATACATTATAAAATCACAGGCTTTTATCTCCCCTTCCTCAGTAAAGTTTTGGAATCCACTGAGCATGTTTAACAAGAAATTACAGAACTTTTAAAAGAATGCCCTCTTACACAAGATCACCAGGTGATCAGTGCATGGCTTCACGACTCTTAAGAACCAACATTTTGCATCACTGCATGTTTTTAACATTTGTAAGCTGGGATAACCACCCATCAACCAAAAGTACATTTATGAAAAAACGAGCAGCTGTTCTTCACAGTCAAAAAGCCGCTTATACCAATATTTTGCTACTCAACCATCCCAAACAGGACTTTTTGCTTGAATTTTGTCAACTCTACCAATCCCCAAAAATAGTGAGCAGGTAATGCCATCATTTTTGTTTTATCTACGATTTTATGAAGCTTCAAGTCACAACATCTGGGTGTTTATCTTGGTGATTTGCAGGTATATGCATGAAAACAAACATCAATACAGAACCACGCTTTCTCAAAGCAGAAAAAAAACTATTTGGTGATATATATATATGGCACATTTCCGGTCATTTATTGTTTGTTGAAGTAAAAGTAAAACATTTCATAACAGCACAACAATGAATTTAATAGGCAAAATCAGTTTCCAGAATTTCTTGTTTCTCTGGACCAGTACGCAAGACATAAGACATGCATTCCTTTAAAGCACTGCTAAACACCATAAACTTTCAAATAATATTCATGAAGTCCCACGCATTGTGCTGGCTTTACGGATTAGGATAAAACACCTTGATATGGATGGCAGAGTTATTGCGGGTGCGTGTGAGTGGCTCTCCAGCCTCATCTGGATCCTCGGGCTCCAGATCGTCAATCAGTTCCACAGTGGATGTGTTGGCCGCCAGTTGCAGCGCACCCTGGCTGGACGTCTGCAGTTGCAGGGCGATGTTAATGGCCCGGTTAATAGCCAGACCCAGACCGTGGATGCAGATTTCCCTGTGAGTATCCAGAAGCTTCTGACACCTCGCCAGCTGGGCCTTGAAGTCTGTTTTCATATTGACATAAACATCGTTTCGTCGTTTGGGCAGTTTGCGAGGCAGGCGCTTACGAAGCGTGTACTCCATTGGGTCCATTTCTAGAGTGGAGCCCTCAGGGGTGGGCAACACCATTGGAGTGTGGGGTACAGATGCACACACCGGGCTTCGTGGCTCAGCCATGTCAGGAGGTTGATAGTGTAGAAAACCACTGTACAAACACAAAGTTAAAAACATTATTTAACATTTAAAAATGCATTTTTCATCCCCATACAGAAGTGTGATACATTTCAAATAAGGAATCTCCAACCAATGTAGGAATCCAGGCTTGAAGTACCACATTCAGAGAGCGGTTAGCACAGCTCCAGCTGTACATGCAACAAACCTACAGCTGATCAAAGAGAGCTGGTTGGACCAGAGTGCAGGGGTCCCAAATCGCATTTTATGATGTTGTTTCAAACTAAATTTAAATGAGTATCCAAAAAATATGGCATTTATGGCTAAAGACACTGTAAGCCAGTGAAATGCGACACAACCACAGTGAGACACTCCAAAAGCGTCTGTCTGAAGCAAGGGGCATTTCTAGGATCAGTGGATATTCGGAGTTTAGCTCAGACCTCTGTGGATACGAATGAGGCTATCCTCTGATGAAACAGCCAAATATAAAACACTGAATTGGCTAAAGCAAGTTTAAATGTTGCATCTGTGGGGTGTCATTTATAAAGTAAATCTTAAAATATTACTTAAAATTCAACAAAAAGGTCCCACTAGCTTTGGTTAACATTATGTATTTTAAGACGTAGTTTACAAAAAAGTGTGTCCCTTTGAGCATTCAGTAGTTTGATGCACATTTGAAGCACACAGTTTAATAACCTATTATTAATTTGTGGAGTGTTTTAAGTTAAAGGATTGCTGGCTGCAAGTAGGCTAAAATAGGTGCTTATATGACAAAAAATTATTGCAAAATTTTCCAAGTTTGTGATTTTCATGTCATCGTGTCTGAATAAATTAGCTTTGCATAAAACGCAAATGTCCTGGTTCGTGACAAAGTTTGCAAATTCCTTGAGCACATCTGTAAATTACTCTGCTTTCAGGGTGATGTATGCATCTGGATGGACCAACTCTGCTGAAGACTATTGACAATAGAAAAAAAAAAAACATATATACATACATACATGTATTCGTACATGCCCCGATTATTGAGGGACAATAAAATGTTCACATATGGCCATATATCAGATTTTCATATTGGCCCAGTAGAAATTAAACAACTCTGCGCACATAGATGTTTTATATTTGGTATTTTATAGTATATAATCGTATTTTATGTATGGCATTTTATTTTCAGCACCTGTTCGTAAGCATAATTTTATTTTACCAAGCCAAATGAATAAAGAACGGTAGGCTATCACGGATTAAGCAACATGCTGAATCGATTTACGTTTTTTCATGCCTTTGCAATACCTTGAGATGCCGACGCCTATCTTTCTCGATGAATAGCTGGTAAACACAATAATCGGTATGCGTGTTTCCTCTGCAGGTCTCTCTTCATGTGACGAAAGAGCTCTCACGCGCACCGGAACTGCTTCTTAAAGGCGCTTTCTATGATTTCATAATACAAATCACTAGTTTTGGAGGAAACATTATGTACTGTCATTTATACAATTATAAATGTATCTCTATAAAATAAATGTTAATTTAAGTGTCTTAGTGCCACTATGAGGCTGGTAGCACTAAAATAACGATCATTACGCTATTGTGGTCTTTTATTTTGAAGGGCCACCAGTTTGGCGGTGCTATAGTGTGTATGAAAAGCTTGAGGTGCTCCGCCTTTTTTTACTCGACCTAAACTTAAATTCATGTACACTTTTATTTCATTCGTAAGCTCTTCTAGTCCTAGTTGTAACTTGGCCATATCGGACACATCGAGTCACATCCAAGCGCACAAAAAGCAGCTGGACTCACTGAGAGAGGGGCCGCAGAGGAGAAGAAAAGACAACACTCAACTGGGCATTGGTGTGTTTTGTAACTTTATTATGTAGCAGCTGTCAGATCTGCAAAACTGCGAACTGTGTTCGTAGCATTTGATTTACCTGCTAATAAAATCTGTCTAGCTTGGAAAGTAATAATAGAATTACAACAGCAAATCATTTGAACAAGTTACTTATTCTGTCAGCTTGGTTTACTTGATTTAGACAACACTGGGTTCCATCAAAAAATGAGGCAGCATTATACATTTAGGTGAAACTGAGAGCTGGAGTCATTGATTTTCAGTGACTGTACCGTTGAACCAAGTTTCAACCATTAGAGTTGTCAAATCAGTGAATGGATTACAAGTCTATAGTGCCACCTACTGCATGGGCATTTTCCAACAGTGAGTTCCTGTTTCTAGCAGATATTGGAAGTGGTGAGGGAGTATCTGCAAGGAGCGACAGCCCAGGACCTGCCCTCCAGAGTCCGCCACAGGTGGAAGTTGAGCAGCCCCCAGACCCAGAATTAGAGTGACGGATGCTAGGATACCTGTCTGACTTGAATCTATCTTTGCCAATCGATTCCCTTCCGATTGCCAACCAGCTAAACACAGTCAGCATGCTTGTGGATGTGTTTTATTATGAGCATCCTTGAATCGCTGAAGTCTGTGTCTCTCTTTCTCCCTCACCATTGTTTTATCTCTCGCTTATTTACTTTTACTCAGTCTGAATCTCCAGTTTCCCAAGCCTGCATGCAAAGTCTCCTACTCTAATTTTCTGGTTCGGCCGCCTTCCGTCACTGCTTCTACATCCTCCTCCTCCACCCTCGTTACGCCTGTCGATCACACCAAACCATGGGCTATGATCGGGAGTGCAGCCTAGCCACAGAGAACTGCCTTCAAAAGAAAAGGAGATGACATTCATAAAAAAGAGCTCCAGGCTCAGCTCCCCTTAGCTTCAAGCACCGTCTTCTCCTCTCAAGAGATCGTCTGTCTCACAGGCACCTGCATCCAACCTACAGCTTATTGGATCATCTGGGGGTGGAGGGGGTGGGGCTGAGAAAAAGGGGCAGGGCAATAAGGTCCAAGCATCTCACCTGGACATGGAGATTGAGAGTCTACTGAGCCAGCAGTCCACCTAGGAACAGCAAAGCAAAAAGGTACAATAATTAAGAAGCAAGTCAGTAGAACCTTCCCCAAATGTCTGTTTGTATATGTACATTTATATGTATGTAGGTTCTGTGTCATGTGAGCCAAGAGATCTTAGAGCTGTTGAACACTAGTTCAGCGAAGGAGCAGTCAATTGTGGAGAAGTTCCGCTCGCGAGGCAGAGCTCAAGTGATTATGGGACCAAAGAGGAGTGTGTGCAATCTGGGGAAACACCCCAGCCCTGCACCATGCTGGACTTCAGGTCAGCCCTCACTCAGACACAGGATGGTCATCTAGTGAGTTTATGCAGATTATTTACTCTGTAGTTTTTAAATGTTTTATGATTTAAAGGGAATTCATTTAGAGACGCAATTTCTTGATTACAGTCTAAAGGCCTATTTACACTAAATATGTGACAAATTTGTGAGAGACAAACTATTAACGAAAGTTCTGTTCACACCGAGACAGAAACAAATAAAATAAAATAAATACTTCACCCCTGTACAGTTGGCGCCGCTGTTTTAAACATTTATTGTGGTGTATGAATCTTTAAGCATTCAGCTGTCAATCCGTTACATTAATATCTTTAATGCGGTTAATTATCTCATTTGGAATAACCATTTCATTATGTTCTTTCCATGTTTTTGATGCATTTAGAGGAGTATAGAATCTGTGTTTTTTTGCAAATGAGATAATTAAAGAGCGCTGTTGCATATGTCCAGTGTCTTCTCTCTTTATATTAATGCATGTATCTTGCAACAAGTATATTCTATGGGATCAAAATCCCGTCAAAAGTACTAAAGTCACGGATTAAAAAATAATACGTGTGAATCAAAATAATAAGCATGAATTAAAAAATAATAAGTGCAGATAAAAAAATAAGCGCAAAAATAAATAAAAAGTGCAGCTCAAAATAATAAGCACAGATCAAAATAATTAGCGCAGATTAAAAATAACAAGCATGAATCAAAAAATATATGAACATTTAATATATGCTGCTGCAAAAAAAAAAAAATTCTTACGTGTTAACAGACTATGATAATGTCTACTCGGACAACACATTGTTTCCTAGAGCTGGCAGAAAATACTCTAAACAGATACAAGCAGCGTATCTATCAACCACAAATAATAGAATATTGAGCAGCAGACGTCAGAGTTGTCAGACGTCAGAGATCTGTTATTTATTTTTTTTGCGCTTATAATTTTTTTATCTGCGCTTATTTTTTGATTCACGCTTATTATTTTTGGATCCGTGACCACAGTACTTTTGATGGAATTTTGATCCCATTATATTCCAAACAATGTACATTAAGTAAAATATGATGCATAACATTTAAAATAATGTAAAATAACACATTTATTAAATTATTGGGTGTTTGTATTACATTCAGCGTTTCTTGTGAATGGTGAGAAAAAGAGCACCATTACAGGATACTTTGTGTTATTTTATCCTTGCAAAAATAGCAGTGAGGTTCAGCAATTCATTTGTCTACACTTGTAGTAAAGTATTGCATGTAAACTGTCTTTTCATGAAATATTTTACTATGAGCTTAGTCCAAACTACGAGTGTCGAAAACAAATTGCCGGACTTAGCTGACATTTTTATTACCTGTAAAATACAACAGGCACAGTAATATAAATATTAAATGATGTACATTTAAGAAAAAACACCAGGTATATTATATATAATATTATATTATATAATATGAGGTAGCACATTACGTAAATATTCTAAAAACGAAATATTGTGTTTATAGCAGAGACTAAAAGCATTTCAAAGAACTAAATCGAAAACAAACGAAATTGTTAGCAGAGCGTAAACGAAAACCGGAACAAAGTGATGTTCAATTGGAAACCGGTTATAATCGGTTAAAATTGTTTTCCGATACGTTTTTACAGTATATTTTTGGAACCATACTACTTCACTTTCCCCTAAAACATTTTACGTGCTTTGAACCTGAAGGAAACTGCTGCATCACACATTTCTTTTTTCTGTATCTGTATAGTTACTTCAGATACATGTACAGCTAATCCAGGTACAAGGAAAACATATCATAAAGTACATTACTCAGTTGTTTACAAGTCTTCACTGAATTATTGTTAGATATGATTCAATAATACAGATTTGATGCTGCCGAATTTTGACTCAGATGAAGATCTTTAATTAAAATTTTAATTAACTGTTAATTAACTGTGTGCTTGTTTCAATTTCTATTGTGATAGATCGTTAATGTTTTGTTTATTTTGAGGCAAGTGACTAATTTTGAGCTTGTTTTTCCAGACCAGATAGCTTAATTCTCTTGTGAGATCTGGCAATGCTGCAATTGGTATTTCACCCATCCCCTAAGTGCAGAGTACTGTCATTTTAAAAAGAACATTATTAACTGTTCTTTTTTGTTATAAACGGTAACCGTTTCCAAATGAGGCTGCGGAACCTTTAAACTGGAATGAAAAAATACAGTTTTTGCTCAGAACGAACCAAAGTGAAAAACATTTCGTTTTTAGTCCCTGGTTTACAGCTTCTGTAATATTTATTTACTGCATATTTGTGTTTTAGTTTTTGTGCATGAGACGAGTAAGAGAGCACAGCACTTGTGTTTGCCAGTTGGTTAGCGACACCAACACACTGGGCTGTGCAGCAACAGTAACTCAAGAAAATTTTCAAAATGCTCTTATTTTATTGGTCAGTCAGTTGACATTAAAGTCTGAAGAAAAAAATGTGACTCTCTCTGTAAAAAAAACAAACAAACAAATTCACCGCCTTCAACAATAAATATCAAGACAATTACTGAACAGGTTTACATGCCTGATCTTAACACACGATTATGCTTAATAAGTAAATGCCTTGTAAACACCTGAAATGGTAAATGGGGTTAAAAAGAGCTTGTGAAATTAAAGGCTATGGTTATTTAGCCTATTTATTTGTTGAATATCTGAAACCAACCTAATTGTACAGGGCTTGCTTAATATGGACTAATGCAGTGCAGACTACCCACTGAATAGTCAAATTTGAAAATATGACATTTTAAGCATCCCTATTTGATTATAGTCTTGTAGACGTCAATTTATAATCTAAATATCTCAGCCTAATATTTGTATTTTATGAAAATGATCATATTATTATCTGAGCATGTTTTATTATGGTTGCTCATTTGTTGATTAATGCAACTATCCCTTGTTGAATGTTATTATCACGTGACTTTTTAAGGCAAATCATTAATAAACACACAGATGAGAGCTTTGGCGACTGCTCCTTTCTGAACACCTTTTTCAACATGGACACTTGTAAATATGTGCACTATGAGATTGACTGCCCTCCTGAAGCAGACGGTGACCCCTTGGGGCCACAAGAAGGTGCCACTGAGCTTGCACTGCACTCCACTGTAGGAGATAGCAACGTGGGCATGCTGTTTCCTTCACATGTATTGGAAGCATTAGCCTGTTCCACAACCCCTGATAATGCCCAATAACAATATGAGAATGGTTTGATTACAATTAACTGCTAGCTAACAATGTAGAATTAGTCTTAGTCTCCTAGTCTGATCTTCAATTGCTTTTCAGACTTATCTTCTGTTGCACATTTATTGATGCATTTATCCCCGCCTCATTGCATGAGTCATTGTCATTATGCTTGATTGCTCATACTGCTATTGAAATTTGGTATAGCAGCACTACTAATATTGGTGGCACATTTATGATAATGCTTGTTTTTTCATCATTTTCTATAAAAAATGTATAATACAAATACCCCCCGCCCCATTTTGTGGATTTGATGTGATATCCATTGTCTGGATGTGTCCATCCTGAGGAAGTTTGCTGTGGTGATGGCCAACCCACCGTGGGACATCCACATGGAGCTTCCCTATGGAACGCTCACAGACGATGAGATGAGGAAACTCAACATTCCTATATTGTAGGATGACTGTTTCCTCTTCCTCTGGGTGACAGGAAGGTAGAGGCTCTAGGGGATCACAGCACACAAAGCTTATCGTCAGACCCTGTAGTCTCGGTGTAATCATTAGAAAGGTCCAGTAGAATCAAGACCGATGATCTGGATCCAGCTCTCGCCTGTCTCCGCAACTGTGTGACAGACAGCAGGGCAGTCTCGGTGGAGTGTCCACTTTTAAAGCCTGAATGATTGTCATCCAGCAGCTTGTTCTGCAAGAGATAGGCAGAGATCTGATTGAAAACTGCCCTTTCAAGTGTTTTCACCTTGAATGCGATGAGAGAGACTAGTCTGTAGTGTTCTACTTGTGTGGGGTTAAGTGCAGATTTTTTAAGCAGCGGGGTAACTCAAGCCTGCTCAAATGTATTGGGAAAAATGCCTGTAAGTAGAGATGCGCTAATTATGTGTGTGAGTGCAGGTCAGATGGATGAAGAGATGGCTTGGATAAGGTGGGAAGGAATGGGGTCAAGGGAACAGGTGGTAGGGTGGTTGGAGAGGAGGAGAATAGACACCTCAGTGTCAGTCAGAGGAGAGAACATAGAGACAGGAGAGCTGCATACAGGAGGCAGGTGTTTGAGGGGATGTGGTGCTGATAATGTATTGCTGATGGCTGTAACCGTATTAGTAAAAAATGTGGTGAAGACATCTGCTGTCAGTGAGGTGGATGTGGAGGACAGAGAAGTGTGTTGATTGTTCTAAATAAGCTGTGAGTTTCTGTGGTGCTGTTGGTAATGGTAAATGGAAGTTTTTGCAAATTTAATGTTATCTAATAAAGATGCAAGCAGAGGCTGATACATCTCTGCTGGATCTTTAGATTTCAGCCATCTCCTCTCAGCCACCCTGAGGTCAGTCCGATATTCACAAAGGATGTCAGAGCGTCATTATATACCAAACAGTATATAATACAAGTTTTATTGATATTTGCCTTTTATCATTAGGAAACAAAATGAAAGGTGACTGGGATCTGTTGAGGAGTGACTGTTAGAATACGTGCTTTAGAGGTAAATAAATGAGTGCTCCACAAGATGCTGGATCTGCTAAAGTTGTGTGAGGTTGTGTTATTACATTTGTTTAAACGAGATAAGTGCATATTTGCTGATGGTATTTGATATTTCTTTTTATTGATATTTGCCTTTTTATCATTAGACAAGGCAGTTAAATGTTACAGGGAACTGTTGAGGAGAGAGAGGGTGAATGAAACAGGCGAAAACTTTAACATTATGAGCTCAAATGCGTCTGCCGTATTTATATGATATGATATGTGGACCGTTTAAATGGCACTGTGTTGCACACTGGTCTACTATTGTAGTAACACAAAGGCAAGCAACAAGAAACTGAACCGTGACTGGTTGTTTACATGTCTCAGTCACTTCACATTCAAGCATGTACTGCAGGCACTTCACATTCCCAGCACCGTCAAGAAACAAATCGACCAAATGGGAAAATGTATCAGCCGATTTAGCGGCCTCTGCGATATATCGGTTGACCACTAATGTACAGTAGCTGCATTGGTATATGCTTGCCATAAAAATGTGTTATCTGTGTATACAATAATCCAAATGCAAGTCAACAATAGTACATCTTGTCTTTACAGAGCTATGGAGCTGGGTCGAGAGTGTCTAAGTTTATGGGGTAAGTGCCTTGAAATGTACACAATGCAAAGAGGGATGTCTCTTAAACTGAAACTACATTTTTACTTATTTATTTATTTGTATTATTTGTTAAGATATGAATGTGTAGATGAGATTATCTGGGTAAAGACCAACCAGCTCCAGAGAATAATTCGCGCTGGAAGGACTGGACACTGGCTGAATCATGGCAAAGAGCATTGCTTGGTATGTGTGTATGTAAAAATATAAATTATTTTTAGCTAATGCCAGAAATTAAGGGGGGATTGGGGGAAAAATGCCACCAAAAGTGACAAACATGTCCCAGAAAACAAATGTTGGGGCAATTTGTGGATGTTTTTTATTTGTAACATGTGATCTAGTTCTTATTGTTCTATTCTAAGCCTAGATCCATACTAACAAATAAATATAAGTTTATTTGATTTTATGGGAAAGATAATAAATACAATTATATGAATAGACATCAATTATTATATAGTAATATTTGATGTAATTAAATTAATTTAATGTTAAGAGTTTATGTTATCGAGATGATTACAATGAAGTATTTGACATAAAGGATGACACACTGTATATTTTTATATAAATAAAAAAGTACAAACATATTTCAATTTAATTTAGGTTGCAAATGTTGTCCCTCAATGGAAAAGTTAATTTCTGACACTGATATTAGCTAATATAATCGTTCTTTCTCTAGGCTGGAGTAAAAGGAAATCCACAAGGTTTTAACAGAGGCCTTGATTGTGATGTCAGGTGGAGGTCAGTCATAATCTCTGCCAGTATCAATAATAGCTTTTGTACCACTTTCCTTTTTAAAAAATAAATAAATAAAAACACTCAAATCTGTTTTAGTTGTCTCTGTCGTTTTATTATTATTATTATTAATAATAATCTGGCTAAGTCAAGTCAGATCATTTTCAAAGAGACAACATTTATGTGGAATAGTATAAAAATTAAGACACTTTTTCAAAAAAAAAAGTTTTATTTGTTAATTATTTTCTTGCACTTGACAATGAAAACAAAATTACAGGTATTTGCTAAAATGTTGTTTGTTTCTTATTTTATTTTAGAAAATTGGATTTTCACATGGTCTCGTACAAAAATATCTTCAGAAATCTTTCATAATGTTAAAATTAATCATGACTATGTATCAGTGTCTTGTGAATTCTCTGTTCTTTTCCTAGTTTAGGGTCTATAACGAAACCATATATATAACATTTAGAAACCTCAAATGTTTATACATCCACTCAGACAAAGTGAAGATAGCCAGATGCACAAGCATTGTTAGCACATGTGAAACCTATTTTACAGACATCTGTAGTAACGGATGCAATGAGTTGATTAAGATGAACATCTCCATCTTCTTGATTTGCTTATACATTAAATCAAAGTACAACTCTTAAAGATTTAGAAATCTGCCATCTGTCTGTTAATACATTAGTTGGTGAGACATAAAATCGTACATTAAGCCATTGCTTAAACTACCTTTCTGGAGCAAAATATGTTTATTTCAGAAGGCATTGAAATTTTAGATAATAAAACTAAACTTGAAATTTTACATTATAGCTGTGCACGCCATGTGGATGTTAATGTACATTTTACAGCTTGTAGGGGAAAAAATGGCACTTAGAAAGATAAATGAGCTTTGAAATTCTCCTTTCCATTTATGTTAAAGAAAAGACGATTATAGTATACACTAAATTTATGGGGGCTTACGTTGGGTGAACTTATCAACTAATTGTTCTCTAGCTCAAAATAATCAGTTGCATATCTGTGTCTCCTCAGATTAAACCAACCAGAAGCATCTAGTTCAGTTCAAATAAAAGATACTTCAGATTACAAATATTACAGGCTACACAAAAAGCACTTATTGATCATGTAAACATCACTCACTAGAGTGTTTTGTAATTTCCCCTTTCACCAAATGACACTCAGCTGTACCATTATGTTAGAGACATTTATACACTTTCTGTATCTTGACATTATAACAATGTGTAATGCTGACACTCATCGGTGCCAATGGAGGTGAAATTTAGAGCACAAATTTGAATAGTTGTCTTTCATGCTGCTTTTTCCATCTTCCCAATGTCTCATCCAAAAGTTACCCTCAAAGGCTCTCAACCAAGGGATGTAAACTGGTTTGTAGCTGAAAGGCCAAAGTTCACTTTCAAGAATTCTTAAGAGACCGCTTGCAGTACAGAGTTAGTATGTGGCATCCACTGCATTGATGTTGCTGTCCATCCGGTGTCGGAGAGAGAGCCGAGCCTTGTGGGAAAAATAGGCCTGTGGGCAGGTCGGACTACTGCCACTGTCCCCTTCACTGCCCCAGGAGGCAGTGGACAACAGCCGTGGTTTCAGCTCTTCACTTGCTACTGCTGGAGGAATAGAGAAAGCAGGATAGGATAAAAAAGAAACAAGTTTAGAACCATCTAACTTAATTATAAAATCGCACATCATAAAACCAAATGGATAAAATAATACTTGAGTGATTGACAAAATTTTATTCAACATAAAAATTTTTGATTAAAATGTGCATGAATGTAAGTGGGAAAGTGTATATGAAATATAGCATTGTCACAATTTTATTCACTTTAAATGGATAGTTCACCCAAAAAGGAAAATTTACTCACCCTCATGCCATCCCCCATGTCTAAGACTTTCTTTCTTCTGCTGATCACAAACTAAGATTTTTATGAAAATATGCTCATGCATGGACTGTAGGTCCATACAGTGCAAGTGAGTTTTGAAGGACACAAAGGCAGCTGTGGCAGGGCAGAGGGCGGGGCCGGGTCGTGATCCTACACACCCGGTCCCTTATCAGGCTAATCAAGCCTCCGAGAGGGATAAAGGCCGACTGCAGAGGATTGTGCGGGAGAGAGAGATAGTTTACAGTCATGTCCGTCATATGTGTGTGTTTGTTTTCTTTTTAAGTTTTATATTAAACCATTATTTATATTGAAAAGCCGGTTCTCGCCTCCTTTCCATTGACTGCTTTAGACTGGTGCATAAACCAAGAAAGGAGGAGGGATACGCCGTAGTAGAGTTCTCGCCACTACCGTCCACCCCAACGCAGCAGAGGTGGCCATCTGCCGGGGGACGAGGAGCCCGGCCACCTGGAATAGGATGACAGCCACCGACCGCGAGGGGAGAAGGGGCTCCTAACCGACCGCCTGGAGCAGTCAGAGCCGCTGTCAGGGGCGGAGGAGTCACCTACCAGCCGCTGAAACGCGGCGGGGTCTGAGACCGCCGACCGCGAGCGGGGAGGGTCTCGCTGCCGACCGCCTGGAGCGGGAGAACCACTGCCAGGGGCGGGGAAGACCCTTTCTGTTCCCCCGAGAATGCGGTGGGGCGTTCCGTCCGCCAGGGGCTGGAGGACTGCCTCTGATCCCCCCGGAGAGGCGCGGCTGTCGTCCGTTAGAGGGTGGAGGAGTGGCCGAGGAACAAGCAACAGCGTATCAGAGAACTGGCGAGTAAGTGTTTTTTTTTTTATCTCGCTCTCTCCTCTCTCTCTCTCTCTCTCTCTCTCTCTCTTTCTCACTGCTGCTCCGCGTTGGCCTTTTCCCTCTCATTTACAGTGTTTTTTTGGGGGGGTACTACACTGTTACAGGAAGTACCACCCCTATTAAATTATTTCAGTTCCCCTCCCCTTGTCCCCTCCCTCGTCCAGGTAGACGGGGATGTCCTGCGGGCAGATGGGGCAAGAGGCACTCCCCTCCCCAGGGAAAGGGGGCGGGGAGTGTACCTCATACGGAGGGCTCCCCCTGCCTGAGAGAACGATGAAGGAATGTGGCAGGGCGGAGGGCGAGGCTGGGTCGTGATTCTACACACACGGTCCCTTATCAGGCTAATCAAGCCTCCGAGAGGGATAAAGGCCGACTGCGGAGGATTGTGCGAGATAGAGAGATAGTTTACGGACATGTCCGTCATATGTGTGTGTTTGTCTTCTGTTTAAGTTTTATATTAAACCATTATCTATATTGAAATGCCGGTTCTCGCCGCCTCCTTTCCATTGACTGCTTTACAGCAGCATAAAAATAACCCATACTACTCCAGTAGTTAATCCATGTCTTCAGAAGAGATATGATAGGTGTGGGTGAGACGCAGATCAATATTTAAGTCCTTTTTTACTATAAATCTCCACTTGCACTTCCACATTATTCTTCTTTTGTTTTTGGTGAGTTGCATTATTTGTACATATCACAACCAACTGGGCAGGGAGAAGAAATTAGAGTAAAAAAGTACTTAAATATTTATCTGTTTCTCCACACCTACCATATCTCTTCTGAAGATATAGATTTAACTACTGGAGTCGAATGGATTACTTTTATGATTTTTGTCACCATTCACTTGCATTGTACGGAGCTACAGAGCTGAAATATTCTGGTAAAAATCTTTGTGTTCTCCAGAAGAAAGAAAGTCAAATACATCTGGGCAGGCATGAGGGTGAGTAAATAATGAGAGAATTTTCATTTTGGGTGAACTGTTTTGCCATTCACTCAAATGTAACAAGTTCATTTTTAAAAGAACAAATATTACATGTATTTTCTTAATATGGTCATAAAACTGCATGTATATTAATTAAACATCAGTATACTTGAATAATAATAAATGATAAATTTTGATATTTGGGTAAATTGGGAAAATGTGTTTCAGATTAACTTAAGCAGGTCACACTGCAGACTGCTGCCACATCTTGACATTTCATGTCAACCCCATTCATTGATTGGCAAGATTATCAAGCCTATAGTTTTTGGCTTAAAATTGCTACCGTTATAAAGTATTTAAATTACACAAGTATCTTACTTGGCTCTGGAGGGCACTGTCTTTTGCACCTCTCCTTGCAGCGTCTGTAGAATGGGAAGCACTGCAGCATCTTCACACCCATTTCAAAAGGGGGCGCTACAAAACAAGAAAAACTCCTGTCAGACTATTTGACTCTTTGCGTGACCATTTTTAAACACTCTTTTTTTCTAAACTAACAATTGTAAAGTCACAGTTGTTAGTTAGTCTTCTGGTGCCAGTCAACAAAATAAAACTCTTGCTGCTTGTTCTGAATATTAGTTTCCTAAAATTAACCTGTGAGCGTGACTTTGATGTACTGTCTAATCTTTATCTCATTATGGCTGTCAGTCTATGAACAACGCGTTCAATAAAGGTTCAGGAGACCTCTGCTCTGCGGTCTAATCCCATACAAAGACGTCAGTGGGTAGACTATACAAGAGACATCCGATATAGTAAATCTATGACTGGTAGTCATGTTATTACACGCTAGGTCATGTTCTTAATGATGGGTATGGGTGGTTGGTTTGTCTCATATATAGGCCATGCACTTGGCAGTTTCAAATCAATTTGACAGCTCTGCTAAGTGTATTAATCGTGTTTTAATTAGCTTATAAACTCACATTTGAAATACATGCTCTGCTGTTGTTATTCTGACAAATATTAGAGTTCCAAATGTATAAGCATTC
The DNA here is from genome assembly GCF_025860055.1 of Xyrauchen texanus. Classification (NCBI taxonomy): domain Eukaryota; kingdom Metazoa; phylum Chordata; class Actinopteri; order Cypriniformes; family Catostomidae; genus Xyrauchen; species Xyrauchen texanus. The sequence goes on along the minus strand of NC_068277.1, from coordinate 20,550,528 downwards.
CATGGCCCAAATTGAGGCTTTTCTTATTAGCTATTTTACTGGCCTTTGGTTTGTAGTGCAAAGAGTTAAAGGTTAATTTTCAATGTGTATGAATTGACTTCACACTGTTCTGATATGCTCTGTGACTCTAGAGATCTTCCCCAGAAACCAATATAAGGAACTTCTGTGGCTGAGAAAGTTTAGAGAGGGCAAATTAGTACAAGTGAATGTAGAATAGGATTGTGAGTGATATGGGAATCCTGTTTGGGATTTGGGATCACAAACTACAAAAAGTTTACATCTTCAGGACAAAAAGCTTCTGTAAAAAGTCAGTTGTCCAGCTTGCAACTCTCATTAAAAATAACATATCATGGCATGTTTTCCATCCAACTACCTTTATGTTACACTGCATTTATCTCTTAAACAGAAACACACATGCACAACTAATAAAAAGTGAAAGAAAGAGTGTACAGGCAAAACTGCTGTAACAGGATCCATGCTACTACATGTGACTGAAATATTGCAACATAATTCATTTTCAAGCATAACATTCTATTCCCACCCATCTCGGGCCATTTCCCACCAACGTTATGTGGTAAACTCTCATAAATCAGAGAGATGTGACATGGTTTTGTTTAGCTTGCCTGAGTCTAAGCCTGAGGACAAAATCAATCAAAATACAAATGAAACAAGTAAAAAAACACTCTAAAACAGCTACAATCATGTAAATTTTAATGCAAAAAGGCACATTGCCACTGTTAACAATTGTGCTGATAAAGTCAAAAGGTTCTCTGGGGAATAAATATAATCCACTTAGCGGTATTGGAGTATTTCTTTGTATTGCGGATTAATTATAGTGTCAGCAGCTGTTCTGATTTGCATGCACATTGTCTTCTCTCACATGTCCACATGTCAATTCAGCTATGGGCATTTGTCATTTGACTTGAGTAGCTACCTTATGATCATTTGACAGTTTGGTATCTCAGATTATTTAAAGAGTCAAAGTATACGGACAGCTTGGTTTAACTCTTTTTAGCATTCGTTTACTTTCAAGTTTCTGGTTTTCAAGCATCAGTGCAATGTCTTCTATACATTATAGTTGCGCAGTGTAGCCATTTTAAGATTGCAGATATGAGTTCATGTCAAAATGAACTCTTAGTGCCTCAGATGTTTGTCACTGCATAAAACCATAGAAACCTCCTAGCTTGTGTGGAGAATACAGTGTTCGGGGATCTTTTCCAATAATGAAGCTAAGGAGCAAAGGTGATTTTTTTTTTTTATTTATTGTTTTAGTAACATTTCCTCGGTTCTATTAAATGCACACATATTTTCATCAATGCTTCGGCCAATCAAGTCTGCAATCATCTCTAGTTTTTCCTCAATTCTTCTCTTCTTCCCTTACTGCTTTAATAACTCTATACTGGGCTCATCAGAAGAACGTTTGGGTTCTGTTCCGATTCCCCAAAGCACTCCATTTTTGGCAAAACTCAGAAGAGACAAGGCCCAGAACAGATCAGAAATAGGTGGGTGAGGGAGGCACAAGAATAAAGCATGTGAGAGCGAGAGAGAGAGAGAGAGATTGGAAGGCCAGAGACAGAATGTTTTTTTCTATGCTTTATTTTTGAAGAGGTTCTTGCACTGAGACCCAGTAATAACGTAAATGTGTACTATTTACATTTAAGTTGTTCACTAGTGAAGCTTGTACTTCTAAATACACTACAAAAAAGCTCTAGTATACATGAATCCCTGTATACACATGCACGCAAAGCCTCCTTATAGGGTATTTAACCTGGACTCAACGTGATGGCCCTCTCTATGTGATTTACTAAACATTGTGAGCGATGTGGCTGGTGTATCTGTATGAATGTGGTCTGTCTTTTAAGTAAAGTTTTCTGCTTTACACAGTTAAGTAATCTGAAGTTTGATTTTACAATATTTCAATCCACCTTCTCCTATATACCAGCCTCTTTTCTGAAAATAAGACAGCCTATGCATACATTGAGTACACACTCTCAGAAACAGATGGTAGGCGTCAATTTTTTTTATCTTCTCATATTGATTTACAGCACTGCAGAGTTTTCCTCCGAATCACAGAACATGCTCGGATTTGCAGAGTGCTGTTTAAAAATGTCAGCTATTTCAAATATGTGTTTCCCAAAAGCATTGCAAGTTTGGCGGCAATGGTTTCTACGATCTACTTAGGCCTACAATGCTTTTTGGAAACAGCCCTGTATGGATAAAGACAAATATTCAGCCTGTGTTAATGCTGTAATTTCACAAAAGTGCAAGCGAATGTTTAAGTGAAGTAAATATTTTCAAAACTGTATTTATGCCTTGTATTTGCAGTAAGTGACGCATATGAGGCTATAATAATAATAATAACAACAACAACAGAGCTGTAATTATAAGAGGCTGATGTGGCCCTAAATGCCAAGTGGTTTACTTTGTCACTTGTCAAAGTGAAATGTTGCCAACCAGACAGGATGTAATCCTAGGATTTAATAGCAGTTAATACATACAGTATACCATATGCATGGATGAAATTGTGTTTTGGGTTTATGAGCTTTTATGACTTTTTAGATTTGAATAAAAGCTGTGCCTTTCTTGCCAGTAATACCATAATTTGGGAGATACATTAATTAGAAAGATTTAGGCATAATCAATTCAATTCAAATGATGGCGTTTAATGATCTTGATTTCTTCTTTTTATCATCTTACTCGCCTCCCCCTTGATCGCGCACTTTTTGCCCTCGCTCACACGCGCGTGCCCAGTCGCGCACTGTGTATGTGCAGTACGTGACGTTCGGACTCGCGGTGGTCCAGAGGGGCAACAGGGGTCTGCCCAGGCAAATGTGTGTATCAATTATTAAAGATTTTATAAAAGAATGTGTACCAAATCTCTTGCGATTCTCTGTGCAGATATTAAGGCTATTCGTCGTACAGACAGCAACATTCGTAGAAAAGTACGTTACATACAATCTCAATGCAAGTGAGATCAGGGACAGTTCAGAAGAAAAGAAAATCTCTCACGCGAAACGCGAGATTCTTAAGCAGCGGATATAAATAAACAACACATTTAGCCTACTGCAGATTCACTTAAGATTTGTGCCAGGCGATGAATGAAAATATATAATGCTATTTATTACGGTTATCCGTGATTTGATCAATAATAAGTGGATAGTCTAATCAGTTAAATGTTAACCGTCAAGAAAATTGTCTGTGACAATCAACTGTGCTATTATTTTCAATATACCTGAGGCAAAGTTGGACGTGAATGCATGTTATGAGACACTCCCACTTTGACACACCTCCAGTGTGTCTAACAACATTTTCAAGACAGAAAATGTAAGCTAATGTTATGAAAATGTGTACATGATAATGCAATTGGCAGTTTTATAATAATAATATAATTGAATAATAATAATAAATAATACATAATCAAAATATCAATAGACTCACCAGTAGTTGTTATGAAACGCACGCACTGCTTTGGAACTGTAGTGCAAAGAATAATACTTTAAGTTCCAAGCGACTTGTGATCGTTCAAAACAGTGAACGATCACCGGCGATGGATCCCGTTCAACTGTGACAACATGGAAAGCTTCGGATCTGAGCGCACGGGACGTTCGGCTTTAAATAGCTTATCTGAGCAGCACACCCTCCTCCTTTTTTCTCATCCTCCTCCTCTTTCACTCAGTAGCTTGATAGAGTTCTGGCAAGTTTCCAGTGAAGCATGAGGAATAGCCTACATTCTTTCTCTACTCTCTACACGACCAATGTATTAAATTATATAGAATCCTCACATGTAAGGCCTTGAGTTTCTTTCTATAATGTGTAACTGAGACTTGACAGAAGTTTACAATTTACACGAGTTGTTTTTTTTTTTTTTTTTTTGCTATTGGTAATTTAAATATTTAAAATCCACATAAAGGAATGAATGGACACGCCCAAATGAGAGGGACAGCAAAAAATGGGATTATAGAAATCCTCTGTGTGCTGTAAAGACACTTCACATAGTTAATGGGTTAGTTCACCCAAAAATTCTCTAATTTAATCACCATCATGTCACCCCAGATTTGTATGACCTTCTTTCTTCTGTTGAAAACAAATGAAAATGTTTAGAAGAATATTTCAGCTCAATTCCATACAATGCAAGTGAATGGTGCTAACATTCTAAAGCTACAAAAGCACATAACAGCAGCATAAAAGTAATCCATAAGACTCTAGTGGTTAAATCCATGTCTTCAGAAGCAATATGACAGGCGTGAGTGAGAAACAGATCAATATTTATAATATATTTTTTAATATATTATCTTTTGTTTTTTGCAATTCACATTCTTTGTCCATGTCACCACCTACTGGGCAGGGAGGATAATTTATAGTAAAAAAGGATTTAAATATTGATCTGTTTATTACCACACCTATTATATAGATTTTACCTATTCGTATCGTATGGACTATTTTTATGCAGTCTTTATATGCTTTTTGGAGCTTCAAATTTTGGTCACCATTCATTTGCACTGTGAGGACATACAGAGCTGAGATATTCTTCTAAAAATCTTAATTTGTGTTCAGCAGAAGAAAGAAAGTCATACACATCTGGGATGGCATGAGGGGGAGTAAATTATTTTTCATATTTGGGTGAACTATCCCTTTAACTGCTCTGCTAGACTTTGGCATCTATGCAAATAGAAGGCTTCAGGAAAACGCTTCCAAATCTTTCCCATTTTGTACTTTAACTCTTAATGCAAAAAATGCCTTCAATTCATTCTGAGGGTGTGATACTTTACTGGCTGATGAAGTGTTTCACTTTCTTTCTACATAAAGTGTTACTTTGTGTTAAAAATACAGGTATTCTACAGTCACAAGTAACTCCTATTTACTGTTTTAGTTTTGCTTAATGTAACAAAGCACTTAGATCTCAACCCCACAGTCTTTATCACATACTCAGACTTTGTTTTTGGCAACAGGCTAATCTCCACAAGTCATTATAGATTCAGACCTCTGTCACTCAGTTACCAGTGAACACTAACAACGTTGTATTTAAATAGCATGGAAGCTTCTCTGGTGTGAAAAGTTGGAGATGCACCTTTTATCTTTTCCGGAGGTCTTGAGTTGTGCTGAACACTACATAAATATAATCATCCTTTGTGCATCCATGAAACATATCTACCGGCATCACTTTGTAACCAGCATATTACCAGGAAATGTGTATTTACACCCTTATTCAGTTTTATTACCTAGCTGATGGTCTGTTCACACAGTTGACAGTGAATTTTCACCAGTGGAAATTTACAGAGGTGAATTCCAAAGGAGAAACAGATAAGAATTCTGATCAGCAAGCCTGCTGCAAAATCTGGGTTACAGGCCAAGGCCCCCTATTGCTGGTCATTACTACTGTGTGATTTGGTACCAATTAATCCCTTTGCCACTGATCAGAGAGCAGTTGGAAGTTTGCCCTATTTCCGAAGGCCTTTAATACTTGGGTTTGAAGGCTGATATAAGAACTGTTTTAAAGGGTAAATTAAATATGGTTTCCTTTGAATTCTCAATTTGAAATAGTTTCTGTAAAGGATAGCAAGAAAATGTGATATGAGTTGTGGGGTTTTTCCACCCAATCCATTTTTAGTTCACTGAACTCAGCAAACCCCATTATAAATAACACTTTTGGCTCTTAAAAAGCAATTAAAATTCAATCTCATTGTTTTGACTTGGTCTAGAAATGTCTATATATATATATATATATATATATATATATATATATATATATATATATATAGTGACTGAAGTACATTAAGGCAGCGATTGGTTTCTGAGTGTGTTCACTTCAAAATGATTCAATGATTGTTCTCCCCCAGTAACACCTGCATTTGATCAGTTTCTGCTGAACTGGAAAACTGTAGCATGAGGTTTGAGAGTATGTCAAAGTATTTCTCTCTCACCTCTGTAAATTTCTCACAGTGAAGGGGAAAGTGTGTCTCTGTCTTGACCTCCCCAGTGTCACAGTGAGCAGAGACTCATTCTTCCTTTGGAAGCCATCTTTGTCTGTGTCTGCCTTTTTCTATGTTCAGACTGTGATCACCGAGCCTGTATTTAGTGAGGATCCATATCTGTTTTGGATATCTTACAGTGTGGAGATATTTTGCCAGATTATATGTTCTGTTTAGGGTCCGATATCATTCCAATTTGCTTTGGTTTTTACTTTCATTTTCCCAATGGTCCAAATATGAGTTTTTGCTTTCTTTTTTTATTTGGTTTATTCTGATTTGGTTTTGTTCAGCAGTGCTGAAACTGGTGTTTGATAGTTGTTTGTGAGTTTCAGATCCAGCATGACAATCCATTTTTAGTTCACTGAACTCAGCAAACCCCATTAAAAATAACACTTTTGGCTCTTAAACTTCAAGCAATTAAAATTCACTCTCATTGTTTTGACTTGGTCTAGAAATGTCTTTTTGTACCCTTCTCTTTGCCAACTTGTGCTTCATTTTCATCTCTCTCGCTCTCTCTCTCTCTCTCTCGCTCTCTCTCTCACTCTCTCTTACTCTCTCTCTCCTTGTCTCACCTGTTTTCCCTGTTTAACTTCTCGCCACTCTCTTTCTAATTTTGGCAGCAATGGGAGGAATGTGGGTGAATTTTGCAGTTCTGAACTGGGGTACATTCAGTGAGTGACACAGTTAGCAAACAGGGGATTGTTAACAAATGCCTGAAAGATTTTGATAAGTAGAATCACTCAGCATTTAGTTTTTTAGGTATTCTGATCAAGACAAAAAAAAAAAAAACCTGAACAAAGCTTTTCAACAAGGAAATTTATGTTTTCTGAGATATTTCTGAATCTCTCCTATTCAACTGTTGAAAGAAATACAAAACTCAGATAAGCACCTGTGCACATACTGAAGTGCTTGGCTTAGGCATCCTAAACCCTCACCAGAAAACCTTGCTCCCCATGTAAGGGAAAGAAAGTTTGCCCTTGTGATTTTAGAATGGCAGATCTGAGACTTTAAGTGCATGATGTGCTTGGCTGAATAATTGGTCAGATGTCGCTACAATGGAATTCATTGGCTATAAAAACAAACAATCAGGGGGACTGGTATCTCAAAGAGTGAATCTTTGGCCCTCGGGTTGTTAAATGAAACTGTGGTGTTGAGGTCAGATATCATAACAATAGCAGCTGTGCAAACTATCACAGAAGTGAGATGACACTATAAAGGTCACAATTACAGATAGTAGTCCATTATGCTGATAAATGTTTCACTGGTAACCCATGTTGCTTTGGTTTTACCATTCCAAGAAACACCTGTGCTTATACAAATGCTTCTATTTAACATATTGCATTTAACATTTAACAACATGAAAAAACGAGAAAGAAGCTTGGCAGTCATTTTCCATACATCATGTAATTAATATTACATAAACAATCATGATTCAATAGGCACAGAATATCCTTTGTGACATTTGTTATACAAGTATCATTATATAATAATCTGCTGTTCAGCTAATAAAGCTGTGTAAATATTTTTAGTATGTGTTTTCCTGAATATCCACAAGTTTATTTATGTAGAGGCAGATGAGTTGCCATTTAAGATCTGCATGAGCATTATCACCACTGCCACAAATGTTATCTGTTTACCTACATTATACTGCACATGGTTTAATAACAGTGCAATATTTATTTAATGATAAAAATAATAATAATAAAACATCCCATTTCCAAGATGTTTCTCCTTTATTGCTGGTGGTTACTTCTAATCAACTCTCTCCTGTTTTGTTTGACATTGATAAACATAATTCTTAAATCATAAATAGAAGACAAGCTAATATAGTATATAGAGCAACAAGAAATATACACCGATCAGCCACAATATTAAAACCACCTGCCTGGGGGCCTGGATATCTCAGCACATCTGGCACCAACCATCATCCATGTGATTATCAAATCAGCCAATTGTGTTGCAGCAGTGCATAAAATCATGCAGATATGGGTCAGGTGCTTCAGTTAATGTTCACATCAACCAGCAGAATGGGGAAAAATGTGATCTCTGTGATTTGGAGCATGGTATGATTGTTGATGCCAGATGGGCTGGTTTGAGTATTTCTGAAACTGCTGATCTCCTGGGATTTTCATGCACAATAGTCTCTATATGGAATGGTGCCAAAAACAACAACAACAACAACAAAAAACATCCAGTGAGGGGCAGTTCAATGGAGAGAAATGCCTTGTTAATGAGAGAGGTCAACAGAGAATGGCCAGACTGGTTTGAACTGACAAAGTCTATGGTAGCACTCTGTAAAATTGTGGTGAGAAGAGATGCGGGTTGACACTGTTTTGGCGGCACGAGGGGGACCTACACAATATTAGGCTGGTGGTTTTAATGTTGTGGCTGATCTGTGTAGACTTTCCATATGTTGTACCACATGAAAGATAAAATAAGCTATAGTAGAGAACTGATCATTTAAACAATAAGGAACAAACTGTGCTTCAGATTTGTACACTGATGACTAGTAGTATTAACAAAGTTAGTGTATGTAAAGTTTTTGCATTTAACAAAAATGTGAATCTGTGATTTTGCAATAGAATGTAAACAGAACTACAAGCACCTTTGCAAAAACCCATAAAGAAATGACACACCTTGCATTTCTATTTGAGTTGGTACATTTACACACTCTCAGAGGAAGATGAGTGATTTTATGAGTATTTACTCTCAAGCCACAAAGCAGACACTCTTGCTCCTGCTTGGCTTCAGAGCATAGAATATCTGCCCTAATCCAGCTGGATTCACCTTTTACCAGTTTTCCCATTGTGTAAACACAGAATATCCCCTCCCCAAAAATGAAACCCCTCCACAAATTTGTCCCCATCAACAATCAACCCCCCACCCACACACACACACACTATCCCTATGGGATGTCTTCAAGTTCACTACAAGTCAGCATCAAATTTCTTCGTTGACATATCCAAAGTAACGCCTATGATGTTACTTGTCACTTGCCGGTTTTCATGTGTGCAGAATATCTGTCACAAATATGCCCATAGATGTGTGTATATTGCAATTCTTGGCAACATACAGTACATAGACATATAGACAACAAAGTCAAATTCTTTAAACATAATCAGGGTAACTGGAGGTAGATTATGACACTGATATGAACTTTTGATTGGTATGTTGTCAGAGTTCCACATTAGAGCTGGTATAAACGATTATTTTTTAAACGATTAATCTAGCGATTATTTTTTCGATGCATCGATTAATCTAACGATTCAGTTTTTCAGTCCGATTCGATTTCGATTCGATTAATCGACTTGTGACAACACCGGTAATACCTGTTTCATCGGGGGTAGGGGTGTATAAAATGTAAAAAAAAAAAAAACATTTGCCGGGAGTTTGATTAACTGGCGATCTGATCAATCAATCATAATACGCCATTTTTGTCCGACAAAGTAGTCAGGAGAGAGAAGATTAACGTCGGTGAATTTGAATTTGAATAATGGATTGTAGGCTACTGTACTGACGTCTTTCCGCGGTTAAAACAACAGTCCTTCTGATGTAGGTTACATTCATGTTTAGCCTATTTGATGCTATAAATTAACCAAGGAAAAGATGATCGGTTCACGAGCAGCTTTAACTGAGGCAATCTGTCACGACACATTAAAGAGCCACAAAATAGTAGGCATATTTATGGTTTAATTTTCTTTGAATGACCAAATTTGAAAGTTGAGACTTTATTAAATGTTACCTGCTTGGTCCTGTCTGTCAGCGCGTTGTCAGTGTCCTCTATGTATTTTTCACGACATTCATAGCTATAAGCGCATTATTAATAGCTATAAGCGAAAACTTTAGGTGTCGACAACGTATTATAGCTTACTCCAACATCGAGTGAAAGTGGGGAGTTGAAAAACAACTTACGGTGCTCTGTCATCTGCGGCTGCTCCCGGGTGGCGCTAGAATGGAAGGCCATCTCCATTTTGCAAAGATGACATATCACGGAATGTTTTCCTTTTACATTAAATAATTCCCATACTTTAGAGGAACGAGTGCATGCCGCCTTGCACTTCTGATAGTCTGAGGAGCCACTCGTGTTGGCGCCGCCATCTTTGTTTTGGGTCTGACAATTCAACGCGCATAGTTCTGATAGTCTGGGGAGCCACTCGTGTTGGCGCCGCCATCTTTGTTTTGGGTCTGACAATTCGACGCGCATAGTTTGCGTCGACGTCATCCCAGCCCTAGTGCTGGTGCATTGCCGTGGTGCTAGAATGGAAAGCCATCTCCATTTTGCAAAGACGACATATCACATAATTTTTTCCTTTTAAATTAAAGAATTCCCACACTTTAGATGAATGAGTGCGTGCCGCCTTGCACTTCTGGTAGTCTGAGGAGCCACTCGTTTTGCTTCTACACTCCGGCGCCGCCATCTTTGTTTTGGTCTGACGAATCGACGCGCATATTTTGCATCGACGTATTTTTTGCGTCGACGTCATCGATTACGTCGACGCGTCGTCCCAGCCCTATTCCACAGTCACTTATTTCCAGGGGTTTCAGTACAGCGTAAAAATGTGACGTGGTAGTGTAGGCGTTCTCCTAATTCAAAATTTGCATAGTTCATAGCACTTATATTGCAAACGGTAACAAAAATTATTTATCGTTACTCGTTCTTTACATTAAAATGTCTTTTACAAAATCATCTGCCTCTGTATCATAGTAAAACAACAAAAACATTTACCGATTTCCCTATTTTGTCTTAGATTCTCCATGGCTGTTTCATCAGTTTGCTGTCGCTGTTATGAAAAGCCTGCGATGAAAATATGAAAAGCCCACGGTAAGAAGGCACTATAATGCGCATGTGCGCTGACCTGAAATTTGTTTTATGTCATGGCCACGCCCCTTGTGCGTCGCTGTACTGAAACCCCTGTACTTTAGTGAATGCCATTCCCGGCACAATAAATTCTATCACACCACGTCATGTGCTCCATCCAGTCTGATCCAGCTTTTTTGGTCTGTTACCTTCTTATAATGTCTGGACCCATTGTGGAAGATGATGTGTGTGTCTGTACTGTCTTGTGGGGTTAGCCCCAGTCTGAATGAGAGTGTATCTGTGTGTGTCTAATATGTGCAAAAGTATTCTAATTGTTAAATTAATATTATATTAATACTTTATAAAATTATTCCTTTCCACACCCAAACATTATATCTCCTATACCATAATTAACTTTGTATGTCGGTTTGTGTATGTGCTTACATGTGTGATCTCCAAGACAAGAAGAACAGAACATCCTTCCCTGGTTAGGAACACCCTGACTGGTTTGAACAAGTCTTCCATATATTAAGATGATGCAGTAACGTGTGTACTAGGACATGCAGCTGCCTCTCTCCCCTTCTAGCTGAGGTATGTATGTTATGTTTATGTTTAACAATTTAGTCTTGGTTGTCGAATCTGTAAGCTCGTAGTGACTCACCTCAATCTGGGTGGTGGAGGACGAATCTCAGTTGCCTCTGCGTCTGAGACACTCAATCCGTGCATCTTATCTCGTGGCTTGTTGATTGCGTTAACTGCAGAGATATAGCGCATATGGAGGCTTTGCACAACTCACCATGCGCCCCACCGAGAGATAAAGCCACATAATAGCGACCATGAGGAAGTTACCCCATGTGACTCTGCCCTCCCTAGCAACCGGGCCAGTTTGGTTGCTTAGCAGACCTGGCTGGAGTCAGTCAGCACACCCTGTATTCGATCTTGCGGCTCCAGGGGTGGTAGTCACCATCTTTTCTCCCTGAGCTACCCAGACCTCTATAAGTAGGTTATTAAAATGATAGTTCACCCACAAATTTAAATGTATTTACTTGACTTTCTTTTGTGAAAAACAAAAGGAAATTCTTAGGCTGACATCTTCATTCCCCATTGACTTACCTTGTATGAAAAAAGGGCAGCATCAACATTCTTCAAAATATTTCCTCTAGTGTTCCACGGAAGCAAGAAAGTCAGTCAGGTTTGTAACACCTGTATGAACTGTAAGATACACAGGCACCATGAATGTCATTCCCATCCCATAATGCCTGAAACCTTGTCAATATATATTTTTGGCGACTCCAGCTTCCAGTTTTAACTGTAAATTTAATAGGACTTTTTTGTTACTTTTTTGTTTGAGTATTTTGATGGAAAATATGTAGGTATGCACATCTGAGGTACCTTTTTAATATGGCCCATGCTTTGTAACAGTCCCTGTTACCTTGTATGTACAGCTGCAAGTCTGGCCTCCACTACCAGCGAGTCTGGCCTACAGAATACCAGCTCGAAAATCCAGTTTGGTCCGGTGTCACTTTACAGTAGTACAAAAGGTTCAAAATCTCAACAGTGAATGACACAGGTGTAGGGAAGGATATAAAATAAGTAAAAAGGAACACAGTGGCTTTATCAATCCATTCTGAAGGAAAATGGACAGCCAGCATCTGGCTTCAGTGCTTCACTACTGCAATGGAAACTAGTAAGGCACTGAAAAAAATTGTTGAATCCTGCCAAGAATATCAGAAAAAGAAAACACTTGGGGTTATTTATGTAACTTTTAGAGGAAGTATTACTCTCATCTGATGTAAACTCTAAATGTAGCTATTACTTATACAAGTTAACAATTCATAACTATTGGCAACAAACTGCATTTAATGTCAGACAGATTATGTCAAATACTTGTCATAAAAGTATATTCTGTAGCTCAACTGGTTGAGTATGGCTCTAGCAATGCCAAAAACATGGGTTTGACTCCCAGGGAACACACAAAAAATGGATAAAGTGTATACCTTGAATGCACTAAGTTGCTTTGGATAAAAGCTCTTTCAAATGCATAATGCAAATGTTAATTGTGAAAGTAAATAGTTTAGGATCACATAGTACTGAGACTCATCATCTTTATAGTGATTATTCCAAAGTGCAGAAAAGGTTGACATAAATAAATAATTTAAATATACTTATTTGAAGGAAAAAGATATTGATGCTATCATACAGTAAAGGTAGTTTGAGTTTACTATTACAATAAAACATAAAAACTATAGTTAAAATTTTACACACTACATCCACTTTAAGTGCTTTGATAGCATTTTTTATAAGCAGAGTGGCTTTGCATGTATTAGGCCTAAAGATTGGAGTTCATTAGTTTTGTGAGAGGTCTTGTCCTTGTAAGGATTACAAATGAAACCAGTATTGCTGAGTTTGTTTTGCTTGTTTTGTCACTCCCTGGCAGATTTCACAGACCTCCTTCATCCTGTTGGGCAAGAAAACAGAGGTCATTACCTGTACTATTTATTATATAATTATAATTATATTATAATATATATTATAATATAAAAAATTATAAAACTAAAGTTTATTATTTTAGATTTGCTATTTCACAATGCATTTACACATTTTGGATGTATGCATGAAAGACCAATATGGTAACTGATTTAAATATAAACAGAGAGACTTTTTTCCTATGCTGTCCATCAGCTGCAGGCTGTGCATTTTAAGACTAGGCCTTCATTGGGATTCATGCCATTAAGAAAACACAGTTTCACAATGAATAAGATGCAGTACTCAACTTGGAATCAAGATGGCGCCGAGTATGGCTGCTGCTTTGCGAGATCCGACACAACACTGCAGTTTATTGTTTGTTTTGTTTACAGTTTTTAGTTTTTTTGTCTTGGATGTTATACGAGCGTATGGGACGCTCAAGGGGTTCAGGATTAATGCAGTCACGTTACGAGCAAATCTCGACATTCAGAACAATAATATTAACACCAAAGGGGAAATATATATGAAAACTCACCCGTAATCATTTACGCACGGAGTAAAAACATATACGTCGCTGAATAACAGACCAGCCGGCCTAATTTGTAACTCAGATGCCGATTTTGCATGTCCACACCTGGCTGAGCACTATATTATACAAATCGCTCAGGGGGCGTGGTTAGGGCTTTCTCACAGATGTTGTCTGCCTTATTGTATACGACAGACAAACGCTTTTGGACATTGGTTCTGCAATTACACACCGAAAACCGGACTTCAAATTCCTCAATGTCGTCCCACTGTTTACAAACACTGGGCTGCCCGGCCACGGAAACGCAGAAGGAAAAGGGGAAAAAGAGCCGGCGTGCTCATCAGAGTAAGACGTTGTGCAAATCGACCCCACTACCAAGTATTCTACTGGCAAATGTTCAGTCTCTGGACAACAACTCCGCGAGCTGAGAGCGCGGATCTCTTTCCAACGAGAGATGAGGGATTGCTGCGTTATCTGCCTTACGGAAACCTGGATGTCTGCGGAGATTCCAGACTCGGCCATCGAACCCACAGGGTTCTCCGTGTACCGAGCGGACGGAGCGAAAGACCTCTCAGGTAAAAGCAGAGGTGGTGGTGTATGTTTTATGATCAACAAATCATGGTGTGATCAGAGGAACGTACATTTTATCAAGTCTTTCTACTCTCTGATCTGGAATATCTCATGCTTCTGTGTCGACCATTCTGGCTAGGGAATTCACAGCGGTCATTGTCACAGCTGTGTACATCCCCCCACAAGCCGACACAGACCGGGCACTCAAGGAACTGTATGGGAGCATAAGTGAGCAGGAAACCGCGCACCCTGAGGCCACGTTCATTGTTACCGGGGACTTTAACAAAGCCAATTTTAAAACAATCGCATCAAAATACCACCAAACATCAGCTTCAACACACAAGTTTTGGACCATTGCTATTCTCCTTTCCGGTATGGCTACAAATACCTCCCCCGCCCACCATTTGGCAAATCAGACCACTCTTCCGTTCTGCTTCTGCCCGCTTACAGACAGAAACTGAAACAGGAAGCACCCACCCTCAGAACAATCCAGAGCTGGTCGAATCAATCAGACGCTATGCTACAAGACTGATTTGATCACGCGGACTGGGAGATGTTCCGGTCCGCCTCTGATGACGACATCGAGGATTACACTGATAGCGTAACGTGTTTCATCAGGAAGTGTGTAGAGGATGTTGTTCCGACCAAAAAAATACGGATCTACCCCAACCAGAAACAGTGGGTTAACGGCGATGTTCGCATGGCACTTAATGTGCGGACCTCCGCTTTTAATTCTGGGAACGTGGAGGAGCATAAACAAGCCAGTTATGCCCTCCGTAACTCTATCAGTGCAGCCAAACGCCAGTACAGGCACAAAATTGAAGGTCAGTTCAACACCACCGACTCTAGAAGTATGTGGCAAGGAATTAACATCATCACAGTCTATAAAGGGAATAAAAACTCTGCCGTGAACACCGCTGCCTCTCTCCCGGATGAGTTTAATACATGTTATGCTCGTTTTGAGGACAATAACACCTCCCTCGTGGAGAGAGCACTCGTGGCAGACACTACAGAGGTTGGTTCACTCTCCGTCTCTGTTGCGGATTTAACCCGATCCTTACGACGGGTGAACATCCGTAAAGCCGCAGGTCCAGACGGCATTCCGGGCCGCGTCATCAGAGCGTGCACGAACCAACTGGCTGGTGTTTTTACTGACATTTTCAACCTGTCCCTCTCCCTGTCTGTAGTCCCCAAATGCTTCATCCATTGTGCCTGTACAAAAGCAATCAAAAATCACTTTTGACACACAAAATAACTGGTGTCCTCTTGCTCTGACCCCCATCATCAGCAAATGCTTTGAGAGGCTAATCAGAGATCACATCTGCTCTGTGCTGCCCACCTCTCTGGACCATTGCAGTTTTCCTACCGCAACAACCACTCCACTGATGATGCCATTGCATCTACAATACACACTGCTCTCTCCCAGCTGGAAAAAAGGAACACATATGTGAGAATGCTGTTTGTAGAGTACAGCTCAGCATTCAACACCATAGTGGCCTCTAATCTTGATGTGAAAATCCAGCCTCCTGGCTTAAACAGCTCACTGTGCAGCTGGATCCTGGACTTCCTGTCAGGCAGACGTCAGGTGGTTAGAATGGGCAGCAACATCTCCTCATCACTGACTCTCAACACTGGAGCCCCGAAGGGCTGTGTTCTCAGCCCACTCCTGTATTCCCTGTACACGACTGTGTGGCAACACATAGCTCCAATGCCATTATTAAGTTTGCTGATGATACGACGGTGGTAGGTCTGATCACTGACAATAATGAAACAGCCTAAAGAGAGGAGGTGCACACTCTGACACGCTGGTGTCAGGAGCACAACCTCTCCCACAACGTCAGTAAAACCAAGGAGCTTGTAGTGGACTTCAGGAAGAAAGACAGAGAACAATGCCCCATCACCATTAAAGGAGCACTAGTGAAGAGAGTCAGTAGCTTCAAGTTCCTCAGTGTCCACATTACTGAGGAACTCACATGGTCTGTCCACACTGAGGCTGTTGTGAAGAAGGCTCACCAGTGCCTCTTCTTCCTGAGATGGCTGAGGAAGTTTGGAATGAACCGCAACATCCTCACACGGTTCTACACCAGTACTGTAGAGAGCATCCTGACTGGCTGCATCAACGCCTGGCACGGCAATAGCACCGCCCACAATCGCAAAGCCCTGCAAAGGGTGGTGCGAACTGCCAGAAACATCATCGGAGGTGAGCTTCCCTCCCTCCAGGACATATATAACAGGCGGTGTGTGAAAAAAGTTCGGAGGATCATCAGAGACTCCAGCCACCCGAGTCATGGGCTGCTCTCACTGCTACCAAAAGGCAGGCGGTATCGCAGCATCAGGACCCGCACCAGCCGACTACAGGACAGCTTCTTCCCCCAAGCAATCCGACTTTTGAACACTTGATCTCTCACGATCAATAATCAGCACTGCACTTTATTAATCTTATATCTCACACTGGACTGTCATAATTAGATTCTCCAGAACACAACTACTGTATATATATATTTTTATATACACTTTATTTATTTTATTGTATGTGTATTCTATATTGTGTGTATTGTTTACTGTACATTGTATATTATTATTGTGTTGTGTAAGTATGTGTACATTTGATATGTAAATTGTGCTCTGTAAATATGTTGTTTATTGTAATTGGTATATGTCTTGTCACTGTCATGACTGCTATGTTGCTCGGAACTGCACACAAGACTTTCACCTACTGTTGCACTTGTGTACATGGTAGTGTGACAATAAAAGGGATTTGATTTGATTTGATTTGATTTTTGATTTGAGTATGCCTTTGGGCATCATACATTAATTATATGGCAGTCAACTATTAATACCAACTGACATTTTAAAAACACATCCTTGCACAAAAGCCAGAACTTGAAACAAAATTTAATGCTTAAGCAATCCTAATTTTAAATGCTGCATGACTGTTTTGTGAAATGAACATCAAAAATCATAATTTTTCATATAAATCTACCAATGATGTCTATAATACCTGGAAAAATCTATAGAATAATATTTGCGATTTAAATGTTGCTTGCAATAAATATCATTTCGTCAGGGTACACGTTTATGCTGAGTTCCGTTCAAGTTGGATGAGGGATATTCCTACTTTATATCTCCGACCATAAATGCATTCCATTCATCGATATTCGGAACTGCAACACTCCCGTTAGCTTAGCAGGGGTTTAACTCTTGTTAAAGATGTCTCCTAGCAACCCAACTGATAAACAATGCTGCAGCGCTAGCATTTGTGCTTCAGGAAAAGAGATTATAATGTTTTATACACCTGTTTCTGCAGGCGTATGTTAAACAAGCTTTAATATCATGTAATGTGGAAACAAACACATTTATCGATATTTAATAAAGTGAACGTTTATCACTTTGTATATCTCTCTGAGTGTTGTTATGTTTGTGTGATATCATGCCCCAGCATCTTGGCAAAATCAGAGTTGAGAATTTCTGCACAAGCCTACAAGTTGTAATTCTGACTTCAAGAGGCATCCATTGCACTTTTCCTAGAAGGAAGTTGTAAAATACAACTTTCTGAGTTGAATGGAACACAGCACTACTTTTCAAATCTTGATCCGACACTTTACTTGAAGTGAAAATCAGCCCTCCTCTCCTGTTTAATAAATTAAGCAATCACATGGTCATGAAGAACATCTCTTGTTTTTAAATCCATAAGGATCTTTTTCTCAATGGCAATAGCGATGACGATCTCGCACTCTTCGCTTTCAAATTACGTACGTCACTTAAAGTGTGATTGTGTCACTCAAGGCCAGCTAGAAGGCCTGTACCTGGACCTATCCTAAAGATCACACCCAACAAGAACAAATAAATCAATTATTATTGATTAATTAAGAGTGGAAATGGATTCAAAATACATAGGCAAAAAGTTGATTGAGAATGAAAGGATGACAAAGTTTTATTTATTTATTTGGCATGTTAGGCCAGCAGAGAAGGCTTTTCTGGCCCTGAGAATTCACCATTGCTGCCCATGTAGTCTGACAAACTGTACAATAGATGGAAAACAGTATTTCGCCATAATGTTAGTTTTGTCATGTCATCAATTGCATATATATATATATACCAAAAATGTGGTGACCTCTATAGAAAATAAATGCACAAAAATGCATTTGCAATGTTAATGTACCTCTTTTTTGTCCTGGCAGTATCCATAGGGGCAGGCTAGGCATCCATTGAAGACCTGAATCTCACAGAGAACCACCTGTAGCAAACCCAGTCCCAAAGCTATGGGCCAGAGAACCACATTCTCAGGGAAAACACAGTGGGGCCATATAGTCTTATCCACCAGGGAACTGCTGTTCCTGTTATAGTGAGCCAGGGTGATACAAAAACATATGGGGCCTCTTTTTTGAAGTGCTTGATAAGTGTCTCATCTAGTGGCCATACAAAGATCTGCAATTTATTTTCTTGGAAAAAAATGTATTATAATCACTAACTGCATGGCATGATAAGGATGCTGGTAGCAAATGTGTTTTTATGACATTATATTAACAGAAAGCATATAGTAGTTAGAGAAATACCAAAAGCCTTTAAAACGTATTCCATTTGTAGGAGGTATTCTGGCATATTCTCAAAGGGATTCCCAATTTCTGCCTTCAACTTGGCATTTTTGCGCAACAGCTAGTCCTGCAGCTGCAACACAGGCACAGTAGACTGCCCTAATAATACCAAATACAGATAATAACACACAATTCAGCATCTGCCTGAATCAAAACAACAGATTAACAGCATGAAATGTTGAACAATGAAAACTTGTGACAGAACATGTAGAATGTAGCAATTTGTTTCTAAATAATGAATCAAAATCCCATATTGAAGTGAGGATTTTGTTTATGTCTCATTGAGTCTAAATGGAATTTACATAATTTCAATAGTCCACCTAAATGACAATATTTATATGATTCTGCTCATGAGTTTTACTTGCTATAGTTTACTTCCATGTTGTTTCTTCATCAAACAGCAATGGCAGATGTAAATCAAGTCAATAACTGAAACAACAGCGCCATCTTGAGTAAGAAGAATTATTTATAATATATATGTGTGCATGCATATGGGATACTGACAATTCACCATTGTTGCACAGAAAAGCTATGTGATATAGTATTTATTTTATGAACGTAGTACTAATCTAGGACAGACTAGACTAGTACAAGGGCACAGGCCTTGCAAGCCGAGGTCTGAACCCAACTGCAACGACAACGACAAACAAGGGCCTCAGTACCCTGCACGCCCCTGCGCCCATTCTACGGCGGCGGAGCGAGCCGGCCAGGGACGAGAGGCTGCTAAGAATCTCAGGTACCAGGCCGCCATCTGGATACCGACCAAAGGACCGGACTACCAACACCATGGTGCTCGACATTGCTACCTTCAACGCCAGGACTGTGTCGAATGAGGCCAACCTGGCTGCCATCCTGGAAGGCTTGAACAGCATCCGCTGCGACGTGCTCGGGCTGTGCGAGACCAAGCGCCGGGAGCCGCTGCACGTGCGCCGCGACGACGGCAGGACGGTCGTCTTGGGTGCCAGGGAAGAGACGCAGCCTGTCGGTGGCGTCGGCTTCATTGTATCCAAACGATGGTCGCCGATGATTGACCTGGTCGACATGACCAACCCCCGAGTCGGCATGCTCACCCTGCGCCTACACAACAAAGCCACCATCCGGATCGTGCAGACATATGCACCAACAGCAGCGGCTGCGTCCGAGCAAGATGAGGATGTGCTTGAGCAGTTCTACGAGGCCGTCGAGGCAGCCACTACCCCCCGTGCCACCTACCTCGTCCTGATGGCGACTTCAATGCCAAGGTGGGCAAGGGGTTGGATGGCGAGCGCTTTGTCGGCCCGTTCGGCAGCGGCAACAGGAACGGACCAGGCGAGCGACTGGTTGCAATGGCCGAGACAACCGGCTGTTCGAGACCAATGGCCGAGACCACAGTCTGTTCAAGAAGCGCCCCGGCCGCCGATGGACATGGATGTCTCCCAATGGAGAAACAACCAACGAGATCGACTACGTCCTCTGCAGCCACCGCCGCATCCTGCAGGACGTCGCTGTCATCGGCCGCAAGTTCTTTGACACGGGCAGCGACCATCGGCCGGTAAGGGCCAAGCTGGTCATCGACGGCAGGACCGAAAAGCGCGCACTGGCAGCCAGCAACCGGGCAAAGCAGCCAGCCACCACTGACCTAGCCGTCTTCCACACTCTGATCGACCACACCAACTGGGCCCAGCTTGAAGCCGACATTGACCAGGACTACGACCACTTTATAGGCCTGCTCAAGTCAAGCCGCGATGCAGCAACAGTGCCGACCAACAGCCGGGCCAGCCGAATTTCGGACGCCACCAAGGCCCTGATGCAGAGGCGGTGGCAGATGCGCGCTGACGGACCCACACACGTCGAGTACGGCCTGCTGTGCAAGCAGATCCGGCAGCAGCTCAAGACCGACCTCGACCAGTACAGACAGAGGCGCCTGCTGGCGACAGCCGAGGACCGCAAGAGCCTGAAAAAGTGCAGGCGGGCGATGCAGCAGCAGCGCGGCCAGATACCAGCACTGAAGACGGCCGACGGGCGGACGACCAGGACTCGGTCCGGCATTGAGGCCGAGTGCAGGCACTTCTACAGTGACCTGTTCGCCAGCAAGGTCCCCGTCCCCCCACCTAACCTTCAGCTCGACCAGCTGCCGCCCATCCTACCAGTGCTGGAAAGCGAGGTCCGACATGCAGTCGAGCAGGCACAGGCGGACCGGGCACCTGGCCTGGACGACGTTGAGATCGACCTGCTTAAGGCCGGCGGCCACTCACTTTGGACAGCCATGGCAGCCCGATTCAGCAGCTACATGGCACAATGCCAAATCCCCAAACAGTGGAAGACGGCCAAGACAGTACTACTGTTCAAGAAGGGCGACCGCGAGCTGCTCAGCAACTACCGGCCGATCACACTGTTGTCGGCCGTGTATAAGATTTTCACCAAGGTGCTGCTCAACCGGTTGGCCAAGCAGCTGGACGAACAGCAGCCCGTCGAGCAGGCCGGATTTAGATCTGGCTTTAGCACCATGGACCATGTGCAGGTACTGAACCAGCTGCTCGAGAGGGCCAGGGAGTATAAGATGCCGCTGGTCCTGGCCTTCGTCGACTACGAGAAGGCCTTCGACTTGGTCGAGATCAACGCCGTGCTGCTCGCCCTCCAACAACAAGGCATCGGGGACGAGCATGTGGCCCTGCTGCAGGAGCTGAACAGCAACTGCGCCACTACCATCACCCTGTTCGACCGGCCGCTTAACATTGAGGTCGGCCGCGGGGTCAAGCAGGGCGACACCATCTCGCCCAAGCTTTTCACCGCCTGCCTCGAGCAAATTTTCCGGCAGCTCAACTGGGACGAGGTCGGCATCAAGATCAACGGCCGCTGGCTCAATCACCTGCGCTTTGCCGACGACATCGTGCTGATAGGCTGCTCGGCAGTCGATGTACAGCAGCGGCTCGACCAGCTCAACCAGGCTGGCACTCGGTGCGGCCTCAAAATCAATCTGGCCAAAACCAAGTGGATGCGCAATGACCAGGTGGCTGACACTACCCTTCATGTCGGCCAGCACCAGCTCCAGCAAGTCGATAGATACATCTACTTGGGCCAGGAGCTGACTACCGACCACAAGATTGGTCGAGAACTGGCACGACGACGCCGAGCCGCCTGGGTCAGCTTTGGCTCAATTGCCGAGACGGCCACCAACAGAGCCATCAACCCGGACATCAGGGCCGCCCTATTCAACAGCACCGGCCGACAAAAGCTGGCCGTGACTGAACGCGCAATCGAGCGCCGCATGGTCGGGGTTAAAAGGATCGACCACATCCACAACGAGCAGCTGCGGGCCATGACCAGGGTGGCCGACGCGGTGGACCTGGCCAACAAGGCCAAGAAGCGCTGGGCTGGGCACCTGATGCGGCGGACAGAGCGAAAGATGGACACGCGAAGTCACCGTCTGGTTGCCGATCGATATCAAGCGGCCACGCGGGCGCCCTGCAACACGATGGCGCGACTCGCTACAACAAGATCTGGGACACAATTGGATGGGACTCGCCCAGGACCGACAGACCTGGGCAGATCGTTGTGGTCTGCGCTGACCACCTTTGGCCGGCGAAGACAGACCGATTCTGGATTCTGGAGTACTGATCTATCTTGTAATAAACAAATAAATATATATCCTGTGATAGTACATTTATATAGCTATGAAATAATCCTAAAAATATAATTTATGGAAGTGCAATTCTTTTTATTTATTTTTTGTTATTCTATGTATAAGAGATAGATTGATAAATACTAAAGAGGTGTGGGCACGACTTCAAAAAATTAATGAGGTACAGGGGTGAAATGAGGTCCTGGGTGTCTAAAGAACCAAATTAAATTAATAATAATAAAATATATATATATTTTATTTATTTATTATTTTTGGTGGTCAGCATAGCCCATCATGAAATGTAATGCAATGAACATAGAAGAATTTACAAATTAACATATCACAAATACCATATTTGACACATGTTCAACATTAATTTGATAAGTACTCCTATTAAGTGAGCTTTAATCCATTATAGGCCTATGACATTTCAGCAATAATATTAACGTTGACACCGTAACTTTATCAAAATCATCAAAGATTTGCCAGCAAAAATACATAAACAACACGTCCAATTCACCACAGAACAGTAGACGTAAAGCAGACCGTTTACGACAGGTTTTCAAGAATAGTAGCATTTAGATGATTTAGAGGCCTAAGGAAGTCGTGTATCAAATACGATACTCTGGCATTACGAAGAAAATGCGAAATATTTGACCTAATCAAACCACATGGATCTAATATGATCTTTAACATAACAAGGGACGCACATGCAAGAGGTTATTCCGAGTTCACCTGTGGATTTGTAAAGTTCATGCAACTCGAAACGAAGTAAGTTATTTTAAACATTTTATGTAACATTAAATATTTTATTGAATATTAGTCGTGATCAGCATGTTTGTTCCCCTGCGGATGAACAGCGTGGCTAGTTAACAACATCATTCGGTGACGCCATAGCCTACAATTAACACTACGTTTTAACGCACTGTTTACGCAAACATAACTTATTTATTTTTATCAACGTGTTGTTTTAATTAATGGGTTGACGGAGGCGACATTCGCCTGCAGGCCCTTATGTCATTAGCCATACCTGGTATTTGTATGGAAAACATGCATATTCGGATGTGTACTTATCTGATGTGATATTTCCTCCCGAGTCCCGAAGGAGTAGAAATGGCTATGTGTGTGTAATGTTGCTGCAGAAAATGGCTGACAAGATGAGATTTTAAATGTTTATTGTTTTATTAAAAAAGGTCAACCTAACAAAGGGAGGCTTTGCACTTTCTTCAAAAAAGAACAATTATACCTGTACCTATCAAGTTGTGCATTGATTTGTATAAAATTATTTTCACCATCGAAACATTTTAAATTGTTCAGGATTTTATTTATTTATTTCAGTGTCGAGTTGGTAGGGAAGGATGTTTTATGGCAATATCGTATCTGTCCACAGGGGGGCAAACTCATTACGTATTTAAAAGCAAAATGTTTATGGAAATTACGTATATCCCTGGGTTTTACTTCTACTTTGATGTTATGCGTGTTCCTGTTTGATTGTTTTTTTTTTTTTTTTTTTTGTGATGACAAAAACTTCCTTTTATAATACTGAAGAAATGTTATCCGTGTTACTGATTGGAGAACTAGTACCTCATTATAATATCTACCCGTCCTCCCAATGTTGTTGTAGAAATGTCTGCTTTTTATATATATATATATATATATATATATATATATATATATATATATATATATATATATATATATATATATTGAGCTATATTTGTATGAGCGTTAACATGAAAGTACTAACATTGATAACATTTTGTACAAGAATATTGTGAGGATAAATATTACAGAAATGTGTTACTGTCATTGTAATCAGGCCCGGATTAAGAATTCAGAGGCCCCTGGGCACAATGTCTTGTAGGGCCCCCCACCCCACCCACACAATCAAGCTTTTGAATTTTTGGATACTATTTGCTGGTAACACCTATAGCGAGCAACTAGCTGGCATATGCAAGCACATAGTGCCTCACCTTTACCAATCCAGTTATATGAATCAAATTATTCCATAATTAACACACAAACACGTACACACACCCATTAATGTAGCTTTCCTGTCTGTCTCTCTCTTCCTCTCCTGTCCTCTACTCGTCGGCTCTACAGGGGCTGCCGCTCTTTGTCTCTCTCCCCCTCTCCTCTTCCTGTGATGAAAAGGATGCAAACAGTATAGGTCATCTTAACTCAACTTTTTTACTCTTCTTTATACTCTTCTTTATACTGAAAAAATTCTGCACTTATGTATTTAGCACTTTATTATTCATGGCCCCTAATGGCACTTTGTTTGATGATTGAATGATAGTGAAATGGTAGTAGACACATTACAAGATGCTGTAAGTATTATGGTATAATATTGGTTGCTTACAATACAAATTACAATTGCTGGTGTATGACCTGTCCAACTATTGACAAATGTACTACATGTAAGTCGCTTTGGATAAAAGCATCTGCCAAATGCCCTAAATGTAAATGTAAATCAAATGTAAAATAAAGCAGCTTGTTTTTTTTTTTTTTTGATAATACTATATTTCATGTAAGTTGTTCTCTCTCTCTCTCTCTCTCTCTCTCTCTCTCTCTCTCTCTCTCTCTCTCTCTCTCTCTCTCTCACACACACACTCTCACACACACACACAATACCTCCTCCTCTCCTCAGGGTCTGTCTGTCTGTCTCATGCTCTCCTCCTCTCCTCAGGGGCTGTCTGTCTATCTGTCTGTCTATCTCCTCCTCTCCTCCTCAGGGGCTGTCTGTCTCATCCTCTCCTCCTCTCCTCGGGGGCTGTCTGTCTCATCCTCTCCTCCTCTCCTCAGGGTCTGTCTGTCTGTCTCATCCTCTCCTCCTCTCCTCATGGTCTGTCTGTCTGTCTCATGCTCTCCTCCTCTCCTCAGGGGCTGTCTGTCTGTCTGTCTTTCTCCTCCTCTCCTCAGGGGCTGTCTGTCTCATCCTCTCCTCCTCTCCTCAGGGTCTGTCTGTCTGTCTCATCCTCTCCTCCTCTCCTCAGGGGCTGTCTGTCTCATCCTCTCCTCCTCTCCTCAGGGGCTGTCTGTCTCATCCTCTCCTCCTCTCCTCAGGGTCTGTCTGTCTGTCTCATCCTCTCCTCCTCTCCTCAGGGTCTGTCTGTCTGTCTCATCCTCTCCTCCTCTCCTCAGGGTCTGTCTGTCTGTCTTTCTTTCTCCTCCTCTCCTCAATTTTGTCTGTCTGTCTGTCTTTCTCCTCCTCTCCTCACTTTTTTGTCTGTCTGTCTGTCTCTCCTCCTCTCCTCTCTCCGGCTGCCCTTAAAAAGACTTCTTCCTGGCTTTCCTGTTAGCAAACTCAGTTACAATGTCATCAAAATCCAAGTCCATGACCAGCTGAGATTCAATGGCCATCAGTGACAGTGCACTGAGGGGCTTTTGTGTTTGTGTTGTTCTAAGTTCATTTTTTAAGGTGAAAAAAAAAGAGGAAGAAAAATAACTTATCTCGTTATTTCAATAGAATAATAAGTCGTTATTTCGACATAATAAGGGGACATTCTAATATGCATAAAGCCACATTTAGCTTTCTTAAAATGTTTTATATGGGAGGAAAATACTTAACGTGAAATTAAACGCGTTACGTTCATATTCTGGACTCATCTGATTTTTTGTAGTATACATACTTTATTATGATTTTAGTATCATAACGATTAATAATACTAATTTAATAGATCAGATGCACGCACAATTATCCGTGAACTTGATAAATGTTGCAGATATGTTCTTCTAGGATAGCCTGTGCCTACTATCCACAAACAAATTGCTTTAAACTTATGTGTGCAAAATTCAGAATTCAACGAATGTGCAGCAATTTCTACAATTGTATTTTGTATTAGTGATCATAATTTGCGCATGCAACAAAGAGGATGTAGCAGGTGACGCGTGCATTTATTGACGTCTTTTCTGAGTCGATCTCATTTGAGTGTATTCGGCAATGCTTATAACGTGTAATTAAACACGTTGAGTTTATATTCTGGGCTCATCAGATTTTTTTTTACATAGTATTATTAGTATGATTTTTACTGTCTATTAATAACACTGTCCGTCTCTTTATGTTAAGGTTTGTATTAATTTCGATATGCCAGAGGGCAGAATAAGACAGGGAATTAAAGAATGCATTGTAGTTATGTTGACCTACTGTTTTCATAACACTGGATATTCTGCTAATTCATACTTTTCTAAAACGTTGCATAATGGCAATTAACTTATTTAGCAATTACACTAGTGCTAGTTTTGTTGCCAGTGTTGCTCAAATGCACGCGTACGTGTCACCACCAGCAGTAGGGCCTAAGTACCTGCATGTGTTGGGAAAAGGGAGAAGAGCGAGTTCGGCAAAAGGCGGATTCGAACTCTGGCCGAACGCGTCAAAAGCTACCATCATGCACCTCACGCCTTACGCTACAGTAGTTATTTTGTGTCGAGCGTCTTTTTGCTAAAAAGACAGGCACCGGGCCGGCACGTAGTGCAAATATACGCTCCGTTTTCGGAAATGAATTTAAAATAAATAAATAAATAAATAAATCTTCCCCTCGCTTGGGCCCCAAGTGCGCATGGCCCCTGGGCCCGTGCCCATAATGCCCATTGGGTAATCCGGGCCTGATTGTAATTACTGTCTCCAAGAATAAGAATATGGTTCCTTGTTTTAAGCTTAAATGGGAACTACAGTTTAATTAAGTTCAAGTGTAGTAGCTGTTGATATCCAGTTGGAAATGATGAGAGAGGAATTTCCATTTCTGCTTTCATTGGTGTGACTGAATAATACAGCTAGTCTGTAAGTAATGCTAGATTTAGTAACTGGTTTCAATTGTATTATTGAATGGGATTTTGTGGTAACTAAATTGGTGAGGTAAGATATTGGAGTTCCAGCTTCCATAGTTCATAGAAAGTTTGGATGTGACCTTTTCTCAACTAAAGGACTGTGTTGCATTTTTGAGGCATGGGGGAAAAGAAGGATCATCCACTGTTGAGGGGCTTGAAGCTTTATCCAGCTTTTGCTCAGTACTATTTGTTGTTGGTGATTCATCTCTACAATCCTTTTGTGGAGGTACTGCGAGTCAGTGAAGGGA
Source organism: Xyrauchen texanus (assembly GCF_025860055.1). NCBI lineage: Eukaryota > Metazoa > Chordata > Actinopteri > Cypriniformes > Catostomidae > Xyrauchen > Xyrauchen texanus. The sequence continues at coordinate 20,522,928 of NC_068277.1, read as the reverse complement.
GGTGAGCACCTGAAAGATTGTTATGGTATTTGGACAGGCAAGAGGAGGTATCTGGTAAAGCTACAGGATGACCCAGCATCACCTGGGGGTCTTACACATCCTCCAGGGTCCTTTTTCATCAGGTCTAATCAAGGGTTTCTCCACTATCCAGGGCAGCCACTGTACTGGTACTAAAGGCCAGGTGGATGAAGTTTCGGGCAGTTCTATGGGGCAAGGGAGAGGAGTTGAGGAGGACATGCATCAGCTGGCACCATCCCAGGTATGGACGGAGATGTTGTCTGGGGTTTTCAAGGAGTCAGAGCATCCAGCAACGAGGTGCTTGGACTTCCAGGAGTGACAGTCTCTTTCGGAAGGGGGAAATAAATCAACCGACTTCAATGACTGTAGACTCTCAGCCAATAAGGAGACCTAATTATCCACAGTCACTTTAGACTTTGCAAACCCCCCAAATGTGGGAATCTCAACTGCATAATTTCTGGTAGTGGGGGACTGCGTTCACGCTCTCCCCTGATTAACTTGTCAAAAATAGAATAGAATCGACTGAGGTTGTATTGCTGAATCTCTGTAGTATTTATCCATTATTGTTAAAAACATACGATCAGTTTCACTGAAAACACACTTTATTATTTTAGTTATGAAAGCATGCATGCTATAATAAATCTGCTATAGCCTTATAAAGCCATTCTTATTCAATTTAATTCAAGACGCAGATTTTGTTACAATTTGTTTTGTTAACAAATCGCATGTGCTCGTCCAAAGATCACAGTAAAGATGATGTTTGCTATAGCTTCCCTTGTTAAGAGTATTAGTCTACAGTCAGAGTCTACTGGTGGCCTGTGGGTTAAATGCGTCCCGCCAATTATATTTGTCTGGCCCTCCGACTGGTTTTTAATCAGCTTGCCTCGCCATCTGTAATACCACAGTGATCTCTATGTAGACTGAGTATTTTGAAAATGAATCTGCCAAATATACTGTATATTGTCTTTAAATGCATTCTTGCCTGGGCTTGGTTGTGTCTGTCCTGAATGTACATATAGACTTTGAATTGCTTGCATTGTGTAAGTAGATAAAAATATACAACATATTGTATTGTTAATCTTTATGACCCAGTGTGTTTATTGAGAGGAAGAGCCAAGCATTTTATTCAAAGATGGAAAATTTCAATATTTTATGTTTTTTATATAATGTATTTTACATGTTTAAAAAATGTATAACAAAATATTTTTAGAAAGTCTAAAGAAAAATGTGATTGGTATTTATCTTCTAAAGTGAACTTTTTATGCATAAAATATTAACATAAGACATAAAATGCTGGAGTTTTATTCATGAAGAGTACTTGGATTAAGTCATTAATGTAGGCATCAGAATGGTAAATAACTGGCTATAAAACATTATGGAAATCAGCCACAAAGTGGCTGATTTTTGTATCAGCCACAAAGTTTTCCCCACATTTCTCTTTCTGTCAGAATTTATATTTAAATATTTTTAGGTGTGAAGTTTTAGTACTATAATGTAAATGTATTCTTTCACATCTTTCCATATCTGCATTAATGTAATGTGGCATAATGCTATCCTTCTACACCCACACCTTCCCCTTCCCTCCTTTATTCCCAGCTCGCTGTCCGCAGCAACCTCCTCCTAGTCCACGATGCTGGGTAGCAGGAAGGTTCTTGTAGACTGCACGGCTGTAGGGAATAAAACAAAGGCCCAGCTGAAGGTGACGAGCAAGCCGGCAATATGCAGCCAAGGCCAGAACCAGGAGTGGAGTCACTAATAAGAAACCCACAACCAGCATTGCCACACAGCCGCCATCAGTTAGCAGATCCGAACAGTATGGTGTTGTACCAGTTAAGCGTACCTGAATGGAAAGAGATGGAGAATTTATGAGAGAAAGTTCCCCAGATTTTCGCAGAATTTGAACACCCGTTGTTCACAATATTCTGCCCATTCATCATCCAACCTTTTATGTTTTGTTTATGTGTTTTATTTAATTTAAATATGCTCTTATTTACTAATCAGGGTATAGTATTCTCCGCTCTGTTTAACACATTTAAATATATTTAAATCCATTCCTTATATTTTCTGCCCAAAGTTATCTCTGCATATAGCCTGGAATAAGAGAAAGTATTTTAATATCCAATTAGTGCACACATACTTTTTTAATGTATTTTAAATGGGATCTTTCGATCGTCATGTTATGTTTTTGTTGGTTTTCTATAGCTCTTTGCATTCACATAATTCACATTCTGTTTTACATGTTACACCTCATTGCCACCAAGTGTGTATTAGATCTTTACATTAGTGTTGTGTGAAGGACCTGTGGGGTGTGTTAAATATTTGTGTTGGAATGCAAGTAGGGTGCAAGAGAAATTATGTCTCCCTGAAGGAATGTGTCTCTGCAGTGTACACTGACAAAGAACAGATACACCTGACTAGAATGCATGCCAACATCACATATGCTCATTTTCTTAATGGAGTCGATCTTTTGCGTTACTTCCCAGGTAGTTGAGGTCTAAAGTTTGAAAATTAGTGAGTGGTTTGATTTATCCTACAAACATTTATAAATATTTCTTAGAAAGAATTTAATTTTTATCATTAGTATTTGAATACAAAAAGCTGCCCTGTGGCTAATCATTCCCTATGTTGGAAGTAGGAAAATATTTAACATATTTCAAAAAATGAATATAAATGAATTAGAATTGTTCATAAGTATGTTACATTATGTACAGTATTTCTTAATACTGCACCTGCCAAAACACCAAAATATGCTCAGTTACTAAAGAGACCAAATTAAAATTAGTTTATCTTGGAAATTGTGTCAGTTATTTAGGAGAACAATGGCACTGCACAAAAGAGATAAATGGATCTCTAGAAGAAATTGTTTAGGTGAACTGAGCCGACAGTAAACAGAGGAGGGGGGTAAACAAAAACAGATAAAGCCCATCTGTGCTTAGAGCTGCACTTTTTCACCTTGACAGGCTTCTGCGATTTAGGAGATGCTTTTTAAGTATTACACCAAACAATATATAGTATGCCTTTACATTATAAGTCAAAAAATATAAAGTCAATAAGAAAAATTTATTGAATAAAAATAACTCCACCTGATCTCAAAGAAATAGTTAAACGCAAAATTACTTTGTTGTGAACAGAGATAATTTTGTTACTTCTACAATGCTAATAAATATCTTCACCAACTATAGATCGGGAGTTTTGGGTAATGCACTGCTTCTGCAGATGAGTTGATAACAATAAAAGGAAATTACCTAATTAAAACACAAGACAATCTGAGATCTAATGTTAACAAGAAAGTTTGCTTGTTTTGTTAGGGTTAATTGCAGAATTACTGTGCTCTGGTTGTTTAGCATTTTGGTCTTGGCAAGACACTTGGCTTTAGGGTTGTCTTTATCTTAGAAACGTTTTGAACTCGTTTTGAACAATTTTGTGCATGTGGAGTTGTTTGTTTCTTAATCTAAGCAACTTTAACTGCGTTGTCTTTGTTGGGTAAAGGGGGTCATGTTGTGGCTCTTCAGCTCGATAAACTGAAGGAGGGTCATGACTCAAGTCAAGTCATTTTTATTTGTATAGCCCTTTTCACAATACACATTATTTCAAAACAGCTTTACAGAAAATTACAACATAATGTCTCAAATGTCTAAAGCAGTTTGAGCAGTTTCTTTGAAAAACATCACTGAAAATCATGCCTTAAAATGGCCTGCAGTAAGCAAGATAAAGGCTTTCAAGAAACCCAAAACTCTATAATATGTTAGTTAATGGAAAAGAAAAAGAAATGAGGAGAAACCAGGTTCAACAGGGGGATGTTCAGTGCTATTCAGCATGAATATAATGCCAATATTAGATATCCATGTGTAAAGTCAAAGTTATGGTGCATAATTCACCTCTATAATTATGAAATAAACCAGGTTGGTTTTAACTTATGTATAATTAATTAGAATATAAAATTATGTCAAGAAAATCTGATAAAAGAAACCCTTCCCTTGTACGATACATTAGTTTGTGAAATATCTCTGGTTGAATAGCTGAATATTAGCCCAAGCTCTATTTCAGTATGTCTTCATGTGTAGAGAAAAAAAACTAGAACTGGAATGAGAAGTTGTTTCAGAGAACAGAATTTTTAACCAGGCCAAGAGATTGTGGTTGTCTTTGTTTACACGTTTATCTGATTATGCGTAATTCTGCAGAGTTGACTGGCAATAAGAAGTGATGAACCATTTACTCCATTGAATCCCTATCCCTCCTACAGATCTTTATTTCTCTTTTGGATTTTACTGCTCCCCTACTTCTGGTGTCACATGGGGACTAATTGGTCAAACTGGCCATTGATCTTGCACTTTAAAGGACTTGTAAGAGGACTTGGAGAGGTGGAAGAATCTATAGTCTTTATTTACATACACTGACCCTTACTAATCCATGGGCACTACGAGACAATAGCTTAAGCATTATTTTAACCAAAGACAAAAAGAATAAAGGATGAGAATGAAAAATTCTTACAAACTTAATTGTTTAATCTATAGTTGTGTTTCAGAGAGATTGCAGTTTGTACGTCCTTTTCACACAAATATGAAACGTCTGTTGTCATACCTATACCTCATATTGTTCAAAACATGTTTGAATTTATTTCTTCCATATAACACCGTGGGAAATTATGAAGAATGTTGACATTTTTCCATACAATGGAAGTGAAAGACAAACATTCAGCCTACCACCGTTTGTGATCCACAGAAGAAAGTTATAATTGTTTGGAATGGATTTGAGTAAATTATGACAATTACAATTTTGGGGTGAACTATCCCTTTAATATAGTCTTTTCATTACAATTTATTGATGCAACTAGTGGAAAAGTGGAATAGTAGTAAATATGCTCAACTGTGGGCCAGAATGCTGAGGGCAGTCACTATACAAATCTGTGAGAAAAAGTTCAAACTCCAGTAATCCATTCCTGTCTTGAAAGTCTCCTCATCTGACGTCATCGTCCCAAATGCACTCAAACATCTGATAAATTCCAAGATTAAGAGATTACCAAGTGAATCAAAGCGAGGCAGAGGTCAAACTCCCATTAGTCCCCAGGAAAATATCTCTCAATCATGATTGTCTTTTTCCAAATTGTGAAGGGTGTACTTTTTTTTTTTTTTCCCCACAACTGTTTTTTGTCCCTGAAAGCTGAGACTGCAGTGGGCCTACCATGTGTGTACCTCGGCAGAAATCGAGATTCATCAGACCAGGCTATGTTTTTCAAGTCTTTAACTGTCTAGTTTTGGTGAGGCTGTGCCCACTGCAGCCTCAGCTTTCGGTTCTTGGCTGACAGAAGTTGAACCCTACATGGTCTTCTGTTGTTGTAGTGCCTCAAGGTTTGACACGTGCATTCTGAGTAAACACTAGGGACTATGGTTTGTGAAAATCCCAGTAGATCAGCAGCTACAGAAATAGCACAAGATTTGGCATTTAATCTTATCAGTCCTTTTGGTGTTTAGGAATATGTGTGCTGTTTAAATATAAGAGTACCTACTGGTGGCCAAAAGTTTGGAATAATGAACAGATTTTGCTCTTATGGATAGAAATTGGTACTTTTATTCACCAAAGTGGCATTCATCTTATCACAATGTATATTCAGGACATTAATAATGTGAAAAATTACTATTACAATCTGAAAATGAAAAATGTTATGAACTTAGAAACTACTTCAAAAAGTTCTCATAAAAAAACCTCCACATGCTGAAATGACAGCTTTGTAGATCCTTAACATTATAGCTGTCAGATTGTATAGATACTCAGGTGACATTTCACCCCATGCTTCCTGTAGCACTTGCCATAGATGTGGCTGTCTTGTCGGGCACTTCTCACATACCTTACAGTCTAGCTGATGCCACAAAAGCTCAATGCGGTTAAGATCCATAACACTCTTTTCCAATTATCTGTTGTCCTATGTCTATGTTTCTTTGCCCACTCAAACCTTTTCTTTTTGTTTTTCTGTTTCAAAAGTGGCTTTTTCTTTGCAATTCTTCCCTTAAGGCCTGCACCCTTGAGTCTTCTCTTTACTGTTTCACATGAAACTGGTGTTGAGCGGGTAGAATTCAATGAAGCTGTCAGCTGAGGACATGTGAGGCATCTATTTCTCAAACTAGAGACTGATGTACTTATCCTCTTGTTTAGTTGTACATCTGGCCTTCCTCATCTCTTTCTGTCCTTGTTAGAGCCAGTTGTCTTTTGTCTTTGAAGACTGTAGTGTACACCTTTTGTATGAAATCTTCAGTTTTTTTGGCAATTTCAAGCACTGTACATAGCCTTCATTCCTCAAAACAATGATTGACTGACAGGTTTCTAGAGAAAGCAGTTTCTTTTTTGCCATTTTTGACCTAATATTGACCTTAAGACATGCCAGTCTATTGCGTACTGTGGCAACTCAAAAACAAACACAAAGACAATGTTAAACTTCATTTAACAAACCAAATAGCTTTCAGCAGTGTTTGATATAATGGCAAGTGCTTTTCTAGTACCAAATTATCAATTTGGCATTATTGCCTGAACGATATATCGGTCGGCCGATATTATCGATATATCTGTATTGACGTACATGTTTACCGATATGCGCAAATATGAAAACTTTTTTCAGAACATATAATGCAGAAAACAATGCTTGAAATGGTGTCATAGCATAGTTTGTCCAGCAGAGCATGCACTGACTCCACTGTTTAAAGAGCTGAGCTGAGAGTGGTTCTGCAGACAGGGTGGTGTTAAGCGGTGCAGAGCTAAGTGGTGTCTTCTCGGTAAGTTGTTAACTAGTTTGTGAAATACATACTGGAAAGTTAATAAATAAGGACCCCTATCATTTTCAATATACCTAATTTAATGTTAACCCTGTCCCTGACAACCATGCCACTCATGTTTATAATTTTTTTTTGCTGTTAGCCAGTTATAGATTGTCAGTGCAGTCAGTAATGTAGCAGATTGAAAGTTAAACATCTGAGCAACTTTTTGCAGCTCAGCAGACAATGGTGCGGTGGGGGATTGTATCTGTTGAGTTTTGATTTCACGCTATGTTGTTAGTTGGTGAGACACAATGCTGGAAAGTAAATTAACATCAATCTTTTACTCTCCGTGGCAATGAGCCTATAGCTAACCACATAGCTACTTTCATTGCTTATCAGTTGAGTGTAAGCTAATGTGTAAACCCGTATTCACCAAACTGTTTTGTTCAGGATTCACAGTTTGGTACCCCCTTCAACCGAACAATTCCAGTCATAGCATTTATAAAATGTAATAATTAAAAGTCTGGTTTTCCCCCTTTTGAAAGTTTCCCCTGAACATGTATAGAAGAATACGGTGCAACACCACTGTTGCTGTTTATCTCTTGTCTCTGCAGGTGGAAATGCTTCTTGTTTTACAACCTGCCTCTAATTGACAGGCAGTATTAAAATAGTCAGAATTTGACGGATAATTAACAGTACTACTGACGTTTCTTAAGCTATTTATTTTATTTTTATGTTTTCTTAATTTTAATGGTCAGCATTTGTCTGATACTAAAAAGTACTGATGTTTATTTAGCTATTTATTGTATTTTTATTTATTCTTTATTTAAATGGCCAGCAACTGACTTATACTGAACATACAGTACTGATGTTTATTAAGCTATTTATAGTATTTTTATTTATTCTTTATTTTCTCAGTGTTCAAAATCAGTGAACAATCCACATAGAAAAGGTCTGTTTTCATTCCAGCTCAAAAATTTAAATCTCTAAAATCAGTATCTGTTGGGCTCAAGAATAAGTTGTTGGAGTGATGACTGCTGGAAATGGGGCCTGTCTAGATTTGATCAAAAATATTTTTTTTTATTTTCAAATAGTGATGGTGCTTTTTTTACATCAGTAATGTCCTGACTATACTTTGTGATCAGTTAAATGCCACTTTGGTGAAAAAGTAACAATTTCCTTCCGAAACAGCTAAATCTGTAAATTATTCAAAAATTTTGGCCACCAGTGTATATCCTTCCTATCCTCCATTGCTTCACTGTGACTGGCAGATTGCTGAACACCGAATAGATGCACATGTAAAAATATATATTTTTTTTCAGCTTAGCTTCTAGATCATCTTTATGGATTTGGGAAAAAGTTTCAAGCGTTGAACATTAATTTAAAAAGTACTTTGAACTCTTTGTTCAAAAGATCAAGGAAAGATCCATTTCTAATGATAGATGACTCCTTTAAGAATATGTTTTGATACAAATACATTTCTTTAATTGCACTGCTCCTGATCTTTTCAGAAAATGTATTTTCCATCTCTTAGATCTTACCGTTGAATGGCAGAGAAAGCCAAACCCCACCATGACAATAGCAGGCATGAGGATCAGCCCGAAAACCAAACCAGCCAGACAGGCGTTGATGGCTGCAATCACCACGTTCTGTGCCGTCACGAGCACCGAACAAGCCCAGCAGTCCAGAGAACCTCGAAGCTCCAGTGGAGCTTCAGCTCCCCCAGCGTCCGCTGAGAAGTAAGGTGGAGGCACAACCACCCCAATTACTGGTGTCCCAGCCGGCACAGTGGAGGCCAAGGAGTGTGTGTGCTGGAGGTTTGTGTGCTGGTGTTCGTGATGGTGGCTGTTGGTTGGGAGTTCCTCAGAGAGGTCAAGGACCTGGTGATGAGCCCCCTTCTCAAGTGTGCCATTCATCCTTCTCCTGATATGAAGATGAAGAACAGAATTAGAGAATGTATTAAATGTACGATTGTAATATGTTAAATTAATTGAAAAATGTGGAAACATTGGGTTTTGCCTTTCAGTGGAATACTAGAACAACGCAATTGTGTATCAGAGCACATAAAAATGATGAAAGCCATTAAAACATTGTTATTGAAGAGGCTCTTTTGCGTTAAACTTACAATGGTTTACTTTTTTATTATAGAAAATATCCGTTTTGACAGTGAGTGTGCTCTTAAGTTTGAAAGCTGTGTGTGTCTCTTTTGAATGGGCTGCACTGTTTACTAACAGAGAAGAAGAAAGTTCAGAGCAAGGGTAAATCACTTATCACCAGGAAACTAGATTTGTATGATCTTTTAATTAGGTCTTTTATCAGAGACTGATTGTTATCTGAAAGCTAATTGGCACTGTGTGGTGGAAACCAATTGGTATTTGAGTGAGTCTGGAACAACACGTGATAAGATGAAGTGATGAGTGAGAGGCCTTAAAATCCCCTGAGGTGTGTGCGTGTTACCACGATTTCATTTATTTTACTGCAATCTTATATCGAATCAAGAAAAGAACATGTCTTGGTCATAAGTTACGCCAAATTCAAAATAATTATATTTTGGATAAATGAAACTAATTTAGAGGACCATATGTATGGATGGGTGGATGGAGGTATATACAGTTCTATCAGAAGAAACTCTGGATGATTGAACCGATGATTAAATTATTTCGAATGTAGAGAAACTAGGGGTGTAACGATGCATCGATCTGGATCCAAAGACCAACGGTCCAATGATAACGATACAATGCGTAAATATGGATATAGAATTTTTTTTAAAGATGTATAATATGTATAATAAGAGTATTATTATAATACTCTCATGCCAGCCACATCCGTACGCATTTCCGTCAAGCGATGAAGCAACCTTATTACATTCATTTGACTTTGAGCACTAAATGCACTTTTCATGTGTGACAAGGATGTGCGCAGGGTCTGTGAAGCCAAATTGTGCTATGCTATCTGTGTAGCGTGCGCAGACATGAACCGGGCTTCACGCGAAATGCAAGCTCCATTAACAGGATCCGTGCGAGCGCATCAAGTGGGCACTCCTTAAATTGTGACCCTACATGGCTCACATGTTCGATTAATTCGGGCTTGCATCAATATCGTTGCGCATGCGACCCATTCAAATTTTTTCATGACAATTTGCTATTTTAAAGTATACCTTATTTTGTTGTGGATGTCCCAATGTGTGTACAGAGGGTTGAATAAAATAATCTGATTATATTTAGTTTGCATTTGAGGGCAAAAAAATAAATTTAATTGATTGTGTAAAATAGGCACATGGTAAATAGCGCTTTTTTTTAACCTTAGAGGTTACCAAAGCGCTTTACACTGTGTCCCATTCACACTCATACACAAATGCAAGACGCTAGCCTGCCATTGGGAGCAACTTGGGGTTCAGTGTCTTGCCCAAGGATACTTCGGCATGTGGAGTCATGTGGGCCGGGAATCGAACCGCCAACCCTGGTTGATATAAAATAACCATCTTAAGGTAAATGTTTTTGTGAAACACCTTAAGTGCCTAAAACATTTCACAAAAACATTTACCTTAAGATGATTTATTTCTATAATATATATTACATATATATGTATATATATATATTACATTTTTAATTATTGTTTTGCATTATTCTTTGCACATTTTAGATGATGCAATAATATTTCACTTCAGTCCGACAAATTTTATTTCGTATATATGGATATGCATCATAACTTAGTATCTATACTAGTGTCTTTTGAGACACTACTATAAATGCATAATATACAGTAGAGACAAAAACCTAAAAATGCACACACAATTATTGCACATCACAGTGTGAATTCCACACATTTCCCTGCTGCAGCCTAATAGGTCAGTAGTATGTGCACCTTATCTTGTTCTCGGCCCATAACTCACCAAGATGGCTTAGAGTCTGATACGCCTTTCTCTCTTCTTCTTCTTCTTCTTTTTATTTTAATTTGTTTTATTTTGTTCTTTGCCCTAATCTAGCACAACCTGCCTCTTGTTGTTCTAGTCGTTGGTTTTGTCCAATATTTTGAAGAATATATCCCTGGATTTCAAGGTTCCTTGATGTGCAAAAAAACTCTAGAATCCTAAAATTCTAAATTCTCTCCATGTAGTGCTAGGCTAAGTCTTTTCTTTAATTAACACATTTCTTTAATTCTATGAAGCATGGATCAATTGAAAGTCCGATTTGCTATACTTTCCAAGACTGCGTAATTCTATTCTCTTTCCTTGAGGCAGACTGAGTGCTGAATGTGTCCAGCCTAACAGTTATAGCCGTGCCTTTCTCTGTGCCTCTCTAATTAGTCCTCCCCTTTTTTCTTGCCCTTCTCTTCTTCTCTCACTCATTTTCTTCCCATCTCTATTTGTGTGGGGGAGGGAATGTTTATTCAAAGAGCTGAAGTGAGTACTTTTATTGCTCAGATGAATTTAGAGAGGACACAAAACCACCACATTACCACATCTTCTACACCACCCTCTCCTCTGTCCATGGCTGGTAATCTGGGATACCGGGGCATTTTCCCGGTGGGCCGCTGCACTTCGGGAAGATCAGGGGCAGACTGGCCTTTGGGAGAACTGAGCAGACTGGTGGGTCGGCTACGAAGCGGCCGAATGGGCTAAAATGAGCCGCTGCGTTAAGCAGAACGGACCACAAAACTGTGCCACGATATGCAGAAAAGTACAACGAACACCCCCCCACCTGTCAGTCTCAAGAACTCGCAAATGCATATGCACATTAGCTATACAATCTGAGGTAAAGAAGCACGATTTATGATTCCAATGTTGTCAGATTTTACTGCTGATTTGAAATGTTCATTAATCATAATCTTTACCAACCATTTTGGAGATTTCAGTCTTTCTCCATTTATTAAGATAGGAGCTTTCCTTGTATGCCACTTAATTACATAGTAAAATAGCTGCCCAAGAGCATTCCAAAGATGGCCGCCAGTGGACTGACTTGCTAGAAAGAATTTAAGGGCCTTGCAAAGACAACCAGTGCCTTACCCATCTTACATTTGGTTTCCCCCAGTCTTGAATATTTGGTAACATCCTTGAGTATAATGGTATAATGGTACTATGGTGTAGGGATTGAACCAGACACTTGAGCCTTGACCACACCACCCCAACAAGATTACACATACATTTCAAGGAATCTTTTTTTAATGGGTTATTGTTTAAAGTTGAAAATAAAGTGGACTTCTGCTAATTTGACTTAAGCTAGAGTCTTATAGTGTAGGATCTTTAATCAGACTGCAGCTCTGTCATAGGCCACTGATAAGAACAGAAAGGACATGCTTAGGATCCTGAACAAACGATGCAAAGGAAAGATTGGGGGATCTAAAAGAAAGATGGAGTGGGATGGCATGGTCTCTCCCTCATGATAAAAAGGATATCTGAAAATACAGAGGGAGTGGTTGCATATGGGTAGAATAAAGAAAAAAGTTGGTTTGCGTAACTGATAAAAGTCATGTGGTTCAGATCGGCAAGCAATTATTGTCTTTCATGTTTCCACACTGCTTTGCACAGCTTAGATGTGTTTACTTTATCTCTGGACTGCTTGGTTCTAACCCCTGACCTCACTCACAAGTGTGTTCTGGAGGAGGGGGGTGCCCTGCATGCCTGTCTTTGAGTCCTTTTTGGTTGATTGAGAAACAGTTGTGCTGCTTCATTCTGGACCATCTGCGGTGGCTTAATTGTGTTAGCTGGAAGGCCAGCAAACAGAGCACTGCAGTAGTCCAGTCTTAAAATGACCAGAGCTTGGACCAGGAGCTGTGTAGCCTATTCAGACAGGAAAGGCAGAGACAGTCTCTGTTGAGTGTCCTTCTTTTGAAGCCACACTAATGTAGTAGTTGTATTAATCTGTAGTTGTCTGAATTGGGAAAGGTTCCAGTTGTGAGAGATGTGTTGATAATGTGAGTGATTGCAGGTAAGTTCCATGGAGAGGTAGCTTGCATAAGATGGGAGTGGATAGGGTCAAGTAAACAGGTGGTAGGATGGTTAGAAAGAAGCACTATGGAGACCTCTTGTTTTCCTCAGAGATTGCAGAAAACAGAGGATGGGATGTTGGAAGAGAGTAGCTGTGTACCACAAGAATTTGATGAAAGTTGAAATAAAATCTTGGTAATGTTGATGCTTGCTCTTTGCTGTTGCAAGCTGCTTGATGAATCTGACCATCATTTCAAATGTTGGCCTTTCCTTGGTTTAAATAGGACTTGAACTGTTATATTCAGCCTAGATGGGTGTGTTCACATTAATTTTTGCACATAAGCTATTGCATGAAGTTGCCATTCTTGTGCCAAACGTATCAAAGTTTAGCGATAGGGCATGTTATTGTGAACTGATCACAAATGTAAAAAAGTTCTGGTTTTAAGTTTTGTCAGGCATCATCTGAGCCCACGTCAGCAGAGAAGAACAGGAAAGAACTTTGACAACCTTACAACAAACATGCAGAAAAGATAACTGTGTGCCTGAAACATGCCAATCAAACGTTGGTGTGATGAAAAGACAGCAGTACCACCTTGTACGGATGGTACAATTGTATAGTTTGTAGGAAAACATTTGGAAATGTACATTTTCAAAAAAATTGTAAAAGCTTCAAATTCTGGTGCACTAGCTCTATTTTTTCTTCTTTACACTATTAATTTATAGATCCTTATTACCATCTCTAACATCTTTTTTCCTTTCTTTTCTCCACCCACATATTGAGATGCCCATTCTGAGGTTCACTAGCTTCTGTCATCTCAGAGGTTCATCCAACAGAATCCATAACGTGTCATAAACCACCAGTATACCTGCTTGCAGATTGCATGGATTCCTATTCTATTAGAAGTCATAATAATCATAATTATTAGTAATGTTGCTTGGCTACATCTGTTCAAATTAACATTTGAATTTGTCCTTACAGTATATTTGTTTAAATATGTGTCAGCTCTCATATGTGTGGAGTCATGGTTTCTCCTAAGATTTCTTCATAATCTACTTGAATATCTTTGTGTTTTTCAATATGACTTGATATTTACAAAAAAGTGAGATGTGGTTCCCTACTGTTGAGAAACTGTTGAACTAAGTTTTTGAAACCTTACACTTCATTAAAATAATTCTTTAGAAACCACAAATCAAAGTTTATCAAAAGCATTTAATATTATTCAGAGTAATCAATATCACACGAATTCACAAAGTGTTTAAGACATGTCTGGCTCAGTTTGCTTCGTGTGTGAATTCCAAAACAGTGCAGATTTTAAATAACCACAAAAATAAAAATGAGAGAAGTTTATATTGCAACAGGAAAAAAATATTTCTTAAAAAAACAAACATCAAAGAGTATAGCTCAAGAAGATCTCAGCACCAACTACATCATAAAACAAACATTTCCTGATAATACATGAGTTATTTCAAGCTAACACATCTAAAGCTTGGTAAAAATTACAGTTTATAAATCAAAGATAATTTCAATCACATTCACACTGTGTATATTGAAAGTTTATGCCTACTGTGTTCAGCATGGCAAATGTGTCCTCAAATGAACAGCATTTACAAAAGGACAGAAGCACCACTAAATGTCTTAAGTACTGTAAAATTATTATTTAAATTTTTACCCCCATGAATAGAGTAGATTGCTTCTCTAGGCTCAGTATTACTGACACAAGTTCAAGTCACAATTTTAAGTAAAAAAAAAAATATATATATATAATATTTTTTTTTTCTTCAGAGAGCTGTTGTATTCTGAGAACTCTTCTGAACATGGCCCCTGAATTGTTATTATTTTTCAAAATAAAACTGACAAGGTGTCCAAATACATAACCATGATCACATTTAAGTTACTTGTTAATGTAAGAGGGGAAATGTCTTTTTTAAAACTTTTGTGTACAGAAGACAATTTAGGATAAGTCAAATCCTAGAATATATATGGACATGGAGTCAGTTCTGAGAGGTTTAATATATATAGACAGATATTTAAAGGGGTAAGCACCAAGACTTAAACAACAATAAAAAATATATCAGCACCTTGTAACTTCCCCCTTAAAATATTACAAAGAAATTAGAACAACAATAGCAACCCTTAATACATATCTGATAACCATATTGAGGCAGGGGAAACAATTTATATCCAATAAATAGAAGATTTTTAAATAAAAAAAGAAAATATACAATTTAAAAAAGAATCGATCTGTATAGCGGTGAGGAATAATTCACTGAACAAAACTGATGAAACTGAACAATTATATTGTCACAAAATGCAGGAAAATGAGTGATTAGAAGAAAAAAAAACACAATCCTAAAATGCTTTTTATCCTGCTGATGAATTTTCTTTGTGGAAAACAAAATAATGACATAATAAACACAACATTCCATAGCTAAAACTGAAAAAGTCTTTAAAACCCGTATGTTTTGAATCATTCTGAACAACTGTCTTTTAATTCTTAATGCTTTAGAAAAATGTCCATAGCTCTATTATTAGTATTATTAATTTTATCTCTTCACTAAATACAAGTCACAAGGCCAATGTGGTATATATCTAGGCTGTTCTAGTTTTAGAAATAATAAATTATTGGAAAAAAATAAGCACCCCATGAAAAGTACAAAGAACATTTACACATTTCAGTTTTCAAGACAAAACAAAAAGAAACATAAGAAAACTAAGAACAAAAACCAAAACAGACATGCCAGACATGACATGATCTCATCAACTCCACGGTTGTGTTCCATTTGAAGTCCCTCATAGCCATTCAGAGGTTGGTACACAAGACATACAGAAGGAAACCGGTGTCTTATTGGCTGACTGGTTCTGTAAACAATGCTAGTAAACTGGTTTTCAATTGGCTGTTCAACAAATATTAGCAGTAGTAGTTAAAATTACTGCTGGAAAAAATTAAGTCTTAAATTGGACTAAAACAAAAGATCTTGTCCTGCGAGCAGGAGTTTTGGTTATGGCTGTGTGAGGGAAAGGGATGAGTCATCCTCATCGGGAGCTGGGAGTGATGGCCTGAGAATGAACGCAAAGAAATTATGCTATGATCAATGACTCATTGCAAGTCTGAGCTTTATTTATGACAATGTATGGATGCACTCACCAGGTTGAAAGAGTCATACACATTCATCAGCTCCTCCATGCGGTATTGCTCCAGCACCACTACATTGGAGAGGTTAGGGTTACGTCGTCGTGCACAGTCATCACAGTGCACTACATATGTCTTCCGACTGCCATTCTCACTGGTCACAAACAGCAGGTCATACACCTCCATCTGCCCAAGAACAAACAACAAGCTCTTTAAGTATATACACAACTCACGCAATTGTTGGTGTTTCTTTGTCATTGTATATTTTAATGACCATCTATCTTCCATAGTTCTAACAACCAGGTAATTCAACCCCAAAATGGTTGAATTGATATTATGTCAGGCTGCCGAACAAATGTATTGACTAGTGATGGCAGAAATGTAGCTTTCCGAAACTTCGAGTCAACTGAACCAATCGTTTTGGAGAATTATTGACTGTTTTGAAGTGCTCGAAACACTGCACGCTGAGGACATCTGCTGGTCACAGGTGTGTAAATGCAGTATGAAGACTCAAGTCAGAGCAGCTACAATGACACAATGCACTGGAAATTATTTACTGCACTGTATTTGTCATATATTTTTCATGGTTGTCTACAATATCCTGGAATAAATAGATATGAATATTGTGAAAATATGTAGACAGCATATACAGTTTTAAAATTATTTTAAAAACCAAACAAAATGTTTTGTTTTTATTCTAAAACAACACATAGCTTTGCATAAATACATTTTTAAATATTGCTTTGGCAGATTGTGCAATAAACATCTGAAAAAGGAAAATGTATTGTAATTTGTTTCACTCGAACTCAAGTGCTTTAAATTACTCCATGGATGGATGGATGGATGGATAAATAAAACAAAAGAAAGTGAAGGTGCGCTATAATGAACAATAGTCGAAATTCCAGATTCACCTTTTTTAAATCTCAAATTATTTATGTATTTCAAATTTCTTTCACATAAACGCAACATTTTGATTTTGATTTCATTTGGAAGCTCAACTCAGGGTGACCGACAGGGAAATTAAAATGACTAACTTCAAATCAGCAACTCTAGTTTGAGTCCGTCTGATTTTATGGATTAAGTTACCTGTGGGATCAACGCCCCCTAGCATAACTGCGAAACATTTCGGAACTGTTTCGAAACAGTATGACGTAAGGAAGCCTCATCTGCTAAATTCACATGTCTTGGCCAGTTCGACATGCACTCCGAAATATTGTTTGAAACAAATTATTCGAAGGTTTTGAAGCAGTGTCTCGAAAGTGCTCATCACTAGTTTTGACAGGTCAGTGGTGCAAAAATTACGCACTGCACCTTTAAACCTTTAATTTCATTCCAAAATTTAATTATGTTGTTTTGAGAGAAAGTGATTCATGAAGGAACTTTTAAAATGGGGCACACAACTAAACACTGATCCTGATCTACTCACATCGCACTCGTTACAGTAGTAGGCTGGCTCATCCTTCACTCTGCTCTGGTAGGATATCTTCTTTCCTGCTGCCACCAGCTGGTCCCTTAGGATCTGAATGTGCTTCAAAGACTGGAGAAGACAGTGTCTGTAACAGGGGAAATGAAAATGTATTAAATTCACATGCAACATAATTGTGATGTAGAGCTTGATAAGCTCTTCAATGAAAATATGATGACACTCAATACTCACTTTATCATCTTGTAAGTGTCTGGGTCAGAGACTCTGACAGTGCGTGCTATGTTCCAGGACACATGAATCATAGGAACGATGGATTTCACTTTCTTCACTTCGTTCCACTCAAACCTCTCTAAAGCCAACTGGTACTGATACGCTACAAATACAAAGATAAACCAAAGTGAGCCAAGGAGTAGCAAAATAGATTTTTTTAGATAAAAGGTAGCTGAGAGCTAGGATTTCTGTTTAACACAATTAGTTATAACTAGGCATGTGACGGTATTCATTAATAATGTATGTCACAATAATTAACATGCACGTTATTGTTATCGTAGGCAGTTCAATATAATGCAAATCATTCTAGATAACCTTTCAGCCAGATTGTTTAGATTTTTCTGATTGCACAGTAGTTCAATGAATCAAGATTCACAACACTGAGTGTATGCGGCATAAATGATACGCGCACTCTGATGTAAACAAAACCAATGTGGAAGAGATGCAAGGCTGAAGGAGGAATGCAGCTGACCTTTTATCCTTCTCCTAAAAGGGTTAAGTCAGAAGTGTGGAAGTATTTTGGGTTCCTTAAAAATGCAGAGGGATTGTTGGTCAAAGATGGTTTCCCTTTGTGTAAAACATGTGGCAGACAAGTGGCTGCGAAACATGGGAACACCTCAAACATGTTTTTGAAATCTGAGAGACAACACTCTATGAGACAACTAGCTTAGTGACAATTAAGACGACAAAGAAAGTGAACTGTCGTAGCCATTGCAGATAATGTGTAGCTTGCGAACTGGCGTAGAGAATTTAGCTAAAACTCTGTTAACTACAGAGTAATGTTTGTCTTTTTATTGTATATAATTTTTGGGTGAAATTCTTACATTGCTCATTTCATTTTGTAAATGTTCAGGGTTCATTTCAAAGTTCTTTGTTATCTGTTAAATTAAAATGCCAGTTTATTATTCGAAAAAAGTAATTACACTTGTTATTAAAAGAACAATACTGTTTGATTATCTTTCAACATGTTTTTGTAATGTAAGTGATACTACGGTGATAAAAGCTTCAGCAATTATCGTGATGTGAAAATTTGATACTGTCACATGCCTAGCTGCAACTTAATTTAACCACCATGTCTGATGGACGAATTGAATGTGTGGTAGAGCAGAGCTCTATGTGGAAAACACAAGGTGATGTTCAGCTAAATTTTACAAGACACAATAATTATTGTATTAATTATTTATTACAGGTAAATAATTAATAATTACCTGGACAGAACAAGAACCACCACTTTATGAATTATCAAAAAAGAACAAAGAGAGAAACAATGAAATAGGAGTTCTTAAAAACTTTAGTGGCCATGAGTTACTTACAGTTGAGAGGCCCCACATTCCAAGCGATGTTGTTGCACCAGCCCACAGCCTGAACCCAGTGTACAGTGCCAGCGTTGATCCATACCAGGTCTCCTGGCCTCTGGATGAACCGGTACACAGGTATATTAGAGCGGTACAGGTCATCCAGAACTGGCCACCATGATCCCGTCAGGTAGTCCACTCCATGTCTAAACGAAAAAAGAAAAAAAATATATCACAAATTTTGCTTAGGATTAATGTATTTTTTTTAAAATAAATATTTCCATCCAGGATAAACTATTGTGTACTAAATTTGGCCTTGGACAACATAATCAACTACTGTTTAATAAAAATTATTCTTTCCAATTCACCATGGAGACACTCAGATTGGCTCCATTATTTGACAAGTCTAAAGCAAAAGCATGTACAATATGCTAAATGTATTTAAAGACTTGTAGTTCATGATGACTGGAATCAAAGACCATTTGATTTAAGACTATTCTGAATGTCAGGTGACTATGATTTCATTGATTGGTAAATTTCCTTACTTTTCACAAAAATCACTGATAGCCTGCCAGTAGTCATCATGGACGGCAAACCACTCGCAATCTCCGGGCCCAATATTGATGTTCACAGAACAGAAGTTATTGTTCTCCTGGTGTCCTAATAACAGAAGCATAAACATGAAATTTAACATCAATAAAGTACTACAATGCAAACCTGCCAAAGCAAGTAAAACTCTGATCCGCTTCATAAGACACTCTCAAATAAATGAGCTTGTGTCACTTTCACAAACCTGGTGTGCGGCAGCCAGGGACCTTCATGTAGAGTTGTACTGTATTCATGCCCAGAATGGTGTGTCCAACATGGCTCAGCATATTCCCACTAGAGGACACACGCATAAATGCTGGCAACTTCTGCAGTTCTTGCAGCTGGGGCTTCCATCTACAAAGCACAAGACACATGGCATTTAGACCCTGTTTACACCTGGTATTTAGATGCGTTTTGGGTGATCCGATCACAAGTGGTCAGCGCTAAATACAGGAGTAAACGGGGTTCGAAACATTGTCTGATCAGATTACAGAAACCCTATATGAATGTAGTCAAAAATGCATATGACCACATCACTTTTAAGGTGTAAATGCTAATCTGTCCTGAATGCATCCGGACAGCTGCAAAGCACCACCCCTCACCTGTCAATCAATCTAAAACAAGAGATTAAACTTTGCCGGTTATGTGCTGCTTTAATAGGAAAACATTCAACTCTTGTTTTTCTGAATGACAACATGTGAAATTATAAAAATGTGATAGCCTTTACATGTAGACTCAATGTTTATATATGTGCATTACCCTATTACTGTCAATATTGGTTTCTATAAGTTCCTAGTGAGTGCAAATGTGTATTTCTGTTATTTAAAAGAAAAGAAAAAATGTCCTTCATTATTTTTAATGCATAGCTCATTTCATTTTCTTTCCCCAAAACGAAGGCATAGTTTTTGAACTTAGCTTATTTTAAAACCATTCTTGGTAATGTTTGTGAATAAAACAAAATAGAAATTTCAAGTACGAGTCATACTTGATATTTAGAACTGATATTTAAATTTACGAGTTATCGTTTACTTGTTTTTTTGTTGGTTTGTGTACTCCACTCCAAAATTACTCGAAAATGCCCATCCCTAGCTGTTATACACTGGCATAATGATTGTTGCATGTCGTCATGAAATCAAAGACCCTTCCTTCAAAATTTGAGTGGTCATGGGAGATGCATTTAAGCGATTAGGTTTAAATAGCGATGTGTCTCGCCCGATCTGACCACATCACCTGAGAGACGCATCTTAATACCAGGTGCAACCGGGGTCTTAGTGAATACAGATCTGTATACACCTACGTTATATGGTACATGTTTTCAGCTGTTCAGCATATGGGGCAGCATCCTATTTCTGCATCCACAAATATGTTTTGGAATGGTGAAGTTTATAATATCATACAGAAGGGAAAGGCAACTGTACACATTTATGCAAATTATTCCTTGAATACACAATGGTCTTACCTTTTAGGATCAGATAAGTCAATGTTGGTGCCAAATTTAATTATCTTTCCCACAGTTTTCTGCTCTGAACTGTAAAGATATTGAAACAGTGTAAGCTAATATCCATTACATATACACACACAAGAATGGTAATATACAGTATTTCAGAGACATATAATCAAAGTTAAACCAATAAGTCTTAATACTATTTTTAGTAGATGATTGGGCTAATTCAACAGTGCAGTAGAAAATTTCAATTAATTACCTGGAGCCAGTAGCTGAGGAGTTACTGGATGCGTTCTCAGAGTTAGTAGCTGGTTTCTCATCTTCATCATTGTTATCATCACTGTCCTTCTCTTCCTGCAAAACCAGATAATGACATGCATTTTATGAGATGATTTCAACATCTATTGGTAAATGTAATAGTGTGTGTATATGTTCATACCTGTAAGCTCTCCTGGAAGCTGGAGGCCTGGTACTGAGCGTACTTGCAGATAGTTGTATGTGACCTGCTGCTCTCACAGGGCCACGTTTGGCCAGTGCCGGTGGGATCCCAGTTCTCATCTGCTGGCTGCTGGATCTGGGTCCTTACTTCCACTGAATGCTCCCCATTTGCCTCCACCAAAGACTTAGTGGAAAACAAACCCAGATCTATAAAGAGGGAGGAAGAAACAAAGAGAATGAATATCAATTAGTTGGGTGACACAACTGACTGTTACAAACTGAAATGTTATCTGTCTATGCATGTACATTTGTATGTTTATATGCAGTAACTCACTTAGTCTTAGTGAGCCAGCAAGTCCCCTGATGACAGTGATGGGGTTCTTCGGATCTGTGCAGAACTGCAACAGCACTGGTGAGAATGCGTCTCTTTTACTCTCCAACTGCAGAGAAACACCATAGCTCCTTTATGATATGCTATCACTATACTAAACATCAATCCAAACATCACAGTGAGTAGAGGTTTATGTGCATGTATTAAAAGAAATGTCCACAAGGGGGCAAAAGAAGCTGACAAAATTGCAGTGAGCTTTTTTTAAGAACATAAGCTTACATAGATACTGGGTGTGGGGGGGTTGAGTTTCTCTCGAGGGATGGGCTGCTCAGTGGTCATAATTGGTTTAACAGAGAAGGCAGGTAGGAGGTAAGACTCCTTAAACTTCCCTTTTACACGAGATCCCCTGAAACAAAAAGACATTTTATATGGTCTGTCATAGTCTAAATTATCAACTAAAAAGCAACTGCAGTCAAGAAATATGCCTTTTTTGAGACTTCATTCTTGGATGAAACATCACTTACTTGCAGGCTCGGATGATTTCACTAGCTGTGTTCTTTATGGTGATTTCCTCTAGAGGAATCCTCTTCTCCTCCACCTCTGAAGCAATGAACGTTTCCCTATCTCCACTCTCCACCTTTATAAGGCGGATCTTCAGTTCTTTGGGTGGCCCATCTGTCAAAGCCTTCAGTTTCTGAAAGTCATCAGAACATAATGCTGATGAAGCTGATGGGAGTTCGGAGGAACGAACAGAGTTATTGCTCTTGTCCTTACTCCGTGCCCACTCTTCCCCTTCACTCTGCGATCGGCTACATTCCTCTTTCCTTCTCTTCTTGTCCCCATCACGCTCTTGTTCCTTCTCCCTGACCTCTTTACTCTGAAGGTCCAAGTTGCCCAACACCTTTCTGTTCATCTTTTCCTTGTGTGACTTTCCGTCCTTGTGCCGTCGACTGGAGCTGGAGGATGATGAAGATGAAGAAGAAAGGGACATATCGTCTTGTTTTTCTCTGTGCTTTTTCTTCCTCTCTTTCCTATCTTCTTGCTACTGTGTTTGTGTTTACTCTCTCGTTCTTTGTCTTTATGTTGATCCTTTTCTTTAACAGGTCTGCTAATCTCATGCAACTCTAACTTTGAACAGTCTGTAGAAGGCAGTTTATGTTTGATCATCTCATAACTATGACCAAGTTCTGCTAGCGAAGATTCTGAGATGGTGGTCAACTTTGGTAGTCTTTCCATCTCCACTGACTCTTCCACAGATTGAGAATATTTCTCACCTGAGGATTCTTCTCTAATCTCTTCCTCATCATAGTTACCCAAAAGATCTGACTGGCTTATTTTAGTGTCTTTCTTGCTCTCTGACACCCATCCTGTTGGTGAGAGGGGGCGGGGCTGACCTGAGTTACTACTGGCAGGGAGTTGGGTCGGACTGCTAAAGCCAGGGTGATTGGCTGAACCTGATGTGGGGGAAGTGCTTTGTTGTTGCCTGCAAATGTCAGGCCCCAGAGAAAGAGAGGAAGAGTACTTCACTCCCACAAAAGCAGATGGAGGAGGGCGGCCAAAGGGTCCACCACGGTAGGTGTATTTCCGGCTCTCAAGCACAGATGCAAGGTTTTTAAACATGCTGTTCACACCTGTCTGATGGAGGTGTGGACGCTGAGGTGGTGGTGAACAAGATGGAGTTTCTTCTTCTTGATCATCTTCTTCTTCATCGTCCTCACTTTTCTCCACCTCTGGAAGGCCATACAGCTTAGCCAAGTCACTATGGCGATAGTTGGTTCCTGTTGTGGGCAGAAGGCTTTCCTGGGTCTGTTTACTTAGGGCATTGACAGGCTTGGGAATGACCTTCAGAACTTCCTCCTCTTCCTCAAGTGAAGATGTGCGGCTACAAGGAGACGTCAATGAACCTTGCCGACTTAACACAGGTGGGCTTGTATGGCTGTCTGGCAGATAATCCTCTGTTTGAGATTGTTTTAGGGCAGGCATGAGCTCTGGAGCACATAAATAACCCTTCATGGGAGCCACATTTGCAGAAAACTGAGGTTCTGGTACCCCCTGTTCTCCACTCTGACCAGAATACAACTCCTCCTCTTTCTTGATCGACTCATCTAGCATTTTCATAATGTTAGCTAATCCATCAGGCAAAAGCTCGGTAGGTTCCTCCTCAAACTGGGCACTATCATAGTCACCACTGCAGCTACTAGCACTGCTACCCAGACTTCTAAGCCCTGTACTGGGCATTTGTTTTTGAAGGCTACTTGCAGTTGTGCTGATTGGTGTGCATGAAGAGCGAGCATCCTTAGGGAAGGCCTGGTATAGTTTAGGTGGCTCTCTCAGGGGTGGGAGGTTGGGTATAGCATCCATAATCTCAACATTATGAGAGCCTTTAAGCATGCTGGGGCCTTTGGATGGGTTGGGTTTTGATTGTATTGTGTGGTTGTCCAAGGAACCCATAAGACCAGGCTTGGAGGGGTATGTGGATGTGGGGACCCCAGTGGAATTTTGTGACGGAGGACTAAAGGATGATCCACACTTCCACTTCTCTCTCTGCCTTTGCTTTTCACGTGCATATTCTGTCTGAGGGGTGAGAGGAGGTGGCTTTGATCGTTCCAGAAGGGTTGATACAGTTCCAGAAGGACGTGGGGGCAATCCACCTCGACTCAACCAGGGATAGGGTGGTGAATTCTGGCTAGGAGATGAGATGGAGGAAGGTGCATTAGCTGGAGAAAGATGAGAGGGTGAAGGCTCTGCTGCAGTACTTGACAGCAAACGCTCCAGACTTTTGATGGCAGACTCATTATGTGTCTTTATCTCTACTTCCTGCCTGTCTTTATTCCATTTCCTCTCCTCCTCCTGCACTCTCCTTCTCTCCTCTGCTTGCATGTGGCCCTGCAGCTCTGCATCAAGCTTATTTAAAGCATCAGCAATGGACTGAGGGCTTGGGGCAGCAGGTTGCAAACAGGGCCTTTGGTAGACTGGGGCTGGGACCGTAGTAGTTGCCTGAGAAACTGAGGAGGATGCTTTAATGGGCACCTTTGTGTATGAACTGTTGGGCATTGGCTGTATGGCTGAGTTGACAATTATGTGTGCTGGAGGTTGAGGGCAATGTAAGTGTGAACTGACTGTCTGTGGGATGGTGTTGGAGGAATTGCTGGTGATGACGCTCTCCCCTGATCTCTGAAGCCCTGAGTTTAGGGTGGAAGGAGCAGATGACACTGGGATGTAGTTAGGTCTACCTTGTCCTGTGTGGGGAAGAGCAGACTGCTGAAGCTGAGACTGTGCCACTCTGTGTGGGTGTGGATGGGTACCAACACCAGGGTGAACACCCTGATACCCTGGATGTGGTTCAATCATAGATACATGGTTTGGGTTGGAGATTAGCACTGAAGAGTCAGTGGCTCTCCAGCTGCTCAGGGAACTTGGGTTGGAGCAGGTGGTATTGAGTGCTAATTTAATTCTAGGTATACCCCCATCATTAATGAAATGTTCCACGGAACATGGTGGATGGGGAGTTTCCAGATTTGGGGTAATCACAGGTGCTCCAGCTGGGGCCTGAGGAGGGGTCATTCGTTGGGGGGTCTTTGGACCCTGGATATCACCAACAGCCCTATTCTGTGCTTGGGAACGATGAGGGGAAACCTCAGAAACCCCTGTGCCTGTATAGACACGCGACTCCTAAAAATAGATGAATGTACAGCATAAATAAAATGTGGGCAACAAAATTAATACTATTGATATATTTTTATAGTTTACAGCGTCAGATATTAATTGAATAAAATGTTGTGCATCAGAGGAAGCTTTGGTTGATTTAGGATAAATCTGTGAGATTCACTTACTGCATGCTGTCTGTGTGTCACCTGGTTCCTCCAGGGTTTGTGGGGGTTGTGCTGAGGTACTGTGGCCTGGGCCTGGCTGCTGGCCGGTGGGCTGGTGGAACGGCCTAGCCCTGGGTGAGGCTGGAACTGGGAGTGACTGTAAGGCACAATGGTGTGGTTTGCTGGTGAGGGTGCAGGGTGCTCCCTACCTGCCCGCAGTGATAAGGAGGATATAGGCGGTTGTGGAGCCTGGTTATCCAAAGAATTATGTCCTCTTTGTGGAGTATTACCCTGTGGTTCTCCTTGAACTGAAGGCCTGTTGTTGGCATAGGGGTATGAAGGATGTTGGCTGTGTGAAGGTGGTCCCAGAGACTGTGGTGATGGAGTGGTCTTGTGGGATTGTGGCGGAGGACCTTTGCTCTGTCCATAGCCTCTTGTGGGGGGAATGGTGGGTGGAGACATTGTTGATGGATTCAGTGTAGGTGGTTTGTAGGAGAAACTTCCAATTCCTGGCTTAGCTGAATCCTGTGAACAGAGAATAAAGATAATTAGCCAAGCAAGGATACATCTAATGTAAAATAAAACATTTAAATACATAAAAAAAAAAGAGTAAGGTTAGGGTAAAATTAAAGGTTAATAAGCCCAATTGATGCCAAATATGAAACTGCCATACAGAATAAATAAATCATTAAACGTTTAAATTCAAATCAGTGATGACATACTTGGAAATCGATGGGCACGCTTTTGCATTCAGATGGGTTCCAGGGTGCTCCTCCTTTGTGCAATGGGTTCCAAAATCCAGGTTTGGGTGGGGGGTAGTGGGAGGATGGCTGTTGATTTAAATGTACATGTGGCCCAGGTATGTGCTGCATAGCTGGATGAGGAGTCTGCTGTAAGAAGCAGAATAAGATATTCCATTTCACAACACTTGTATAACGAGAACTTAACGACTGAAAGATGCACAGGTAATTCCACAAGACCAGATATACTCTTGAGCTATACAAAAAAAAGAGGTATCTCCAACCTGCTCAGACCCAGAGCTCTTCTTTCTCTTGCTAGGGCTGGGACAGTCCTCCATGGGGCGGTGCTGAGATGGTGCAGGGGTGTGTTGGATGACTGAGTGCTCTCCAAGAGGGGGTCCTGACCGTTTTAACTGCCCAGGATGAGAGTGAGGTCCCCTGGGTTGCTGTTGAGTCTGAGTTTGAGTCCATAGATCAGGTAATAGAGGCATAGCCCGGGAGCCATGTTGAGGATGAGGAGCACCATACTTGTGGAGGGAGGGAAGGAGGGGGAGAGACATTTTGGTAAATGATTCATGGGCATAATATACAGTTATACAATATACAATTCTATAGTGCTACATATCCAATTACATCCTTAAACATGCAAATCTTTATGACAATTTCAGTGTAGATACTAGCTGGTCATTAATAAATATATCAAAGTCAATATCTACCTTCAGTAGCTGATTGGCTCGAGCAGTGAGGTGTGCTGGAGGCCCTGCATTGTAGCCACTGTGCAGATGGTTGTGGTCATCACCAGACAATGTTGTGTATCCCTGGGCAGTTCTGGTTGGTTCCCAAGGCCTGGGAGATGCTGGGGGCACTCTTTGTAATCCTGGCAACATAGCCTGAGACCGGTCCTGCGTATCCCCCCGAGGTAAGGGACTAGAAAAAAGAAAAAGAAAAAAGAAATGAAAATTAGCAAACTTAAAATATACTACCATTAATTTTATTTTATTTTTTTTTAAACAATTCAGCTCTATATAAACTCACCCATTATTTAAGAATTTACTAGGATGGTTGAGCCCAGGCATGTGACTGGGTGGGAGATGGGGGAGGAATTGGTCTTGACTGACACCAGGTAAGCACCTATCAGGAGAGAAAGGTTCATAAGCCATATTAGAATACCATTTGTTTAATGTATGCATTCTTGCATTATATGAACAATAATTATGATATGGCCCTGATGAGGAGGTATATTTACCTGGAGGAAGGTTGCCAGGTGCGGCTGCCCACGGAAGCCCATGGTCTCCGGTTGAGTCCATCCAGAGGCAAAGGGTCCCGTGTGCTGCACCCGCCAAACTGTTCTGCTGTGTGATGCATCCAGCCTAGTCCATAGACAAATACATTTTATTCTTCTACACATATAGAAGAAACTTTTTCAATTAATTTTTAGAGATGATTTCCAAGTTGAGATCTAGAAGCATATGTATACTCTTCAATACATATGGTTCCATAGCACAAAATATCAATATCTTATCAATCAATATTGTAAATGCCTGGATAATACTTAACATAATGGAAAGAATTCAAGAAGTTAGGTGGCTGTTACACTGAACCATTAAACTAGTAAACCTCTGTGCTGCTTGTATGTTTTGGCTTAAGACTGGCCTGATAAAATCAGACAGTGGAGCAAGCAACTAATCTCTCTAGTAACGAGCTACACTTATGTTACTTAACATAATAGAATGACATTGTAAATGCTAAAAATTTAAAACTACATTTGCCATTTGTCCTTACTGATCTAAACTATTGTTCAAGTAAACACTAGACTCTACCAAGGCCAGCTAAGAGAATAATAGACATGGTTACTCACCACACTAGCTGTGAGTGTGAAGCCCTCCACTGCACAACAGAGAGGGCCACTCACCAACACGAAGGAGAAGCTGTTTTCTGCTGCTCCTAGACTAAAGAGAGAAAGAAAGAAAAGGAGAAAGATGTGACATAAGGGTAACACACAAATATACAGCCAAATCAATTAAACACAGGGGGAAAAACATCCTTTGTAGGCTCTACCAGTGTTTGGCATAGAGGCAGCAATTAACAAAGGAACTCTTTAGAATCTCAGTACCACAGGCTACCTATAGGTGGCAGCACTCTTCTGTATTCCATTATGAGGGAAGTGAGCACAGATGGGCTTGTGGGAGTTCACCTATAGGGAGAGTACACTGAGGTCATTATAACCCTTCCTGGGGCCTCTTGGCAGAGGAAGAGAGTGAAGGAAGGGAGAGACGAGAAGAGCAAAGCCCTGGAGTCAAGCCAGCAGTGTCTGTGTGCCTTGTACATAAAGGAGTGTGTGTACTTGTGTTGTATTGGTTGAGTTTTATTATTTGCGTTTGTATGCGAGTGTGTGTATGACTGGAGAGATGCTGAGGTTAATCTCATTAGGCCAGGCGTGAAGGAGAGAGGAAGGGACAGAAAGAGTAAGCGAGTGAGGAAGAAACAGCAGAAGGCCTGAAAAGGATGGATGGATAGATTGTGGGAAGAAAGAAGGATCTAAAATTTAAGTGTTCTTTAGGGAGACTCAAAGTGAGAAGACCGGCTGTGCTCCCATGAAACACCCACACAAGCGAACACATGAAGCTTCCTACGCATTCTGAACACACGCTGGATGCACAAACATTGGCAAGCGCACACTCACACGAATGAAATTGCTTGGCACACTCACATATGTGCGCATAAAGGAAAGACGCCCAGCACACACTAATTATGAACTTGGCAAACGAGTATAAAGTGACATACACAGGCTCTTTCTTTCTATAGCACAAATCACACACACCTTTTATACCTTTCTTTTATTTAAAGCTGATTATAAAGACTACTAAACCTGAACTCTAATCCTAGAACAAAACTTTAGGAGTTGTTTGAATTATAAAAAGAGTATTTGATTTGTTTTACATTATTTCACTTTATTAATAATTTTTACCTTTGAGGTTTTCCCCTATGGTAGGTTGTCAGTTTTAGAAATCTTCTGGGGAAACACAGTAGCTAAATATACATACTACCAGGACATAGATGCAAATGCTGTATAACCTGATGGGCTAGTCCTAAGCTACAAACTCTCTGATTGACAAACCCATGAAATTCTCAGCAGGCCTTTAATTCTCAGAGACTTCACAGTTGAGCTGTAAATCTGAAGATGAGAAATAATAAGTCAGAAAATAAACAAAGATGGCAGTACTTTAAGATTTTTTTGGACACAGCGAGTGTGAGTGTTCATGAGCCATTCATTGCTCAGCAGGTTTAATCAGACAACGTTGGTGTGTGTGTGTGTGCCGTATGTATATGTGTATTCTGAGCATACAGTGCAGAGCGGCCCACCCACTCCTCTCGGGCTCACTGTATTGCACTATTAAAAGGCTTCTGTGATATTTCAGGAACTCTGGATTTAGCTTCTAGTTGGTACTGAAATAAACGTGACAATGCAGTTTATTGACACTCCTTCCTGTGCTGCATAATTAGCCTGGATTTAGCACAAACACACACAAACATACACTACTGTTTATGCAGTACAAACTTGAATGTATACCTGTCAAATAAGCATCTAGAACCTCCTCTCAATCGTCTGAAGATTTGGGGTTTAGCACCATTGGTCGATCATCTCGGCAGACTCTGCAGTTGTGGATTACTGAAGAGAGACAGAGACACACAGAGGTAATGATCAGTGCTTTGAGTTTACGCTCATTTGTTTTGCTAATCTGCTTGTACATTGGCTTTATTCCATCCAATCAGCACAAGCACAGTAAAACAGCTAGGCTTTGCAGCTGTGCCATCACTAACCTGTGACAGACCAGGTGACAAAGGCGACTCTGGAGGGGGAGGGGTGCTTACACACTGAAATTCATGGTGAGTGTTATTGATCAAAATTCACTTGCATTTTCCTCACACTGTATGTTAGGTCTAAATTCACTTAGTTTTGCCAGCATGCTAGTCTTACTTTTCCCCATCTTTTTTAAGAGGTGTATAAACAACTAAACTATTTCCATTGACTAGATATTTTAGAGGCTAAATTACAAAGAACCATAAAAAAGGATTTGAAATGCTTTGACCTTATTTGAGAAGTTACAATGGCTGATGCACGATTGCACATCGTGAATTATGCACAACTTTTCAGAGCAATTTTTTTCTTTCTCATAGATTTGGCTTAGTCTACAGGTTAATTATTTTCAACAATTTCCTGTCTGGTTTAATATGTTAAGTAACTTTTAATTGGTGAATTCCATTTAGAACAGGCTGGGTTGCTCCACTGATCCTATTCATTCAATTGTTTTATATATATATATATGAGAGAGAGAGAGAGAGAGAGAGAGAGAGAGAGAGAGAGTATGTCAGTATCCTGAACATACTGTGGTGGTAAAATGGTACCAGATTATTACTAAATTCGTGTACCAGGTTCATGTTTATATGGAACTCCAAAGTACTTCAAGGAATACCATGGTACATATTCAATACTGACCCTTACCATGTCACATGATCCAAAATGTTTTTGTTTTAAATGGAATTTTATGTCATGAGGCTCCTGACATGCATGAGAAGCTACTATGGAACAGATTCCTGTATAATTATAATTTATAACACACAAGAGAAATTTAATCAAAGAAAAGTCCTCCCTCGACTGTCTGAAACACTGGGAACCCTTGGACAGTGAGTAGGGCAACAGTGCGAGGAAATCCATGATACTGTCTTTCACACGCAATGGTGAGAGTTATTGTGGGGAGGTATCTGAATAAACACAATCCTGGGTCTCATAAAGAGGTATCGGTGTGGAAAGCCAACTATCACACGTGAAAACTGTGGCATGGGAAAAACACTTTCCATGTGAGATAATGGGTGGAGGGAGGGTTTTAGAAACTGACAAGAGTGTGTTTTAAAGGTGCACTAAGTAACTTTTGTCTTTGTGTTATCTTGGACTTACATTGACACCTAGTAACTTGGATGCAGCTTCATTTAAAATCAATAGTTTTCATTTTCAGATGCCATTGTAGTAATTTAGTGTTCACAGTCAGCCACGATTATTTTAATCAATGAGTGAAAGTGTCAAATAACAGGTGGATTATTGAGATTATGCGAGTATCCTGCTGGTCATGTGATTCTAACATGGCAGCCCCAATATGCGTGCTCTTTACATATAGAATAGAATAGCTTTTATAAGGTTACTGATATGACTGGAGTCTTCATTTTAATGTAAGTGGTCATGATTTCCTACATATATTGCAAAATTACAATTCGTGTCACGTTTTTAATGAGGAAAAAAATAATAATGAGTGCATCTTTAAAAGAAATGGTTGTAGGACTGTGTTTAAAAAATACATGTTTGGAGTGTTTCTAGCTGAGAAGAAACGAAGAAGTTTGTTTCCTCAGTTGCATAAAACAAAGAGGCACGTGCACACAATCGACTGCTGTGAATTTGGACTTGATTTGCACATTTTCACAAATCTTTCAGACTTTAAAACACGCAAACTGATACCATTTCATACTGCTGCAGCCTCGATTTTACGAGAACATGTTTTGAATTTCTAGTAATACGCATATCTAGTAATGTGGGAAAAATATAGCATACTGAAACTGATTTAACTGATTACATTTTAAATGAAACCTTTATTGAAAGATATAAATCGAAACAAACCGGGTCTACTGACAGCTTCGATCTGTGTGCGTTTCTGCTGTCTAACTGGGGAACTCCCATGAGTCAACCATGGAAAGGGCTTACCCCACACCCCAGACTCCACCCCCTTCTCTCGCACACTCTTTACGGTCAGGTGATTGGTGGCGCCCACCTTAGTGACAGCATCGGGAATTTCTGAAAATGTGTCGTCATCAAAATCTGCTACGGTGTGTTGTTTTGGATGCAAAAACATGGTGCACTGTAAAATTGCAGTGGGGTTTTTCACCCGTTTTACCAAAGTGGGGAATCTGAAACTCGCAGATGTTGATCAGACAGAAGAGGATAGTTGGCCTTCAGTGGTGTTGAATATAAGAGTGAACATGTGGTTATTGGTTTATTGCAATGCAACTGCATCTGCTTTCATGCTAGTTGACGAGAACTGTTTTATAGAAATGCCACATGTATTTAGACTACACATATCTAATAAGTTCAAAAACAAAACACAATTTTAATAAGACTGGAAGCTATTCATTTTAAATCACTTTTGATTCATGAATTTTACTGTCATGGCATGATAATTAGAAAATCCCCCATTCACCCCCACATTGCCCCTCAGGTTGATAAAAATCCCCTTAACAAACGTCAAACAACTATTCCAGTCACTGGCTTGGTCGTCACAGTGGGGTAGATCTGCACCAAAAACACCAAACCAAATGAAGGCCACGTCCGTGGGCGTCTCCAACTTACCCTGTCCAATCAAACAAACAAAAAATTCTGTGTCAACTAACCAAGAATAATGTTGGACAGAGACTAACAGTACCCTGTAAGAGAGCAGTCATTACACAGTACATTGTAAGATAACACTTTAACGTCTGAAGTGGCGTGTACTAATTTCAGTACACTGATTCAGGTTATGATTTACTATTAAAAAAATTGACACCGAAATCAGTTTGGGCACTACCCTTAAATCAGGTCTAACACTAGGAAATTATTTTGCAATGGCACTATAGGTCATGTGAGTAATGTCATTCCAGAACATGGAGCCATTGTCTCACCAGCGATTTGTGCTATGAAGCCCCAGGAAACAGCTGAGTGGGCGAGAATGCGGAAGGGAACGAGAGATGGAATGGAATCAAGGAACAGCAGTGTACACTTGGAAACCATAAGAGGGGGAAACAGATTGGAGGTAAGAATAGGAAGTGGTGAGGGAAGCAGTGGAAATGGGAGAGCTGTAATGTTTCACGATGATCAAAGGGGGCCAGCAAAAGGACCTGTGGGTGAGATAGAGATCACACACACGCAATCACAAGGAAACACAACGTCACAGCAGGATTATATCAGTTCCCTTCCCTCTGTGTGTGTCTGAGTACCTTTTTCTCTGCCAATGATGCAAGGTTGAGTCGTCACGATGGCGTTTCTGCTTTCCAAGCCTACACTTGTAGCCTCCACAGAAACACACACTCACATGAGTGTACCTCCTGATCTAGGGAGAACTCATCTAGAGCAAATCTAGAGGAGTTCAGCTCAGGACACACGCAAACGCTAATTTCCGTCTCATTCTCTGGCCGAGCCTTGACTACAGACATCAACTCCTGCATGTAACTTAGCAACAACCTTCCCTCAACCTTGCACTAAAAGTAACATTACAATAAATTCACAACCGGCCTCGTTACGCTTTCAGAATGTCGCAAGTGTCCACCACAAATATCACTGGCAGAGACCATGATTGCTTTCCCTGCTCTCCTTTTCAAAGAAATTGCCCTCGACCTACTTCAACACTGTTCACCCTCTTGTTCTCTGGTTGCTAGACAGCAAAGGTATATTCACCGGGATGGAGTGGTTTAAGATAATGGCTGATATCACTGGTATTGATCTGATATTGACATTCAATAAATGGCAAAAGATTTCTATCCATATTCCTTCTATCTACAAATTGAGCATTCAATCGAATGTGTAGTTCTTTCTGGTGTCAGCTGTTAATAAATATGTAAGCTAATATTATTAAATCAGTGAACATAAGCAGTGTATAGGCATGCTCAAATGTTGAGACTTTATGTTTCTCACTCGAAACGGATCCTCATGTGCCCCTAATCTGAATACTCACCACCATTCATCAATGCATAAAAGTGACAGCAACGTTACTCAAGAGTGATTTGAATGTTTAATTCAGGTCTCATTCATGGTATGAGTCAACTAAAAGAGAAACCTGATACTTTTCTTCGTAACTCTAGTCGTAATGTCCTGTTAAAGAGTAAATAAGCGCCTGGTGTGGTCACTATGGTTAGCATTGCTGAGAAAACAGGCTTAGTCTTTACCTTTAACAAGGTGCATTACTGGCATTGAGGTTAATCATAAAAGAAGTTTAAAGTCACTAAGAGATATACTGTGTGAAACTTGCCCTTTTACCATTTTAAATCTGATGTAATTTTTTTGTTTGTTAAAAATGGCTCTTGTATACCAGCTTAATATGCAGAGTAACCTATAAGTAAATCCTTTGTAGATTAATTTCACATCAAGTGTAAAATAGTGGCACTTTCAAAACATTACTGTTTGAGCAACCTGTCAATCCTGACACAGCAACATTGGCTCGATCAATTATCGGAGTTTTCTGGAATCTGTTTGAAAACAGTGATTATTTTTCCAATTTTGTTTGTTGACAATAGTGGTGCAGAAATTACACACTTCAAGAGACGAAGCCTTGAAGTTTGGATATCTTGATACCTCCACCTGGAATATTGTGTGTGAAAGTGAATATGCCAACATGTGACAAAGAAAGCAGAACAGACTGAGGCAAGCTATGATAAAACAGGAAGTTATCATCAGAACAACAGGAAGTGGGCCTGGGGAGGGAGAGCATGACTTAAAAGGACTGAGGGGAATGATGTAACATCCTGCGGAACATTGCTATTTGTGCATGTATTTATGAATGGCCCATCAGGTGTCGGGTTTCTTATTCTTTTAAGAAATCCGAAGCTCAGTAGATGCTTGTTATGATCTCCATCCATATTCCTGTCAGTCAACTTGGGTAACAGTTCTTCTAAGAAGTAGAGTAAAACTTTTAAGGAACAGAAAAAGTTACTGGTGGGCTAGTGTTACACAACACACACAACCACACACATGCTGATCCCAAATGGCAAAAAGCAGAAAGATGAAGTGCTGTGCATTTGTGAATGTCAGTGACTCAGTGTGTGAATGTCTGCTAGACATGAAAGTCTGGAGTGTTGTCTACACGGCCATCTGTGAGAACATTTTTAAATGTGTTCAGTTTCACATAGTCTGTACAAATGTGTCACTGTGTCATATCAGGAAATATGAGTTTGGTCTTTCATCCTCATAAACATCAAGAATACAAAGTACCAGAAATGATCTCTCTCTAGCCATCAAAACACCTTATCTCTTCATTACCGGAACAGTTGAACCTTGAACATCTCTTTCTCTCTCTGTCTGTGTTTGTTTTATTATCCCCAAAAAGTTCCCTTCTACATTTGCACTCCACGTTTCCCAGAAACCAGTGCATTAGACAAAAACAAAAAGATATACTTCTATGTTATTAGAAAAACGATAAAAACACAAACAAGCTGGGTCTTGGTTGCATAGCAACAGGTTATCTGACGCTCACAAAAGTTGAAGAGGGATGGTGCAAGACCTTGTTCGTAAACATGTCTGGCAATGGAATCGAAAACATTCCAAACACTGATCAAAATACAACATGTTACTGACCATAAATTGATGAAGAATTTGAACATTAAGTTTTAATTGTTAGATAAAAATCAAGTATGTTTGTGTGCGCATGATTGCGATGCTGGAAAACAAGCCCTCCTAAGTCATGTCATCTCCCCCACATAATGACGCATGTCAGCGATGTCTTAAATCCCGCTCACTCCATCCAAAAAACTGATTCTGACTCACAGAAACATGACTGATCTTTTTTGTTTTCCACCTCTCTCGCTCTCCATTCTTCTCAATCCCTCCCACTCTAGTTTCACTACCCCACCCCTTTGTTTTACTCACTCTCTCTTTTCCCCTCACTCTGGTTTTCTGCCAAAGTGTGAGATAACACAGATCAGCAAGGTGACAAAGGAAAAAATAAGCCTGTCAGAGAGGAACAAATTCTGTATCAGACAGTATGAAAGTCCTTTTGCAATCATGTTGTCTCTTGGTAAACACCATCTATGGCATTAAAGACAACTCCACATGAATAACACACACATTCACAGACACATCCGCACAGACTCATGCACTTTCTCTCACAACATTACTATTAATAGTATACTTCACTTCCTTTTCCTTTGACCACAAAAGTCCATCCCTACACAAGCAAACACACACTCTCCACATGGGAAAAACACCCCCACACAACTGTTAGAGCTCAATGGAATGATCGAGAAGTCTCTTAACTTACGAGATCATTTCATCATCAGGCAAGTCCTGAAAAACCAGTATAAACCACACACACGTACACACACAAGCCTGGCTCATTGTCATCATCACTCTCAAAGGCTAGTGTGATAACCATACAGTGAGTAAGCACTCCAATAAACCCACTGACCTACATGATACACCCTCATTATTTCCTCACCGTCACACACATACAAAGTGTGTAATCTACACACTTCTCCATTCTGTCCACCTGCTAGGACAGAATTCACACACCTCCACAGTCACCACACCCACTCCTGACTCTTCTATCATCAATCAAAAGTACATCTTCACCGTTCACACACACACGTTGGTGCGGCTATCCTTATGAGGACACTCCATAGACATAATGATTTTTATATTGTAAGAACTATAGATTATATCACTATCCCTAACACAAAACCTATCCCTCACAAAAAACTTTCTGCAATTTTACATTTAAAAAAAAAAAAGTTATTTGAATTATGGAGACACTAGAAATGTCCTCATAAACCACATTTATAGCATAATACCCTTGTAATTACAGTTTGTAACCTAAAATCACATAAAACCCTCGTAAACCACATAAACCCACCCACAAAAGCTATCTAAGTGGGGGTATACCATAGACCTCTTTTGTTTTTATATAAATTTAATTATAATGACAAAAGACTAACCCTGACCCAAAACGATTGTACAGAGCTTGTTAGTGGGGACAGTGTGAATGGCTTTTAATGGGGCTTGTCCACTGCACGGTTCAACTCTACTTGACTCAACTCTGCTCGCTTTTTGGGGGTTTTCCACTGTGAATAGTACCTGGTACTTTTTTTGTACCACCTCGGTGGAGGTTCCAAACGAGCCGATACTAAATGTGACGTCAAAACCCTGCAGATCACTGATTGGTCAGAGAGAATTGTCACCACCATCGTCACTGGATTTGCGGGACATCAATCCGCTAGTTTTAAAGTTAGCAACAGTGATAGCAGTATTATTTGTTCATGCGACTTTTTAATTGTAAAAAAAAAAAAATGTATGTGGTCAATAAACGAGGTGCAGACGTTCTTCTCGTTTGCGACGAACGAAATGACGTGAAACGAAAAAGTCTTTCAGGAAGTGTATCAGCTGTTGGCCGCACACAGCTACCACCAGACCAACCAACAGTGTAGGGAAAAGTAAAAAAAAAGTGATTACAGAACCATCAAGGACCACGACAGCCGGAGTGGTTCAAACAGAAGAAAGTGGAAGTGGTTCCACCAAATGGATGCTATCTATGGCATAAACTGGTGAGCGGGGTGGGGGGTGGGGTGCCCTGGACTCGGCCACGGCGTTGTTGGAGTCCACGATGGAGGATGGCTATACTCTGCTTGAAAGCTTCACTTTATTCAGTTGACCAGCTGATGGAAAGCTTGCTTCTAAAAAAAAACCAGGCCAATTTAACTGTTACACTTGTGTAAAATCACCATGCAACAACTGCTTTATGCAGCACAGTGAGCTAGTAGCTAACAGCTAGTGGTCGTGTTATTGTTTACTGATTTGTGTCACGTTTAAGAT
This sequence comes from Xyrauchen texanus, assembly GCF_025860055.1. Lineage (NCBI taxonomy): Eukaryota > Metazoa > Chordata > Actinopteri > Cypriniformes > Catostomidae > Xyrauchen > Xyrauchen texanus. The sequence continues at coordinate 20,485,167 of NC_068277.1, read as the reverse complement.
GATGTCACGTCAGTAGAGGCAGCGCAACTATGACGATCAGCCTATAATCTCACCACGTTTCATTCATTCTCAAATTCAGAGATAAGGCGGGTGATTCAAAACAACCGCTGATCTGAGGAGGACCGATTCGTAGCATCTGCCCATGTTTACGATCCACGACTTCAAAGCGAAACAAACTTCCCTGTTTTCATGCAAGTCGTTCTAATTGATCTGAAGTAATCTTTAAAGGGATCATCGTGCCCCTCATGTACCCCATATTTACTTCCATGGGTGTTCATGGCCGCTCATAATATGCAGAGTGTCGCCTCCCAATTGCGCTCGCCCAACCAACACAATCAACTCTGGACGATAATGTTTCTAGAACATTATAACATACGGGAAAGAAAAATGTCGTTAGAGACATTTCCCCCGTATGTTCATTAACTCATACACCGGAATATGATGCAAACACCAAGAGAAAGACAACACCACACCCCCAGGCAATGCTGCAGGCTTGTTGTAGTAGAACTTTGCAAATGATTTCCTTTCAGACAGTCGCATTTAGTTCAGCGAGAGCTAAAGCAATCCATTCAACTCATAGACTGCCCAACTCCACAGGGGAGCCCTCTCGTGTCAAACAAAGAGCAGTGAATTGCAATGCGACACACACACACACACACACACACAAACAAAAGCAGGACGGAGCGGCCACGAGACGCGTTTTTAAAAGTTTTACTATTTTAAGAGGCCGATACACATAACGCTGTTTTCAAATGTTTGTCTATGTAAACACGCGCTGGACGGACTTATTACGAGTTTTTAAAGAATTTCAACTTTTTAAAACGCGTTTCCAGACACATGCGTGCTGTTCTTTGCTTTGATAGTCCATCTTAAAAACGCAGAATGTGTAAGTTTACATTTTTAATTACATTAAAAACACAGTTGGCAGAAGGTACAGTGTGAATGGCCTCTAAGCGATCCACTTCTCTTTGTTTGACACAGTAGGCAGGGCTTAAATGCGGGGATGGGCCGAGCTGGGGCAGTATACAGTGAACCCAACCCCCTTTCCTCCTCCTTACACACGTGGAACTGAGGCTTTACATGAATGAAGAACACGTTCTGCCCTAAACACCCTTTTAAATAACACAATAAGGAATGTTGCACAATAAAACACACTGTCCAAGAATTACACAATGCCTTGTCCTAATATTATACTTTTAAAGACAAAAAAGTTAATTCATAGATTTGCTGGTCAGTAATGAGTTAACTCTAATGGGGAATGAAGTACTGATCTTCCGGTCACCCGTTACTACAACACATTCATTCACACAGACTGTTACTACGCTGTAATAAGGACCGTAATTTACTTCTGTCACGACCGACAATCAGTAATAAAGTAGTCACGAGTATGACAGAGAGGTAATCATAATCAGACCTATTCAAAACGGGATAGCTGACTTACCTTTACTAGTAAAACTCGTCCTGCGAGAACAACTTGCGCCTCCTCTAGTCCTGGCTGCCTGAAGTTTGACGGGATCTGTAGGAGAATAAACGAGGACATCTTTTAGTTTCCGCACATCTGATTCGATAAGTCCGATGTGGGACACTAAACGTGCCAAAGGGGTAAATGATTTAATCATGAGTGATGACATATTAAGACGTTCAGACTCAAGCTTGAAATACAAGGCGGCGCTATTGTTATAAACACTGTCTGGAGCAAATACATGGACTAAAAACACGAATGTGGGACTAAAACTCCTTTAAATACCGGTGAATGTCACCTGCAGAGTATCCACAACTTCTCCAGCGCGTGCAGAGGAATATACGAGTCCAACCGGCTGAACAACAACAATAATCCACAAAACCGTTTATTTTCTTAGATCCTCCGGTCTAAAAGCCAAAAGTCTATTTTATTTCCCTCCAGAGGTCGTGTTGCTGAAATGTAATGTTGTCGTTGTGTTCGTCTTCTCTCTTTGTACACTGAGGAATGGATCGAGTTGCTCTGAGAGGCGCTTGGTTTTTTAAAGGGACACACAGCTCCGGTTGTGCGCGTAACCGCTCACAGGAACACGCTCTCTCCCTCTCCCTCCTCACACACACACACACACACAGCACCGCCCCTGACAACTGACGTCAGCGCACGCCCCGGAATTCCCTGACAGCGCAAACTGTCGCATCTCCGGCTGCTGGCTTTTTTAAAGCGGACTCGTGACTGTCCTACTCCCAACACGACTATCACGCATAAGTATTAAAAATATGAATCCATAAAAAGGCTGAGCCCCAGACTTTATCTCTTCAGTCAATCCAGACGATATAAAAATCTCTATACCATGTATAGTCTTGAGACATGCTATTCAGGATGATAATAATATTGATACCATGAAGACAACATATATCATTTTAATTGTTTTATGTATTAATATAGTTTCTTTCCAAAAGATCATGGTCATTTTACAATTAATCAACAATCAAAATCAAGAGATCACAAAATCATTAAATTACTTTATCATTCAATCATTAAATTATCTGTATTAAAATATATTTGACTAAAATGAACTGGAATCTGATGTCAAGATGAACTGAAATACAATAGTGTGGCTACAAAAGGGTTTATTTAGGACATTACATTTAACCTAATTCTGAAGCTGAGAACAAACTAATTTCACAGAGAATGAGAACTGTGTGCCGTAAATCACAGAGGAGTAAAAATAGAACCAAGAAATGCTGAACTAAACCAAAAAAGATAGGGAAATAGTGGATGAGATTTTCCAAATGAAAGTGGAATGTTTTCTTGACTTGTTCAACAGTCACGACTGTAAAGTTTTATAGAAACTAATGGCATCTGCCATGTCTGAATCAGGACGTTTCTTAAACGGAGTGTGAGGACAGCATGTTATCTCCATTTAATGGCAAACAGACGGCTTGTGTGCGTGTGTGATCAACACGTTATATTTAGTAAGGTTACATACATCAGTGGCACAGAGACACAACAGATCGGCCAAACCACGGGAGTGTGTCACGGGAACTAGGCTTCTTGTATAACGCCAGACAAATGCACACACACAGGATGTGAGCTGTTCTGAGCACAACATCTACTAAAAACAGGCAACCATCCACGATAGCAGATGTGCAAATGCCTTCTTAAGCCAAGCGTACACTACATGACTTGCAGTCAGCACCCTGTTTTTCATCATGCTGGTACACGCACAACAGGACTGTTGTGTATCAACTACACAACCATTTGTCCCCAACTGAGGCCATGTGTACACTTGGCTTAAGGTGCGTTTTGGGTGATCCAATCACAAATGTACAAGCGAGAAACATCACCGTTAAACCTGATCGTCTCTTCTTAACACGTGTGTTAGGATTTCAAAGACAGAGTCTCTGATTTCATGAGAACATCCATCATTACATCTGTGTTGTACTAAATTATAATAATGCACCAAAAATGTAAAAGATGAGAAAGCGCTAAAAACCGGCGTACAGTTTCTCTTAATTATACACAAACATAATCTTTAGAGAAGAATTCTGAGTTATTTTTAGTGCAGTACATGTAACTGAACTTCAAATGTGCATGCTGCTCACATCTGTGTCCATATTGTACATGATCATGCACTCATTTTTTAAATTTCTTATTTCCCTTTAAATCCGCACGTATCCGGCAAAATACCGGCTGTTACAGCTGCCTTTAGTGTCGTCCTGTTTCAAAAGGATCGCCCAAAATGCATCTTAAAATTAAGCTAACGAAATTAATTCACAAATTTGCAGTTTATTCTTGAAAATATGGCATTAAACATGAAAGAATGTCTCTCGCCCGTTTTTGAACTTATTGACACCAACAGTGAGTAGAATGATGATTTATTTTATTTTATTTTCTAATTATTTTTCTCTCCTGCTTCCCAATACCTGCTCTCCTTTTCGTAGCATCTGGGAGTCTTGGCATGTCGCAGCAGTGCCCACACAACAAGACCGTTCATTGTGAGATCTGAGATTTCTCGTTACAGATCAGGGACCCACTTTATATTATGTGGCCTTAACTATAATGCACTTAACTGTTTGATACAATGTACTTATTATGTACATATATGTTGTTGCATTGTAATCACATTTAAAGTACTTGCATTTAATTACATTTGTAGTTACAGTGTAAACTTTACCCCCAACCCAAGCCTTACCCCAAAACCTAACTCTAACCCCTAACCCTACCCTTACTTCTAAACTTACCTGTACCTCAACCTCAGTAGCAGCAAATGTGGGCACTTTGCAGAATAGTTACACAGTAAATACATAGTCTTGTATGTATGTAATGTTAGTACATAGTACTTAAGGCCACCTGATATAAAGTGTGACCCAGACCAGTCGCCGACTCAAAACATCAAAGGAGACTTTGGCTTGAGTCATGTAGTGTACACTAGGCTTTAGGGAAAGAGTGAACAAACAAAGAAATACTGCTATAGTTTTTTATCAAGCAACCCTTCTCGCATTTCAACTATCTCTGCTGTTCATAACTGTGAGTGTGTTAATGTGTGGTGGGACTCATAATAAGACAAACTGGACAGGAAGAAAGTGGTATGGCTTCCTGTGATCTCCCTTGCACACTCAAACACTCAGTGTTTAAATGACTCTACTCATCATTAAATTAATCAAATATTAATCTTAACAAAGTGCCATTACACTGTGTTTGAGCTGATATGTGCATGTTTCTGAGCCTAGGTCTGTGTTTTTGCAAACTTTAACATAGTTATTTCCCAGGGGGGGGGGGGGTTGTAGATGTGATTGCTAGGCTCTTGCCTGATAAACAGAGAGGGAGCAAGCTAGGTTTCCTGAAAGACTGTTCTCACACACCAGCTAAATTTACCAGCATTCCCATGAGCACAGCAGAATGCAATCACACACACACACACACACACACACACACACACACACACACACACACACACACACACACACACACACACACACACACACTGTCAGATGTGCAGTACTTAAAATTAGTGTGTGTGTGTATTTATGTGTAAGTGTGTGTACGAGAACAGCCAGTGGCCTTTAGATCCACATTCTGCTCCCACTTTGAGAACTCCACTGACTCAGCACTAGGCTGCACTGGTCGTCATAACAGCTACACACCAATTGATGGTTCATTCATGGGGTTAACACCCACCTCCACCCCCCTCCACCCCACACATAAACAAGAGAGTATGAATCACTTGATTTTTTAGCTGATTGCCCCACAGATACATGCACCCAAACAGTATGGGTCTAACCGCCCTTCACTTACATTCAGAGAGGCACATACTATTAACACTACCCATACAAGTACCAAAAATACTTTTGTACATTTACCAAGTTTGTTTCAGGGTATTCTTTGAAGTACCGTGTAAATACCATGGCATAAGACTATGATAATCATTCAGTGCCATGATATATATCAAAGTATCATCTGATACATTAGTGTACCACCACCACAGCACAGATTCAATATCGATTCATATGGTTCAATTTCAGTCAATTTTGTTTACATATGAATGAAAGGATCTCCCAGCTAATGCTGTTAATTAAGCATGGGGACCTTCTGACTAGGCACATTATGAAAATATTAATTTTACTAATTATATTTTATTTATCATAATTTTGGTAATTTAAAAAAAATATACAAATCAATGTATTTCATAAATCAATATGATATTATATTGTATATACTACACCGATTAGCCACAATATTAAAACCACCTGCCTAATATTGTGTAGGTCCCCCTTGTGCTGCCAAAACAGCGCCAACCACCATCTCAGAATAGCATTCTGAGATTCATTTCTTCTCACCACAATTGAGCAATCTATCTGAGTTACCATAGACTTTGTCATTTTGAACCAGTCTGGCCATTCTCTGTTGACCTCTCTCGTCAACAAGGCATTTCCGTCTACAGAACTGTAGACGGAAATACTTAAACCAGCACGTCTGGCATCAACCATACTCAAACCAGCACGTCTGGCATCAACAATCATCCATGCGATTATCTAATCAGCCAATCATGTGGCAGCAGTGCAATGCCTAAAATTATGCAGATATGGGTCAGGAGCTTCAGTTAATGTTCACATCAACCATCAGAATGGGGGAAAAATATGATCTCAGTGATTTGGACCCTGGCATGATTGTTGGTGCCAGATTGGTGCCAGAGCTGGTTTGAGTATTTCTGTAACTGCTGATCTCCTGGGATTTTCACGCACAATAGTCTCTAGAATTTAATCTGAATGGTGCCTAAAACAAAAAAACAAAAAGAATATATATATATTTTTTTGATAAACAATTGACTGTAAAGAACAGGAAGGTATTAAAAGAGACATGTTTCAATGACAAATAGATTGCGTGGATCTCGAATTTGTACACACATTACACAGAACGATTCAAATCAAGCTTTAACTTTCTACTCGCAGTGAAAGGATGCTGAACTTCTTCACCACTGTACTACTCAATCACTGGTGAGTGATATTTGAACATTTACCAGCCATTGGCTAATCAGACATTTGAAGTCACTTAGCTTGAAATTTGATCTCATATGCTTGTGATTTACTTGTATTGTAGAGAGTTGCATATAGTAAAAAGATCAATCTTGTAATATAAGAATAGATATCAAGATCGTTCAAATGAAGATATGCATCGGAAAAACTATTTTTTTTACCCAGTCCTATACTCTACCCTTGCTCTTTCTCTCTCTCCAAGACTGTAGCTTGAGGGGAACATTTTAAAGCACCACTCATAAATACCACCATTCTCTCTCAAGTATGACAGAAAAATACCAGCAATTTTTAGTCAGACAAAGTGATAAAGTGGGTTTATTTGTTTACTGATGGTGATGTAAAGCAGAAGTGGTTAGAGCGTTTGACTTATGACCTTCATGTCAAAAGGTTGCACCCCTGCAGGGAGCCAGCTGCTCTAAGACAGCCCTGCAATAACAACTATAAAAATTCAACACATGTGGGCAAAGAACCCAAATAAACCACCTTAAAATCCAAACACTGCAAATTTTAAATACTGTTTTAGTGGTGCTTGCAAAGAGAAGTAACTATTGCTTATAATTATGTGTTTGTTCGTATCCCTAACCCTAAATATTAAAGATGTTTTGCCATTACTTTTCTGAACAATAAAACGTACAGTTGATGCCAGGCAGATAAAACTGGCAAAAGCAATCACATATACTTACATTAAACGATGGCTGTGAGCCATATCTATGAACCAGAATATCATAGAGACTTGGGTATGGGGTCTTTTAACTTAGGCCAGAAACTACATAACATCCAACTAAGAACCCCCTAGCAACAACCCAGAATACCCTAGCAACCATTTAGGAACACCCTAGCATTGTGGCAGCATGTTTTGCATCTAATTTTGTAAAGTAACTGGCCAGAACAATAATAAAGCACAGCAAGCCAGTTAATAACTAGCTTTAGAAAGAAAGAAACAGAGACATATGTGGCTTTTACACTGCATGGTACATCTCGACTCTGCTTGCTTTTTGGGGGTTTTCCACTGTGAATAGTACCTAGTAAATTTTTTTGTATCACTTCAGTTGATGTTCCAAGCTAGCCGAGCCGATACTAAATGTGACATCAAAACCCTGCAGATCACTGATTGGTCAGAAAGAATAGTCACTACCAGCGTCACTGGATTTGCGACATGGGACATCAACCCACTAGTTTTAAAGTTAGCAACAGCGATAGCAGTATCATTTGTTCATGCTACTTTCGAATTGTAAAAAGAAATGGCTGTGTGGAAAACCACGCCGTGGTCAATAAACGAGGTGCAGACGTTCTTCTCGTTAGCGACAAGCAAAATGCAAAAGTCTTTCAGGAAGTGTCTCAGCTGTTGGCCGCACACGGCCACCAACAGTGTAGGGAAAATTAAAATTAATATTAAAACTGACTACAGAACCATCAAGGAAAAGTGGAAGTGGTTCAACCAAATGGAAGCTATCTAGACCGGCGAGCAATGGGAGGGAGAGTGCCCTGGACTCGTCCACGGCTGGAGTCCATGATGGAGGATGTTACGTTAACTCCATACTCTGCTTGAAAGCTTCACTTTATTTAGTTGACCAGCTACTGGAAAGCTTGCTTCTAAAACAACCAGGTCAATTTAACTGTCACACTTGTGTAAAATCACCATGAAACAACCGATTTATGCAGTACAATGAGCTAGTAGCTAACAGCTAGTGGTCGTGTTATTGTTTACTGATTTGTGTCACGTTTAAGATGATGTCACGTCAGTAGAGGCAGCGCAACTATGACGATCAGCCTATAATCCCACCCATGTTGAGGCGGCACTAAAGAGCAGTGGAAAAGCAAACTCAGAAAAGTAAAGTGAGTAGAGTCGAACCGTAACGTGCCATGGAAAAGTGCCAACAGAGAGAGAGGGAGAGAGAGTTGAAGAAGATGCAATCTTTGGTGAAATCAAGCTCTGAAATCTCAAAGCTAGCATCTAGCACATCATTTTAAATGCCATTCTGAACCTTGACAGACTTCATAAGCTCAAAGGTCACAGTGAGGGGGAGTTTACAGGAGTTAGATGAGAAAAGGCCAGTGTCTAATTCCACAACCAAAAGTGAGAGGGAGAAAGAGGACTAATCTACTCTCTGAAGGTGAAGGTAGGATTATAAGAGGACACAGACCAAACAAACAGCAGAAAATGAGGTGCATGAGGGAGAGTATGACACCCAGACTCAAAGAGTTCATAAAACAGAGAAGAGGAACAGTGCTCAGAGAGCATAAATGTGAGAGACATGCTGAGAGAGAGACTGAAAAAAGAGACAGAGAAAAGAGAAGCCTGGGGTAAAAACTTCACATTGCTGTGATATTTTACTTCTCAACATTCTTTTTTGATATTCTAAAGACAAGAATCTGTAAAGTTGAACTTTTCACTATAAAATGTTTTTGGGGGAAAAAGAGATTACAAAGGAAGTCTGTGAGATGGTGAAATGTATTGGTGCATTATGTTGATGTATGCTCAAATCTTTCTCAAATTCTAATAAAATACAAATTCGGAGCCAAAAATATACACTGCCGGCCAAAAGTTTGGAATAATTTTGCACTTATGGAAAGAAATTGGAACTTTTATTCAAAAAAGTGGCAATCAACTGATCACAGTGTATAGTCAGGAAATTAATAACGTGAAAAATCACTATTACAGTTTGAATAAAATTTTCAGAACTTCTTTAACTAAACTAAGAGTTCCCCTTCTGTCGCTCTCTCCACGTTGTGTCAGAGAAGCGACACTAGAGGTCTCTCTTGAGCGCCGATATCCACCTCTGATCTATGAAAAAAGGCCAATGAGAGTTGGCAGCCAGTATTTGCATGTCCCACCCCCGGACATACGGGTATTTAAGCGGCGCAAATACGGGAGTTCATTCAGAAAATTTCTTCGGAGCCGATGGTCTGTCTGCAGTTTTCTGCGAGTTACACACCACTATTACATTCCTGTTTCCTCTGACGATCTGCATGCTGTTGGATTTGACGGCGCACAACAGCGGCTTTCTCCTACTTTGCACGGCGTGCATTGTTGCCCCTGAGCGCTTCGACAGCGCAGACACACACACATACTGTGTATTAAAAGAGTTGTTTCCCTTAAAAGAGTGAATTTCTCTAAAAGAGCAAAACACAGTGGCGTTGAACGTCCTTTTCAGGACGCGTCTATTTCAAGATGCCCTTCCGCCCCTGTGTTGTTCCTGGATGCGGTAGAGTGCTCTCCGCTTCAGACGGCCACAGGCGCTGTCTCGTGTGTTTGGGCCGCGATCACACCGAGGCGGCGTTTGTGGATGGCTCATGTTCTCACTGCAAGAACATGACCATGACCACGTTGCGGTCGCGGCTTGCTTTCAACAGAGAGCAAGCCACCCCAGCTGCACCCGCGATTGCTCCTTCTTCCCACGGGATTGAGGACGATGCGGTTGGCGCTGGGGGCGATTTGGGGCGGCAGCGGTTGCAGTTTCGCCGGGTAGCCCCCGCGAACCTCCTGCTTCCCGACACGCTCGCTGGTCCCCGCTCACGCTCACGGCGATAGCGGCTCGCCTCACGGCCCGGCTGTCTATCCTCCCGAGCCCGAAGCAGATGAGCTCGCCGCTGCATCGGAGAGTGTGATGTCTGATGCCGAGGACTCCCCTGGACTGCCGCCTTCGGGCCAGCAGGCCCAGGCTGAGACCGACGCTCAGATGTCTGACATGCTTTCCCGGGCCGCTGTGAGCGTGGGGTTGGATTGGAACCCTCCATCCTCCCCACAGCCTTCACGGTTGGATGACTGGTTCCTGGGGGCAGCGTGCCGGTCCCGTTTTTCCCGGAGGTGCATGACGAGCTGACGTCTACGTGGAGAGCCCCGCTCTCCGATCATCTAGGTGCCACCCGCTCCACTCTCACCACCCTCGACGGTGGAGAGCGCCACGGATACAGGGCGATTCCCCAGGTCGATAGGGCAGTTGCGTACCATCTATGCCCCGGTAGCCCTACCTCCTGGCGTGGCCGCCCCGTACTCCCATCCAAGCCCTGTAGGACAACATCCTCGCTCAACGCAATGACCTACAGTGCGGCTGGACGCGCTGCCTCCACCCTGCATGCGATGGCCCTCCTGCAAGTCCACCAGGCCAAAGCACTCAGAAACATGCACGGGGGTGGACCTGATCCTGATGTGCTGCAGGAACTGCGCTCAGCGACCGACCTCACCCTGAGAGCGACGAAGGCCACAGTGCAGGCACTCGTACAGGCGATGGCCACCCTAGTGGTCCAGGAACGCCATCTCTGGCTCAATCTGGTCGAGATGCGGAGGCTGACAAGAACCACTTCCTGTCTCACAGATTGGCCTTTTCGGCAACACCGTCGAGGACTTTGCCCAACAGTTCTCCGCGGTGAAGAAGCAGACGGAGACCATCTCTCACATCATGCCCCGCCGCACACCTGCCGCTACGGGCCCTGCCCCATCTGCTCGCCGAGGGTGCCCCCCTGCGGCGAATAAACCAGCTCCTGCTCCGCCCCAACCCGGGCCCAGCTCTCAGCCCCAGCGTCGAGCACCCCGCAGGCGGCGTACGCCCCCTGTCTCACGAACCCCCTCTACGACCCGGAAGGCTCCCAAGCATTCCTGAGACAGTCGACCCAGAGCCGAAGACGTTAGCTCCGGAGGTGGTAAGACCGCTCCGTCCCCCGGTGGAGGGCCGGGAGGAGAATCCTTTGTTTTTTCATTTGCCACACCCCTGACGGGGCTGTGGTACCCACATTCTCAATAAAAGAGCTATTTCCTTTGCCTCTGGGTCACCTGGCCCGCAAATGCCGTTCTCACGGCAATCTGCTTTCAGATTACGACAGTCCGGTACACCGGACGCGGCGATCCCGCCTTCCGCCTGCCCACGACTGTTCCCCGGCCGGCCGGTTCAGGCGAGTCCAGAGGACGCCAACATCAGACCTCCTCCTCAGTCACGAACCCGCCCCTGCCGGGCGCTGAGCAAGGTAAGTGCTTTGAGTTTATTCTCAGCACCTCAGCCTCAGGCCGCAACGAAGCCGCCCGACGCTGCATTACCTGTTCCGCCCCGCTGCGAGGCCCCGCCAGGTACGTCCAAAATACTCGTCCCTTTGGTGCCCCTAGCGCAGAGCTGGGAAGCATGGTTTTCGCTTTCCAACGCGTCACGCTGGCTGCACCGGACCATTCGACTCGGTTACGCAATTCAGTTTGCCAGGCTCCCCCCCCGTCAGGGGCGTCCGCTTTTCCGCAGTACACAGCGAGCATGCCAGTTCCCTGCGCACGGAAATCGTGACCCTCTTAGCCAAGGGCGCGGTAGAGCCCGTCCCTCCAACCGAAATGAGGAAGGGTTTCTACAGCCCTTACTTCATTGTACCCAAGAAAGGCGGCAGCTTACGACCAATCCTGGACCTGTGAGTTTTCAATCGGGCCTTGTTAAAACTCCCGTTCAAAATGCTCACGCAGAGAAATATTCTGGCTGGTGTTCAGCATCTAGATTGGTTCTACCACTTTTCCTCCCCAAGAAAAAGGGCAGGTGTGGTCTCCGCAGGGTCTGGGTAAGACCCCCTTCCCTATATGCGTGTAAGGGCCCCGGCCATGATTGCTCTATGCGAGAAACATAGAGAGAAAAGAGGCCCAGCCAGGCTGGCCCGTTCCCATGTTGGCAAACATCGCCTTGTTCCCCTCTCAGGGTAACTAGAAGGATCCCGATGTTCGTATGGGGCATTGGGGAAGGGTACGTGCAGCCAGGTACAGACGATGCGCGGCACTGGATGAATCCCTGCCCGCCTCTGTATCGGCAGTTCACGTACACGGTTCAGCACATGGCAAGATTGGAATGGGTCCCCTAGTGTCGCTTCTCCGACACAACGTGGAGAGAGCAACAGAAGGGGAATGTTTGGTTACGTATGTAACCTCCGTTCCCCGAGGGAGGGAACGACACGTTGTGTCTTTCCTCCGCCATGTCGCTGAACCGAGCCACTGTTGTGGCCGGACCATTTCCGGCTCCTCAGAAAAATCCTGAATGAACTCGCGTATTTGCGCCGCTTAAATACCCATATGTCCGGGGGTGGGACATGCAAATACTGGCTGCCAACTCTCATTGGCCTTTTTTCATAGATCAGAGGTGGATATCGGCGCTCAAGAGAGACCCCTAGTGTCGCTTCTCCGACACAACGTGTCGTTCCCTCCCTCGGGGAACGGAGGTTACATACGTAACCAAACGTTCTCATCAAAACAATCCTCCATGTGCAACAATGACAGCTTTGCAGATCCTTGGAATTCTAGCCCTCAGTTTGTCCAGATACTCAGGTAACATTTCACCCCATGCTTCCTGTAGCACTTGCCATAAATGTCTTGTCAGACACTTATACGCATCTTACAGTCTAGCTGATCCCTCAAAAGCTCAATGGGGTTAAGATCCATAACACTCTTTTCCATTGATCTGTTGTCCAATGTATCTGTTTCTTTGCCCACTCTAACCATTTCTCTTTGTTTCTCTGTGTCAAATGTGGCTTTTTTTTTTGCAATTCTACCCATAAGGCCTGCACACCTGAGTCTTCTCTTTACTGTTGTACATGAAACTGTTGTTGAGGGGGTAGAATTCAATGAAGCTGTCAGCTGAGGACATGTGAGGCGTCTATTTCTCAAACTAGAGACTCCTTCCACATCTCTTTCTGTCCTTGTTAGATCCAGTTGTCCTTTGTATTTGAAGACTGTAGTCTACACCTTTGTATGAAATTTCAAGCATTGTATAGCCTTCATTCCTCAAAACAAACTTTTTTTGAAATGTTTTACCTAATATTGACCTAATATTGATCTTTGAGGCGGCTGTGGTTCAGTTGGTTGAGCGGGTTGGCCACTAATCGCAGGGTTGGTGGTTCGATTCCCGGCCCACATGACTCCACATGCTGAAGTGTCCTTGGGCAAGACACTGAACCCCAAATTGCTCCCAATGGCAGGCTAGCACCTCGCATGGCAGCTCTGCTGTCATTGGTGTGTGAATGTGTGTATGAATGGGTGAATGAGACGCAGTGTAAAGCGCTTTGAATACCGCAAAGGTTAAAAAGGCTCTATATAAGTTCAGACCATTTAAGACATGCCAGTCTATTGAATACTGTGGCAACTCAAAAACAAACACCTAGACAATGTTAAGATTCATTTAACAAACCAAATAGCTTTCAGCAGTGTTTGATATAATGGCAAGCGATTTTCTAGTACCAAATTAGCAATTTAGCATGATTACTCAAGGATAAGGTGTTGGATTTATGGCTGCTGGAAATGTGTCCTGTCTAGATTTGATTAAAAATTACTTTTTTAAAATAGTCATGGTGCAGTTTTTTACATCAGTAATGTCCTGACTATACTTTGTGATCTGTTGAATGCTACTTTGGTGATTTAAAGTACCAATTTCCTTCAGAAACCGAAAATCTGTACATTATTCCAAACGTTTGGCCACCAGTGTGAATGTGCAAAACATCAAAGCAGACTAATGAGAAACAAGCTCATAAAAGATTGCAATATATACAATTTTTGAATAATTACACAATAAACAAAAAGAATTGCAATATTATCGTATTGTGACCCAGACATTATTATAATATTATTTTGATAGGTCCCTGCTGATTCCCACCCATAATTGCTCTACCTTTCCATTGTCTGCACACCAGCTGGGGCATTTACATAGACACCAGATAAATGAAGGCACACACACACACACACACACACACACATTGGCGTACCCAGCACACACCTAAACACTTTCTCTATCAAATCAAAACCAAAGGTCAAAGCTCTTACACTTTTGTGGCTCAACCCGCCCAGTTCAGCATACATCTAACTGTTGATAAGATACCAGACCTGCGTTGTACTGAACACTTGAGGTGTTTGCTATCACTCAACCTACTGTAATGCATTAGCAAACAATACTATTGTACAAATCCTGTAATAAAGCCAGCATAAAGATGAAGTGCAGATAGGAGAATGGGTTTATTCTTCAGTGGTGCTCATCCAGAACCACAACGACACTGACCAACTACAGCGATGCACACTTGAGCGCTACACCTTGCTAACCCAGAAAACCTGTTCTTCCATTGCATTAATGATCTCCAAAAGAAGCCTGGCAGAAAGCAGACTGCGTGCACAGACACTATTCTTTTCTAAAACATTATTTCCACCCAAGTGCATTCAATGAATGCCTGAACAACACATCACTTGCAAAACCATGTTAAAAAGTAATGCTTATGGTAAAAACAGTAAGAACATCTGAAAAGATTTTCCACCCCTGAGGGCCCAAAGCCATTAGTTTTATCAACCTAATGTGTTATATGGCAGTGAAGTTATATCACTTACCTAACCAAACTCCTTACCACACTTGCTTCCAACGACCGACCCTTTCGCGGACACAGCTGTTATGAGTCTCACAATGTGTAGGTTTAAGTGTGCTTGCATGTGAGTGTGTTCATGTGTGAGCTTGTTTTGCGTGAATCAAGGTACTGTAATCAGCTGTTCTGATGGTTAGTCACCATATGACGCAGAGCGACTCCTCGTGTTGGGACAATAGACCACACACCAGAGCCAAAAATGTCAGTACCACAATGGTGTGTTGTTGGTGGTTGCCAGGGCGTTGCTATGCAGTTGCCATGGTGCTCAGTGTGTGGGTGCTTCTGGCCCAGGTCAAAGGAGCCTATGTGATTGAAAATCGTAAGTCCGATCACTTCCTTATCAACTGGGAAGGGAACTTTATGGAATTTAATGATTCTGGTTCCCATTCCTCTTAATGATTCAGGTTCCTTAATGGTTTCAGTTTTGACTCTTTTAGTACTTTTGAGGAAGAAATATTTGGAAATAACACAATTATCAGTGGATTTATGACCCTCAGCAGCATGTTACTGCCGTGGTCAGTGTATTTAAGTAGTGTCCTGTCCACATAATCAGAAGAATGCACATCCAAGAGCCATTAAAAGAACCGAAAGTCACTAAATTAATTAGGTTCCAGTATGTTTTAAAAAATTTAATCAGTTCTAAATAAGAACCACTTCTCGGTTCCCAACCCTAGTTAATAAGCCACATAATATGAGAGAGTTCTCTGATAGTCCCCATTTGAAATACCTTATGCTCTGAAATTCTTTTCATATCTTTTCTTATCCAAAATAACTTTCAGTGCATTCAAAGTGTGCATTTTATCTTTATGCGTCTTCCCTGGGAATTGAACCAATTAAATTATCATTGTTAGCATCATTCTCTACTAGCAGAGTTTTAGGAACACTGCCATGAGTTACATGAGACAGTGATACCAGGTCAGAGCAGGTCAAAGCATGACCTTGTTACCTCTGCATGCATGTCCATTTAATTTTGGTGTATTGGGTCGCCGCCCACAAGTCTGCGTGCATCCATGTGGTTGAGATTGCGATCAGTTTGCGTGTGTGGGTGAGTATGTAGCTGGGCGGGGTGCTGAAACTGTGGTGAAGATCTGGTTTAGTGAACTGTTGCCACATATCTCATAAAATGTTTTGATTTTTAACCATCAGGGACAGATTACCGACCGGGCCAATGCCCAGGGGCCCTTGACTGCCCGGGGTGCCCTGGGCTTTAAGGCTCTGTGATGTAGTTCTGTGACCCCCCCCCCGCTTGAAAACCCTTTTGGGCATGAAGAAAGAACACCCCCTCCAAAAAAAACAACTTTTACATGGAGGGGGGCCCTTGGAGATAATTGGCCCCAAGGGCTTTGCAAGTCATAATCCGTCCTAGTGAACCATATATGGTTTGCGAAAATTACCCACACACAAATCTGTACCCACACACACACAAACAAAAACACGCACACATGCTATTGTCTAAACAATAACCAACAAAGCCACGGGATCCCTAGCACTAAATACTGGCTCTCTTAAGAGTGTCTGCGTCTGTGTATGTGCATTTGAACTCTCATGAATATTTTAAACGTCTTTGAACATCTGTCAGTCATTCATGAGGGTGTGGTCCATTTCTCTTGCATGCAGCTGACCACATTACAGTAGTTTGAGGTGGAGAAACAGACAGTAGGCCACAACAAAACTGTTTTATCTTTCAACCCCAAAAACGTTAAATAAATGATTTTCCATCTACATTTAAACAGACACACCAACAATAACCAGACTACACAAAATTCTCTCTCTCACACATAGGCACACACACACACAAAAAGAGCGAGGAACAAAATCAACAGTCAGCCAGGTTAAAACACGCTGAGATGATCAGCAAACAAGCTTGTGCATGTTTCTTCACCTTCACCATTACAAAAACACAAATAGAAAAAAATCCTAAACCCTGAGGCATTAACTTTTTGCATAAATCAATCTCACGGTTAAACAGATCTGAAGTGAACAGGGGCCTTCTTTCCTGCAGTTTTAATGGCCCTCTACAACTACTAACAACTAACATCTAAAACACTATACAAAATGCAGTAAATACAGCCTGTCATGTTTAATGCTGACTAGCTTTTCTACTCTGTCAAAAACAGCACCAGGGCTGTGTGTGTGGAAAAGGGTAAAGGCATACAGAGTAAACGAATATTTGAAGGAAGGATGTCAAGTGAATCCCTCACGCAATTGTTTGTTGTTTTTGGTTGTTCTTGATAAGCGGTGCTTTGAGATCGCTGCAATAATTCTTGTAACACATAGGAGAAAAACGGGTGCGCGCTGTAAAATGCGTGCAGTTTAATCGCAATAAAAATATAATGCAGATCCACGCGAAAGATGACTCTTAGAGTCTGGTTGTCATACTCTCCCTCGTGGACCTCATTTTCTGCTATTTGTTTGGTTTGTGTCCTCTTATAATCCTCCCTTCACGGAAGATGACTCGCGATAGGAGAATAATGTGGGGGGAACCCTGATGCGTGCAAGAAAATGGCAGATGTTAAGGATTAAAGGCTGAAAACATATATATATATATATATTTTTAAGCGATGCTAAAAAAGCTAGCAGGCTACAAACACAGACTCGAGCTAGACTCAAGTAGCAACAGGTAAAATGCACACAGATGAAACAGTAGAAAAACCTGAAAAACGTGGTAAAATGACAAATGATAAAATGACGAACGTATGGGAATGACAAAGGATAAAAAAATGAACGTATGAGAATAAAAGAATAGAAATAGGCAATGCTAAGCAGGCTACAAACACGTGCAGTGTGCTGTCAGAAACAGGAACAGCAAATCCAGTGATGCCCTCCAGGGTGTGCTGAGTAACTCCAGCCAGGCTTCCAAAGCAACCAATTGGCCTGGAATCTAGGGTGAGTAGAGTCAAGTGGGTAACCTTACTCATGGTCACTATAAGATAGTTCTTGTTCTCTGTGGGGCGCGTGGTGAGTTGTACATGGATGCCGTGGTGAATAGCGTGAGCCTCCACACATGCTAAGTCTCCATGGTAACGTGCTAAGGAAGCCACGTGGCTGAATGTCTCAGAAGCAGAGGCAACTGAGATTAGTCCTCCACCCCCACAAGGAATTAGACCGCATTGGGAATTGGGCATGCCAAATTGGGGAGAAAAGGGGATAAAAAAAAGAAAAGAAAAAAGTCTGCAAACAGCCATGGAACAAAAAGGATAAGCAAGTAAAGCTCTTGACAATGCCAGCTTCATGGATTCTTTATTTTGTGGTGTTTAATATTGGCAACACTGCTTTAGTTATGTTAGCACCACCTATTGTACTGGAGTATGCCATATAGACTTCAACACGTGATTTAAAAAGGTATTTATTATTGGTCACTGGATGATAACACTGTGTGAATGGTTCATAGGAATGCACAGTCCGTATTTAAAGTCTTAATATGGAAAATATTTCCTCACGTTATGAATAGGCCTGAATATGATTCATTTCAATAATCATTCATGTTTTAAGTATGCAAAACAACAATTTATACATTTTAAGACTGAGGAGTGTGTGTGCATGCACTAGTGTGTGTGTATGTGGGCATAAAGGTTTGTTGTCTCTATCAGTAAGTCCAAGTAATATTCACATTCACACAAAGTGAGCAGTTTGACTCACTCAAACTGCCATATGATCGACACATGTTGTCTCTGAACCACAAGACCACACACACACACACACACATTCACACGCACGCTAAGTGTGTCAAGTATCATCATGCACACACACTCTCACTAGTGCTTACACAACACTTCTTATATCAACACTGATTCAAATGACTCAAATGTTTGTTTGTATAAACACTTGGACATGTCCAAAGACAAACAATAACACATTGTCACACATTTAAAGCATGATGAGTGTATGAATATGTGCACAAAAGAGGAAAAGAAAACAGAGAACAGGGAAGAATGAGGTGAAATGGACCAGAAAGAGAGAGAAAGGTGTGATGTGTATTGAGAGGGTTTAGATTCAATTTTTTGAAGGGAAGAAGTCTTGTTTATAGACTGTTAATCTCATGTGTGAACACACATAACATCACAGCATTAGATGACATATCACACAACAATACTTGCATCTGATCATAGACATAATATCTTCCTCTAAACATTTGTGCTCTAGATAGTATTAAACATATAAAAGTTAACACTGAATAGTTTCTGCAGCATCCAGTTCAAACTTGTCATATAATTTAATTGTTTTACATCCTTTGGTTACATAAGAACACAAAGGATGGAAATGTATTCACATTCAAGATTATCTTTTGACAGCATTTCTGGCCTGCTGTCAAATACCTGGTAACTTTTTCCACAAAGTAAAGTAGTTCAACTTCCACCTTAAAAGGACAACTTTACAGCTCAAATGACACACATATGTGCATGGAGGAATGGATATAAATGCTTTCAGAAACAGTTATGCTTTTAAAACCCAACAGTAAGCCCATTCAGATTGTAAGATTTTGTATTTCGACAAACAAGATTTTTTTACTTTTACAAAATGAGGAAAAAGTCTTAATTATTTTCGATGGTATTCGAAAGTATAGGCCATATGGCTGAAGTTGTATTTTACCTTTAACGTTAAGGAAACGAGGAATTATAAGGAGTTTTTAAATGTAGATCTTCAGCAATTTCCTGTCATGGTCCTTCTCTGTCTGCCCTCCTGTCTTTGTCAGTTTTTCAACTGTGTGAGTTTGTTTTTATGTATGAGCACATGGCTTAGGCTAATGTTTACGTTTACCATGTGCTCTCCCAACACCACCCCCTCTGGCCTCACCCCTAGTTTAGTCCTCATTTTGTTGATTGTCTCTTTCCTCTTGTGCCTTGTCTGTATATATTGTGCTCCCTTTCCTCTTGTGTTTGCTGGATTGTTTCATTCCCATGTCTGTTGACCTGTGCTCGTTTGCCAGTAACCACTTTGTTATCGTGTTTAGTTCTTTTTGTGTTCTTACCAGTTTTCTCTCTCTTGAGAGACTCCTATTTGTTTTTCTTTTGTTTAATAAAATTATTTATTTTACTCATTCCTATGTTTGGGTCCTCCTTCCTGCTTGTGTACCGTGACATTTTCAAACTTCAAGGAGCTTCACTTACCATATAAGTGAATTTCCATTACGTGAAAATCTTTGTTATTACATGCACACCCTAACCTGTCAAAATTGACATCAAATACAAGATTCAAATCAAAAGTCTATATTAGTGTGCATGTGTGTATATGAATAGGTTTGAGTGTTGTATGAGTTATGGTTTATGGATGTGTGCAGGTGTGTGTGTGTGTGCATAGGAACAGTCAATGAGGCAGAACTCAATCTGTTCCACACCTGTCCATCTCTCCCAGGGGGAGGAGCCTGAGGCTGCAAATACGCACACACATTAACATACAAAAGCTTTCTGTGCTCTATTTCTCTCGTTGCTCACACATACACGTATGGACACACTACACATTAACGTACATTCATTTGTTTGACAGCTGTTTTCATATGATGACAGTGCATCTATAACAGCAAATATATATGGAGAAATATTGACATAAAGACAGAGTGGAATGGAGAGAGAACAAGAGCATTTGTGTGTGAGGGAGGGGGAGGGTTACTCTGGGACAACAGAACCCAGTGACATGACACAGATGCACTGATGCTGAAGAGAGAGAGAGAGAGAGAGAGAGGGAGGGGGATGGGAGGAGAGGAGGTGGGGTGTGAAATCACACTGCTGTTCTATTTATTCTCAACCAGAGCACAAGAAGACTCACACACACGCTAACATACACACACAGCAGGGGACGCCACTATAGCTCCAAGCAAATGGCTCCACATAAACATTCAATGAAAGCAAAATCCAATCTTCATTGATACTGCTGCTAAAAACAAATGGGATCAGCTTCACACACACACACACACACACTCGATGACTCCTCGTATCTCGCACCTGCTACACTGAAGGTGGTAAAACGTTCACGCCTGCTCGGTCAAACATGGAATAATAGAATATTCAGCATCTAAACCTCATATCCAAAAGCCCTCTACTCTCTCTCTCTGTCTCCATCTCTTATTTGTGATCTCATCTCACAGCTAAAAGCTTAAAGTGTCTGACCTCTATAAACAGACTAGCATCATTCTGGTCTTAGAGAAAAGAATGACATTAAAACATCACAGATGTAATACAGTGGGCTGTTACAAAGTCATGGTTACAGTAACGGACAAAATATATTTATTTTTAAGCATACAGGGTGAGTGACAGAAATTTTGTAATCAGCATGTTATGCGAGCAATGAGTCACTGAGCATGCAGCGATTTTTCTAGCCCCCGTACTCTATGCATAGTCTGCGCATATGCCTGGAATTGTTTGCACTAATTAGTGGATCCACAAGGTTGCAACACTCACAATTAGGCCGTTGGTTTTTCACAAAGTAGTGCAAGTAGACGATGCAAACTCCTAACACTATCCCTAAGCAGGTGAAGGTGGACACAAGAACTTTGCACATCTAGAGCTTGTGTGTGAGAGGAGGTCAGACTATACCTGCATTTATATAGCTTGAGTATGAAAGACTATTATGTAGCGCTGTCAATCGATAACATTTTTTAATTGAATTAATTATATGGTGTCCTGATTAATTAATCGTGATTAATCGCATATACAAATATTTTCTGAGAAAGCCCCTCATATAACAATAATTCAATATATAAAGATTATACATATTTATATCAATATATAATTATACATAGTTATCTTTAAATATTTAAAAATTATATATATATATATATATAATAAAAAATATTCAGATAATTAAAATGCATTACATTCTTGTAGCAGAAGAGTTAATCATTGATAAGACCATACAAAAAGCGGCTTTAGAATACAATGTATTGTTTACTACCATATTATTGATCAAGTCAATCATTGGTACACAGTTCACAGCAATCCATGCAAGAATGTAACGTATGTTTGCGTTGATCTGCCTACTGAAGTGTTTTCTTCACTGTATAAACTGTGCGTTGCTCATACAGCTGAAATTTCACTTACTGCCCTCTGGAGTAAACAGGTGGTACTACAAGCTTGCATTTCTCAGGAATCTTCCTTATTATGGTGAGATTAATTGCGTAAATTTTTTAACATGTTATTTTTTGTCAAATTAATCACACTGAATTAACGCGTTAAATCGACAGCAATACTATAAATATATCTTTATGGGTCTAAACTCCTAAAGAGAAATCGAATAGTAGTTGTAGCTGGCATGCATGCACTTTAAAAGGCTAGAGCGTTTGACTGTATGTATAAGCTAGTGTATGGGATGAAGGCTCTGTTTATACCTAGTATTAACAACCGTCTTGGGCCAACCACCTTGTAGTAACATGCATCAAAAATGATTCTCATGTGATCATTGCCATCAGATTTTGAGAAAAGGGTCTAATTTTGTGACTACAGAGTACATAACGCACAATATCAGCTTCTTACTGCCTGTTGATACTACGCAGTCGTGTAGTGTGACCGATCGTACAAAAGCCAATGACGTAAAACACCTATTCATTGCTGTCAATTGGGACAGTTGGGACCAAAGTCTTGACTACGTTTGTGTATCGCAAACAATATAATGTCATATAGTGTGCCAATAAAATGTACATTAAGAGAACCCATATGAGAAAACAATGTTTCAGTTTTTCAGGATTTCTTAAGTTAATTTAGCATTTAATGGTGGTGGTCAAAAAAGCTTTCTGTGCTAGTTTTGTTAACTACAGCAACATGTGATTCAAAGCTCATATTCTATAGAGATTGCTAAGACATGTGACCAACTGGGCGACAACGTCATCAGAACGCAAAGAATTATGGGTATGTTTGGCCCGTTTACATGGGCTGGCATCGCATTGCAGGCTAGTGGCATGAAAATAATTTAAAAAATTAGCGTGAAAAACAGAATATAATCCTACAAAATGCAGCGGGCTAAAGAAAACATTGTCGGACCATACCGCCTAAAACTACATCCTAATGCAAAGACGAGATATGACGAGAAAATAAGGGAATCAAAGGACTGGATACTTACGAGCATAGTGACTGGTCAGGGGAGGGCAACCTGAAAAGGCTGTGTTGTGGTGCTTTTGCAGACAGCCTGAATGTTTGCGGACATGGTTGCTTGCGATAATCAGAACTGTCCTATACAGTGGTTCCATTTAGGTTGCGTGGGATTCAAACGCACCAGCCAGAGAAGAGTTATAGCAATGCGATGCTTGTACATGTCTGTGACTTATCACCCACAACCTACCTCATACATTTTCAGTTATCTTTTCTATGGACTCTTTATAAATGTCTTCATCTAAATGTATTTACATGTTAAATATGTAAAGAAACTGAAATTAAGTTGGTTGTTACTACCATTTAAGTTATGTAATTGTGTATTGCAATCCAAACTGATTTTGCACAATTATTCCTTAATACAGATAAAGGAGGCAGAATTTAATTCAGTCTTTGTGTATTTTATTTACAGAGATGGCTAAAAATCATTACATGTGAGAAGTGACATTACAAATTTTTTTGGAAAAAAACAAACAAACAAAAAAAAACATATTTAGATGTGAGCATGGTGTATAATTCTAACACGACGGCTTCACAACAATACTTTTATCCAGCAAAGTCTTATCCTCCCCCTCACAAGGCACCACATATCCTAGGCCCAGTCAGGATCACACTCCAACATTTCATAGGCAGGTTTGCCTGCAAACACAGTCACCAAATAAATTGCTATGTAGCCTAGATGTACAACATTTAAAACTGATTAACGTTACGCTTTAGTACATTGGTAACTTAAGCTCATTTTCTAGCCATTTCATGCTAGTTAACATTTAACATTGGCCTAACGTCAAATCTAATGGTCTGGTTAAATCAAACAAAACACACTGGTTATTTGCCCACAACATAACATTTACAATTACTCTCTGTAATTTAACTTTGTGAAAATGCTTTGAACACACCATCATGTGTGGTGGAGTGTTATCGAAGGTAACCTTGGGCCTCCTTACTGCTGCTATCCATGCCATTCGTCGCACTTTTTGTCACCTCTGAAACATGACTTGTACTATTATTTTTCCACGCTGGAAAACGATAAAAGGATTTTCCGTTCTTAAGCTTTATGCCACTTCTATCGTGAGAACGACTATTGCAGTTTATAACACAGCAGGTAGACGGCATCTTGAACACTGCGTTCTTCCCTCCATGCTGGCCAGCCTGGCGCCTTCTGTTTGTGCCGCGGATTCCCAAAATGCTTTGCGTTCACCACTGGTAATACGTCACGATGACGTCACATTAGCAATCTCTCAGGGCATTTCATTACCTGTGTGAAGGGAAATTTGTTTTACACACCTTAAAAAACAAACAAAACAAAAAAACCTTGCTTTGTTGCCGCACGAATGGGCTTCATAGTAATCAAATTGTTGATTTAAAAATGTTAACATTTTTATTTCAATTACAACATCAACAATGACTGACTGCAACCTGAAGGCCCTGGCATATTCACAGCAAAGTGCATCTTTGTTCTTCGCTCAGAGCCAAAAAGAAGTTTGAAACAGCTAAGCAACGGCATACTCTTTGCAAATATTCAGAGACTAGCCGCACCGCTGTGAGGAGTATTCAAATATGAGAACCAACAAGACTACATTACCTAAGTCTAACCTTAACTAACTTAACTAATGTGACATCAAAATGTGTTATCAATGGTCTCACTCTATGAGTAGATTTCACATGAGATCAGTAAAATAATGTGTTTTAATAATATTCAGTATTTACACTCTGTTTTTGTTATTTATGATGACACCGATACTACTGCAAAGATGGGTGTAAAAAAGAGTGTTAATGAACAGAATACAGTTAAAGAATGATGACAAACATAAATTATTATGGGCAGATGTGTGAATGGCTTTTACTGCAGATGGCACATGAGTGAAGCAGCTTATTAAACAATAGAGTGAATGGGCACTTAAAAGTACTTGAGTAGATTTGATTCCTTTTGTAGACTAATAAAAAAACAAACACATGAAGTTCTTGGAAAATGTCTCTACGTAAACAATTGTACAGATGTAGTTAAATCTACACCAGTTTGCTAATAACTCTCTGTTAACTAAGTGTGTTCTTATTAGCCGCTTTTCCACTATCGATCCAGTGCGAGCTAGGGCTATCAACTGGTCAGCCGGGGGCCAACAGCCTCGGACCTCGAGCAGTGAGACCAAAAACGATCTGTGTTCCCATCATCAGGCCAATAACTCAGCGTTGCCCAAAAACCCACCCTTAATACACCGCTGTGGTGCCAACGTCACACCACAGCATTTCTCAAACAAGAGGGAAGCTCAAGCTGAGGTATCATGCTATCTAGTTATCTCTAGAATATCGAGTTTATATCGAATGTAAACAGCAAGATAAGTCAGCATTGACAACTCACTGACTGTCAGTGCCATGGTGTCCCGAGTGGTCTCTCCCCAGCACACCGTCTATGAAAGTTCACCGAACCATGGAAAGTTCTTTGTGCACCCCTTGTCCATTGGCCGTTTTAACAGATTTTTTTGTGCCTGCATTTTTTCCCCCCCAAACTTGTACCGTGTGTGCTGGATACACAACTTTGGAAGTTTGGCAAAACTCCGCCTTTGACATTGAGCCCGCCTCAATCTCCGGTTGGCCTTGTTTGGCCAAAGCATAATCGGGGGCCAAAGGCCATTGGCCCCGGGAAAGCCCAGAGTGACAGTGGGAATGCAACTGGCACGCACTAGCATGCCCTCATTTGGCCCTAGATTGGAAACGTGGCTATTGACTGATCTTACCTGACTGAACAATATAACTGAAAAATCTGTCGGACTCAAAGTAGATGGCGCTCCAGTTCACAGGCCCCAAAAAAAGCCCAGAAGAGGCACAATAAAGCTCCAGAAGTGACAGTGGGAATAAAACTGGCCCTGGCACACACTAGCATGCCCTCAATTGGCCCAATAGTGGAAACGTGGCTATGGACTTATCTTAATTGACTGAACAATATAACTAAAAAAATCTGTCAGACTACATACTGATGATATAGAACAATGACAGTAAGAAGCTGTTTTGCAGCCTGTACAAAGTTTTCCTTCAAGTTTGTCGAGCTGTTACTAACCACAAAACAAAAGGATAAAGCGTTGAATCAGCCAGATTTTGTTTGATTTTGTATGAAGTGTGCCAGAGCCTTGACAAACACTGGGGTCATCTATACAGGCTCCCTCATCTACAGGAAAGGATCAAGTTGTTGGAGTGTAAAACACACAGCAGAGGCAGAGCAAACACACACATACACATCACAGCCCAGAGAAAGGCACTAAATCTCATACAGACAGAGATTTCTCATGCAGAGAATTTTGCTGTTGTGCAGCCTGATTGGCTCCAGTTCTTATCACACACCTTACACACACACATACACACACACACACACACACACACACACACACACACACACACACACACACACACACACAGAATACCTTGCACAACACTAACACAAACAGACACATCTTAATATACAGACCTTACACAACAGGTCATAGTACAGTTAAAATCTTTCAAAAACATGCACGCACACACACACACACACGTACACACCTTACACAAGCAGTCAAAGCTCACTAGAGAACTGGGTTAGAAAGGCAGAACCTACATAATTGGATTACATTGAACAGAACGAGAGGAAACGGAATAATTTTGAATAATGAAGAAATGGAGACACTTGTGGACAGAAAGGACACTCAGAAACACACTTTTGACCTTTCTCTCTCTTCATTCTCTATGATCTTTGCCATCGATTGGCTGGGTGATATTTCGCCCATTGATGGTGTACGTGACTGCAGAAATGTGGAGCAAAGACATTTCAATTTTATATGGCTGACAGAACATGTTTACTGTACCCATGAAAGACTCTCTCACACAAACACGCACGCACGCGCACACACACACACACACACACACACACACACGCAAATGCACACTTTCAAGTTTAACAAGAAAGGGTTGTCAGCATACAAACACAGGGAGGAGAGAACAGGAATGAATAAAGTATAACAGAGGCAGATCAAAGAGTTATGAAGACAAGAATTAAAGACAACAGAAAACACACACAAAGCCCTTACCACAATCTGTCTGCATGTGTGAGTTTGTGTTTATTATTGTTTTTATGGGCAATTTTGTGTTTTTAAAGCCAATTTCTACAGCTTTCTGAAACCCTCAGATCTCTTATTTTGGGGCGTACTCTCACTCGTTTACATGCACTTTAAAAGTTACATTTCAGTTGGTCTACAACAATATTTGTTCATTTTTAAATAAAATGTAAACACTTTAGTTCGACTGAAATCATACCAGTCCGATTTAAGTCGCACTAACAGACCTAGATGATGTAATTGTAACTTGGCTTCACCCAGCATGTAGTGTATACATGTTAAGGCTACCCTGCTAAAAAAACAAGCACAACCAGCATACAATTCCCATGCTGGTCTAGGCTGGTTTATGAGAAAAGAGAGAAAACAAAATCTAGATGGTGAAGCTGGTTGACCAGCATGGTATTTCAGATGAAGCAGGCTAAGCTGGTTTAAACGCGCGGATGGGACACCAGCTTACCACATTGGGGCACTGGCACACAAAACATAAACTGGTAGTGAATACTTATTTTTCTGCATGCCAGCTATTGAAACTATACTCTTATGACCACAAGCCCACATCTTAAATTTATGTACCAGCACGCAGAAAAAACAATGTATACTTAGGTTTAAATACACGTTGTGCATCAAAATACCAGTGTGTATTTGTGTGGTGTGTATGTGTGAGTGTGTATGTGTGTCAATACCACCTTATTCCCAGTGGGTTTAACTGAGACAAAGGAGGTGCAGAAAACACAGGTGTGTGTTTGGAGTGATCAGATTGCATGCTAATGATAATAAGGAATTTGTGAGATTGTGTATGCGAGAAAACGTTTGACTCTGAGAAAAGAGAGAGACAAAGGGACAACAGATATCAAGCTTGTTCAGATCTGTCCTACCATCTCTATGACTCCCAACAGCATTTAGTAACAAAAAATCTAACTTTATCTAACTAAGAAACCATATGCACCATCAGCACAGTCCAATGCATTCACCAAAGCTTTACTGCTCTGACAAAAAATGCCAAAGCATTAATAAACACACAAAACAAAACTATTTAAAGGAATAGTTATATAAATAAAGTTATATATAAAATAAATATATAATCAATCCTGGCATAATTTACTCATCTATGTGCCATTTCAAACATACAAGACTTCCATTAAATTTCAAAGGAAATACTTTGAAGAATGTTCACACTGCCAATGTCATCTAACCTGGTGCGACACATCTTCCCTAGTCTCTATATGCTTTCGTGGTATAGAAAAAAGCAGCATGAACATTCAGTGTTGGGTGTAATCTAATTACAAATGAATTAACTAATTAGTACAAAAAGTAGTGTAACACATTACATTTTAAATTATTTTAATCAGATTATGGTCTGCATTTATAGAATGCTTTTTTTATTTTTAACCTTAGAGGTTACCAAAGCACTTTACACTGTGTCCCAATCACCCATTCACACACACATTCACACACCAATGACGGCAGAGCTGCCATGCAAGGCGCTAGCCTGCCATTGGGAGCAACTCGGGGTTCAGTGTCTTGCCCAAGGACACTTCGGCATGCGGAGTAGTGTGGGCCAGGAATCGAACCGCCAACCCTGCGATTACCAGCCGACCTGCTCTACCACCTGAGCCACAGCCTCCCACAATAAAGATTAGAGTTACAAACTTTTAATTAAGTTTATTTCTTTGGGTATAATATATAACATTTAGTTATTTAGTTAGTTATTAAAATATTTTATTAGGTAACATTGTACTAAGCTACTATAAATATATATATTATTATCTGGTCAAGTCCACATAAGTCGATGTTTGTATATTGTTCTTTCTAAAAATCACTGGCTGGAGGTGTAGGTCTACAAGAGATGTACCCCCCAAAAAGAAAGAGCATAACATCAGCCAAGCAACACTTCCCCTCCCCCATCTCTCTAACTCCCCCCCCCCCCATCTCCTTTTCTTCTCCAGGCAGCCCACTCAATCATTCCTCCCTCCCTTGCCTTTGCCTCCTATTTCTTTCTCTCCATTCCAATGAATGCATAATCCTCTGTTCAGCCAACCCCCCATCTGCAGAAGAACAAACGTCCATCAGAGGGAGTGATAAACTTTCAATGGACATGGACTGAGTCAAAGCTAGCATGATCAGGACAGAAAGCAGGTCTCCTTAATACAGGCCTCAAAACAGGACCCCAACATAACCCTCACAAAAACTGACCATGGTAGCCACATTTTCCGACAATAAACTACTACAACTATTGTTACTACTGATAAATCATAATAAACACGTCAAGCAGTTTAAAAGCATCTTCGTCACTTGCACTACTTCGTCATTAGCACAGTACGCTAGTTTTTCTCAATGCACGGTCTGTCCGCGTCGTCATGTGCCTGGCATTGACTGTACTACAAAGCAGACATTGCGGGCATGTGAGAAACACGTCCAAACTGGCTTGCAGTCAAAAGTGTATACTTTGAAAATCTAAAGGTATATATTAGCCTTAAGAAGCTTTCAGAATCTTATTGTGACTTATTTTATTACAAATGTTATTATTATTTTCTTATTGAAAGTAGCGCTAATAGAGTAAAAATAGGTAAAGGGGGACTCTTAATCATCAATAATTTTATTTATATTTTTCAGTTACTAAAATCAGCATTAAGATCAATGAAAACTATTATGGGATGATATTGATGGATGATTTTTAAAGCAACACTATGAAAATGTTTCAGAAAGTGTACCACTTTCCCTGCATTCACATATCTACAGCAGTATAAACTGTACTAACTATGGTATTTTTAGTAGAAACCATGGTAACTTTTTGGAAGGTAAAGGACACGTAATAGGACTAGCATAAACAGCCCTGTCATTAACACAGTTGACAATTAGATTACTGGCTAATGAATAGATTAGCACACTGCTAATTACTAGAGAAATAACAGCCCTCGCAATGCTAATGCTAACAGCGCTAGCTAGCTTGTGCCCGGGGAGAGTTCAGGTAAAATGTCACTGCCATTTGAGTTCAGTCAGAGTTTCGTAGCACAAAGCTGCTAAACTGTTTGCTGAGGGCGACTTGTATGCACTAATAAAAACCTGCAATGGCGACACCACATCTGATGAGTTTCAGTCCAGACAGTCGCATTGAAGTCTGATTCACAATTGCGAAAATGGTCAGGTGTGTAAAAAAGATATGTGAGAATGAGAGAGAAAAAGAATGTACTTCCGGTGGACATGTATTGATGAATGGATCTGTTACAGAGGGGCCGCTCAGCTAAGATGATCAGAATCCTGAGACACAGTGATGTGTGGACGTACTTAGCTATAATTTGGGGAAAAAGTTGTCCCCAAAAGTGAGATAAATCTGACATAACAATCTTAAAAAACAAAAAACAAAAAAAACATTCATATATGTATAAAGAAAATTCTGAAAATGCAGTTTTCCATTAAGGTAATCTATAGTAATCAGCTTTATATAAAACTATAGAATTATAAAGCATGTTCCCTTTTAGATAGCTAAGAAAACGTGTGCGCGCGTGCATTTAGTTATTGTTTTAAAGATCTCCTGATGACAACGATGAAGTGTGCTCTTCCAGCAATGTTTTGTTTCTTTATTTAGGTCGAGAGCTTTAATGAGGGGTGGAGCCAACAGATACACACCCATGACAACAGCACCAAACACACAAAGTTTCTTGATCGATTGCAACATTCCAGGATGCCGGTAATGGCAGTGGGTTGTGTGTGAGATGGACAGTCATCCAAAAGTAAGTGGAGGTTCACACACTCACACAGGTCAAGTGCTCGGGTTTACTCCAGTTCTCATCTAACATATAATCCAAAAACACCACTCCCTACAACCACAATGGACACCAGACACACACACAGCACAAAGAGCCTACAAAAAATTACAAATCACAAATACCTGAAATGAGACTCAGCAAAACCACTAACTGAACACAATTAATCTCTTCAATATACACACAATGAGCCTTCACTGACCTTGTCAAGAACAAGTTGTGTATACATCCTGCTTTTCCATATGGATGTGAGGGAAAGGCAATAAGTCATTGAAAAAGAATAGAGCAGCATTTCTGTTGTATCCTTTCTTTTGCAATTGAGTGTGTGTGTGTGTGTGTGTGTGTGTGTGTGTGAGAGAGAGAGAGAGAGAGAGAGAGAGAGAGAGAGAGAGACAGAAAGAGAAAGAGAGAGAGAAACAGAGTCAGAACAGAGCCGGACAGCCTGCATACAACAAGCTTCCTTTATGCAGCATTCCTACTGGAAAAACCAATGCAACTTTCTCTTGCTCTCCGCATAGTGTGTATTTTTATTTTGCTGAACGGTCCAAATGCAGCCTGGATACTTTCACAAGTTCAGTTTAAATGCCTGCTTGATGCACAAAGAAACAGAGGGATTGAGGTGGAGAGTCTTACCGTGTTTCTGAGCGTTATTCCCTGTGTTTCTGAAGTAATTCCACACTGTGTTGAGTTGCTCGTTCGGTGTCTTGGTTGGACAAGCTCAGCAAAATCTCTGCTCTTATTTTTCTTTTAAACAGCTGCAAGCTTGAATACCCGCCCCCCTCAGACACAAACACCGGCAGCAGGGGTTGCAAACAAAAACACAAACCATGCAAAAGCTGATGCAAAAGGAGGATGCAGAATTCCAGCTCCAAACCAAAGAGAAGTCCTTCTTTTTTTAGCCAAAGTAAAAAAACAAAAATAAAAAAAACAGTGTCTCCCTCGTTGTTTTTCTTTGCTTTCCTCAATCTTTCTCCTCTCTCTCTCTCTCTCTCACTCACACACACACACACACTCACACACACTCTCTCTTTCTCTCTGCTTTTTCCACTCAGTAGTCAAACAAAGAGAGGAAAGGAGCTGGTCTCTTTCTCACATACACACACACAGCGCTTAAGCCCAACCCTTGCTATAGGCCGGCCTGCCTCTTATTTTTTTTTACATCTCTTGCTTTAAACAGCCCCTCCCCCCGTCCCCTGACACCTCTCTCTCTCTCTCTCTCTAGCCTCATTCTCACCCTCCCTCCCTGTGTGTCAGATAGAAGGGATCAGAGTGCGGAAGGGATCCCTTACTTTCATTCTTTCTTTCTCTAATTCCTTCCACTATTTCAATGTGATCTCAGAGTTGGACTGCATGAGTCTGATCATGAGATCTGACGTTTAGTGGTCAACTAATCATCCTGATGAATAGAGCTTGATGAATGTGTATTCATATAATGTTTTACAGTTAAATATGGTGTCATCTTAATAAGCGAACAATTTTCTAGATCCTGTAAGAACCGCTTCTAAAAGGTGAGAGAGGGCCTGGAGATTCTCTAACAGACACACTGGGGCTCTCTTGATCACGATCCAGTAATAATATTGTGATGCATACTGACATATTGAATCACAAGATATGTATCGCGTACCACTGGTCAACTGATGAAATGGCAGTCTTTGATTTGCCCTTATTAAGATGACAAACTTCATCATTATTGAACTATAAGACATTGGTCTCTATTTTTTTAAGACCGTGTGTTACGTGGAATGACTGTGCACTACGTTTTATCCAGTTTTTGTTATAACGCTTGTAGGGGTGGGTGGGAGAGTCTGCGCTATCTGTGGATGTATGAGCACAAACTGTGGGTGTTAATTTTTGGCATAGCACTGTGCCTGGCACTAGCGCTCTTAAAATAGGTCCCATAATATGAATATACATACGAATCAATAAAATATTGATACAGAGATCTAAAATATTGAAAACATATGAGAAAAAGTATATATTGAAATATGATTGTATCGGCACAACCCTTTACATCGGTGTAATCAGTTGACCAATCATGCATTTGACATCATGCAGTCTTACTGATTATTCAGACGATATTTGGTATTTTTTAATTATCAGCGTTGGCCGATAACTTTTCTGTTTGGCCGATTAGAGTTGTAAGCCAGTCTTTTGACGGCATATATTCTGCTGCTATTTGTACGTGCATCCTAAGTGTACTTTGGTTGTCTGCGTACTGCCCCATCTTTCCTCCAGTGCGCTTGACATAAATTCCATCATGTGCACAGTATGCATGTACTGCCCACATACAGCCCAATATTTCTAGACACACAGACAGTCTACATCTGTGCGTGTCTAGTTTTGACTGTCATAGTACACATGCTTGTAACACGCCTGTACAGGGTTGTTGTCAAAAGAGTATACTTTGAAAGGCTGAGCGCTCGACACTGCGCAAGACGTATACTCTAGCCTCAGCTGGATTACTGTGTGCAGTGCTGCAGGTAGGAATTCCTGGCCCATACAATATGCATTCATTGTGCCCCCCTCTAATCCACTGTCTGACCGACCATCAACGTAAATTACCTGGACAACTTTTGCGGTTGCCTGCAGTCTCCGTGTTTATATCTGCATCTCCTGCTGAATGCGTTTAGATGCACTCTACAATATGGAATAGCCTTTCTGTGGAACCCCTCTCTAGTCCAGGCACCCCTAAAGCCCGGGACAAAAGTTCCAGCTGTACACCCTTATCGGCGGCCCTGACTGTTTGCATTGTTGTTTACAATCTTTACATTTTATTTTTTATTAATATGTTTTAAACGCTTTCTTTGAAGTAATCTTTTACATTATTAAAGTTTTGTCAACAAATTACTTTTTTACATGAATTGTGTTTCTTACATATAGATACAATAAGTTGTTATACGTAGATGAAAATGTTACTTATTAATTGGTCCTCTAATCTGATTGGACAAGCAGTGTTCTAACCGTGCGTTCACACCAGAGGCGGCGAGAGCGTAAAAATTCGCTCTGGCTGCCCTGCCAACAACGCTATCGAAAATTCGTGGACGCTCTAACGTAGTTGAAATAGGCGGCAATATTCATTGAGAATGCTTGGTCTTGTGAACTAGATTTAAAGGGGCCACAAAACATCCAGAAATGTCGACTGTAGTGTATATCCTCATGAAATATTTTAATATATTATTATATAATATTATATAAACCATAATATCCACTTCATCAACTCACCTGGCACACCAACAATTTCAGACACCTTTGTCCACGCATCGTTTTTTAATTTTATTTATATCCCTGTAAGCAAACAGGGACAGATCAACTAATACGGGAAAATCCGCCACGGCAATAATCAGTTTCTCTTCCATTTTGTCTTCGGAACGATTGTTTGGTGGGAACCAAAGTTTACACGGTTGTGTTCTCTAGACTTCGCTAGAGCGGAGCACTTCTATATTCCAATAGGTTGCCGCTGAACCGCAAAGCTCATTACCATAATGTTGGCTGCACTTGAACTATCCTCTGACACCCACACCACCCAAGACTCGCCGCGCTGCTTCTCGCCACCGAGAGACGCTGGCTGTCATAGAAAATGAATGACTTCCGGTCGATTTGACGCTCCCGCCGCCTCTGGTGTGAACGCACGGTAAGAGTTTTCTGTGATCAGATTATTGTAAATTATTTTGGATGATGATTTTTGGATGTATACATCACCACTGATATGTATTGAGTGTGTAGCACACCAGTATGAGGTACATATCTATGTAAGTGAGTGTTCAATGTGTGAGAGAATAAAGAAATAGCTGTTTTGTACTGTAACTCTTTCCCTACTGTGTCAATTTGAATCAGCCATAAACACACACACACACACACACACACACACACACACACACACACACACACACACACACACACACACACACACACACACACCCTTGGACATGGACAGCAGATGAGAATAGCCATGTGCAACCACAAATGTTCCACTTTGAGTCCCAGAAAAGAGGGCTGGGTGGAAAACCTACTGACTTACCTCAGAGAAGTCACACTTACATTGTTCACTTAAGTAAAAAAAAAAAAACACCACAATGATTCACGATACACATGGTAACTGTTTAGAACTATATACAGCTAAATACATGTGGAATGATTGACAGAAGTTTCACCCGTTTTGTTTTTTTTGACCATATTAACATTAGTATTATCATTTGTCCATTGCATAAACAAATAGTTGTGCGTTTGGTTCTGTAAACAAAATACATATTTAATAAAACTTTTAGTGTCATTACCTGAATAATTTCAGGAATTAGGTTGTAGAATGTAAATAACCAGTAAATAACTGAACTCTGTGTGAACAGGATTAAGCAGAGGAGTGACAACTGTGTTTAGAGTTTGTCATTTTGTGGTATGGAGAGCAGATTGATGTGATTTTTTTTTTATTTGAAAGCATTTTAGCATAAGGCTGCAACATAAAAAAATGTGAAAAAAAAATTAAGGGGTCTGAATACTTTCTGAATGCACTGTAATTTTCACATCTCCTCAATAACAAATTTTGCCCAAAACGTTCTCTTAAAATAACGATTGCGTTGACTGCAAACACCATACTAGTGTGTTACAGTACAATTTGACTAGCACTGTTCATCCATCGGTCTCAAGTATCATCCAGTTCCCAACAGACAATCACATCAGTACATACCTAAAATCTCCCTGTGACTACTATAATGGTATGCTATGCAGATGTGTGTTATTTGATTTAATTCAGTCAAAAGTAAAATCAGATTAATTCACGATCTACAACATTTTAATGGAGAAAGTGTCCTATCTGTATATCTACATACAAGTTTATATTAACAGCTATTACTGAATTAAGTTAATAGTAATCATAGCCACATTTATTAAAATACTGTAGAAAATTTGAGAAAAATACCAATACCCAATACTCAATTTCTAGTCTTATTTAAATAAAAAATTATAGACTACGTGGACATATTTCAAATATGGTATTCGAAACCCTCCCACATGTGTTTTGCAGTATTAACATTAATCATTTATTAATGTTTTCAATTAATCAATCGATCAATCAATTTGAATGACAATCAATTATGAACATTTCTGACAATTGACATCCCTTGGAGTCACTGATGTGTGAATGTGAACAGACATGTGTTGTTCATCTAGCTGACATCAGAAACTTGCAAAAGTATGAAATGAACCATCTTTGCAGCTTAGTTTCAATAAAAGGTCTTTCAAACACAGGAGTAAGATTTGAGCTCCAAATGTTACAGCATATTTTCATAATACAATGAAATCTTTTATTTCCAAAGATCAAGGAAATTTAGATGTCTCATGATGTGAGCCCTTTAAAACCTGAACTTTCTTACAAAAAACACAATCCCTTTCCACCAAACACACACAATTCCTCTTCCATTTATCCTGTTCTTTCTTTTCTAATGTAGCGGATGGAGAGACGTTAGACAGGGAGTGGTGAGAGAGAGAGAGAGAGAGAGAGAGAGAGAGCGTTAACATGAAAGGAAACTGTGAAAGGAAGAAAAGAAAGAAGACTCGCACTCTTCTGTTCACAGCACAAATCGTTTCCTCTTTTCAACGTCTCCAATTCCTCATTCCCTTTCTTTTTTCTCTCCCTTTAAAATACACATCTAGGAGCTGCTGATTAATTGGCAATTAAGATTTAATGAGCTACAGCTGTGTGCAATTATCAATCAGCAAATTTCTAACAATGCATCCCACAATGCACCGCTTCAGTCCTTTGACAAGTATGGAGCTTTTCATGGAGAGTTAACTTTTTCAGGAAATGTCAATCAATTCATTTAAACACCGGCTGTGTCTCGTTTGGAAGGATGCGTCCTCCGGAGGTCGCATTTGTCAGCTGCATACGTCATCGAGGCGTATACATAAAAGTCATTGACAATAGATAAAAAAAATAAGAAAAAGAAAGAGGAAAAAAAAGGAACATGACGGCCTCTGTGACGTATGCGGCCGACACATGCGACCTCCGGTGGACGCATCCTTCCAAACGAGACACAGCCACTGTTAACACATTAGAATCATTATAAGCTAATTAGTAACTATGGTAATGAAACACAGGGAGTGACAACCACATTTATTTGTAGGAGTGAAGTTGTCCTTCTGTGTGTGTACACAATAAAGAAGTCGCTCCGACTACCAGCAATGTTCAATGATTGACAGAAGATTCATGGATGCCAAAAGTTTCACCTGTTTGGTGTTTTTGACCATATTAACATTAGTATTATCATTTGTCAGTTACAAATAGTTGTACGTTTGGTTCAGTAAACAAAATACATATTTAATAAAAATGTTAGTGTCATTACCTGAATAATTTCAGGAATTAGGTTGCAGAATGTGGTTGACTCCTGTAAATAACCAGTAAATAACTGAACTCTGTGTGAACAGGATTAAGCAGAGGAGTGAAGTGTAGTGACAACTGTTTTTAGCTGTGTGTTCCCCCTATTTAATCCTTTTAGCCTATTGTTATTCCTTTGCAGATTCCTTTGTTGAGATATTTCCTTATTCTGACCTACATGACTATATGCGAGTGCCATAACACACTGATTAAAGGTATCCTGGCACACATACAGTACATACCATCAGTGTTTGTGTGTGCCATCAAACCGGCTGATTATGGCAGACTAGCACACTGAATTGCACTTAACCTTCACCTCAAATTCAAAGTGGGAATATGTGTGAGTGTGTTTGTGTGTGTGAGTGTATGTGTGTGTGTGTGCGAGACAGAACCGGTCATGTGACTCTCACCCTCTTTTTCATTAGAATCTGGTACCTCAACCCATCTGTTCAAAATGAAGACAGTGGGGTGAGATGAGGGTGTGATGGAAGAAACTCTATTATCACTTTTCACTCATCCATTCTTTGGTACATTTCTCTCCCTGTCTCTCTCAATATGAAAAACGGTTTCCTCTGAGAATTTAAATGTTGATGCGGCTATCCTTATGAGGACTCTCCATAGACATAATGATTTTTATACTGTATGAACTGTAGATTCTATCCCCTATCCCTTCCTCTAAACATAACCCTCACCAAAAACATTTTTTACATTTTCCAAAAATTTATGTTTTTTAAACTAATTGAAATATGGGGACAATAGAAATGTCCTCATAAACCACATAGAATTTTAGCATAATACCCTTGTAATTACCAGCTTGAAACCTAAAAAACTGTCCTCGTAAACCACCCACCCACACCTTCCCACTGTAAATATGAGGTGAAGGATAAGTGCAATTCAGTGTGCAGGTTTGCCAGAATCAGTTGGTTTGAGGGCACTGATGGTACAGTTTGTACTGAAAGTGTGCCAGCATACGTTTACATATACATTGCAAAATACAGCCATTTCGCACTGCACTATTCCTCATACCATCTCAGGTCATTTGATTGAGGTAAGGGTCTCTGATTTCAAGATCACACAGATCACTTTACGTCAGCGTGTTATTGCATGTTGATGTCAGGCATACTGAAGATCTTCAGTAAAGGCTTGTGCATGTATAAGCATTTTCTTTTCTAAATGTTTTGATATACCTGGCAAAATTTAAAACTGTGTTAGGCGAGTAGGTAGTCCGGTCTGTGTGGGTCTCATCAGAACACAGTGTGTTTCTCTACAAATGCAATGTGGTCACATGTGTCCCTGAACACTTCTGAATGTTGTTTGAGCGATCAGCTCACATGTAGCATTAGACCCTGTTTACATCTGTATTTATCACTGTCCACTTGGGTGAGCTGATAAACAGAGACAGATGTTAATTCCAGATGTAAACAGTGTTTATGACCTTTTATAATAGCTAAACTTACATATAAAACTCAGAAATGCATAAACACCTACTAACATTATTGTTATATAGTGAATATTTAGACTAGTGGGAGCAAAAGGGGGTGGGGGGTGTTATCATGTTATTATGACGTCATAGTCCACCAATACCAAAATTATAGTATTATGAAAAAGTTGTCCATTAATCCATAGAATAACCTACTTTGCAGGTTTAATTCATAGCCTTCTAATTAGCTGTTGTTCTCTCAGACAGAGCAACATATAGAAATAGATATAGAAAAACAAGAGAGACACGTGAGTTTTGTTGGGTTTGTGGTTTAGTCCTGGACATGTTCGGAGTGAGAATCGGAATTTGGAATTTGTCTGCTCTGTTTTCCAAGCCCCCCTTCCTTTGCCTGGAGCTACAAGAATGTACCTCTGCACAGCTGGCCAAACACACTCTCATACAGAAGAAAAACACATGCAAATACACCTTATTCAAATTGAAAAAGAATAAAAAATCAAACACATGCTGGGAGTATGGTTAATGCTTACATACATATGCACACAATTCCAAGACATGCTTGTGTGCATGCAACAGAAATGAAAAGAACAACTTGCTATACAACACTGTACTCTAGTCTAGAGCAAGAAAGGCTCTCTATTGGGATAAATGAAGTACCCCCCCTCTCTTTTGCAGTGAGATGGTTAGCTCTGCCATGTGGAATGTGCAGCAGGAGCAGCCTGCATTTCATGACAGGGTGGAGTGATCCACAGCAGGGGGAAGTGGGGGGAGGTTATCCAGCAGGGGGTGCAGAAGGAGGTGAGCGAGTTTATAGGATATTTTTAGTAATGCAATCAAATACATATGCACACTTTCTCTCTCGTTCACATTTCCTATGTAATGAAAAATAAATGCTTGGAAATAAACATCAGCAGGAACTACAGCAGACAAAGATAAGCCATGAAGGTAAAACTCACAAGTCCACACACAAACATACATATGTATACAGTTTCTCACAAAAAATTGCCCTAGTGCAGACACACTTATGCATGTTTTGCATAATGCATTTATACACCTACTCAAACAGATGTGCACACACACACACACACACACACACACTGTAGAAAAACATCAGGGAAAACTTCACTCTAAGGACTCGTTTCTGTCACACAATTTAGTCAAAACTTAATTTTATAAATTGTATATTATTCTTGACCCCAGGATTTGGTCAGGTCTTTAACTTTCACATCTGAAAGTCACGTGGTGCCTGTTTAGTTTCACTAATTTTAACTACATTATTATTGCCCTACTGTAATTTCCTCTATATATTTATCTGTTATATCTTATTTTTATTCTTATTTCACTGTTTATGTATATATGTTTGTATGTATATGTTGTATATGTATATTGTTTTGTATTCTCTTTGCACTGGAAGCTTCTGTCACCACGACAAATTCCTTGTGTGTGTAAGCATACTTGGCAATAAAGCTCATTCTGATTCAGTTTTTCACCAACATCATGTCGCTTCTGAAGATATGGATTAAACCACTGGAGTTTTATATTTTCCAACTGGAAAACTGGAGGATTACTTTTATGCTGCCTTTATGTGATTTATGTAGCTTCAAATGTCTGGTCACCATTCACTTACATTGTATGGACCAACAGAGCTGAGATATTCTTCTAAAAAGCTTTGTTTGAGCTCTGAAGAAGAAAGAAAGTCATACACGTCTGGGATGGCATGATGGTGAGTAAATGATGAGATAATTTAAATTTTTGGGTGAACTATCACTTTAACTAATGTTAACTAGGGTGCACTGATCGATTGGCCACAGATTGGTATCGGCCGATATTCACGTCATATGAGTCGATCAGAGATCGTTAATTTGTCCGATCACTCATTTTGCAAAAGATGTGCAGCTCCTTTAAGACTTGAGCAGCACTGTCATGGCATCACGGAGTGTAGGGAATACTGGCATAGTGTTGTAAGACAACAAACTTGATTCAGCAGTTAAGAACGATGCGGTGGGAGAGGTATGGCGAATATGAACATTTTGTGTAAAAATATAAAATAAGGAATAATTATAATTATATGAAATAATGACAATGAATTTATTATAATTAATTATAACCAAAACTGTCACATTAAGTATAATTGCACCTATGGGTTATCAGTTTCTCTTTAGTTTGACACAAGGCTTATTTGTTTTACTTTGCTATGTTAATATAGAGAATAACTTGTTAGCCTATACTTGTTTTAAAGAATTTTATAAGCCTTTAAATCTTTTTTAAACTTTTTTTATCAGCAAAAACTAGGCAAAGTGATATTACTGGAAAGAGGACAATTCAATTAATAGTGACAGAATAAAGAAAGCTTATATAGCCAGATGTGACAGATCCTAATAAAAGGTGAAATGATCGGTATCGGCCGATCAGTTGACAAGAAGATTGATAATAGGCTGTAAAATTCCTGATCAGAGCAACCCTAATCCCAACAAATACAACCTTATTGTAAAGTAAATGAATGCAAATGCTTAGCTAAGCAAGGCTGATTTCATGATTCATAATGTTATGCAAGTGTCATGCACCACAATCTCTGTATTGCCATAAAGGGTGCTATTGCAGCAATTAGTGTAATCTACTATTGTAGATTTTCATTTTCAGGTCATTCCTGTTATGGCAGAACAACTCTTTGAACAGAATCTGCTGTGACATTTTTTTAAAATGAATTGAAATATCTACATATTTAGAGTTAGCTACCTGAATATTTAATGGAAAGGACATTTGAAGGTAATTCTTATCGATCCTATTACGTACAAGATTTGTTACCACCAAACAAACAAATGAATACATATTAAATATGTACAACGGGACCGAGCTTGCAATGCATTGACCAAGCAATGCCCGTTTGCATACCTGCTCTTGTGCAGAGTATGTTACTTGCCTTGCACACTGTGTATGTATCTTTTTGCATGCGGAAACCGAAATATATTTGGTACATTTAGACTTCCCTCTCTCTGTCTCAGTTGGTTGGAAATCAATATATGAATTCATTTTAATATCAGTGAAAGCACATAATACATCAGAGATATACCTTGCGCACTCCCAAAATTTGTGCGCCCCTTCAATGAGTAAGTTTATCCATATATGACATTGCTTAAATCTAAGTGCCTTACAATAATAAACAGAACAAGAGTTCAAGCACCTATGCGCCTCTGTCCCAACAGTTCCCCGTTTTTCCTTTGGTAAGATCACACACACAAATATTTATTCTGACCTCACATGGATGGAAAAGCAACGAGGAAGAAAACTTCTTGGAAAATCTGCTCCACATTTCCACAACATCTCGACCCACCGTGATCCTGAACATCAAAGTCTGTGTGTGCCCGGTTGCATATTTACTCAGCAAACACTTTGGTTTTATTGCTAGGACACCTGCTTGGGGCACGTGCTGAAGCATGACAAGGCAGAATGAACTCTGACCTTTATGAAGGCAACCTCATTGACCCGGCTTTTCAGGTGGCCAACGCAACCTTTTGACTTTTCACCTTTACCCTCTGGCCCTGTTCTACAGCTTGCCAAGATACTTTAAAAGTGTGTGTGCCTATGTATGTATGTATGTATGTATGTGTAGGATGAATGTAAGAGACATATGTAAATCATCTGGACATTTGTGATCATGTGTAGACAGTATGCATGCCTTCAACTAAACATACTCCTACACACAGTACAAACTTTACATACTCGCTAACCAACTGCAGTTCACTTTAACCCTGCGCTAGCTGCGCTGGTGTAGTAACTGCACAAGACTTATATTTATTGACATTTATTGACATTCTTTGCAGCCAAAAGATGCCTCCTTTCTGTATAAATAAGGCACATAGGTAGTGCCTCACCATTCACAAAACTCAGCACTATTTGCCTGGCACAATTAACATTGTCCTATTACTGCACACAGAAAGTGGGCGGGAAGTGGACTTTATTTAAAATACATATTTGTGTACATTTTCTAGTGATCATAGCAGCAGTAATTTATCAAAAGATGATCAAATGATCTATATCCAGACAAGACATGCAGTCTAGCAAACTTGTGGCAATTTAAAGAGCCGTTTCAGGTGCCAGTGTCACAGTGGTGAAACAATGTAGTCCCATTGAAGTACACCAGATTGCCGTAGTCTAATGCATCCTCCACAACCTAGCACTCAGAGTATCCGTGAATATTGCGTTTAGTCTTAATTTTGTTTACAAAATCAAATTCCTTGAGTGAATCCAGCACTACAGAAGCACAGAAAAAGAAAGCTTTGTGCATACTACAAGACTCGCAGTTGGCATTCTGAGCACAATTATATACTTGGGTGCACTTCATTTTTCTATGTGTCGTTCCGTCTCTCGCATGGTTGAGTGCTCAGCCTATTATTTTTGGCCTTTAACAACTCACAGTTCTTTTGTTTATGGTGGTGTTGGTGTGCACACTAAACGACAGCCTAGGTGCGCTGCATCTATTCAGAAATTAGAAACTCAAGTACATTGCAATGGGAGAGTTTATGCATTGATGACACAGAGTAGGAAGATGTGGGTATCAGTTTGATGTTTTACTGCATTTTCTAATTATTATTGCATTTTTTTGACATCTCTTGCTCATTGTGGCCCACCTGACTACCTGTCTGTCAAACATGTTTTCAAATACAACATAATTTTTAAATCTGTCATAGCATCTGCAACTTGTTGGAGTTAGTCTCAGAAGTGTGCACAATACACGACCGGCGGTGAAGGACATGTGCTGCAATATGAGACTTTGCAGACTAGTCGATGACTCAAAACATCAAAGGCGACGAGCTTGAGTCGTGTAGTGTGTGTTAGGCTTAAACAACACTATCAGCCGACACAATTAATTCTCACTGAATTCCCCCTAAAGAATCTTCAGTCTTGAGTCTAAAAGCAATCAGAACGTGCACCCAGAAAGCACACAGACCTAATAAACTGCAGTCGGATCTGTCCTACAGACCCTATTAAGTGCATACTACAAGCTGAGTCAGCTACAGACAGCTCACACTTATACAAAACAGCACACACACGCAAAGGTGAACAGGCACGTGTTCTGGATTCTTTTAGCTCGCACACAA
This sequence comes from Xyrauchen texanus, assembly GCF_025860055.1. Classification (NCBI taxonomy): domain Eukaryota; kingdom Metazoa; phylum Chordata; class Actinopteri; order Cypriniformes; family Catostomidae; genus Xyrauchen; species Xyrauchen texanus. The sequence continues at coordinate 20,441,489 of NC_068277.1, read as the reverse complement.
AAGCGTGTGTGTGTTGGGATTATTGGTCAGTGCTTTGATAGCTGTTGGATGTCAGAAAAGGCAAGGCAACAAGTCCAAATAAGATGAGAGCAAGAGAGAGAGAGGAAGGGAAAAAAGGGTCAAATACACAAATGCAAACCACATGCAGCTGGTCTGTGTATGCCTCAGCACGTGAGTCCTGACACACACACACAAACACACATATGTACCGAATACACACTTTCCTAAGGGTTCAGGGAGTTTTTGTGTGTACACATGTATATATATTGCTGTTGTTTACATTCAACTTGGCTTTTGTGTACATTACAAACACACACACACACACACACACACACACACACACACACACACACACACACACACACACACACACACACACACACAGTGGTTTTGGCCCATACAGAGAGAGTGAGTCACCTTTTGGATTTAAAGGGCTGCCAAAAATGTAAGAATAGAGCGGAAAAACAAAAAGAAAGAGTAGGAAAGACTCACAGAAAAACACACTGACCAGAGACTGAGTCACATTAGTCCAAATCCATCAAACCACTGAAAAACACTGTGGTGCCACTGCCTTCTATTGGGCAGAGAAACACGTGTTCCTCCCAGAGCGGGCCCAGAGGGGCCGTCGACCTGTCTAATCTCCACCCCAATACAGATCCTGTCTGTCTACAGATAACGTGAGAAAGACAGACAGGCTCTCAAGTGTCTTGGAAGTTTTTTTTTTTAACACTTGGCTTCACTTTGGACTTCAAACATGCCACAGAATTAGAAAGATTAAATCCACTTCTGCCATGTGTCTCACACACACACACACACACACAATTACATAGTACAACTCATCATGTTACACTCCCCAATTAAAGCATGAGTTTTGTTGGAGTCTGTGTTGAGTGAGAGAGAAGGGATGGTGACTGCTGAAATCTGTGTATGTGTGTGTATAATGTGCTGAGGGTTGAATGTGAGTGGGGGTTCTCTTACGAGAGGTTCTCTCGTATTGCGTAAGCTAGCTTATGCTACGGGAAAGATTAATCTTTTCTGAGATATTGAAGCCAAAAAATTATCCTTAATTTTGTATCCATTGTCAACGCAGTGCGGCAGCTGCAGACCTTGAGCGGGCTAGCTAGCGAGCTCATTGGTTGATCTGCGGCAACTGCTGCAGCCTATAGACGAGCTTGGGCGAACTCGCATCCAATGAGAGGCATCCGAGCGCTCACTGCATCAAAGCCCGCCAAAAAAGGGCGTGACTAGAGTGCATATAAGCGTAATTCGTAGGCTGGAACCCTGATTTTCATCTCTTCAGCGAAGCTCTTCGCATCACTGAATCGGACGCCGCGTCGCCGTTCGAGGGGCATCAAGCAAGCGTGGACAGCGCTCGAAGAAGCCGGCTGTCTTCGCCACCTTCAGCCGTCCTGCGAGCTACGCCATCCGGCGACGTATCCTAGCTAGTTCTTAAGCTAGTTCTTAAAGAACTTCACAAAAGAGTACGAGCGTCTTTTTTAAGATGCCTCGCTCCACTTGCGCCTCATGCCGCGCTCCTCTCAGCACCGGAGACCGCCACATCATCTGCGCTCTCTGCCTGGGACTGGGGCATGCAGAGCTCGCCCTCGCCGACGGCGGATGCGATCTCTGCGAGGAGCTGCCTATGTCGACCCCTACGGGCTCGACTTCGGCGCTCAGGACCCGAAGCCGCCGCGCGCCTTCCGTTCAGCAGCGCAGAAAAAGCGCCGCTCTCAAAGGCTGCGGAAACAGTGGTAGAAGCGATTGCCTGCGCGGAGCCCATCCCTCGAGCATCGCCTTCACCCTCCCGCCCACCGGAGCCGCGCAGTTGCCGCCCGGCGGCTGCTCTGCTGCCATCTCCGGACCGAAGCGGAGGATAAGGGCTGTTCCATCATGGCTTTGGACAGCGAGGAGTGGTCAGGCTCACACGCCTCCTCCTCGGCCCAGGAATCCAGCAAGACCAGCGCCCGAGTCGAAGGGAACTAACACGCCTCCTCACACAGGCCGTCGACCGCCTCGGGCTCAGTGGTCACCGCCCTTGAGCAGGCACCCAACAGACTTGACGGCTGCTTTCTACAGAGCCGCCCGGCGCGCAGCACCCGCTACCGGTGCGCTCCCTTCCTGCGGAACTCCACGCCGAGCTTTCCAAATCATGGAGCAGCGCCTTTCTCGGCCAGGGTCCGATCCCACGTCTCCACCTCTCTTGCTTCGATTGGGCGGCGCCACTGAGAAGGGCTACGCTTCCATCCCTCCGGTCGAGGATGCGGTAGCAGCACACCTTTGCCCGCCCTCCGCGAGATGGCGGTCTAAATCAGTGCTCCCGTCTAAGGCCTGCAGAAAAACTTCCGCCTGTGTTGGCGCACCTATTCCGCCGCCCGGCCAAGCTGCATCTGCTCTGCACTCTATGGCCGTCCTACAGATCCTCCAAGCGGACCTTCTGCGGGAGTGGGATGAGGAAAGCAGGCATCCAGAGGCGGTTGCAGACATACGGAGTGCTACGGACCTCGCCCTCCGGCTGCCAAAGCTGCAGCCCAAGCTATAGGGAAGTGCATGGCCGCTGACTGTGACCGAGAGACATATGTGGCTAACGCTAGCCAACATGGGAGAAGCAGAGCGCTCTACATTCCTCAACGCACCGCTCTCTCCATCCGGTCTCTTCGGCTCCGCGGTGAGTGGTATCATTGACCGGTTTTCAGAGGTCCAAAAAGCCACACAAGCCATGAATCTCTTTCTGCCTCGTCGCGCTAGCTCCTCTGCAAGCCGCCGCAGACCGCCGCCCCCCCGCGGGCCTCGGACTAGAATTGCGCTGAAACCTGAACAACCGAAGTCCTCCTAGCTTTGTTGACAAAACGACGGATCAGTCCCGCTGCGGCCGGACCACCATCAAAGCTTCGCCCCCGTCAGTCCCCTTCCTTCAGGCTACTACAGTGGTAGATTCAGCAGCCAACAAGCCGGTGTTAACGCCGCTTGCCTGCGGCTCAAACGCCGTTTTCACGGCGACCCAAATAAATCTGGTAAAGAGCAAGCATGCCATATGTGTAGAAAATGTGCCCACAACCCAGTGTTCACCTCTACACACAAGCATTACACATCCCGTGTCCATACCAGAGAGCAAACATGTCTTATGTGTAGAAAATGTGCCCACAATCCAGTGTTCACCCCTACACACAAGCATTACACATCCCGTGGCCCTATCACGGCACACTCACATAAAGCGATTCACGAACCGCTCGAGTGTTAGGGTTAATAAGCGCACCCACGAATCCGTGCAGCGCCCATTCTCTGGCCGCTCTGTCACCACGACCAGCCTTATGTGTAGAAAATGTGCCCACAATCCAGTGTTCACCTCTACACACAAGCATTACACATTCCGTGTCCCCATCAGAGCACACTCAAAAGCGGTTCACGAACCACTTTCGAGTGTTAGAGTCAATAAATGCGCTCACGCGAATACGTCGCGGCGCCCATTCTCTGCCTGCTCTGTCACACGGCCAGCAAACACTTCTCTGTATGTAAGTCCCGTGCCCGTGACTATGCTTGCGTATCACTTAACAGGCGTGACTCTTTCCCCATTCACCTCAATCGGAAGTCACTCACAGAACAGCCTGTCCATGCTGTCTGCGAGCAGTCCAGCATAAGCACAGTAAGCGGCTTACACATTTTGTTCAGCTGCTGTGTGCGGCAATCAGAGCGATTTGGCCTCTCACCCTCTAACATTATGCTTCAAAGCGTGGGAAGATATTCCAGGGATATCCGAATGGGTGTTAAGCACAATAAAACAGGGCTATTTGCTACAGTTCGATCGCTGTCCTCCTCGCTTCAGAGCTGGCTCGAAACTACTGTGAACACGGAAGCAGCGTGCATGCTTCGTTCAGAAATAGCAAACCTTCTGTGCAAAAGGGCCATAGAGAGAGTGCCGCCTCCCTGAGCTGAGTCGGGGTTTTACAGCCGTTATTTTCTTGTCCCCAAGAAAGACGGCGGCCTCAGACCAATATTAGATCTCAGGGTTTTGAACAAAGCGCTTGCAAAAAGACCGTTCAAAATGCTTACAACCAGCAAACTCCTCGCGCTTGGCACAATCACATACGGAGCTTCTGTCTCACAGGACAGTTCTCCTCAGTCATCTGAACAGTTTGGGCCTTGCAGTCAATTGGACCAAGAGCTCACTACAGCCCTGTCAGACAATTTCCTTCCTTGGAATAGAACTAGACTCAGTGGCAATGACGGCTCGCTTATCTACACAGCTGGCCGTGTGCACCGACTAGCCAGCGTCATTTCAGATGAACAGCCTCACACCTCTGAAGAAGTTTCAGAGAGTGCTAGGCTACATGGCCTCAGCCGCAGCAGTACTTCAACTGGGTTTACTGCGCATGCGCCTGCTTCAGCATTGGCTAAACACCCGCGTCTCGCCGGGCTTGGGCCACAGGCCGCCAGCCAATCAGAGTGACTCAGACCTGTATTTCAGCTCTGCAGCCCTGGGCAGTGGCCGAGTGGTATCAGCGGGAGTGATGATGGGAGCTGTATCTCGCCGAAAAGTCATCTCGACAGACGCGTCCAACACGGGTTGGAGCGCGGTCTCGCGAGGGCTCTCCGGTTTTTGGCCTATGGTCAGTTCAGGAAAAGCTCCTTCACATAAATTGTCTGGAAATGATAGCGGTCGATGCACGCGCTCATGCGCTTCCTCCCGATCATTCAGGGTCACCACGTCCTGGTCCGCTCGGACAACAGGTCTGTGGTATCCTATCTAATCCGTCAGGGCGGTGTCAGATCCAGGAACCTCTTCCATCTGGCCAAACGCATACTGAGTTGGTCCCAGCGCCACCTGCGCTCGCTGAGGGCGACGACGCGTGCCAGGCCACCTGAGCGACGGCCCAGACAGACTGTCCAGAGACAATATTCCCCAGGGAATGGTCCCTGCACGCTCAAACAGTCCAGACTTTATGGCGCATATTCGGCAGAGCAGAGATAGACCTCTTTAGCGTCAGAAGAGAACTCTCACTGCCCAATATTTTTCTCGAGCGAGGATGCGCTGGCCCAGGACTGGCCCAACCACCCGCTTTACGCCTTCCCTCCCATCTCGCTATTGCCACAGGTAATGCAGAGGATCAGGAAACTCGCCACTCGGTGCTCCTCATAGACCCGCTGGGAGAATCAAACATGGTTCCCGGAGCTTACGCAGCTGTCACTGACAGCGCGTGGCCCATCCCAGTGAGAGCAGATCTCCTCTCGCAAGCTCGTGGAACGATCTGGCATCCCCACCCAGAGCTGGGCGCTACGCGTGGGTGATCAACGACTACCCGTCGCTTTGCCAGAAGGAGTAATAAACACCATCATACACGCTAGAGCCCCCTCCACGAGAAGACTCTATGTGTCAAAATGGTCTGTGTTTTCAAAATGGTGCACCGACAGAGACCTGGACCCACGGACATGTGGGATGTCGCCGCTGCTCGTGTTTTTACAAGGGCTGCTGGATAAGGGCAGATCCCCATCCACGCTCAAAGTGTACGTGGCGGCCGTCGCGGCGTTCGCTGAACCCCTGCACGGCCAGTCACAGGGTAAAAACGAGCTGGTCATCCACCTCCTCAGGGGAGCTAGAAGGATGAACCCTCCGCGCCCCCCATCGGTTCCTATCTGGGACCTTTCTATAGTTCTCGAAGCTATGAAAGCCCCCCCTTTCGAACCGCTTTCCGCTGTTTCGAAACACCTCTCACTTAAAACCGTTTTTCTAACTGCCCTATCATCAGTTAAACGGGTGGGAGACCTTCACGCGCTATCTGTCAGCGCTGCGTGTCTTGAGTTTGGACCAAGTGACTCCAAGGTCATTTTAAAGCCTAGACACGGCTACGTCCCCAAGGTGGTCGGTACTCCTTTCAGAGCACAGATCATTTCCTTGTCGGCGCTACCAGCATCTGATAGCGAACACGACGCCAATCTCCTTTGCCCAGTCAGAGCACTGAGATTGTATACTGCGCGCTCCGCATCTTTCAGAAGCTCCGAGCAGCTTTTCGTTTCGTTCGGAGGGCGCACCAAAGGTCTCGCCGACCTCGAAACAGACACTGTCCAGATGGATAGCTATTGCTGCCGCGTACGCGTCAAAAGACCTACCATGCCCGCTAGGCATTAAGGCTCACTCCACTAGAGGCATGGCCTCCTCGTGGGCATGGTCCAGCGGGATTTCCATTCACGACATATGTGTGGCAGCGGGTTGGGCTTCCCCCTCCACCTTTGTTAGATTTTACAATCTGGAAGTACCCGCTCTGCAGGCTAAACTGCTAGCGGTTTAATACGCTACAGCTCCCCTGGTGAGCTGCATTAATGGGACACAGTCCACACAGACCAGCACCGCCGCTCTGATATGTGCTTATGTACTACACACACACTGGCCCGCACTCTTGCCGGCCAAATATTAATTCCCCACTCACAAGGGCTCCCCCGGGTCCCCCTTAATTCCCTGGGGCTCATGCAGTGGATGCTTGGCTCGCACGGCGTTGACAAAGGGTTCCCGTAGCGTAAGCTAGCTTACGCAATATGAGAGAACCTCTCGTAAGAGAACGAATCGGTTACTAACGTAACCTCGGTTCTCTCTAGATGAGGGAACGAGTATTGCGTAACCGGCCGTGCTTCGCGCCACGCAGCGATTTTTCGCTTCATTCAATGAAAACCAGGGTTCCAGCCTCACGAACTACGCTTATATGCACTCTAGTCACGCCCTTTTTGGCGGGCTTTGATGCAGTGAGCGCTGGACGCCTCTCATTGGATGCGAGTTCACCCAAGCTCGTCTATAGGCTGCAGCAGTTGCCGCAGAGCAACCAATGAGCTCACTAGCTAGTCCGCTCAAGGTCTGCAGCTGCCGCACTGCGTTGACAATGGATACAAAATTAAGGATAATTTTTTGGCTTCAATATCTCAGAAAAGATGAATCTTTCCCGTAGCGTAAGCTAGCTTACGCAATACTCGTTCCCTCATCTAGAGAGAACCGAGGTTACGTTAGTAACCGATTCGTTTCACTGCATTGGGGGGGGGGTCTGGATGAGTCTGGACAGAGGTCATGTGAGTTTACAGTGTCTTAAAAGTTTTTGTATAAGTACCAAGGTTGCTGCAGAGTTTTTAAAATCAAATTTAAGACTTTTTAAGACCTTTTTCCAAGACCTTAATTAATTAATACTGTATCCTATACCAAAACAAACCCACTAAATTCACAATCTATTAAAAAAGTTTAAAATACTCACTTTTTCCACAAATATATCACAATAAAATTGTTTTATGTACCATTATATAAATAAATATAATTTAGAGGTCAAGCAATATTGGATTTTGCTGATATGATGATGAGTTGAAAAAAGCCAATTAATATGCCAATAAATGTGCACTCCTACAACAATCTACAATGTATTACAATATAAACAGTTGTCATGTTTCCTCAACACTATACCATCATCATTAACAGTTGATCATTAGTGATCGCTTATCATACATTTCCAATGTTGCTTAGTGATTGTGAACTGCTCTGCAACAGCTAGAAACACTCTCAAGCCCCGTGAGCTTGGAGAAATACAACAGTGCCGCATTTTCACTATGAAGGACGCAGTGCATGCATTTATTTAATTAAATCATATTCTTTTGAAGTTTGATAATCACATTAGGTCATATCACGATTCCTGTCTTTCCACCGCCAAATTTAAGACCAATTTAAATCTTAAATTTCAGACACACACACACACACACACACACACACACGCACACACACACAAACAGATGTGTAAATCACAGATTCCAAAATGAATTCAATTTAGAGATACTGATGAGAGAAAGAACTTCATAATTTACACACCCAAACACACAATTCAGAACAGGAATATAAACTGTTGAAATGTTGTGTAAATACATAGAAGAAACACAAGAGTTTTAGTATGTACTTCTGTTTGCTTGTATGAGTCTCCTTAAAAAAATAAAATTTTAAGGAGCGTATGGGCATATACGTGTGTCCATTACACGTGTGTGTGTGTTTCTGTGGTTTGCACTCATTATAGCTAATGATCCATCTGTGTGAGAAGAACCTAATTAAAACACCATTGAGGACCACCCTGAGCTCCCCAGCCAGCATCTCTCTCTTTCCCTCTCCCTCTCTCTGTGGCTCGCTGTGGGTGGTGCACGGGGCGGTACTGGAGCTTAGATGCTGGTACCGTTCAGACAGGCATACAGTGAGGGCGAAGGATTCATTAACTAAAATACTTATGGGTTTGATGTGAGGCCACACACCACGCAAGACACACACACTGCCACACAGCGGCCACAACAGCTGCAGCAGAGCGTGTGTGTTTGTGTAATAGTTGTATGAGTTGGTTATAGAGTCGGCAATCAAAGTGAAATGATATCAAAGAAGAGCTAGTGTGAGAGGCACAGATAAAGCTTGTGCAGTGCCAGTGTTTGGGGGTTAACAGAGCTGGATGGAGACCAGCTTTGTCCCTTAAAGCCTCCAGGGACTATGGCACAGGCAGTGCCGGCTACAGCTCTGGCCCAGGGCCAGGCCACACACAGGGGATGCACACTCAGGAAAACCCATGGCCAAAAGGGGATCACCAGGCCATGCAAGGCAGACATGCCGCCCTGCAGCATCTGCACAATACCAGCCATGCAGCACTTCATTTGATTAAAGTTTTATGAATTAATTCCATTAGACACCATTTTGATGATGTAATTAAATTAAACATTAAAACATGGAACGGAAAACACAGACTCTGGAAAAGCTCAAACGCAATTAAGAAAAAAATCCAAGTAATTTGAAGCAATGTTTACTTAATTGAGAAACACTTGCAGACATTTTTTTAATTTACATACTATTTACATTGATATTTAACTTGTTAAATTGGCTTAAAGATTGTTTAGAATAACATTAACTATATTTTATGTGGTATTGAAATTGATATCGATAATCGTGAAATTTTACTGGTATTAGTACTGACTACTGAAATTTAGGTATCATGACAACCCTAAAAGGAATTTTGCAAATCAGGTAGTGCAGCAAAAACACCCAATAATCTATTGCTGAATGCAAATTGTACGACGCAGTTCCCCATCTTTCAGATCGGTGTTGAGGTTGTGGAGGACGCACAAGACTACTTTACTGGGACTGTACACAGTGCTCCACCATTGCAGTTCAGGCACCTATATCAGCACTTTCAAATGCAGAAAGTGCACTCAACTGCACTCCATGTATAGATATATGGCCAGTTCCAACACTCTTCTCCATCATTTGATCACTTACAGCTGCCATGATCAATTCCTCCAAGCAAATAACGGTGAGTTCTGTAAATAAGGCACAATCTGTGATAAGATAGAAAGGAGGCGCGCTTGCACTTAAAGGAATGACAATGAGTTTATTTAAATACTCATTTAAATATATTTAAGCACATTTAGCACCTGGGTAAACTAGAATGTGGGTGGTTGGTGTATAAGATGCAAGTTTTTGCACTTAAATAACACCCACCCCAAAGTGCAGGAAATGTTTATGGTATTTGCCCCTTTAAGCTGTGATGCTTATGTGGGCAATGAAGGTTCGAGTTCAAGAAGCCTGTTTCCCTCCTACACAATACTTTTTGTCTCTTCTCTATTTCCTCTGTCAATAATAAATGAAAAAGAATAAAAATTATGAAGATAATATTAATAATAGCATAATACAATAGTATGATATTTAGTCTTATAATTCACTTGAATTGTAAGCAAATGTTAAACCAGTAAATAACTGGAAAATGAATGCACTGCCTCGAGACAGATTCCATGATTTCAATACGAAACACAGACAAGCACTGTTTGTCTGCTTTCTCTCCATCTCTTTCTCCCTCTCTTTATCTCTCTCTTCCATGATATGTTTGTGCCGGAGGGTATAGAGCAGCCAGAAGCAGTTTTTTCCTTTAATAGGAACCACACATAATTTCATAGGTGGCATTTCCATGATGGCAGTGCCAATAATGTCTGTGTACTGTTGCTGGGAATTACATCATCACATTGGATGTTGCTGCTCAGGGATTTTTGGACAAATTGGTGTTTATGAGTCTGTGTGTGCATATGTGTGTACAAGGATTAATGCTTTGTGCCTGGGCAAGTGACCTCTGCATTGAAAAGACAAACCAAAGATATCAAGTTACCGCATTTCCCCCTTTTTCTCCCACCCTGTCTCTCTGTCTCTGTCGGGTGTAGGGTTTCTCCAGGCTCCAGACAGAGGCACTAATAGGGCACTCATCCCAAGACACCAACAACACAGGGGACAGAGAGAGTGAGAGAGATAGGCAGGGGGTTGTGTGCATAAGATGGAAGAAAGTGTGTAATTGATGGCACACTTGCATGCTATCAGTAAAAATTAGAGCAATGGGGTTGTGTTAAAAGAAGAGGAACAGGAGACTTGTGTGTGTGTGTTTACAGGGAACTTTTACAACTGTCATGCTTCATGTGATATAATCAGCATTCTAAAGATAAATATAAAATGTGCAATTACACAAGCACTGTGTGTTGGCAGTATGTTTATGTGTATTTTACCAGATTTAGTATGCTACTGTGGATACAAACTAATGATGGATCCACTGCCTGACAAACACTCCCCTACAACTGCCTTTTCAAGATGCTCTATTTCTCATGGGGTGCCCCCTTATCCTTACCCCACCCCCAAATCCCTCATGAACTCTTAAGAGTTTCTGGCAATACAAACTCCTCCCACATGACCCCCTGTAGCTCCGCCTCCAGCTTATGAGGTTATTACTAATGACGTGGTTGTTGTAAGGCCAATTTAAGTGGCAGGCAAAACAGGACAAAACTAACAAACCTTCAGTAAACACAAACAATACATGCAACAGCTCCAAGCAAAGAAAGATGTATTGAATAATATATAAAACAATGAATACATGGCCAATACATGCACAAAATTCAAGAAAATTCTAAAGCTTTATGAACTTACAACTAATAAACGCTTCCAGTCGTGTGCCAGATGCATTTACCATTATAATAGTTTCCCCAAAAATAAAAATGTGGTCATAATTTACTCTTTCTCACCGCTCCATGCCTTTCCCACATGACATTCTTTCTTACGCAGAAAACAAAAGGAGTTGTTTGATTGATGTCATGGGCCATCTTTTCAATAAAATAGCAGTTGATAGTGACTTATTTTAAAACTTAAAAGGATCCAAAAGTATCATAAAAGCAGTCCATGCGACTCGTATTACATATTCCAAGTCGTTTGAAGGCATATGATACGTTTTGGTAAGAAACAACCTGAAATTTAACCCTTGTGCATCAATAAAAAAAGAAACTTAGAGGTCCTTCGAGGACAACAATGTCCATGTCAAAAAACTGCCATAATAATATTAGATATTAATATTATGTCCACTTTCAATTAGTTAGTTTTTTTAACCAACATCAGTCCTGAACATAACTACCAAATATTAATTAATTTTCAGGATTTTAACCCTGTACATGGCAGTTTTTTTTTTACATAATACCACTGTTGATTTTTACACACACACACACACACACACACACACACACACACACACACAGTTGTGTTTCCATGTTTATGGGGACTTTCCATAGACATAATGGTTTTATACTGTACAAACTTTATATTCTATCCCTAAACCTAACCCTCACTGAAAACTTTCTGCATTTTACATTTCAAAAACATAATTTAGTATGATTTATAAGCTGTTTTCCTCATGGGGACAAAATGTCCCACAAGGTCAAAAATTTGGGTTTTACTATCCTTATGGGGACATTTGGTCCCCACAAAGTGATAATACGCTCACACACACACACACACACACACGTTGTGTTTCCATGTTTATGGGACTTCCATAGACATAATGGTTTTATACTGTACAAACTTTATATTCTATCCCTAAACCCAACCCTACCCCTAAACCTAACCCTCACAGAAAACTTTCTGCATTTTTACATTTTCAAAAAACATAATTTAGTATGATTTATAAGCTGTTTTCCTCATGGGGACCGACAAAATGTCCCCACAAGGTCAAAAATTTCGGGTTTTACTATCCTTATGGAGACATTTGGTCCCCAGAAAGTGATAAATACACGCTCACACACACACACACACACACACACACACACACACACACACACACACACACACACACACACACACACACACACACAAAACACACTCTGACATCCATACCAACACACCTACACAATTTTTGCTGCATCATTTATTCAATTGGCCTGAGGTGCTCTATTATACACAAAACAGAAAAATAGGAAAAAAGCATATATTTGCTCCATAGGCTAAACATGATACAAATGGCGCCATCTGGTGGAAAATATAAAAACATTTTGAAGCCAGAGCTCTGGAATGAAAGCATAATATAATAGAATTCATGATTTTATGCTTTAATGGCACTGGGATCAAATATTGCAGTTTTAATGGGTTTAAATGGGGACATTTTTGTCCTGAAGGTGCTGACTGTAACTATTTTGTGTACACAGTGTATTATAGAAGTATTTTAGGAACTGAGGTTGAAATATCAAAATTCCTCCAAAAACACACACCTTTGGCTAAATGTATGCCAGTGGCATTAACACAATTAACACATAATTATCGAAAAGTGTAGAAAAGTAATTTTTCACCAAAAACTACCATATGTCTTCAGAAGTCTTGAACTACTACAACTACAACTTTTATGATACTTTTGGAATATTTGTAGTCTTTGAAAGAAGGCACAATCCACTGCCATTGCATTGACATGACGGCCCACATAATGTGCCCAAAAGTTTGTGGACACCTGAACACCAAAATTCTTGTGTTTTGTTGATCATTTAATTTAAAACCCATATGAATTAATCCCACTCTTTGCTGCTTCTTGCATTCTTCTGAAAAGGCTTTCCACTTGATGTTGGACTAAAGCTGCATGGATTTGCTCCCATTCAAGAGCTTCAAGAGGCCAGTGATGTTGAGTGAGGGACTCTGACTTGCAGTCAGCATCCAATTCATCCCAAATGTGTTCAGTGAGTTCAGGACTGAGCTTTGTGCAGGCCAGTCAAGTTCTTCCAAGGGCATTTATTGATGGAACAGAAAAGGACCCTCCCCAATCTGTTTCCACAAAGTTGGAATTCTTTATTGTGTGCTGTAGATTAAAGATTTGTCTTAACTGGAATTAATGGAATAGCCAAACATGTTAATTAAAAGGGCGTGTCCACAAGCTTTTGACCATATAGTGTATGTTACAGACGTTTCATAGCTTTTTAGCTAAATTAAAAATACACAAACATCAACACTGCATTATTTGCAGTGTCTGAAGTAATTTCACATGCTCAAAGCCTTTAGTTATTCAATGGATAGTTCTGGTTGTGGATGTTGACTGGTCCATACAAAATTCCAACATTTCTAAAATAAACAATATAGTCACAGCTATGATGCAACACACCTGTTCACCTAGCTACTTTATATATCACTGCACAACACCCTTGGAGGTCAACTATTACTCTTAGTTTACATGCTAATGTGCTTTAGCTATAATATTCACAATATAGGATAGAATCTAGTACCTTTTTGCTTTAAAATAACACAGGTAAATAAGAACCAATTTAAAATGGCACAGCTAACCCCCAGAAGCAATGATGTATCCATACACAGTCAGAGCAAATGTAAACAATACACAGAGAGGTTAAAATCTGACATAGACACATGGCTCATGTTATATTTGGATCTGTCTGCTGTGTGACTGTGCATTCATGTGATAGTTTTTGTAACTTTGGCATTCAGCTACTGCCAATAGACTGACATTCTATATACCGTTTGCTTTCTACTGGCAAAACAGTCTGTGCACACAGCCAATGCACACATGCATACAGACAAAGAAACAGACAATAAACTAGTGCACACAAAGACGCATAGGCAAAACACCCACACACACTGAATATATACCGATAGAAGGGGCTCTACATGAGGGGGTGTGTAGGTTAACACAGGTCTAGATAAAACAGTCGCAAAAGACTTGAAACAGTTTCAGGCAGTGCCTGTGTGATAAATGAAACAATATTCCAGGTAAGTGCGTGGGAGTGATTCAAGCCACTATATGTGCAGAGGACAGCAGCTACAGCACAATATAACTAATGAAACAGAGACACAAAGCGAGAGACAGATATTTGGTATGTTTACACGTGAGGTAACCCAAAAAAGGGTTAACAGTTTGAAAGGAAGGAAAAGAGAGTGCTTTCAGGCAGTGCACCTTATTTTTTTTCCCACTGAACCCCTCGCGCTTTTTAAACCACACGCGCACACACACACAGACACACAGACACACACACACACACACACACACACACACACACACAGTTCAACAGAATACGCTCTACCCCCGCTGGGAATAGCAGTCAGGCGCAGTACGTTGACACCAAACCACACACACAAACACTAGCACCAGCATACTACACTCACTTACCTGGAAACAGCTGACAGGTGTTCTAACACCAAAACACACACAAATGTTACCCTTTTTTCAAACTCTCTTCCAATTACAGCTAATAATTATATCTAAAAGAGATAATAAATAAATAAAGAAAATATTTTTCATGTTCATAATCCATCCCAATAGACAGAAAAATGACAAATGTGATTTCAATTGTTTCACCTAGACTAATGGTCGGGAACCTATGGCTCGCGAGCCACACGTGGCTCTTTTGAAAATAATGTGGCTTGCCAGGTGTCTCACCATTTACCAACATATGATCGATACAAACTTAAGAGACATCATATCAGTTTCCAGCAGAGAATGCGGGTAGGATTGCAAAGTAAATTATAATTCATTTGTCTCTAATTTGTTGTACAGCCTACCAAAGTCAGAAACAAGTCAGTTTACAATAATATATTTCCGGTTTTTCCATCCATTGTGCATTTGCAGTGCTAAGCGCAAGTCTCACGACACCAATCCACGGCCAAAACCACTTACGTTTCTATGGTAACCTCTCGCGCTCAATTTCAAACAGCTAGCTAGCTAGTTTGTGGAGATGGCGAAAAGAAAGAACGTGGAGCATCGAATATTCCAATATGATTGTACTGAAACACAATTTTATTGAAAGTTCTGGTGTTCTGCTGTGTCTGATTTGCACAGAATTATTGCGAGAGCCGAAGGAAGGCGTGTGCGGAGCGTCAGCGTAAACTGCAAGCTGGCCAGCAGCAGCTGCAAACATGGACCTGAATGCT
This sequence comes from Xyrauchen texanus, assembly GCF_025860055.1. Lineage (NCBI taxonomy): Eukaryota > Metazoa > Chordata > Actinopteri > Cypriniformes > Catostomidae > Xyrauchen > Xyrauchen texanus. Next base: position 20,426,287 of record NC_068277.1, on the reverse strand, counting down.
GCCAGCTTTGCTGGCTCATTGGAGATTGTAAGACAAGGAAAACCTTTTACTTATGTTAAGTGTGGCAACTGAACTGTTTGCTGATTTCCCAAACAAGGAAAAACCATTCAGAAAATAAAAGACGTGCCCCTGTCAGCCTGAACTGTGCATGACCGTGCCGTCATGATAGCGCGTGAGGTAGAGAGGGTACAGATCAAGAATGTAACTTTGGCAGATATAATTCTTACACTGGATGTGTCTACAGACACTTGTAATATTGCAGAGCTAAGCATTGTTGGGCGCTATGTTTCTGATGACACAATACGTGAATAAAGTCTGGCCATTCTGCCTATGAAGGATACAACTAAAGGGGAAGATGTTCTGAAAGTGTTTATAGATTTTTGTAACTGCCACTGGGCAAACTTTGTCTGTGTGCACTGACGGAACTCCAAGTATGGTGGGGAAACACAAAGGTTTTGTGTCTCTGTTATATGAGCAAGAAAAGAGGTGCATTTTGAACTATCATTGCGCCTTACATCGAGAAGCACTCTGTGCTCAGACAAGTGGGCCCAAAATACGTGAAGTAATGTCATTAGTAATACGAGTGGTGAATTTCATTGTGGCCTGTGCGCTGAACGAGCGCCAGTTCAAGAAACTGTTGGAGGAAACGGGGAGCAACTATTCCAGCCTGTTATTGCACAGCAACGTCCGCAAGTTATCAAGAGGAAGAGTGTTTGAACGTTTTGCTACATGCTTGGATGAGGTGAAGGACTTTATGGAGAAAAAAGGAATTGTGCATCCTGAGCTCACAGACTGGGATTGGCTGTGCAAGTTATATTACCTGGTGGACATTACTGGGCATGTGAACCAGTTAAACGTGAGGATGCAGGGACACGGGAACACAGTTTTTTCTCTTTACCAGGCTGTGTTGGCATTTGAATAAAAATTGGAACTTTTCACCAATGATATTGAAAGTGTTCGCCTCCTGCACTTTGAAACATTACGAGTATTCAGGGAAAATTGCCTCACAAATGAGCCCTCTCGTGATATAGCACTCAGTCAGTTGATGTCTTTCACATCCGAACTTTTTATATCATTCAAAGCACGTTTTGGGGACTTTCATGTGCACAGCAGTTTATTAAAATGTATCACTCATCCACATAAGACCACACTCAACGACGAACAGCTCAGGGTTATCCCCGGCACCTACGTTGCAAGTTTTGAGTCAGATAAGGCTGAGCTCATATCTGTAGAAATGTGGTTGACCAAATTTGTCACTCTAAATACCAAGCTGGAAAGCCTTATTTGTCAATGTGAACTTTTGGCAAAGGAACAGAAATGGAAGGACTTGGGGATGCTTGAACGTGAGGACAACCTCATATTGAAAACTTGGAATTAACTTCCCCCGAACTTTGCCACACTGCGACGCTTCAGTATGGCTGTGTTGACTATGTTTGGCTCCACGTACTCGTGTGAGCAGTCTTTCTCACATATGAACAATATCAAGTCCAACCAGTGCTCAAGGTTGACAGAGGAGAGTCTGAAAGCCTGCATGAAATTGAACTTGACCACCAATGAACCGGACCATAAAGCTATTAGCAAGACTATGCAAAGCCAGAAGTCACACTAATTGTGAGTGTATCTGTAATGTAGGGAAGTGCACTTATTCATGGAAATTTTAAATGAAGAATACGTTTATGGAGGCCTGATATAAGCCTTTTGGTAGTTCGTAAGCATTGGAAGTTATTTTTTGGAAGCACTGTGCTTTATGTTCACTCACTCACACACCTCGCACACATGCACGCACACACAAACACAGAGAACACTGAAGAGGTTTTATGCTGCTCAGGTGAAACTCAACCTCAAAGTGAGCCCTGCACACATCACAGACACACACAGTTAATATTGCAACATGTTACTTATAGTTTGTTGCATATTTGTTTGATTTTAAGTTGTCTATGGACCTAATAAAGGTTTAATGTTATTGAAAAATGCATTTTTTATAATAGTAAAATATTAGTTTTTGCAAAGGCTCTTTCAAAAAAAATGCATTAACAAAAAATAAAAATATGTCTCTTTCCTGAAAAAAGGTTCCCGACCCCTGACCTAGACAATGATGAGATTAAATGGAAAGCAAATGCAGACTTTTGTTCTAGCTTCTGAAATCTCAAATGTGAAACAAATGTTTCTGAAGATATCTAAACAATGTCACAAACTGTGCTCAGATCTGCCAAGGTTCCCAAGCCTGCAATAAAATGATCTCCAAATAAATAGTTCTCATCAAATTCTTCCTTATCTGAGCAATGCCATGTTTATTTTATATACCTCTTTAATTTTACTATAAAGTTCTTACTGTCTCCAGTGGAATTTTAGGTGAAATATCTGAGACAAAGAGTCTTCTCAAAAATTTGGTGTGTCGATTTTCAGCAAAATAATTACTTGAATTTCGGCCTGTTCCTCACAAAAAGCTATTATATAGCTTCAGAATACTTGGAATATAGTGCACAAGTCATATGAACAACTTTAATGAAACCTTTGGTGCTTTTTTGTTGTCATCTTTGGATCTTGATGCCATCCCACCCCAATCACTTTCATTTTATGGAAAAGAGCAGTGTGAACATTCTGCCTAATTTCTCCATTTGTGTTCCACTTCAGAAAAAAATTCCTATGGGTTTGGAATGACATGAGGGTGGGTAAAGGATAGGGTATAAATTTTTTCGTCTGCCATTTCATCTTGTGCACGGTCACATGCTCAAGTCTTTCCATGTATCCTCAAATTATATTTAAAAATTATATTATGAAAATATACATAGCGGTATGTGGAAAAGCAATGCACACTTTGGCCTTAAAGGAAGACAGTTTTCATTTCAATGCAACCTAAATGAGCTCTCCGGAGCTACTAAAAAATAAAATGTTCTTCTGGAGTTTCATCAAATTTGACTGAATGGCAGCTGCTCGAAAATAAGAGTGTTCGGCTTCTTGTGTGTGTCTGAATGTATAAGAAATCCAACAATTCTGAACTCAAGGACACCGGTGAGCTCTGCACAAAACTCATCTGGAAGAATATCTACCTTTAACACATACTGATGTAAAATGTACCATACAAACAAGAAAGGCAGAGACAGACAGGAAGAGATACACAGAACATTCTCTCCACACAACTATACTTTAGCTACTGTTGAACAAAGAGCCAGACGGAGAGAGACAAAGAGGGGCAGAATGAATCTCAGACAGTTTCGAGGAAAATCGAGGAGGGGGGATCAGTCACCTGAGAGAGGGAGGGAATGTGAGAGCAGACAGATCAAAGAGCTGTTACACATGTAGCCTGTCTTCTGTAATTCACATGCCTCCAGTCAATCTGCAGGGATCCTGTCCTTCAGAGAGCTTTATTACACACTGGCACAAATAGATATATACATCTAAACACACACACACACTTTTCTACACCCCATCTTTTTCCCTTCCTTTTCTGGCTTTAGACACTGATTTTCACTCCCTTCAGCTCTCTCTCTCGCTCTGTGCGATGCAATAAGATGAGCAACGCAGTCAAATAATGGCCTGTCATAGCAGTTAGTGTGCACGTGCATGTACACACACACACACACACACACACACACACACACACACAGTTCAGAGAAAAACAAAAGCAGTGGTGTGGTCATACAGAGAGTGAGATCACAGTAAGAATCTATTTTTTTTAAGTTTGTTTCTCATAACACTAACATTCAAATAAACTATTTCCAGCAAGGTTTTTGCTCCAGAAAAGACAAGAGAGAAAAAAAGTTTTTCATTCTCTCATTACTTTACAGTTTCACACAAAGGATTGACAGACTCAAAGGATTGAGTACAACATACATATATGCCCTTTGATTAGTATCCTATAATATTCTGAAGATAAATCATGCTGCTGCAAGTCTATCAATCTACTGCTGAGTACTGTCAGACTGTAAATGAATCAATGAATGAAATCAAACTGAAAGAAAGAGTAGATTCAAGCTAGTCTCTTAAACTGTCACTTAGTCTATATAAGTATCTATAAGTTATCAATGCTGCACATACACACATTCATACACACACACACATCTGCCCATCCTTCAGTCTCACAACTGATCCTGCCATCCTGTCTCACCTGTGAAGCTGCTCTATCCACTCTTCCTCTTCCTGTTGCCTTCTCTATCTGTTTCTCTCTCCTTCATTCTCCATCTCTTTCTTTCTGGAGCAGTGAGTGAGTGAGCTAGGGGAGGAGGAGCAGAAAGAGAGAGAGAGGGCTGCACTGTATGTATGCTCTTTAGGAATACAGAGAAAGAAAAGACAAAAAAGGAGATCCAAATAAGGATTGATAAAGCTCAAGGGCATGGGGTGGGGGGGTCTCGCTTGTTTGATTGCAATCGGAGCTACAAGCGGATCTATAATATATTTTAAGTGTTAATATATATTAAGGTTGCAGCGGTATACCGGTTTCATGGTATACCACGGTTTGAAAATTGACGGTTATTATACCATGTATATTTGCTTATCTACGGCATTGACAAAAAAATGCAACCGGACGGAGAATCTCACATGCGCGTGCGCATCTCCTTTATTCCTGGTCTGCCTGTAAGACTCATCAACTTGCGACACACACACACACACACACAGCGTGAAAATGTCAGAGAGAAGCGAGGCGAGGGGGTCTGACATGAGTGTGTGTGTTGTGTGAGTTAAAGCAGTGTTCTCAACTGGTCTATTCGGACTGGGTCGTGGACAGCAGAGAAAGAGCAATGCCATGGTTCTCCCATTTCGGTGGCCGCCCAAGTGATAGACTGCCGACGTAGATTTAATGATAATCTCGCAAACAGCTAAAGCAGACATGGGCAAAAATACAGCCCGTGGTCCGGATCAGGCCCTCCACATGGTTTAATGTGGCCCGCGGCTCATTTTTCATAAAAGCGTTTTTATTTTTCATTGGATAATTCAGTTAACTTGCATTGGGACCTAACGCGTCTCCACAAGCGTTTAACATGCACGGGGTTGCCAGATAACAGACGAAACACCCCCAGTTTGAGAGTTATTCTTGCACAAATTGGAAATATTCCGCCTAATGTTATACTTATTTTGTGCAATCTGGCAACCATGTAGGTCTCACTTTCTCCTTTGAACAAACTTAGCGATCTGTAGTGCAATATTCTGCTCAAGGAAAAGTGTTATACGGCTACTCTGTGTACATTCTTGAGGTTGCTTGTATTGTTTGGTGCTACTAATTTTGCAGGTAAACCTTCTCAGTGATTAAATTAAATATAAAAGTAGATCTCGGCATCACTGACATGCGAGCAAAAGCAAGCCAGAGACGAATATGTAAATGTATTTTTTATTTGTGCAATTTAGAAACGTTGAAGTGCCTTCACACCTGTATGTTAATTTAACTCTTGCAATAATCATTTATCATATTCATGCAGTTGTGTTATTCAGTTGTGTGCTGAAAGTCAATCCATCAAGGAGACCCGCATCATGACCTTTTTAGCATGTAAACATGTAAAGTTTTAGTAAAAAATATGTAAACTCATCTGCTTTGTGACAAACATTAAAAGTTCTATAAATTTATTTTTAATTATTATTAAAACTGAATAATAAATTAACTGGGAAGTAAATGGCATAATAAACACACGAGTGGATTTACTTTACGGAGAATGGAGACTTCAACCGCAAGTGATGAGCCAGGTGTGGGAGAGATAAGTGCAAGCTATTGTATCTCTTTGCATTACTCGAAAACACTCTTTCACTGTCATCTGAACCAGTGTCAAAAGTGAAAACACATGAGAGAGACCCATCGTGTGCATGATAGAGAGTGAATGGCAGCCAGAGAAACTAGTAGTTTTCGGATTTTAAGCCTTAACAAACTAAACTTATTTTTCTTATAATATCTTAATATCTTATTATAACAGTATTCAATTAGTTCTAAATCTGAAGAAGGTCTTTCCTCAGGGGAATTTGCCAGGGAGGGGCTGTCGCGAGGAGTATGAGGTCTGAGAACCAAGCCCGGGTTGGCCAATAGGGAGCCACTAGAGTAACTTGTTCCTCGTCTTCCCTGACCTTGCATAGCACCTGTGCGAGAAGGCTCACTGGGGGAAATGCGTACTTGCGCAGCCCCGTGGGCCAGCCGTGTGCCAGTGCGTCTGCCCCGAGGGGAGCCTCTGATCAGGCATACCAGAGCGGGCAGTGGGAGGTCTCTCGGGAGGCGAACAGGTCTACCTGAGCCTTGCTGAACCGTTCCCAAATCAGTTGGACCGACTGGGGGTGAAGCCTCCACTCTCCACTGGGCAAGTGTTGTCGTGACAGCGCGTCCGCTACCACATTTAGGTTGCCGGGGACGTGAGTGGCATGCAGCGACTTGAGTTGGCTGGCTCCAAAAGAGGAGACAATGGGCCAGTTATGACATGTGGTGGGAGCGTATGCTGCCTTGGCGGTTTATGTACGCTACCGCAGTGGGGCTGTCTGATTTGATCAAGACGTGTTTGCCCTGAACTAGCGGGAGAAACTTCCGCAGGGCAAAGAAAACAGTCAGCAGCTCTAGGCAGTTGATGTGCCAGGCGTCGGTTGTGACCAGTACGTGTCGGGACACCTGCTGCAAGGGGACTCCTGCCCGCAGAAAGCAGAGGTCTGTCCAGGGTTTGAATGTTTGGCGGCAGGCGGGGGTGACCATCACACGGTGCGTGCCGCAGCGCCATGCTCGTCTCGGGACTCGAGTCTGTAGCCAATGCTGAAGTGGTCTCATATGCCCCAGGAGCTTCTGGAAAAGTTTTAAAGGGACCGTTGTGCCTGGCCTGAAGGTGGCGAGGCATTTCAATACTGACTGCGTGCGCTCGTGGGTGAGGCACGCTGACATTGAGACTGAGTCTAACTCCATGCCGAGAAAAGAGATGCTCTGAACTGGGGCGAGCTTGCTCTTTTCCCAGTTGACCTGAAGCCCTAAACGGCTGAGGTGCCTGAGCACCTGGTCCCTGTGGACGCATAGGAACTCTCGGGAGTGGGCCAGGATGAGCCAGTCGTTGAGGTAGTTGAGTATGCGAATACCGGCATCTCGGAGCGGGGCAAGGGCTGCCTCTGCGACCTTCGTAAAGACACGAGGGGTCAGGGACATGCCGAAGAGGAGGACCTTGTACTGATACGTCTGGCCGTCGAACGCGAACCGTAGAAAGGGTCGATGTCGAGGCAGTATTGGAAGTACGCGTCCTTCAGGTCTACCGCTGCAAACCAATCTAGATGCCGGACGCAAGTTAAAATCAGTTTTTGAGTGAGCATTTTGAACGGGAGTTTGTGTAAGGCCATGTTGAAAACTCTCAAATCCAAGTTTGGTCGTAAACCGCCGCCTTTCTTGGGTACAATGAAGTAAGGGCTGTAAAGACCCTTCTTCATCTCGGTTGAAGGGACAGGCTCTATCGCGTCTTTGAGCAAAAGGGTCACGATTTCCGCGTGCAGGGACTTGGCATGTTCGCCGTGTACTGTGTAAAAGCCGACGCCCGCGAGGGGGGGAGGGGGCCTGGCAAACTAAATTGCGTAAACGAGTCGGATGGTCCCTCCACCAGGGGACAGAGTGGTCTGCTTACCAGCTCCGGAGCGAACGTCTCAGCCTCTGGGTCGATCATCTAAGGGGCGCTTGGGAGCCTTCCGGTTCCTCGAGGGGGTCCATGAGATGGGGGGCGTGCACTTCCTGAAAGGTGCTCGACGCTGGTGCTGAGAGCTGGGCCCGGGTTGAGGCAGAGCATGTTTTCTAGCCGCAGGGGTACGCACTCGGCGAGCAGACGGGGCTTGGCCCGTGGCGGCAGGGTTGCGGCGGGGCAGGATGTGTGAGATGGCCTCCGTCTGCTTTTTCACCTTGGAGAACTGCTGGGCGAAGTCCTCAACAGTGTCGATGTAGAGGCCGAACTGGGAAACAGGAAGCGTGTCTTGTCCGTCTTGCGCATCTCGACCAAGTTCAGCCACAGATGACGTTCCTGAACCATGAGTGTGGCCATCGCCTGCCCGAGTGACTGTGCTGTGGCCTTTGTGGCCCTGAGAGCGAGGTCGGTTGCTAAGCGCAGTTCCTGCAGCACTTCTGGATCAGGTTTACCCTCATGCATATCTTTAAGTGCCTTGGCTTGGTGGACTTGCATGAGGGCCATGGCATGCAGGGCGGAAGCGGCCTGACCGGTGGCGCTGTTGGCTTTAGCAGTCAATGATTTTTTAGATTTAGATCTTTATAGAATCAAACAAAATTTGTTTTACTCAAACACATGCCTATAAATAGCAAATCCAGAGAAACTGATAATTTTGCAGTGATCTCTTAATTTTTTCCAGAGCTGTATTTATGATTATATTTTAAAGTTTGTTTTAATGTACCATAATTAATCGTGACTAATCACAGAAATATATGTGATTAGCTAGTTAAATTAGTTTTTTAATCAATATAATACACTGCATGGCTATACTGTATATAGTATACATTACAGTATATCTGTTTCATACAGCAAACTGGTTACATTTTTTATGGCAGTCGATTGATGTTGTAAAGTTTTATTTCTTCACAAGATAAAAATGTCTTCAAACAAAACTGCTGCAGTTTAAAATTGGGTGATCATTGCAATAAAAACTAGCAAATGAGAAAAACGGTGGAGGGAACACAAAGACACACACGCGCACACACACACACACACACACACACACACACACACACACACACACACACACACACACACTTAATAAGATAAATGTTTCAGGGTTTCCACAGCTGGACCTGTGCCAGATGAGAGGAGGAGAGAGAAAAGTGAGACAGAGACAGAGGTGTGGGGTGGGGCTGAGTGCTTTGATCTAATCTACTGTATTTCATCAACACACACTCCTTCTTGTGTTATTGTCTTCAGATGCATCAACACACACACACACACACACACACACACACACACACACACACACATGTTGGTGTGGCTATCTTTATGAGGACTCTCCACAGACATATTGATTTTTATACTGTAGGAAGTACTATAGATTATATCCCATAACCCTACCCCTAAACATAACCCTCACCAAAAACGTTCTGCATTTTTACATAAAAAAAAAAGGTACATTTGCGTTGCCATAGTGTTTGCAACGTCTATCTGCAAAGTGTGGTCAATAAAAAAAAAATAGAGCAAAACATGGTACAGTACAAAGTAAATAACAAAAAAAAAAAATTAAGATAAAACAGAATTAATGTGCAATGGGACAATTAATCAAAACTACGGCTGCTGCAAATAACAACGTATTTTCCGGAAATAAAGTCACACCTGACTATAAGTCGCATCTGGTCAAAATCACATTGTTGAGAGAAAAATACAAAACAGATAAGTCGCATCTGTGTATTGACCGGTTTCTTGTGACGTCACTGTATGACCGTGCCCCCATGTTTGTGACCAAAATTCCATATACCTTCAATGTGCTGCACTATTTTTTATATTATGTTTAATTCTACATCCAAATCAGAACAGAAAACTACACAAACATTTGTAACTTCTGGATGAGAGATGTTTACAGTAATGCAGTGTTAGGTGTGTGTACTTGCCGGTCACACATCAGACTCGCCCTGCATATGGAGATAAATTGTGGATAAAATATATTTAAATGTCAGCATAAGTCAAATTTGGCAATATTTATGCTTAACCCTCTGGGGTCTGAGGGTATTTTGGGCCCTGGAGAAGTTTTGACATGCCTTGACATTTGTGCTTTTTTCAGTTGCTTAACAACATATTAATGGGTAAAGTCTGATAACACTGTATTCAGCACAAACTGGGCTACAATAATATGTGAGCAACATGTATGTACAGGTTTGTATTTTTGAGAAATTAATGTTTATGCATGGTTTTTGAAAAAACAAAAATTTTAAGTCACTGAAATAAGGTCATATATACAGATACTAAACATTTGTCCACAAGACTTTTGAGAACTGGAGTTTTTGCTACAAAATGATGTGAAAACCATCCTGATCTCTCATTCATACAAAACAATACAGTAATTTAACTTTTGTAAGACACTTTTAGTGTTGATAGGTAATATGCGAGGAGGTGTGAACTATCTTGAATATGGATGTCTTTCACACCTGCAGATACAAAGACCCTCCCCTGGGCCTATCAATCAGGGATATAGAATGAATGTGAGGAGACTTAATGATCAAACTCAAGTTGTAAGTTAAAAAGTAATCTGACTATATATTTTCTTTACATAAAGACTTTACTTAATTTTAGACCTACATTACGGTTAAAAGAAGTCTCTTCTGTTCACCAAGACTGGATTTATTTGATCCAAAATACAGTAAAAACATTGATATTGTGATCTATTTTTACAATTTAAAAGAACAGTTTTCTATTTAAATATATTGTGAAATGTAATTTGTGATCAAAGATGAATTTTCAGCATCATTACTGCAGTCTTCAGTGTCATATGATCCTTCAGAAATCATTATAATATGTTGATTTTCTAATATGGGCATATTTAAAGCGTATTTTACTCATTTAACCTGAACACATATTTGCAAGCACAAGCTTTGTTGATGATAATGAGGCAACATAAACACTAGTTAAAATATAATCTAAACATTCATATTATTTTTATATCATGTTACATATTATATTTATATCATTCATCATACAATTTAAATGCCTGCTTTAGCCGAAACAGCATTTAAATGTAACTAAAACTTGCCTATTAGGACATATTTCAAATTTCAATACTCTGAATCCTGGCTGGCAAGTCTGGAAAGAGTCCCACTAGTAAAATATGAACATGTTTATATAAAATAGGATGTCAACTAATGAAAACTAATTGTATCCTTGGCTGGATCAAATCTCTCTTCAAAATACAAACGTTCATTGGAGTCCCGCTCTTCTTCTGAGGAAAATGTTAAATCTTCCATTATATCCTGGAGCTTTATCATTGCAAACGCGCAGAAAAATGAATGAAAAGTGTTTACAACCTCGGAGTCGGGAGCGTGTACATTTGCGTTGATCGTCTCAGCACATTAGCATATGAATGGCGCCCTCTGCTGGTGGGTGGGATCACATTACAGATAATGGTAAAAACTGTACATCGCTTTGTTTTAAACAGATTGCATTGCAGGAGAATATTTGTTTTAAATTTGAATTGTTTTATTTAAAAGTTGACATTTTAAGCTTTCTTTAGACATATGTTTCATGTTTGTGTAATAAGTATTCACTGAGATTCAGTTCATTTTAGTGACGTGTTTCTGAAATATGCTCGTGAACACAGAGACTGCTGAAAGCTCACCCTTTTTATTTTCTTTATTTTACAAAAGCACAAGATTTTGTTGTTATTGTGAGTGTACACAAATAAAAGTAGACCGTTTATAGTCTCTAATGATGTCTTACACTTATCTGTATACCCAAAAATGATGGAGTATTTTAAGTTGTTTCTGCTGTAATGACGAAAATATCCAGCAAGACGCACTGGCGCGTCCGTCGACCCCAGAGGGTTAACTTGACGATTTTCTTTAGATTGTTTTACGGTGTTTTCCCATTCACCACCATTGTTTTCTCCCACTGATGGTCAAACATTTGGTGGCTGCAGGGGGAAAAGTGACATAACTGAAACAGGTCAATAGGTCGCACTGAATGAAGATGTATACGGCAGGCAATATGACCCGGGAGCAGCCGCCTGATTTCCCTTAGCCATCCAGAAGCACGTCAACATTCACTCCGTGGAGATTCCCTCAGGATTCAAGCATCGTATCTGGGTGTTTTCAGGCTTATTTTAATCGTGAGAATCTGCTTTAAATAATCGTCTATAAATTGTCTTTTTTCATACAATGTTTGTGTTTCATGAAAAATATGCGACAAATAAGCCACATCTGTTTATAACCGACGTAACTATGCTGTATACAAATTAACAGATTTTTGTCTGTAACACAAAATAACTGTTGTATTTTATTTATTTATTAACATTAGCATCTATCTGTGAATATTTCTGATATTTCAAATCCTGTTTGCTGTTCATTAATTTTCCGGTTCACTGACAGAATATTTTTACTACGAGTGTGATGAAACGTCATTTTTTGGGCATGTGAGGAGTTGAGTTTGACAGGGGTCTAGAGTTTGTTAGAACAATAATGTTATGATGGACAAAATATTTAAAATGGCTGAATAAAACTGTTAAACTGCTTACTTGTTCTCTCTTAGATAGAATCCACAAACCAAGAATAGTGTTCCCAGTCAGAACCTGTTTCCCCATAGCCCCGATAGGGTATGCGATTAGGGTAGGTAGGGTAGTGTAGGTTAGGGTTAGGCTTAGGTTTGTGCATGGGGGAACACAGTCTGACAGCGGAGAATGTTACCGTCAGATACATACAGATCTGCTGAGGGGGAACAGATCCCGATGGGGAAACTATCTAGATTTAAGTGCTGTGTTTGATTCTGTTGACCATGGCATCCTTATCTCTCGCCTTGAACACTGTGCGGGCATTAAAGGTCAAGCTTTAAATGGGTTCAAATCTTACCTGGATGATTTGCATCGATGGGTTTTCTTCATCTAGATCTACTTTGACTTGTGGAGTCCCTCAGGGCTCCATTCTTGCCCCATTTTGTTTTCATTGTACATAATTCCTTTGGGATACATTTTTAAACAAACATGGAGTGTCTTGGAGTGTCAGACAACACTCAAATTTATTTGCCTCAGAAGTAAAATGAATATAATTTTTTAAGGTCTTTAGCTGCTTGTCTGTAGGATATTAAAGCATGGATGTCCCTGCATTTCTTAAATCTAAATGAGAGTAAAAGTGAGGTTATTGTATTTGGGCCTACAGGCATCTCAGGCAGCATAAACCACGTTTTGGGTAAGTTGGCACCTCATGCTAAACTCGCAGTAAAAAATGTGTGTTATATCTGACTCTGCACTAAAATTTGACAAATGCAGAAGTCAAATCAAGTGTTTTCCAGTTAAGGCTTTTAGCAAAGGTCAAAAGCTTTTTTATCATTTGAAGAGTTTGAGAGAGTGATATATGCTTTTATTTCATCTCGCCTCGACTACTGCAACTCACTTTATATAGGAATAAGGACATCTTACATTAATCGGTGACAAACAGTTCAAAATGCAGCTGCTAGACTTCTGACTAACATATTTTACTTTCTTTGCACTGATTGCCACTCCGCAACAGAATCGATTTAAAAATTATTGTATTTATTTTTAAAGCATTAAACAGATTGGCACCTATTTATCTCTCTGACCTTTTGAATATTAGTACACATGTCAGATGTCTAAGATCATTGGATCAGAGACACTTGATGGCCCCTAAATCCAGATTAAAGTTGAGGGGTGATTGGGCTTTCGCTATAGCAGGCCCGAAATTGTGGAACAGTCTACTGCTGTCTCTTAGAATGATTTTGACAGAATCATAGATAAAACCTATATCTTCAAGCTGGTCTAAAACTACCTATACGTGCTATAATATCTTTCATTTTTATGCTTTTGGGGTTGTATATAGATGGACTTGTAATTGCATTATGTTATGTCCTTTTAATTATTGTTTTACAGCTCAGTGGTCAACCAGTGATATTGTACTTTATAAATAAATGATTGATTGATTGATAAAATCATTTCTAAATTTCTATGAATAGGCAACTTTAAAACATTTCTACCATCTCTATGACTGATGTTTTCATCTGTTTGTGTGTGGGCATCTGTGTTTTGGTGTGTGCGCGTTTAAATGGCCGACATCAATTAAGTATAAATTATGTAAGTAGGTTGCTTCGGACTATAAACTGCAGGACCTTTAAGATGATGAAAAAATGACTTCTATTCCAGAAAATACGGTAATCGTGAAAAGTGAAAATTAGAGCATTCCATTTAGATCTCAGTTGCATCATTGGCTGTTTCTCAATGTGTATTCTGAAGTGTTCTTACATTATCGTGGACTCGTTTGATGTCATCATCCACTGCCGAATTTGGAATCTAATTCTCAAGAACACAAGTACAGAGCATGCATTAAATTGTATGTGTTCTTGATCAGGCCGAATATCGAGGATGCATTGGATTGGGACTTGTGTGCAAGAACCCATTTGAAGTCCAAGAAATCATAGCGCCAATACGGTCACAGACGAAGGACGAAGTTATCATTGTATTTTCCCTCAAGAGTTTTCTGCTGTAAGCTCACAAATGTCTGACAGCTCGTGATACTCTGATAACATTTGTTGTGCATTATTTTAATGAAACTATAAACACATGGAGGAAACAAGTGTTAACAGACTTTTATCGTGTCACTAATCCTGCAAAACCTCACTGGTGTGATGATAATAATGCTGAATCTTTCTTCTGCGCTAGCATCTTTACTACCCCAGCCACTGTGAGAACTTGGCAGTAGGATACTGACTACGATAGTTGACTTTTGTAGGACAAATTGTTTCTCATTTGTATGTTGCTATGGATAAAAGAGTCTGCTAAATGACTAAATGTAAAATGAAAATGTACAATTCACACGTCAGCACCAAATTCCGTTAAACTATGTGACGTTGTTGTAGCTTTAACTACAACATTTGTGGTGATTTTATCGTACATAACGGAATCGTTTACTGTTCCTTCAAGCTGTCAGAACATTTATTCATCCACTTGGATGAAGAAAAGCTCTCTAGTTTCACTATATGACCAATTTGTTGACATTTTCTTACTTCGGATTAACCGGTTTTATGGTGCAGAGTAAATTTGTCCTCTCCGTCAGAACTTCTTATGTCAGCGCATCCTGACCTCGTAGAACTGAAACAGGTAATCTTATGGCTCTGTTCACACATACAATCAATATGGAAATGTATAAGTGATGATATAACATCTCATTAAGCGAAATTGCCACAGCAAAATTTACCAGTATTTTCATGATCTCTAACCTGAAAATTGTAATAGATTTTCTGGAAAAAGCTGTGTGTATAAGGGGCTAATATACTGTAACAGCAATGAAGTAACTACGGAACAAAGCTCTTAGCTTGGTTTTGAAAGTGTAGCCAGTAAAGAATGTAACTTGCATTTAGCCCACACAAAATAAGTATTTAAATGTAAATTCTAATAATCAAAATTAATAATTTATATAGATAACTTCCGGTTTAGGACGTCCTGAACTGAAAAAATGGCTTATAAAGAGACTAAACAATGGGTAAAATTCATGAAACACAAAAGTCCCATTTAATTCAGAAAGACATTTTACATAAGAATTACTTTACTAATGATTTAAACAAAATGTTGTTCTGTTTGTTTTTCATTTAAGGCCCATTGTCTTTTTTTACTTAAAAAATAATGAACGTTGTATTTTAGTGTTCAAGTAATTTACATTATTTATAATTAGCTTAATTTAACAACAATTGAGGTTAATGGGAATTCCCCTTTTGAACAGCTAGGTAAATACGTGTAGTAAGTATGTGTGTTGTAGTGAAAATATACTGTAGGGAGGGGGCTGTGCTTAAAGGGGTAGACTGAGGGAAACTCTGCCTACGTGATACTGTACTCATAGCTCTGCACACACACATCCACACTCACATTATATTACTATACCATTATAACAAAAACACAAGTACACACATATATGAGAGATGCACATAAATGCATAGCCAAAACAACTCTGCACCTCACACACACACACACATTTACAAAGCTTCAGAGCTCCACACACCAAAGAGAAACATGAAATATTCAGTGAATTTTTCAACATATGCACTACTCCCCCTGCACGTGTAGAAGTGCAAAAAAAGAGAAAGAGAGACAGGAAGGAGGGAAATGGGAGGGGGAGATGGAGTCAATGAGTGCAATGGGAGAGCAAGAGAGAGAGAGAAAAGACCCAGCTGACTCTTTTCCAAGCAACTCCCCCTAGCAACAGCCCTCGCTCAGTCTGTGCCCTATTGGCCGGATGACATCCTGCATCACAATCCCATGCAGGACAATCAACCAATGAGATGTCATAATGGGCCTGAGCTGCATGGAGAGCTAAGCTTTTTGGATTCCAAGTTCACCATGGCAACAGAAGCCTAGCCCTGGCTTAAAGGTACCAGGCTGCAAAAAACACAAACACATAAAAAACAAAACACACTGCTACTAGTGGACACATGGACTGTTGCTCCTTTAAGCATGTCTGTTCCATAGCAGACATTCACACAAATCACAATGCGAACAGAGATATAGGCATGATCACATACATACACAAGCATTCCAGCACAAAGGGGAGAAATAACCTTAGAATAAAAATATACTCACTGAACTTGACTCCTATTAGACCAACTGCATCTGTCTGTCCAAGTGACACAATTTGTAATAAAATATTTCATGGAAGGATATAAACTGAGAAAGTGTTAAATTCACAATTAGTGGTTGACCAATATATCGCTGAGGCTGACATATTGGACGCATCCCATCCAGGAGCCAGACATAGAGGTTCCAGAGGTATGGTCGCGGGTACCAGATGGTGCCCCGTCCTTGAGAAAGAAGGTCCTCCTCAGAAGGGTGGTGATTTCTGCACGAAAGGTGGCGGCATTCTCGCCCTTCACCGAGGTGAAGTGGACGCCACTGAACCTGGGCGGGCGCCTGGCGAACTGAATCGCGTCAGCCATCGCGACGGGTTGGAGCGTGCGAGCCACGCGTCCAAGCTCCGGGCGAGGGGTACCAAGGGGACAATCTCGTCGGACATACTGGCGGGTGGGGCGGAGCCTGGGAGGCCACATTGATGCCTCATATCCGTAGGTAGGAGGACCAAGGCAGGGAGCCGCTGGGATGGCGTGCTTTCTGACGAAAGCAAGCAGCGACCGCAACGTTGCCATGGTCATGTCCTCGCAATGAGCATCCGCATCCAGGAATAACACGCAACCGGAAGGGCATCTTTAAAAACAAGTGTTTTTAAAAAGATGTTACGATGTGTGCTGCTCTTTTAGAATATACTCTTATAGATGGAAAATACTCTTTTAGAATATACTCTAGTTGATCTGCCGAACCGCCCAGGGGCGATCTCTACAGTGCACCCATGCAGAGAGGGGAGAAAGCCGTGTAATGCGCTGTAAGGATCCAGCAGAGGTGAGAATGGAAGCCGTGGGAAATTCAGCTCGCTGAACTATTGACAGCTCGGCTCCAAAGAGAAAATCTGAATGAGCGGTATGCACGTCCCCTCCTTTATACCCGTATGTCCAGGGGAGTGGCACGCAAATACAACTCGCCAATTCCCATTGGCCTTTTATCAAAGATCAGAGGTGACTCGGGCTCTCAAGAGCAACCTCTAGTGTCACTACATCGACACAACTTCGAGTGGGTGACAGATAGGAACAAATATATTTAGATTTGTGTAGAAAGTAAATGTATTGCTAAATAAAAGGTCATTAATATTTTAGCCAATTTATTTACATGTAATTTACTATTATATCAAATTGTGTGATATCGGCATTATATCTGCATATCGGCCACCCTGCTCTTTGGATATCGGCATAGGCCATAAAAAACCCATATGGTTCGAACTTTATGTTCAATGACTGTTTTTTGGAGCATGCATTGTACAACTTTGAAGTGGTGGTGGCATAGTGGGCTAAAGCACAGAACTGGTAAGCAGAAGGTTGCCAGGTCGATCCCCACAGCCACCACCATTGTGTCCTTGAGCAAGTCACTTAACTCCAGGTTGCTCTGGGGGGACCGTCCCTGTAACAAGTGCACTGTAAGTCGCTTTGGATAAAAGCATCTGCCAAATGCATAAATGCAAAATGTAAATGTAAACTTTGAGGCCAGTTGTGGTCCAATTAACATGGATAGATGCTGGATGAAGCAGAGTTTCAATAACATTATCTAGGTCTGTTGTCCAACTTCTCCAAAAACTGGACAATTTCAGTTAGATGAAAACCTCTGTGCCATTTTGAAAAGACAAATTATTTTGTTAATCCAACTGAAATTGAGCTTTTGAGGTGCATAGATGCAAGCTCCAGAAACTATATCAAATAGCTGTAAAGCAGAAATTGATAGAAAAAGGACAAAAAATGCATGGCATATTTCTTTCTTGCTTTCTTTCAATAATATTTTCAGCCTTGACTGCTGGTCTGCATGCACCCATTAAAGGAATGTTTTAGGTTCAATATAAGTTAAACTCAAACAACATCATTTATGGCATAATGTTGATACCACAAAAAATATTTTGATAAATATTTTTTTATTTTTTTTAAACGCAAAACATTTGGTAACTGTAAGGTGCTTACAATGTACAGTAAGTGAATGGGGCCAGTCCATAAACATTAAAATTAATATTTTTTTCAAAAGTATGTACGAGATGTAAACATAATTTTTTTTACATGATTTTAGTGTAATAAAATCATTACTAACGTTATCTGTGTCAAGTTATACTAAATATTACAACTTTGTTGTTATGACCATGTAAAGCAATAAACCTGTTAATCTGGTAAATCCCTTTTTTGTCACACTAAAATCTTGTTAGCACATATTGTTTACGTTTTGTGGCTATACTTTTGAAAAAGAATGTATTTAAATGCGTATGAACAGGCCCATTTACACTATAAAAAAAATAGCTCTTTGGCTGAACTTGATTAGATGTTCCACGGCTTTGAAATTAGTTTTCTTAACTTAAAATTACTATGTAATCTCTAGACAAACACTTTGTGTAGAAAGAACCTAGTTAAATTGGATAAACCCAACAAAATTAGGTGCGTCAATGTAACACAAATAAATCTCTTTATTTTTTTAAGAATTATCTAGTGAAAGTGAATATTAGCATGCTAAAATACAGTACATGCTAGTTGGAAGCAGGAGTGTAGTTTAGTAACTATGCTATGGTTAGCACAGCAATTGCCAAACGAAGCGAGCAATCAACATGGGCAACATCTACCAGTCCTCATCGTTAGCTAAAGCTCCACTCTTCACCATAATGGTAACCCACAAAACTCAAAAATAACAAAACATTAAACACTAACAATTATCCCCCCTTTATATTCATCTAGCATAAAACACATAAAATACCATTAATTAATTAAAATTAAATTAAATTTTGTAGAATTGTGTTGCTTTAGTTAAAAGTAAACTTAACAAGCAGCAAAAATCCTTTTTTTAATGTACTTCCATTGTAAGTGCCTTAACAGAAATGTTTGTCTTTAATAATTAAGGGTTGAGTCTAAATTATTTTTGTGGAATGTTTTCATGTTTCAGACTCATGTGGATACATTAGAGCTTAATGTCATCAACATGATGCATTGTTGCATCATAAAGAGTTGATTTACTCCATTCTCGATGACAACAACATCAAAATCTAAAACTCAGTCAACCAATCCAGATTGCTCGCTGATCTCATCACATCCAATCACAACATGCTTTTGCACTCTATGACAGACACAGACAAAACAAACATGATTAAACTGTGTAAGTCAAAGCAGGGGGGATCTTTTATTAGAGAACTGTGAAAATATCTTTTAATGGTTTAAGGACCATTAGCATGTTGCAGACACTTGAGAAACATGAACATGAGGTAAAGAATGAAAGAAAGAGAGAGAGAGCAACATGCATTTACATGTGCATCAAGTGTGTTTGTGTGTATTCTTTGTTATCAAACTGAAGAGACTGTCTCAATATTTTTCCAGTTCCCTATAGTGAGAACAAAGCTACTGTAGAACTGAGAATCAGACACACACAAGCCTCAAGAGTCACATGAAGTGCAAGTGCTTGTGCTCACAGAAGTGATCCGTCACACTGTCCACACAAAATATTGATAGGCCTGCATATGTGCGTTTTAATAAGGCCTTTAAAATTAACAACAGGTAATTAAGGATGTGCCATACTTTCCTGTCAGCATTGGGCTGTTTGCTGTCTCCCATAACAACTGTCAAATTTAAGCCAACATTAATTACATACGTACTTAATTTAGAGATGGATCATGCACAGGCACTTAGAGTTTTGTTGTTCTGGCTGACATATTATACCAGATATATTGATATTATCTCCTTAAACAAACATTTCAAGTAGAATAAGGCATACCTCTTCTATTCCAAAATGACAATGCCTCTGTTCACAATGCCAGGTCCATAAAGAAATGGTTTACTGTGTCTGGTGTGGAAGAACTTGATTGGCCTGCTAAAAGCCAACATCTGAAGCCCCACTGATTCTCGTGTCTGAATGGGAGCAAATCCCCAAAGTCAAGTTTCAACATCAATTGGAAAGCCTTCCAAGAAGAGTGGAAGCTGATATAACAGCAAAGGGAGAACCAACTCCTTAGTAATGTCAATGAAATCAACTGTATGAAAAACAAAAAATAGGGAAAACATTTTTTTTTATGGAGTGGTTTGAGCTGTTTTTTGCTGTTCCTATCAAATGTAATTCCAGAACATCATAGAATGACTGGCACACTGAGTCAAAGCTCATTCTGTGAACGAGTGACTCGTCCCGTTATCAACTTGAGTCACAAGTAAACAACTATAATGTCAAAGTCGAGTTTTGAGTGTTCTAATTATGTTCAGGTCGAGTCATAAGTGTTGTGCCTGACTTGAGTCCAAGTCACGATCCCTGACTTAACGTCTTTCACCACCACCTCAAACAGACGTCCCACACACACCCGCACCATATTTGAAGGCTTATCACAGTGACGTGTAGAGTTGACAAAAGCTCCCCTGCTGTTCAGTTATTCAGCTCACAGTCTGAAGAGAGGTTAATGAGTTCTTAGAGAGAAAGACAGTGGGACTAGTTTTGTGCCTCGAGTACAAGCAAAACAAAGTCAGAACTGCATATTCTGACAGACTGCATAAAATCCATACAAAGAAAGAAAAAGATACACTCCAATTTGTCAATATGAAGCGCAATATCACACTTTTCTAGCTTAATGAGGTACACAAGCTGTGTTGTGTTCAAGCAGTACAGTATATATTTGCCTACATTTGAATGAGGAACAGACAGAACTTTTACATGCAGAGTTATCGAGCTACAGCAGGTTTTTGCCTAATCAAGCTACAGTTTTCATCTAAGTATACATGGCACAATGCATAATCGAATATGTCAAGGAAGGACGTCAGTTTAGGATGTGACACAGACATTTTCTGGTTGACCTTTTGCGCTATATCAGCTCACAAAACCAAACAAGAGAAGTCAGATATCTAGCTTCTCAACAGTGAGACACATAACCGGCACAACATGGAAAACGTTATGTTCCAGCTCTGTACATTTTGTATGTGCTATATACACATAGTGCATAGTTTTGCCATTATACCTATACCTTGTTTGTGTTATGTTCAACTTTTGGGTTAAATACATGTTGTGCCTCACCTGTACCTTTCGGGCCATGCATTCACAAACCGCTGAGGCCAGTTGTGGTCCAATGAATGTGTATACATTTTGGATGAAGCCAGGCTACAATCGCATTTTCTAGGTCTGTTGGTCCACCTGAAAAAAAAAAAGGATTTAAATCGAACTAAAGCATTTTCTCTTCTTCATTTACCAGTACCTAGCACTGTTTGCTAATATATTTATTGCCCGCTGCTAATCAGTTACTGCTTTAGCAATACAAAGGGGAGCGGGGCACAAACTAATGTGGGGCTAGTTGTAACAAACATATTTTAAACATTTCTACACAAACTGGAAAGACAAACTTCATTTGTTTACATGTTGCCATATCAAAACTTCGTAGAGAAAAAATTGCTGCAAAATTCTAAAAACTTTTGAATAAATATTGCAAACAGTTCATTTTACAGTAGCAAAAGTAAAAATTCTCACAGAAGTTAATTTTCATCTACGTTTTTAATGTTTATTTGAAATGAGGCAAACTTGGTATCATTTCAATGTCCAGTCTGTTAGCTAGTATTTTACATAGTGGTTTAATTTTTAGCCTACAGTATTGACTAGACAGATTTAAATCCCAGTTGCACTAACGGAGCACGCTTAACACTATGTTACAACATGCCCCTATTATACCAAACTATATGCAATTCCATGTAGTCAGATATCAAATTTACATAATTCCCCTTTTTGTGCGTGGAAAAAAAAACACACGTTACAATCACAAAACACCCTTTTCAATGGAACATACCATAATATATTTCATGGTCAAGCCCTTTTGGGAACAATGTATTTAAAAAGGTAAAAATCTAAAAGGTTTCTCTGGACATAGGATTCATATCAATATTCCCTCCCTGGTCTGAAAAGTCGACCTGTTCAATACCAAAGTAATAGAACTAACAAATAGAATAAGAACAATCTTTGAAATGTTATGCTACATGGTTACTTATATCGCCATGCCGTATGGCACTATGATGTTCACATATTCAGGTTCTCAATTCCCTTGGTGTTTCACCTACATAAAATAATCCACAAGGGCAACGTATGGCATGAATCACATTACATGTATTGCAGGTAATGGTACTTCTTAAAGGTATACTCTTGCCTGTTCTGGGGTGTGAAAAGTATTTCAGCCTCCTAGTGTACTGATATTGGGTACAATTTCAACATTTATAGTTACAAGGAGGGATTATGATCGACTGAGGCTTAGGAGGTATTCCTTTCACCTTGGCTCAGGTTTGGCTTCTTAACCCTATTAGTTTTCTCACACCTCAGTTTGGCTTCATCTTCTACCACTACCAGATGACAAAATGTCATCTCTTGGGTTTAAAATGAACAATTTCAGGTGAGGTCACACGTATATCACTTATTGAAAATAAATCTTGCAGTATTATTTACGATTTACAATTATGATCTGAAGGTCAATAGAAATGTGGAAGTCATTGATCTGAGCTGTTGGTACAAACGAAAGGCCATGGTTCAGAAGAGAAATCTCAATAGGTTGTAACTGTCTTTTTGAAAGATTTACTACTTGGCTTGTCTGGTATTGTATCGGCGAGGTTCTTCATGTTGATTTCTTCTTTTTGTAGAATAACACACCTTCAGGTCAGTTTTATGGATGAAGCTACATGCTCTTTTTGTGTGTATTCTGCCTATTGGCTGGAGTTTGTTTTATAGATTACCTTTTGCTGTATAATTCTGTCTCACAAAATGTGTATAGAAACTTGAGCAATCCGACAGCAAGGGGCTCTCGAAGGCGTGCATGGACTGTTTGAGTTTGGAGAGATGGACGCCAGTGGTCCTCAGTATCCTCTGTGGGCGTGGCTTGGGAGGCACTTAAGGCGGTTCTTAGGGCCGGATTATATAATATGCCACTTTCACCAAAAAATACAAAGCACAAGAACTTGTGGAATTTGACGGGAACATTAAAAGTGCTGGGACAGAGCTGAAGTGCTGAATATCATCTAATAGCCTTAGAGAATTGACCCGATTGAAATACAGATATAATAATATTTTGTTGCAGAAGGTGGAATTTTGGCTATTCAAGGCAAGACAGTCATGCTTTGAGTCGGGGGACAAAGCAGGGAAGCTTCTGACTAGATATATAAAACAGAGAGTGTCTTTTTTTTTACCATTCCCTAAGTGATATCTAATAGTGGTGAAATATTTACCTCGGCCACTGATATTAATAATGCTTTTAATGAATTCTATCTTGATCTTTATCGTTGCTGCTGAAATTTTTAGATCGTTTGCTAAGGAACTGGTTCCACTTTTGCTAGAAGGTTATACAGAATAATTAAAGAATGGAAAACTTGTGCCAAGCAGGACACAAGCCCGGATCAGTTTAATTCTTAAAAAGGACAAAGATCCAAGTGAGTGTAGAAACATTAAAATATTGTCAAAAATTTTGGCTAACCGATTAAGTAAAGTTATGACATCTCTTATACATATAGATCAGGTGGGATTTATTCGGGGCCGTAGCTCTTCTAATAACATTAGCCGTTTCACCAATATCATGTGGTCAGTGGTGAATGATCAGTTTCCGGTCGCTGCCATCTCACTTGACGCCGAAATGGTGTTTGATACGGTAGAATGGGATTATCTTTTTAAGATTTTGGAAATGTACGGGTTCGGGAATACATTTACGGTAGCTACGGTACAAACAAATTTATTAATTTCAGATTATTTTATTCTGGATAGGTACACCTGGCAGGGTTGTCCTCTTTCCCCATTATTGTTCTGTCTTGACCTGGAACCATTAGTAGCCAAGATAAGAAAGGAGGATGATTTTCCAGGGGTGATAGCAGGAGGTATGGCACATAAGCTTTTGCTTTATGCAGATGATATTTTATTATTCATCTCTGACCCTACTAGATCAATGCCTTGCCTCCACAGGATTATTAATTCCTTTTTCTCAGGATACAGCGTCAATTGGTCTAAACTTCAGCCAGGTGACTATCGACTTTCAGCCAGGTGACTTCCAGTGGCCCAAACAGGGCATTAAGTATTTGGGTATTTTATTCACAGCAAATTTATGTGATTTTGTTAGAGTTCATTTTGACCCTATGTGGGCAGGTGAGCTTAATTACATTTATCTATGACTGGGAAGGTTAACGTTATTAAAATGAATTGTATTCCAAAATTAAACTACCTGCTACAATCTCTCCCTATAGATGTCCCCCTCTCTTATTTCAAGCAATTTGATAGCATAGCAAAATCCTACATTTGAAATGGTCAACATCCCAGATTACACTTCAGTAAATTACTTGTCAATTGCTGATTGACAAAGTTGGGCTAGGCCTACCCAAGATTTAGTTTTATTATTATGCATATGGTCTCAGATATTTGGCTCTAAGTTCTTGCCCCTATCTTGCCATTGCAAAGCCTTTCTATCAAACTAACTGGAGAAGTTAAGTTACATCCTTGTGGTATGGACAAAAGCGTCCAGAATGTTTAATTCAGATATTTATTTAAATGTTGCTTCGAGCATATGACTGAACCCAAAACTATCTATTAATAAATCCCTTTTCTGCTGGACAGAGTGGATTATGAAGGAGATTTATACGCTCGGTGATCTATGGGAGTAGAGTGTTGAGATCATTTGAAAATATGGAGTAGCATACACCCCCCTAAAGCAGCAGACACTCTGGGAGTGGTGATTACTGCCTTTGAATAGGTGATGAGGCATCAGTGTATTACTCCCTGCTAATTCAGAGTCTGGGGAATCGAGCTTCAACTTCTCTCAACAGATTATGGGAGAAAGATTTAAACTTGGTTTTAGAGGTGGGAGTGTGGGCTAAGATTCTAAAAAATGTCAAGTCTGCATCTAGAGACGCAAGGGTGCACCTTATGTTTTTCAAGATTTTACATCGATTCTATTGGACCCCGCCTAAATTGTATAGGCTTGTTCTTAAAGACACACCCACCTGCTGGCGATGCCCAGCAAAAGATAGGGACACAACCGATGTTTTTTGGAGGTGTGTTAACATCCAAGAATTTTGGTTGAGGGTTCAGAGCTTTATGTGTGACATATTGGGCACTCAAATTTCATTTTGCCCCAGACTCTATATTTTAGGCGATGGGCCTAAACTATAGACCACCATTAACATAGGGGATAAATACATAAAAAAATTCAGGTGGAGGGACATATTATTTGATATAATTTGATTCTGTGTGTGTATGTTCTTTTTCTTCAATCCTAAAATTTTTTTAATAGATTTCTGCTGCTAAATTAAGTCTGTAAAAGGATCCACAAAATGCTGTGTTTGACCCAAGCATCAAGCCATAGAGTTGTGTAATTAGAAATGGTAAAACAGTATCTTTACTGTTGGTAACATTGTTAAAACAGTCACACAGTGATATTTAACCCTCAGGTTAAAGATACTCCATCCCTCTATTTCCTTTTATCCCTTCAGTGCCTCCTGCACCTGTGTTCCCTTCCCTCTCTATCCTCTCATACATCTCTTTCTCATTGTTAGCTGAGCTCCAGGCATATATCACTTCCTCTGTACAGAAACATATACACAGAGATTCAGTAAACCATCAGGACAGACACAATATATAAACACATAAGAGATATTCATGTCATGCTAGACACGCATCATCATTATATGGTCAACCTTGCATGAAAAAAATTTAAATATCTTTCCTCCTGCTCATCTTCATATTTTATTCATCTAACTCACACATTCATTCCCTTCATTACATCTCACACACTTGTCCTCTGTATCTCCGGACAGTCAGTCTCACCACACACACAAACACACACACACACACACACACACACACACACACACACACACACACACACACACACACACACACCCACACACACCCACACACCCACATGTTGGTGCAGCTATCCTTATGAGGACTCTCCATAGACATATTGATTTTTATACTGTATGAACTATAGATTATATCCCTACCCCTAAACCTAACCCTCACAAAAACCTTCTGCATGTTTACATAAAAAAAAAAAAAAACATTGTTTAGTATCGTTTATTTAGTTTTTTAAGCAATTTGAATTATGGGAACACTAGAAATGTCCTCATAAACCACATTTATAGCCTATTAGCCTTGTCATTACTAGTTTGTAATCTAAAACTATTTCCTCATCAATGACCCAAACCCGTCCACATACACATACTCACACACACACCTTCAGCAGGTGGGTTGAGTGTGTGACATCAGATCTTTCATTCCTCTCTCTAAGTGACATCATGTTCTTTTCTCCATGCTGTGAGGAGGTGTGCGCAGGATATCTACCCACATGACTTCCTGCAGCTGACTCAGCTATGTCTCATTCTTTCTCTCTCTCTCTTGTTCCTTTTCCTTCCGCTCTCTTCCTCCTTCTGTTAAGTCCATTCTGTTTGGTCAGTCAATGCTGAGCATGACTGTTAAAGCCAGAAAATATACCAAATATAAAGTGATAGTTCACCCAAAAAGGAAAAATCTGTAAATGCTTACCCTCATGTTGTTCAAACCCGATTGACTCTCTTTCTTATGCGGAATACAAAAGGAGATGTTTTAATTAATTTTGCAGTCTGACAATTCAATACAATGGCAGTTGATAGGCCAAGTACACACTGCTGCTAAATATGACTGTCAGTTTACCTTTGAATGCTTCCAAAGGTTCAGTAATTTTCAGGACTGACAACCTCATTTTACAACCAAATTAACTCACGAAAAATTCATGTACTGACAACCGCATTTTTATAATCCTTGCAAAAAATCTAGAGTTCTGACAAACTTGCCGCAAATTTGCCACTCATTATTTTCACATGCAAATTAGCTTGTGATTCACCTCAAATGTTTGCCAAAAGTTTGCAGCTCTTCATCGGTAGTGGTGAACCTGCAGCAAACCTTTGGCAACAATGAAACGTTTGGTGCAAAGCTCATTTGCAGGTGAAAATAATGAGTCGCAAATTTCCGGAAAATTTGCAGCAGGTTTGCCAAAATTCTTGATTGTTGTAAGGGAAATTCCACTAAGTGTGTACAGAATCAAATGTGCATCAATTAAAAAAAGTTACACATAGGTTCATTATGGACAAAAATGGCCATGTCCAAAAACTGTCATAAAAATATTATAGATTTATATTTTTTTCCACTTTCACTGACATCATTTTTTTAACCAGCATCAGCTCTAATCATAATGACCAAACATTCATTCATTTTTAGAATTTTAACCCTTTAAACACTGGTTTGTTTACATAATGCCACTGTTGTTTTTTTAGGAAAAAATTAAAAATAGTAATTATTTTCAATTTAATAGATGCTAAGCAGAATTTTTTTTCTTTGATTATTAGAGCCTTGGATATGTCAATGATTAACAACAACATTCATTTTGATGCTTTCATATTTTTTATGTAGTATCAGATTTAAAAAAAAGCTACCACTTAGGTCCATAATGGACAAAAATGGCCATGTCAAAAAAGTGTCATAAAAATATTATAGAATAATATTTTTTTCTACTTTTACTGACTTATATTTTAACCAGAATCAGTTCTAATCATAGTTACCAAACATTCATTTATTTTCAGAATTTTAACACTTTAACAACAACATTCATTTTGATGCTTATGCAGTATCAGATTTAAAAAAGCTACCACTTAGGTCCATAATGGACAAAATGGCCATGTCAAAAGTGTCATAAAAATATTATAGAATAATATTTTTTCTACTTTTACTGACTTATATTTTAACCAGCATCAGTTCTAATCATAATTACCAAACATTCATTTATTTTCAGAATTTTAACACTTTAAACGCCGGTTTGTTTACATAATGCCACTGTTGTTTTTTATAAAAAATATAATAATTATAATTATTTTCAATTTAATAAATGCTAAACAGAATTTTTTTATTTTTATTATTAGAGCCTCAGACACATACAAACCACACTCTGAAATCCATACCAACACACTCACACAATTATATATTCATAATGTATCTAATTGGCTCTATAATATGCATAAGCCAAAAACAGCAGAAAACAACAACAAAAGCTGATGATATGCCAAACCTGAAAAAATGGCACGATCTGATAAAAAATATTTAAAATGTAAATTCTGAAGCCTTGCCAACATAATGAAAGCATGTTAAACAAGATTGCATAATTTTATAGTTAAATGGCACTGGGATTAAAAATCGCAGTTTTAATGGGTTTCAATGTGCCATTTTTGTCCAAAACGACGCTAAGAGGGAGTATTTTGTGTAACTAGTGCAAAAAATATTTTTTTAAAGAAAATAGGGTGAAATATTAAAATTCCAATAAAAATTCACACCTGTGGAAAATTTTATGCAGTTAGCATTAACATAGACAAAGTTATCAAAAAACAAAACTGAAAAAGCCAAAAATGTCCACAAGGATGCACAAGGGTTAAATTACTCATTACTCATCACATTAGATATTAATATAAATTGAAAATAATTTTATATTTAGATACAGTTTCACAGAAATGTTGATAAAAAATATCTTCACATCTATCACACTGGTATTGCTTTAGTTAATGTATATTTTTAAATAATTATTTCTAAAAGAAATTGGTATATTAATTCATATATTTTATATTTGTCAGTTAGCTCCTTTACAAATAGTGCTGGGTGCACGTTCATGAGTTCCGTCATGTTGAAATCACATGATCAGATGAATACTACTTGATTTATCTTGATAATCACTTGTAATTGGACTTCATTCACTGAATAACAAATTAATCATGGATAACTGTGAATAGCGCACTCCAGCAATCGGTATCTGAGAACACTACAGTACTGTGTATTGAAATTTTCCAAAAACAGGTCTGGCTCAGGCGACATTCAGCAGAGTGAAGAATGATGTGTCATTCAGGAAATTCAAGGTGAGAGGGGTGTGTGTCCATAAAGGTGACACTTTGAAGGCAAAATGGAGATGGCAGGTGATTGACATTCTTGTCATAGTGATTGATATGATGTCCAGATAGCTGCATGCTGCCATATGTGTACCAGAAACACTGCAATAACTCTTTCTCTCACACACACATTCTCATTTACTTCAGCCAGTCCAGATTCAACAGCTTCCCATATAATCCACAGCCGAAGCATCCATCTCTCCACTCCTGAAGGACTAGCTGTCTGAACCCCTTTCCATGTCTTACAACTCTCACATATCACAAATACTGCTGATTGAAATTCTCCAATCGTCTCTTATATAATACACTAGTGCTTCTCGATTGGTTTTGCTTCATTTGACATCAAGCAGCAATCCAACATTATACTAAACCTGTAAATTGTATTCAACATATCCTAGGCCGTATTTTCTGTAGTCTTGTATTGTTGTTCATGGTTTTTGAGAATGTCCCATATCCTATCCAATTTGGCTAGCTTCTACCAAGTGACAGATTCATTTGGAACAGTAGAGCCTTTGAAGTCAACAACAGAAGATATACAGTATAAAGTAAAAGGACCCTATTCAAATTAGATAAACCTATTTATTTTATTATCCTATCTCTGCAAGATTATATGACTAGTTTAATTTTATTATTTGCATTTAGCATTGGTTTTCTCTGGAGTGACCGAACCAATCACTACGGGTCGCAAACCACCAGTTGAGAACCACTGGAAAATACCATAAACAACCCAATGCTCTCTATATTTCACTTATGTGGAAGCATCAGCAAAGATTTCTCTGTTCCTCTTGTTAAGTTTTGTCTTGTTTAATCATCTGCAGCCTTTTCATTAGAGACAAAACACTTTTTACTGAGTTTACTGAGAATGTGTGTGTGTGTGTGTGTGTGTGTGAGATATATATATATATACACAGTATCTCACAAAAGTGAGTACACCCCCCCACATTTTTGTAAATATTTGATTATATCTTTTCATGTGACAACACTGAAGAAATGAACCTTTGCTACAATGTAAAGTAGTGAGTGTACAGCTTGAATAACAGTATAAATTTGCTGTACCCTCAAAATAACTCAACACACAGCCATTAATGTCTAAACCGCTGGCAACAAAAGTGAGTACACTCCTAAGTGAAAATGTCCAAATTGGGCCCAATTAGCCATTTTCCCTCCCCGGTGTCATGTGACTCGTTAGTGTTACAAGGTCTCAGGTGTGAATGGGGAGCAGGTGTGTTAAAACACTCCCTCATACTGGTCACTGGAAGTTCAACATGGCACCTCATGGCAAAGAACTCTCTGAGGATCTGAAAAAAAGAATTGTTGCTCTACATAAAGATGGCCTAGGCTATAAGAAGATTGTCAAGACCCTGACAATGAGCTGCAGCATGGTGGCCAAGACCATACAGTGGTTTAACAGGACAGGTTCCACTCAGAAAAGGCCTCGCTATGGTCGACCAAAGAAGTTGAGTGCACGTGCTCAGCGTCATATCCAGAGGTTGTCTTTGGGAAATAGAGGTATGAGTGCTGCAGAGGTTGAAGGGGTGGGGGGGACTCAGCCTGTCAGTGCTCAGACCATACGTCACACGCTGCATCCAATTGGTCTGCATGGCTGTCGTCCCAGAAGGAAGCCTCTTCTAAAGATGATGCACAAGAAAGCCTGCAAACAGTTTGCTGAAGACAAGCAGACTAAGGACATGGATTACTGGAACCATGTCCTGTGGTCTGATGAGACCAAGGTAAACTTATTTGGTTCAGATGGTGTCAAGTGTGTGTGGCGGAAACCAGGTGAGGAGTACAAAGCAAGTGTGTCTTGCCTACATTCAAGCATGGTGGTAGGAGTGCCATGGTCTGGGGCTGCATGAGTGCTTCTGGCACTGGGGAGCTACAGTTCATTGAGGGAACCATGAATGCCAACATGTACTGTGACATACTGAAGCAGAGCCTGATCCCCTCCCTTCGGAGACTGGGCCGCAGGGCAGTATTCCAGCATGATAACGACCCTCCAAGACAACCACTGCCTTGCTAAAGAAGCTGAGGGTGAAGGTGATGGACTGGCCAAGCATGTCTCCATACCTAAACCCTATTGAGCATCTGTGGTGCATCCTCAAATGGAAGGTGGAGGAGCACAAGGTCTCTAACATCCACCAGCTCTGTGATGTCATCATGGAGGAGTGGAAGAGGACTCCAGTGGCAACCTGTGAAGTTCTGGTGAACTCCATGACCAAGAGGGTTAAAGCAGTGCTGGAAATTAATGGTGGCCACACAAAATATTGACACTTTGGGTGTTGGGTGACAATGTCACGTTGGGTGAGATTTTCACTTAGGTGTACTCACTTTTGTTGCCAGCGGTTTAGACATGAATGGCTGTTTGTGAGTTATTTTGAGGGTACAGCACATTTATACTGTTATACAAGCTGTAACATACTACTTTACATTGTAGCAAAGTGTCATTTCTTCAGTGTTGTCACATGAAAAGATATAATCAAATATTTACAAAAATGTGAGGGGTGTACTCACTTTTGTGAGATACTGTATATATATATATATATATATATATATATATATATATACAAACACACACACACACACACACACCACTCACCGGCCACTTTATTAGTTAAACCTGTACATCTAATTTTTCATGCGATTAACTAATCAGCAAATCGTGTGGTAGACAACCATCAGAATGGGGAAAATCTTTGATCTCTGTGATTTAGACTGTGGCATGATTTTTGGTGAAAGACGGTTTGAGTATTTGAGTATCTCCTGACATTTTCTCACGCAACAGTCTCTAGAGTGTAAAGAGAATGGTGCCAAAAACAAAAACATCCAGTTCTGTGGGCGAAAACGGCTTGTTAATGACAGAGGTCAAAGGAGAATGGCCAGACTGGTTCAAGCTGACAGGAAGGTGACAGTATCCCAAAAAAACATGCATTACAACTGTGATATGCAGAAAAGCATTTCTGAACATCCACCATGTCAAACATTGAGGCGGATGGGCTACAGCAGCAGAAAACCCCTCCAGTACCACTACTGTCAACTAAGATCAGAGGCTGCAGTGGGCACAGGCTCACCAAACAGGACAGTAGACGATTGGATAAACATCACCTGGTCTAAAAAAATTTTGATTTCTGCTGAGGTACACAAATGGTAGGCTTCGCACCATTCTCTTTACACTCTAAAGACTGTTGTGTGTAAAAATCCCAGGAGGTCAGCAGTTATAGAAATACTCAAACCAGCCTGTCTGGCACCAACAATCATGCCATACTCGAAATCACTGAGATCACATTTCCCCCCATTATGATGGTTGAGGTGAACATTAATTGAAGTTCCTTACCTGTATCTGCATGATTTTATGCATTGCACTGCTGACACACAATTGGCTGATTACATAATCGGTGAGTGATTATCATATACATACACACACATACATATATATACATTGTCATTTAGAGCATTTATTTGCAGAAATTAGCAACTGGTAAAAAAAAAAAAAAAAGATGCAGTGTTTTCAGACCTCAAATAATGCAAAGAAAACCAGTTCCTATTCATTTTTGAACAACACAATACTAATGTTTTAACTTAGGAAGAGTTCAGAAATCAATATTTGGTGGAATAACCCTGATGTTCAATCAAAGCTTTCATGCGTCTTGAAGCACCCCCAGATCATCAGTGATCCTCCGCCAAATTTCACAGTGGGTGCGAGTGGCTTGAAGGCCTCTCCAGGTCTCCGTCTAACCCTTAGATGACCAGGTGGAGGATCAGTGATGATCTGGGTTGCTTCAGCAAGGCTTGAATCGGGCAGATTCATCTTTGTGAGGGACACATGATGAATCAAGCAATGTACAAGGTTATCCTGGAATAAAACTTGATTCCTTCTGCTCTGACAATGTTCCCCAACTCTGAGGATTGTTTTTTTCTAGCAGGACAATGTTCCATGCCACACAGCCAGGTCAAACAAGGTGTGGATGGAAGACCACCGGATCAAGACCCTTGTCATGGCCAGCCTAATCTCCAGACCTGAACCCCATTGAAAACTTCTGGAATGTGATCAAGAGGAAGATGGATGGCCATAAGCCATCTGTAACAAGGATTGTAATTTCCGGGCAGTGGAGAGGGTCAGGAGGCAGCAAACTGTCAATGTCAGTGTTTTATTCCTCCTTCAGCGTCACACAAAACTTTAACAAAAAAAGGGCACTTTATTGCCAAACAAACACACAAACAAGTCTTTGAGGGTTCACTCTGTAATATGACAGCACAGGCAGCCAACCTTCTCTGCCCCTCTGATGCGTTTTCATGTCTCCTTTCATCACTATATCAAGAAACAGGTGTTAGAGATAATGACAGCCCAGGTAAATGGTCTGCACTTATATAGTGCCTTTTTAGCCTTAACGGTATTCAAAGCTCTTTACACTGTGACTCATTCACCCATTCACACACCAATGATGGCAGAGCCGGCATGCAAGGGAGCAACTTGGGATTTAGTGTCTTGCCCAAGGACACTTCGGCATGTGGAGACGTGTGGGCCGGGAATCGAACCGCCAACCCTGCGATTGATGGCCAACCCGCTCTACCACATGAGCCACAGCAGCCCCAGGTGACTTTTATTTGAGGTCTGAAAACACTGTATCTTTTTTTGTTATTTTGACCAGTTGTAATTTCTATATGACAATAATTTTAGTTGGAAATTGGGAGCAATGTTGTCAGTACTTTACAGAATTAATTTTACCAGGGCTCAACATTAACGCTTGTCTACTTGTCCGGGACAAGTGGATTTTTGAAGGGGCAAGTGGAAGAGAATTTTATTTGCCCGAGCGAACTGACTACAACTGAACTGATTAAAACGTCAATAACGAAAAAAATAACTGGCTATATTTGTGATAGGCTAGGCCTGTGTCATGTGATAGGCTAGGCCTGTGTCACTTACTACAAAGTTCATATTCTTATTCTGCTGTTGAAATTAATCCAGAGTGCATCATTTTATAATACGCTAGTGATCTAGTAACAGCTACGCCCTGTTTGATTGACAGGCGGCATATGCAGGTGTGCTGAACATGAGCATGTGTTCTGAAAATGCTTGGGCTAATGCGTGCCTGAACAGTGAAATACATGATGAGGTATTCATGTTAACACAGAGAGTGATATCTAAAGTGAATGTAAACAGCGGAGAATAAAGCGGATTTGTATTAAAATGTGTCATTATAATAATCAAACCAGAAACCAGAAAACATTCACTGCTCTTGACTGGGTACATTTAGTAGCTTTATTAATGTATTATAATCATACAGTAAAGACCAGTAGTATTTTTGTTGCATTTCATTCTGAATGTTTACTTGAATACTTGATAGCCTACTGCTGTTAAAAACTTTTCAAGTTGTTAAGAAAATTCAGAATTTGTTCATCTATTTTTTATTGTTATTTTATTACTGACTGTTTTCTAGTTTTGAATAAGAACTTGAATCCATCCTTCCATAATTAACAAATGAATGTTATTATTTGTTGTGGTATTGAAGCTGGTTTTGAGAATTGTCAAATTGCACTACAGACTACTGAAATTTTAGTACTGTGATAATGTATAGCCTATATTGTACATGGTAGATCTTGTTGGTAGATAACATGAAGAAAAAGTAGAACTCATTCCATAGAACTATGAGCATTCCTGCTGTTAACGGCGGTGATGGAGGCTTTTCTTTATTTGACTACTATTCCTGACATAAAATGACAATAGCGTCCTCCCCTACCCAGTTCAGTTTACACTTCTGTCAAAAACAATTTAGTTAATCGCATAGGTACACAATTAGGCTGGGCATTGGTCGTCAATTTAAGAAAACCTACAACAGAAACTTTGACATGTTACTTGAGCATGTAACTTAAATGTCCTTTTTTCTCTCCGAACAAGTAACTTTTTAACTCGGATAAGTCAGGAGGACAAGCACATGACAATGCTTAATGTCGAGACCTGATTTTACTCAAACACATACCTATAAATATTAAATCCAGAGAAACTGATCATTTTGCAGTGGTCTCTTAATTTTCTGGAGCTGTATATACGATATACATACTGTATATATTTTTGTGTATGTACATACTGTATGTACATACCGTGCATGTCACGGCTCCAGTGAGTTTGTTGGTTTGTTTTGTCATTTTCTCTCCCTCATGTCTCGCAGGTGCGGCCAACATGCATGATCTGCATTTCCATGGGAACATTGATTGTTCCTGGGGGAACGCTGATCATGCCACTGATTAGGGTTCGAGCAACACCTGTTCTCCTCTAATTCACTCCCTTCTTAAGCCCGTTGTGTTCTCAGTATCATTGCAAGATTGTTGTTTGATGTGGAGTACTGACCTCACTCTCTCTGCCTAGTTGGTCCGGTCTCGTGTATCTGTTGGTTGCCAGCGTGTCGGGTGTGTGGTTGCTTTCCAGAATTGCTGCATGTCAGCAGGTCTTCCACGGAGGATACCTCGTCTCTGCCCGCATGTCGGGAGTTAAGTTCGCTCATCTCTGCTGGGCATTATTCTGCATCTCACTAGCTTCAACAGAGGATTCTACTGTTCCTGACTTCCACAATGCACACACTCATCCTACAAACACACTCTTCATGGATTGCCCCTTGCGCGACTACGATGCACACGCCATTGGAGATCGCTTCCCGCTGCTGCAGCCAGTGTCAGATTCCTCAACCCAGTGACTATGCATTATTATTGCTAATAAATCCTTTGGACTGTTCCTCTGCTCTTGGATCTGTTTGTCTCACTATCATTCATTACAGTGCATGCACAGCTGTGTGTATATAAACTCTTTTTTTTTTCTTTTTGCAAAATCATGTATTCCGAAAGTGTTACACATTTGTACATTGCAATAGAAAATAATAGTAAATATTCAAGTTACTTCTTGTTTCCCTACTGAGATTATGTTGTCATGAATAAAAAACACAATCTTTGCGGATTTCAGGGCTTTGAGATGGCCACACAAATACCTTGGTCTTTGTTGTCCGTAATCAACAACTTTGGAGGTACGCTTGGGGTTATTGTCCATTTGGAAGACTCATTTGTGACCGAGCTTTAACTTCCTGGCTGATGTTTTAAGATGTTGCTTAAATATATCCACATAATTTTCCTTCCTCACGATGCCATCTATTTAGCACCAGTCCCTCCTGCAGCAAAGCACTCCCACAACATGATACTGCCACCCCATGCTTGCGAGCCTCATCCCCTTCACGATGGTCATTATGGCCAAAGAATTACATTTTTGTTTCATCAGACCAGAGGACATTCTCCAAAAAGTAAGATCTTTGTCCTTATGTGCATTTGCAAACTGTAGTCTGGCTTTTGTATGGTTGTTTTGGAGCAGTGGCTTCTTCCTTGCTGAGCAGCCTTTCAAGTTATGTTGATATAGGACTCGTTTTACTGTGGATATAGATACTTGTCTTTCTGTTTCCTCCAGCATCTTCATAGGCCCTTTGCTGTTGCTCTGGGATTGAGTTTCACTTTTTGCACCAAACTACATTTATCTGCGAGGGGAGAAGGGGCTCCTAACTGACAACCTGGAGCGGTCAGGGCCGCTGCCAGGGGCAGAGGAGTCCCCTACCAGCCGCTGAAACACGGCAGGTCCAAGACGCCGACCGCGAGCAGGGAGGAGCTCGCTGCCGATGGCCTGGAGCGGGAGAACCGCTGCCAGGGGCGGGGGAGACCCCTCCTATTCCCGAGAATGCGCAGACGGGGCTTAGTGCACGCCCTCCCCCAGGGAAAGGGGGGGGTGTACTTCATGCTGGGGGCTCCCCAGTAATCATACACACCCGGTCCCTTATCAGGCTAATTAAACCTCTGAGAGGGATAAAGGCCGAATGCGGATGGTGGTGCGAGAGAGAGAGATCATTTATGGCCAGCTGTCCAGCTAAAACTATTATTTATATTGTCAAGCTGGTTCTCGCCTCCTCCTTTCCATTATATCCCTTTACAGTGACATATAAAGAGAACAATTGTAAAAGAAATAAGAGTAAGTGTCAAAGCCAATCACCCCTTGTTGTTTGTATTTAACAGCACACCCTAAATGGTTAAAAATGCCTTGATCTGTTCACTGTAGTGGACACCGTGCATCAGAAATTTAAAATATTGCGCTTTAACATGGGCTATTTCTTCCCTATTCACCATCACAGTCATGCAAGCACATACATTTGCCCACACACTATACACCCTCTGTGTATGTCAAACTTCTCAAAGAGAAAGCGAGAGAGTGGGCAGACAGTAAAGGACAGGAATTCATGAGAGCTCCTTGCATGGTTTACATCATTAAATAAATCAATCACTGTAATACAAACCCAGACTGCACTTACAGACCTCTTAGTACACCAGCCAAAGAAAAGCATCCAAGGAGCAACCAAACAGTGTCGGTTCTCTTCTGATGGCAGAACAGCAGCGGATATGAAACA
This sequence comes from Xyrauchen texanus, assembly GCF_025860055.1. Classification (NCBI taxonomy): domain Eukaryota; kingdom Metazoa; phylum Chordata; class Actinopteri; order Cypriniformes; family Catostomidae; genus Xyrauchen; species Xyrauchen texanus. The sequence goes on along the minus strand of NC_068277.1, from coordinate 20,388,726 downwards.
CAAAAGCCAGAGACATGAATCCATCATCATCTCTATTACTGCCTCTCACCACTTCAAAACAAACTCAACACCGAGCCTCTACACAAACACAGAGGAAAACACCAGTCAACACACAGACAGCATGACCCTCATGTTTCACTAGAAGTGTTCTAACTATCTATATACAGTATATATATATATATATTAAATATATGTGAGTGTAATTTCAATACTACTTTTCTAGTATTTTCTGTAGTAGTTGTATAAATGTTTTAACAATGAAACACTTAAAAGAACATTCAAAAGAATATTTATGGTTAAATGCAACTTAAACTTAAAGACATTATACTGTCAAGCCACGGAAAATAAATGTTGACTCGTCCCTCAGTGAAAACGAATGATAACTTTTTACAGTAATGCAATTATAAGTGACGTCTGTCAGGCAACTGTTCCAGATGGATTAAAAGCAGAAATGTGAAGCTTGTATGTTTGTTGAGCCGTAACATGAGTTCTTCAGAAAAAATGTTTAGGTGTTTAGTTGTCTCATTTGATTTTGAGATGGGACTACTTTTCTAGGTGGAGGAACTTCTGGTTTCTTTTAACGAAGATCCCTGTGTCAGTATGTGTATCCATAACTTATCCAACAGTTCAGTAATGAAGAACAAGGTCATTTAAATAAATGCAAACTCAGAGAATGCCGTTGATCAGTGCGGTCAGAGACATTTTGAGGTGCGAGAGAGATTGAAACCGAACGCATGATTCACTCTATCAGACAAACACGCTGGTGATACTTTTAATATCGTCAGGTGGTTGGCGACACCAGCCCTACTTTTAACCTAAAATAAACTGAAAATATTCCTTTGATCTCAATATGGAAATACTCAATATATTAAATATGATAAACGATATAAACAAAAATGTGTTAGTATCTGAATATGGCACCAACAATGTGAATGTTTACTGCAAGCATAACATTTTCCTGTTACACAGCACAGCGATTAACACAGTGACCTACTTTGTGTGTCAGAGGAGACAATTGCCAACTGACCTGTCTTCCCCCCTCCACTTCTGTCCCACTGAATGTGCAGGTAGAATCCATCCACCCCACTGGCCCAGTTATAAACATGTGTTTTGACCATGTTCTCCCATTGGCTGAGTGAAGGAAGTGTGGGCGTACCACTGGACATGTGATTCCTTGAGTCTTCCTGAGTAACACTCATGTTGGCCAACCAAATCTCAGCCATGGTGAAACAACGCCTGTTAAAAAAACAAAGAAGACAGAAATTATAAAGATATTTGAAAATAATTTATTTTCTTTTTACTTGGGGATCTCATAGAAGTCACAGACCAGCCAAAAAGTGTAAATAATTATTATGGTCCACTCGCCTATGAAGACAAGAGCAATGTTCTGTGTTTGCAAATTGGTCACACATTCAACAATATTGGCATATTTTTCTTATCCTATGAATACTGTGTATGTAAAGAAACTGAACGATGTATATATAGTTCTTGGCTGTTAACAAAAGACCAAAGGCATCAATTTTCTGAGCATGTGCTGCCATCTAGTGGTATTATTCCTCTTTAATCGCACAAAATCTCTTGGTTCGGAAAGACAGCTGAAAACATTAATGGGATTTGGTATGGTTGCTAGTAGGTCTGGGTATTGAATATATTTCCCGATTCATTAAGATCCAATTCCAATTGACAAGCTCTCAATTCAATGTCGATTCATGGGGGTATATTTCGGTTACAATGTCAGTTTTGATTACATATGAAAGAAATGTACTATCAGCTAATGCCGTTAATTATGAAGGGACCTTCTTGAGTCTATATTTTTAAGACGAAAAGCATCATACAGTGAACGCAAATTAAAAAATTAGCTAAATTAAAAATTCTGTCATCATTGAATCACCCTCATTCCATCCCAGATGTGCAAGGCTTTCTTCTGCTGAACACAAAGATTTTTAGATGAATATCTCAGCTCTGTAGGTCCATACAATGCAAGTTAATGGTGGTAAAAATCTTGACACTCCAAAAAGAACGTAAAGGCAGCATAAAGGTACTCAATAAGACTCCAGTGTTTAAATCCCTGCAAAACAGGGGCCACATGCATGAAGAATGTGAATCACTAAAAACACAATTGACTGAGCAGGGAGGAGAATTTATAGTAACAATTGACATAAAATGTTGATCTGTTTCTTGCCCACACCTATCAAATCATTCTGAGGACATTGATTTCACCTATGGAGTAATTTGGATTACTTTTATGCTGACCTATGTGATTTCTGGAGCTTCCACATATTTTGGCACCCATTTACATGCATTGTATGGACCTACAGAGCTGAGATATTCATCTACAAATCTTAATTTGTGTTCCGCTGAAGACAGAAATTCATGGGTGAGTAAATGATGAAAGAATTTCCATTTTTGGGTGAATTATTTCTTTAATGTGAGTAAATCATAGGGCATGACATTAAGCATTTTTTTATGCCATAGCTCATATTTTTACTTGCCCAAACAACATTTTCTCTGGCCCAATCACAATTTTAAAAAAAAAAAAAAAAAAATTATATTTTTTTGCAAATTTGTTTTGTAAGTAAATGTACCAGGAAAAATATTGAATGGAATAATATAATAAATATCCTGGTACATTTACTACAAAATAATTCTTACTGAATACTTACAAAAAAGACTCCTTTATGATTTATTTTGTTGTGTGGTTGGGCCAGTTACAGAAATATTCAAACCAGCCCATCTGGCACCAACAATCATCCATGCGATTATCTACTGTGCAGTGCAGTGCATAAAATCATGCAAATATGTGTCAGGAGCTTCAGTTAATGTTCACATCAACCATCAGAATGGGGAAAAAGATTGATCTCAGTGACTTGGAGCGTGGCATGATTGTTGGTGCCAAATTTGAGTATTTCTGTAACTGCTGATCTCCTGGGATTTTCACGCACAGCAGTATCTAGCGTTTACTCAGAATGGTGCAAAAAGCAAAAAACATCCAGTGAGTGGCAGTTCTGTGGATGGAAATGCCTTGTTTATGAGAGAGGTCAACCAGACTGGTTCGAGCTGAAAAAGTCTACGGTAACTCAGATAACCACTCTGTACAAGTGTGGTGAGAAGAATATAATCTTTCTGAGATACTGGTTGGTGCTGTTTTGGCAGCACAAGGGGAACTACACAATATTTGGCATTTTAATGTTCTGGCTGATCTGTGATATATATATATATTTCCTAGCATTTTTCTCACGTAGGTGCGGGGTCCGTTTTGTGATAGTCCACACATTTATTTGATTTGGCATAAGTGTTATGCCGGATGCCCTTCCTGACGCAACCCCCAGTGGCTGGGGGACTCTCACTCACACACATATGGGCAATTTAGAGTCTCCAATTCACTTAACCTGCATGTTTTTTGGACTTGTGGGGGAAACCGGAGCACCCGGAGGAAACCCATGCAAACACAGGGAGAACATGCAAACTCCACACAGAAATGCCGGGACTCAAACCCAGGACCTTCTTGCTGTGAAGCGACAGTGCTAATGAGATGTATAGTAACTAAGTACAAATACTTTGTTACTGTACTTAAGTAATAAATTTTTTATTTTTATATTTGCACTTTATTGAGAATAAATATTTCTTTGGAATTTTACTTTCAGTAAAATGTATACTTTTGTTATCGATAAAATTCTCCAGACCCTTTCGATACTTTTGCAACTGATCACAGCAAAAAAGTAACAGCAGGACGTACAAAAATGCATGCAGATCAGCGATAGTGATGTGTGATTCTCTGAAAGAAACATTTTAGTCGAATCAATTCCTTTGAACTGAACAAAAAGATTCAAAAACGGTCAGAATGATTCGTTTAGGGAATCATGAATCTGAATCAAAATCACAAGTGAAGCGTGCGCCTGATTATGTGTTCTGTCATGTCTCCTCTGGGGAAGACAAGAAACTGCTCATGTGAGTTAATTTTTTGTCTGACTAATTACATTTATAAATTTAGGCTTAAACATTATGAAAGCATGTGCGATCAGTCTCCTACCTTTCCAGGAGACCTGTTCATATAAAAGTCAATCACATGTATTTACAGTTTACATTTAAACAAGATATAATGTGTATGAATAATTACCAGCGCTCATGAAAATGTCCAACAATATTTAATTAAATTTTTTATGAGGATGTGAATGGTCTTTGCCTACGCAAAACTAGTATTCTGGTGGTTGCCAGTTTGTTACTATGCTGTTGATAAATTGTTTTCTGTGTTTTTTGCACACTGATTTGCACTTGACAGGGTGTTCTAGGTGGTTGTTGCTATGCTGTTAAGTTGTTTTAACTGTGTTTCAGCACATTGCTATGCAGTTACCAAGGTGTTCTGGGTGGTTGCTTATTGGCCTCATAATCCCATAAATATGATCATTCTGATTTGACTTGAATGCGCCAAAAACTCATCATTTTCTCACCCTTATTCGATCCAAGATGTGTATGACTTTAATTCTTTTTTTTCTGCAGAACACAAACAAAAAAAGATTTTCAGGTCATTTCAATGTAAGTGAAAAGTGGCCAGCCCTTTAAAGCTCCAAAAAGCACATAAATGCAGCATAAGAGTAATCCATAAACCTCCAGTGGTTTCATCAATGTATTTGAGCGGATCAAATTTGTTTTTGGGTGAGAATAGACCAAAATATAACTCTATAACTATACATTTTGACATTAGCCATCTTCTTGGCGATCAGGATTTCAAGTTTGATTACACGTCCTATAGTGCCATCTAGGGCTCTGTGCATGAGCACTACAAAGTGAATTCAAGCTTGAAATCATGATCGTGCCTAGAGATTGCAATTACAAGATATACAGTGAAAATGAGTTACAGTTTGGTTTGTTTTCACCTAAAACCAACTGAATCACTTCAGAAGACATGGCTTTACACACTGTAGTAGCATAGATAACTTTATACTCCCTTAATGTGCTTTTTGTAGCTTGAAATGTCTGGTCACCATTCACTTGTATTGAATTGACCTATAGAGCTGAAATATTCTTCTAAAATATTTGTTTGTGTTCTGCAGATGAAAGAATGGCATGAGAATGATGAGCACCAACAATCAAATCATTTGCCATGGGTTTAATGAACTGTTCTGTAATTTATGCAATGTACATGTACTTTTGATACTTAAGTAAATTTAATATCAGTTACTTTAAATTATTTACTTTTTTTTCCATTTTCTCATGAGCTACTTTAACTTTTACTAGAGTCAATTTCCATTAAGGTAACTTTACTTTTACTAAAGTTTGACAAATAGTTACTTTATACAACACTGAAGCTAACCACTGCGCCACCCACTAGTATAGCAGGAAAACGATTAAAAGACCATTTTTACTGCTCGCTCCAAAACTATTACAAATAATACTAATTAAAAAGTAACAACATTTCGACAAAATCATATCCGTGTTAGCTAGCTAGATGATGTTACCATAGTGAAAAGTATAAACAAAGTCTTTACAGCAAGTCATTCTACTGGCGGTCATTTTTGGAACACCACCTGGAAGCTCTTTCCAGTCATGAAAGTGCAGCTCATATCTATTTGAATGAGGGAACACCGAAATCTCAACAATAGTTGTTCAAGATTACGATCAAAGAACATAATTCAAATTAGCAGGTACAATCTGACAATACTGGAATCCTAAAAAATTTTTGTTACCTCAGATTATGCAAAAACAATTCCCGACTTTTATAGCTAATGCACTTGCATGTTCTCGAGTTGATTGACAGGAGATGTCTGTATCCAAAACGTGACTGGCTCTTCTACTTGTATGGCCGGATTTCCTGTCTACATCCGTTGACCTTTGAGCATTCAATTTCTCCCATTAATTTTAATAGAAGTGGCCAGTCTCTGCTAAATATTCTCTGGATTAAATCAGCCGAATTTGCAATAGCAATATTCAATACATCACAGAAATCGAAAAGTTTAAGTTTGCAAGGCATAAAGACACATTTAAAAACAAAACGAATGTAACATTTACCAACGAGGCACTGGAACGGTTGGGCAAGTAAGAGAACCATCGACCGGTCCAAAACGGTCTCACACTGGCCTCAGGCCAGTTGAGACCTGAACAGACTCCTTTTTTGTCGTTTGTATCAAAAACTTACCGTAAATAACAAAAAGATTATTAAAAGCTAAATTGTTTAATGGTGTATGGATTGCATGGTTTCGTGTTTGGACACATAGAACAAACCAAACTTTTACTCTCAACGCGCAGTGAAATTATTTCAGTGCTAAACTCCTTTCGTCGCTATACTGCTCAATCACTGGTGAGTGAAATCTGAAAAATGACCAGCCAGTGGCTAATCACAGACATTTTAGTCTCATATGCAATTGATTTACTCCCATTAAAGAGAGTAAAGATCGATCTTTGGATTTAAAAATCGATATTGAGTCCGATCAAATGAAGATCGTAATGCATGCATCGGAAAATCAATATTTTTATCCAGTCCTAGAAAATTGCTGCATGGCCGGGTTTAACCACAGCCATGACCCTCCCAAAAGCATTCAGAACTTTTTAATAGTCTTGCAGCGCGCCCCTGTGGGCATAAAAACGAAACCCAAGAGGGAAAAGGGGCGGCGACGTACAGTCAGCAGAGGAAGAGAAAAAACATGGCATAGAAAAAATTCAAATGTTCTTCCTGGAAAATCTCCGATCCCGCCACAATTTCGCCACATGACATTTCCAATAGAAAATGCGACACTATTCCTTGAGTAGCGCTGTCAGGCCCAAATCCCATTCAACGACCGCAGATTATCTAACATGCAATTGTTTAACTATAAAAACCCTCTCTCACGCACAGGCTTTAATCTCTAATGCGACCTTATACATTATTAGAGGATGCTCACTTGCATGCTTTTTTATAATAATAATAAAAATGCAAATGAAATGCATGCACTGACTGCACTATTCCAGATAGGACATCTATACCAGAAGATTGCACAATGTTAAACTCCCACAGTCTTTCCGTTAAACGGTTCATATGAACTATGATCTCACCAGCAGTGTGTATTACTGGTAAAGGGAGGGCAACTTTATCCACCACTTATAACGAAACCTTCACTTTTTCTTTACTTTTGTTATGACTCTTATGATTTCTTTAAACCTGCATGTTCAGACTCTCTCATTGCTAGGAAAATTAAAGGCGGGAATTAATCACCCTTCCGATTTTAATCCACGCTTCACACCTACTGATTACAGGCAATACAATCACCTATTAGAGCACGTCATATCTTGAGAGGCTTGATCAGTCTATGATGAACAGTGATGAATAAAGTATAGAAAGTATCCGTCTTTACCTGTTAATGTACGGATGATAAAACTGGGAGGTGGCTTCTTCTCGCATGTCCTCATAGTAAAATACAACCTCAAAAGCAGCTACGCAGTTTCTTTCCTCTCACGCACGTTGAATGAACGCAGCAGAACGCGATCCGCCAGCACTTTCATGAAGTCATTAATCTGCACATTGTTAACGCGCTCCTGCACATTTTGAAAAATGTCGGCGTGGATGCGGACTGACCACTGTAAGAGGAGATGATGTGACAAGAGAGAGAGAGAGAGAGAGAGAGAGAGAGAGAGAGAGAGAGAGAGAGAGAGAGAGAGAGAGAGAGAGAGAGAGAGAGAGAGAGAGTGCACAAATCTCACGACTTCTCTCTGCCGCTACAACATTATATTATCCAGTTGCGGCAAAGCGAGGATGTTGGCAAAAATGGTGCCATGGCACGAGACCCTTATGAGTTTCATTTTAGAGTGGAGGAGATGAGCGTGTGGAAATTGCGCAGTTTTTAATCCGTTGCAAACGCAGGCACTCCCCTCTCTCTTCCGTTTGTTTCCCCTGCACTCTTACGAGCAGCTTCCCTTCTTCTCCTTATTCTTTTACCTCCTCCCTCTCACGTTTCCCCCCTCATGCAGGTTTATTTTCTGTGGAAGTGTCTGTTGGACCCGCACCGCCCCGCCTCCGTTTCTCCTGAGAGCTCCAGACTTCCAAATTCCACCATCACTCAATCCATCTGGAACAGCACCGACCAGAGTGGTGTCCATTCACAAGGATTTGGGAATACTGTGTGGATGTTTGTGTTGATGGGGATGAATTGACTTGTATTGAGTGCCTTTTCCAGTGAACTCCTACATTCTGTTAATAGGGCAAATTTGATGATGGCTTGACAAACCCTTGTTTACATTTTTTTTAATTTGTTTTTATTCAAGGTCATACAGGCCTCACCATCAGACAGATGGTGTATTACTATGTGGTTGCTATGGGGTTCTGGCTAGTTGCTAGGTGCTACACCGAAACCCCTAATAAGTTGACTTTACTCAATTGATTTGAGTAATGGTGTCTCCAAAACTTGAGCAATTAACTTCACTTGGTGATCATGAACTATTAAGGTAGATTACCTGTTAAGGTAACCAGATGCAACTCAGATTTGCTATTTCAATGTTGTTGTTTCTACTTAATAATTTGTATTGAATGGACTCAAATTTAAATGTATTTCTCCACACATATGCATAGACATCTGTACATTAGCACTCTAATGGTGAATCACACAAAACAACTATTTGCAACAGAACAACATAAATAATACTAAATAAGAGCTAAAAACGTCTATGTATTTGTAATAACAACTATTTAAATGCCCAAATATGATCTCTTTGTCCAATGAAACATAATTCAGTTATTCAGTCACAAGGCATTATGGGTATTCTCCAAAGCCTCAGTTTTGTACTCAATAGTTTGAGTTATTAACATTTGAAATCTTGTCTATTGTTTTTTCTTTTTAGGAAAATTAAGTTATAGAAACATAGATATTTGAGTTATAATCCAAAATCTTGACATCTCAAGTGATGTTTAATTAACCCTTTGTTCCAAACTGGATGAATCCACCTCCGAAGGGGGAACCATTGTGGTTTAGCGTCAGCCTATATGCGATGGCAGCGGCTCCTTTGGCTTGAATAGACGACGCTGAAATTCGTTCCGAATTACTGATATTTTTAGCCCTTCACCCTTCAACCCTCCAAAGCTCTCACTCTGGAGGTTAAAACCTTTGAGGGGATTAGGGCATAGGGATGAGTATATGAACGTTTACAGTGCTGTTCTAGCTGGTTGCTATGGTCTTTCGGTTGGTTACTAGGGTGTTCTGGTTGGTTGCAAGGCATTACTATAGTGTTCAATCTAGTTGATATAGAGTGTTGAAAGTTTATCAGCCTTCTGTCTTTCAGAGAAAAACAGAAAGTCGGATCATTAGAAACGGCATAGCAACATGAGTCAGAACAGTCTGAAGGTCTTTGCCAAATTTGGTGGATGTAACTGAGAAATTCTTTGTAAAAATCCTGAACCATGTCTTTAGAATAACAACATAATGAACATGATAATGTATATAGCATGGTGATACTTATGGTCGATTGTAGAGTGGAGGCATTTGTGTGTTTGTACAGTTTTTACTGTACTTATCAACCTGGACCATACTAGTCTTTGATTTCTCAAAAATGATCTCACTGATATGGTGAAAATTCTAAATAACTGACTTCTGAGCCTGGACCTCACTTGGCTCATAAATCGGCCAAATCATGTTTAGTTTTAAATCTAATAATGTGCATAGGTTAGTGTGGGGGTTAGTATAAAATATCAGTAGCTTGTAATGAAATCAATTAAAGTCTATGAGATGTCCTGATTAATATAGTGTAACAAATCTGTGTGTTAATTGTGGAATGTCAGTGGTCGTTTTTTATTGTGATAATTGAATACACAGATGGAGCAAGTTTGATGCAATACTAGACAGAGGAGAACTCAATTATGTTGGTTCAAATGTAGCAAGACTTGAGACTGGTATCCCTGAGGGAAGGAGATCACTTAAAGCCCAAATCAAATTGTCTGCTTGTCTTTAGCTTGCGATTTCAGACCATTATTAAGTCCTCATCTGGTGTCTGAGAGGACGAGGAGGAGGGAGGGTACACAGAGAAAAATCTGGATGAATCGGTCATTCTGTAGCCTCTCTCCTGAGCGTCTTGGCTGCAACAAGTGTCAGATTCATGTGAGGAAATGCGAGTTGTTTCTTTTGAACAGCCCTCTCACAGTGTGAATGGGTCTGAGGTGGGAACATTCTGCTGATGAATAAACCCTATGGGCTTCATCCTCCATTTTGGGATTAAAAAAAAAAAAAATTCTTTCTAACTTTTTTTTATTATTACAAAAACTCTGAAGTACGCTGAGAGATTACAATGGCGCCTTAAGACCAATTTGAATGTGAATTCAACATGTTGCTATGAGCACCCCCAACAACAAGTTAGAGGTACAGAGACACACAGACCTGGGACTGAATAAAGAGCTCCTTCCGTCTGAGCAAGTCTGGCTCTTTCAGATGAGGATGGCAGCCTGAATGCAGCCTTACACTGAGTGAGGCCACCCACCCCCCACCCTCCTCTCTTTATCTCTCTCTCTATCTCCTCCTCAGTCTAAGCTATTCTTCTGTTCAAGTGCGCTCTGGTCTCACTTGTTTCCCTCAATCTTATGAGTGCCCTGAGAATATCTTTGTTTCTTTTCTCTTTTAACTCCAAGAAACAATAAGAAAAGTACACAAAGATCTTAGTAGACAGAAGAAAATCAATAGGTTTGAACCAACTAAATAATCACTATCATGTCTTGTCATAGAAAAAGACAGCTATTATAAATCTTCTGAACTGTTGTAAAAACACTATCATGTGTATTTTGTTGTTTCATGTTTTTCATGTCTTTTATTTTGAAATTCTAATTCCTGTGTCATGTCATGTGATTTCATGATTCCCTCCATGTTCATGTGTCTTGTTTTCATTGGTTGATTGTCTTGTTATCTTGTTTAGAGTTCTTTGTGTTTATTGGTTATCTTTGTCATGTGTTCTCCCATGGCATGTATTTAACCCTCATGTTTTCCATGGTCCATTGTCAAGGATTGTTTGTTGAATGTAACTTTGGTTGTGAGTTTCAAGTCTATGTCAAGCCAAGTTCATGTTTGTAGTTAGGGTTTTTGGATACACATTGGAATACATTTGTACTTGGGATTTTAACCCCATTGTCATTGCCAGTGCCAGCAACATCATTACAAACATAAAGCTATCTTGAGAATTTTTAGACTTTTTCAGAAAAACGAAAATGTAGGAGGAAAAATTTAATTCAAAATGAAATGGCATTCGCAGCACATTTACGTTACATTTCTGAGTAAAACAGGTTATTCAATGAAAAAATAAAATAAAATGAGGGCAGCACTTAATATTATCCATGGAATTCAAATTGATCGTGAAAAGTCAGTGTAGTCTCACCACAAAGACATCACCGTAGCAACTTTTTGCTTGCATCATCCAAAAGTTGTCATGCCGTACTCACCTAAAATTTGTCTTCTGCCTGTTAATCATTTTGCGCATTCCCATAGTATTGTAGTTTCGGCAAATTGAGGCTTAATGCCATATTTATTCCATGTTGTTCATAACCGTTTTTAGTTGAAGGCGCAATTTTGCTTCTCTTGTTTTTGCCAAATGCTTCTGCTCTGTGTCGGTTTCAATAAAGCTCATTTGGTGTCTTTGGTGTGCAGGGTTTTGGAAAGAGGGGGTGTGGCTAATCCAAGAGCTCAGCTTTGTGAAAATTCCAGAATACCTAAAATAACTTTCAGCACCTTTAATGTCCTTTTGCTTGAACATTTGGTCACCATTCACTTGCACTGCATGCAGGGCCAGCATAAGCTATAGGAAGATTATGCAATTATCTAGGGCCTCCACATTGTCGGGGGCCTCCAAATGACATGTGAACTTGGTAATTAGCCAGGGCTGTGTGTGATAAGTTTAATTTCTAGCACTTGGAAAATACACAAATGACGCCTATTATCAGCATTGTAAAATGAGTCTGATGTCTACTTCGCTATCGAGAAATCTCCTGCTTGTGCAGCCACAATCAATACGTGCAATCACAATATTATCCGCTGCGCTATTAATAAAAATAGCAGCAGAAAACGAAAGGGAATCAAATTAAAAGCTAGATATTATTCTGTTTGCCCACAATTCTGTGATTATCTAGATGCTTGATTTACAACTTACGAAAAGTTCTTAGAGAATCACCATGCGATTCACGCCTCTAATAGGCTATTCATTGTTGATGGATAAGGAGTTTTCAGTAGTCTATTCTTAAACCAATACAATGAATGTTAATAAAAACATTTATTAAATATTGTTATATTTATTATATTAGTGTTTATTAAAAATCAGGGAAATGCATGTTCTTCGATGAATGGCTATAATGTATTGTAACATGATTATTAATATTAATAGAAGTATGTCATTATATCAAAATGTGTTATGGAAATGGGATTGATTATTTTGCAATACCTTATGTTTTATTTGATGTACTAACTAAACAGTCTCAGGCAGCTTGTCTATGGGATATTCATAGACCATTCACAGCAAGCATGATGCGTTTTACAGCAAAATCCTGATGTGATACAAGGGGTGCACAGGTTTTTATCAGTTCATCAGGTAACAACGTTTTGTTTAGAACTTAACAAGATGATACTATGAGTACCTTTGAGGAAGAACTAGTCAAAAACTATTTTATTTTTTATTATTGCCAAAGCTTGCAAAGTTTATGGCATTGAATCTTTAAAAACAAATATTGTTTGAAGTGGATTATGTGATTAAGTGATTATCTGAACAAGCTACCACTTTGTTGCATGTCACCAAAGTAATTAATAAAAATAAGAAATTCCACCAAACATTTTTTTACACTGATATGTATTACTTCTAGACAGTTCAATCTGAGCAGGCCCCATGTCGAAAACACCTACTGTAACAACAGTTAACTGTGTGAACAGTTAACTGTGTTTACATTACTATTCTAACATAATAAATTATTTTAGTTTTCAGGAATGTGTTTTGTGAGGGGGGCTTCAAAATAAAATTTGCCTAGAGCCTCTTAATATCTAGAACCAGCCCTGATTGTGTGGACAAACAGGCATCATATATCCATTAAAATACCTTTGTGTTCCGAGGAACAATAAAGTCATACGAGTTTGAGACAACATAAAGGTGAGTAATGAGATAATTATAATTTTGAAGCGAACTATTAATTAAAAAAATAAATTGGCCAACAGTGACTTTTCAGTGGTGCGGGCAAAAAGTCCACCAGTGATGTTTTGTCATGAGTGTGTTGGAAAAGTATGTGTTTAGTACCACAATGGAGCCATACCTCAGCAGCCTAAGTTCATCAGCTGAAAAGTTATCAGTATTATAACATTATGCTGATTAATTGTGTACAATAAGACAAATTTAGAAAGTAACAGTAGTCGATTTATTCATGTTGACATTAAGCACTGTATGTCAGAAACATCTGCAACATCTCTAGAACTTGAAAATGTTGAGTCTTTTTAACTTTTTTATTTAACACATACAGATTCCTCAGATTCATAAAACTCAATAAATTAACACAGTTTTCATTTTAGCGCAATTAACTTTTTAGGAAATTTACTAATACGTAAGAGAGGTAAACAAGTGCTTGTTCTTTGTTGTGCATTGAATAAAATTAGAAATGGAGTGTTAATCAAGAATATGTCACTGAAAGTGTGAGTGTACTAGTGTCTGTCTAGCTATCAAGGCTCATGAGCAGAGCAGTTCCTCTCTTGATCCAGTGATCATAAGGCACAGCACCAGACTTCAGGTCAACTGCCACCACAAAAGATGGCTGGCCGGAACCGCCAGACCGCACAGGGTAGTAGTAACATGGACAGGAATACGTATCTACACACAGACACACAAGAAAAACAACACTGAGCAATCACTGAAACGATTGACTGACAAACACCATAGCTGAATTTGAAGCAGAAGATTCAATAAAAAAGGAATGTGAATAAAGAGAGTGTGCTGAGTTCATCCATGACAAAAATAAATGCAAAGAGAGTGTGTGTTTACTCTTGGCGACCCTCTTGCGGCTCTCCACAGGTTTGAAGTGGATGTTGGGCATGGGACAGACCAGCTGCATGGGCTCTGCCTCCACCAGACAGGAAGCTTTCTTATCCCAGCCTGCTCCCTCGAGATACAGCCCCTGGATGAGTACTCCATCCTGCGAGAGAGGAGAAAATGAGAACTGGAGCACAATGAGAGACAAAAAAGGCATTTTTACACAAATGAGCTAAAGAAATATTTTACCCCAAAATGAATATTATGCCATCATCTTACTCATCTATTATTCACTTGTCATTCCAAACACACATGACTTTCTTATATGGAACAAAAAAGGAGATATTTTAAAGGATGTTCTGTTTTGTTCTTTACAATGCAAAGGTGGTATAAAATCTGCATCTGAAGTGGCACAAATAGAAAATGTGTCTTTACACAGACTGTTTAATGTTTCTTACAGGTTGCATTAATGCATTTACACAGTAATAACAATTGCATAAACAATGTAATGAGATTAATATTTTAAATATAAAATTAAGAAAATAGAAATATGAGGAGTCGCATGACGCCATGTGAGATTCGGATGTGTGAACGGCGAGCTCTGCGCACTTTGCTAATTTTAACACTATTATTGTCATAAACCGCTGAGATTTGTTACACCCTGTTCAAAAACTGTTCAAGGAAAACAATATGTCAAAGAATTAAAAATCCTTGGGCTCCGTAGACATTTTAAGACACTAACGTCCTCAAGCTGATGCCCCTGAGCAGCAGGCCACGGACCTGGGAGTCGATTTGGCCGGTGAAGTGTGGGAAATTCGGCGAGAATTGTTGAACATGTCACCAATGCTGATGAAGGTCTTTGCTTACTTGGAGGATCTTGCTGTAATGCGTCGATCGATCACTGCCATGTAGATGAAATTCACTGAGGTGGTTACAAGAGTGGGGGATGTCGAGAAACGGATCAATTATCTGGAGTAATCAGAGAGGGAATTAGCTGCTAATCCGCTAGCTAATCCTACCAAGGTGGATGTGGAGCGCGTCTGGGAGAAACTGGAGGATATGGAGAATCATAGTTGGTGGAATAACATCTGTATTGTTGGAATTCCAGAGGGAGCAGAGGGTAAGAATATGGTGGAATTCGTGAATGGGCTCCTTCTGAGTCTGCTCGGCATAACAGGCCATAAACTGGCAATCAAACGAGATCACAGGATTCCAGGTCGGCGATCCGCTGAGGGAGACAGGCCCCGATCAATTCTGGCCAAATTTCTGAGATCATCCAATAAAGATAAGTGTTATGCGAGGAGAGGAGTAAAGCAAGGCTTTCTTGGAAAAACCACAGTATTAACTTGTTCCCAGACTTTGCAAATTCGACAAGAGAGAAACATGATCGATTCAAGGAATGCAAGAAACTCTTACATCAATGAAAGATCGCTTTTGCACTGATGTACCTGGCCAAATTGAGAATAGATGCTAAGGATGGCCGTAAAACATTCACGTGCCCACAGCAAGCATTGTACTTCATAAAGTCTATGGAGTAAATTATTTTTTGGTACTCACATTGCTGTCTTATGTACATGTGATTTTTTATTTTTTATTTTTAATACATTTCCAAAGATTTCAAACAAACTTCTTTCACACTGTCATTATGGGGTATTGTTTGTAGAATTTTGAGGAAAATTATTAATTTAATCCATTTTGGAATAAGGCTGTAACATAACAAAATGTGGAAAAAATGAAGCGCTGTGAATACTTTCCGGAGGCACTGTATATATATATATATATATATATATATATATATATATATATATATATATATGTTTAGCTTTTCTTTGTTATCTATATAATCAATAAAAAAATTATAATTAGAAGAATATAGAAATATTAAATGAATGAAAGTATGAAATCATACTTTTAAATATGAAAATAAATTATTAAATATATGCTCTATCATGACAACAACAAAGCTTAAGGCTGCTTTGATTTACACAGAACCAAAGCAGCATCAGAACTGCCTTCAATACTAGGGGATAAGGTTGATCAGAGCAGGCAATTGCATTTTTATGCACAATTTTGAGCAGCCTCAACTCGGCTGTGTAAAGACCCTTTACCATTTTCATTCATTTCATATTTCTATAGCCATAATGTCATATTTTAAACATTAAAATCATAATATTAATATGTCACTTCAGATGCAGCTTCTGTGCTGCTTTTTCAGTGTAAAGACACCTAAAGACATTAAGACAGGCCCTGGGATGTTTTAAGCAGTGGTGACATACCACACGAGGCAGCAGAGAGCAAGCATGCAAGAGAGAGAGATGATGAGTTCAGAATGGAATACTACCTATACTACTCTTACTACTTCTGCTATATCATCTATGGCAGAAACAGATAGAGTAGTATGGTAATATGCCATTCGGAACCCGGCCAGAGACAGATAGACAGATGTAAATGTCACGTGCATCAGCACCGAATGGACAGGGGATGGCAGCAGCTACTCACCTTGGGAGGGAAAAGTAGATTTTTGTCATCCACAGTGCTGACAGTGAACTCCCAGGAAAGAGTGTCTACAGACACCTGCACAGCAAAAACAACACTGCTATCAGGAACACTGGTTGATAAATAGGGATTTGGCAGCTTTTAAAATACTGTTTATGTTGTTTAGTGGATCCTCAGTTCTTATTAGGCCACCTGCCGGTGTGTGTGTGGGGACATAATACATTGGGCATTACTTTGTTCTGCTTTCTGTCAGTCCTTCCTTTTACTGCAGAATTGACTGCTTTAGAGTAGGGGTTTGGTGGTCATCAGATGTGGCTCATGAAGCCACTGTGCAGTTCAGACTATTATATTGGGAGAGTGTGTGAGAATGGCTGTTTGCAGAACCCAAATGAAATAGGGAATAAACATTATCACTGGGGCATTTAAGAGGTAATGGAGCAAAACTGGGCAGCGCTCCCTACAGACTGTGTGTGTGTATAACTGCAGAGCTGCAAAGTGTGTGTGTGTGTTGTGTGTGTGTGTGTGTGTGTGTGTGTGTGTGTGTGTGTGTGTGTGTGTGTGTGTGTGAGAAAGAGTGTTTGAATAAAAAATTCAGAAAGGTCTTGCAGTGCTTGTGTTACAGTGTGTTGTACACTGTAATGACAATTATGTATATTTAATATGCTTTCTTATCAAAAATTTAACTGTAGCCAATATGGCTGTATTACTAAACACTGATTTATGAAAATACTACTGCTAGTACACATGGAATAGGATAGGAATTAAAATTTCACATAAAAAAAATCTTTATGTACTTTTGAGCACCCCCCCAGTAACTGGTCCAAACAGTACTAAACACAAACAATCCTTTTTTTTTTTTGTTAACTTAAGTACCATTTGTTAC
The DNA here is from genome assembly GCF_025860055.1 of Xyrauchen texanus. Taxonomy (NCBI): domain Eukaryota; kingdom Metazoa; phylum Chordata; class Actinopteri; order Cypriniformes; family Catostomidae; genus Xyrauchen; species Xyrauchen texanus. Next base: position 20,371,412 of record NC_068277.1, on the reverse strand, counting down.
AAAACTCTGAATGTGTATCTTTAAAGGAATACTGAGTTAAGCTTAACTGACAGCATTTGTAGCATGATGTTGATTGCCACATTCGTATTTTGACATAAATAACATATATGTTAGCATGATTTTAGTGTGATAAAACTACCTACTAACCTTGCATTGACGACGTAAAGCCGTAAACCCAAAACGACGATTTAAACAACTTTACAACTCAAATAATACAGCAGAATGGGACACGTTTTTAGAAGTTGAAATTGTTCCAGAAACACATCAAAGTGGCCATCTAGTGCATGTTTACATAAAGCAAATATTTAAAAATAGTGCAGATGGGCACAAGAAAGTTTTTAGGATGCTTTTATGCTCAAAACAAAATGTGGGTCTCCTTTTAAAAGTTATAACTTGACAGCATTTTTTAAAAGTGGCACAGGATGCATGAAAACTGTCAAAGATGACTGTCTAGGGCATGTTTATATTTATTTAAACTACACATGGGTACAAGTTGTCCTGTGTCACTGGTGTCCTGTGTCACTAGGCCTATAGTATCTGTCCTGTTCTCTCTCTGTTTACTGACTGAACACCAGTGGTCGATGCCAGGGGTGTGATGATGTTAAAGTAGGCATGGAGCCTCTAATGAGCCTCTAAATCAGTGGTTCTCAACGTTTTTTGAACAAACGCCCCCTGACCTCTTCATGATCCTCTTAACGCCCCCCTAAAAAAAACAAAAACACTTCAGAAATACTATTACAGCCAAACAATTGCAACGCTGATACCTGAAGCCTGAGTTTTTGGTAAAAAAAAAAAAACTGAAACAGAAGTTTCTTATTGTATTTAAACTACATGTAAAAGCCTGAAGTTGAGTAATATTGTGTTTGGAAAAAAATGCAAAAACACATGGATTGTTTGAAAGGTATTGCAAATGTATTTAGAAATTCAAACAAATTCAGGCTCACACACAAATTTTTTTAAAGGGTAACTAAACCCTAAACCAACTTTTTTTAGTTAATGATCTGTAAGCATGGGGCTTTATTAGTACTGGTCATTGATTCAAGTAATTTTTTTGACATTTGTGTATAAAGTGTTTTAATTCTACAATATATGGTGTAAAAACGTCTGAGTGCTGCCCTCTTCAGGTTGAACGGTGGCTACTGCAGTTGAATTTTCCTATTGGCTGTTGCGGTACTTCGTGACGTAAGCGGTGACAGCTGACGTAAGCAGGTTCCAGCTCACCACGCCAGATTCATGTACATGTCGTCTTGCGACCGTGTGAGGAATAATAATAACATAGAGTCTGACAGCAGCTGTCAATTAATCCATCACTACGAGTCTCAGGTGCCCCCGCTCAGCCCCGCACTCGGTTCGTTCCATCTATCCCCGCCGGGGTCTGCCCACTTTTCCAGCATTTTCAAATATTTCTAGTGGGTGGAGTCAGACTCTGAGCAGGTGTTTAGTTACCCTTTAAGATGAACCAATCACGTGAACAATAACGTAACTAACCTAAATGGCCAATGAAAAAGCAGCGGTCGTTCACGCACTCAATTAGGCAATATATACTTGGCTTCAAATTTGAATAGCCTACAAACGGTCATTTGATTTCAAATGACGAACAAAGACGACAACAGCTCGGCCACCTGAACTGAACCGAAGAAAAAAACGACGTCAAAAACAGCCACTTTTTTTTAATTAATTATGGTCATTAGTGTGAGCCCTGAGCACTAATTATGTGCCTAATTATGTATTCCGCGTTATGTACAGAAAAAGCCGGTGAAAGCTTGCCTCTATTTTGCGCTGAATTTTTTTTTTTTATTCTGTATAATCCATGGATAATCCAGGCAATCTGCACTGTCTCATCTAATTGTCTGTAGTGTTTGTAAGTATAAGATGGTACAAAATCAACCACGTGTTTGATGCCCTGAGAGTGTGCTATGACTGTTGAGTATGTGTGTGAATATGTATGAGCCTTGTGATGTGTTGTTGAGGGTGCGTGAGTCTCACGTTGTGCTGGCGTGCAGAGCTCTGTAGTACGGCGGTGAGGAAGCCCGTGGGGAAGGTAAACCCAGACAGCCAGAAGAGGATAGGAGGGCGAGCAGTCTCCGCCCAGCGAGCAAACTGCTCCACGCGCTGGCACAGGTCCCGCGTCCAAGATGCCAAGGGCTTCAGAGATGGGTATGCCTGAGGGTAAAAAATTTGATGTAGAGAGAGTCTCACTAACAATATGTGTTGTTCACTTATTAATGATTTTACTATTCCTCGAGAGAGAATTCAATTTTGTACAGGAATTTAACACAAGAAGAATGAAATCTTGAAAAGGGCGAAACATCAACTCCAACTCTACAAAACAACTTACTGACATCTATCTGTTACAATAAGGCCTTTTATTCAGTATTGTGTAATTTTGAGTTCAGCTGGTTTATTGGTGGGTTATAACTGCCCATGGCCATAGAAAAGGAGGAAACAAAGGAAGAGTTTGGATGAGACACATTACTTTCTGTCATGAAGAATATCTTGGGTGACTGAACCGCAGAATATTAAATTACAATTGAACTTGAAAGACATTTAAACAAATCTTACATAACCCGTTCAAATTGTGCAATTAAACTAATATAAACAAGTCAGAGCAAAATGGTGTGGTGCAATATTTTCCCTATTTTACTTTAACCAAAAACGTGTTCATCTTTCAATGTTATTTTGATCTTCAAAGAACAAAGAAATTATTATTTGATAAAAAAAAAATAAAAAAAGATAACGTAAGTGTTGCATGTGCCAAAGGAATTAGCATTTCAAACACAACGACTGGCACACAAAACTAGGAAAATGCTTGATTAGTTACATTCCACGCTGTGCCATAATTAATTTTTTTATAATTTTTTTATGCGTTTAGGTTTTCTCTGGCATGAAAATGAGAACGTTTTTTTTTTTTATATTTCTAGATAGAATAAATGCTGTTGCTTTTACTCTTTGATACTGGGGCATTATAGAGCAAAATGAATTATGATAAGAGAAGGTTTAGATATAGTATCTGCTGTTGTTATAATCTAGAGGCAGTCAGGGGCAGTAGTTCCCAAACTAACAATTAACAATTATATTTTTATAAATTAACATTAACCAAGATTAATGCTGTTTACAAATATTGTTTATTGTCAGTTCTTGATACCTATTGCATTTACTAATGTTAACAAATAGAACCATATTGTGAAGTGTTACCAATATATTATTTTAATTGTATGGTATTTATACATCATAGCAGTATTTTTTGTACTACATTTAATTTATTCTGATAAACAAATAAATAAATAATCATTGTATTACAGTACTTAAAATGTAAATCCTCATAAAGAATAATGGTAACAGTGTTCTTATTTGTCATGAAAAATTAAAATTCAAAAAATCCAAATGGTCTAAAAAAGCCATCACTTTCTTTATGCCTTTTTCTTTCAAATATTATAATTTCTAATTTGTGAGATGCACCTCCTTAGGGGGGTGAACAAAGAAACAAGGAAAATCTGAACAAGGACCTCCCTCAAAACAGGTACCAAATAAGTGAAAAAAGGACACCAGATGCAATAAATAATGTGAGTGTTATCTTTTTATAGCCTTTAAGGTTACGAAGGGTTATGTCAAAGTGACATATGAGGGCTGACACCACCACCACTCACATCCAAGCAGTTATAATAGAGCATGAAAAAGGGAAAGATAGGAGGAAAAAGAGAAATGACGAGTCAGTACCAAATGAAAGTCATACATCTCAGCACAGATACAACGAGTCACTGCCAAAATATAACGCTGGACAGATAGAGAAGAACTGAGCTTTCAGTGTTAAAGATTGATGTATGGAGAGGGAGATAAAGACAGAGAGAGAGAGAGAGAGAGAGAGACAGTAATGAGGGACCGCAGACAGCAGAAGAAGAGACCCAGATGGATAGGAAGATTTAATGGTTGCTCTCCTGTTGTTTGGGAAAAGACGTGTAAAAAAGGATGGAGCAGGGAGGGATGGATGGTCTCCGTTTGGATCAGTAATAGGTTGCAGGCATTCTGGAGATCTTCAAGAAAACATGGCTGTGTTTATTCAGCTTATTACCTCAGCAGTGACCCAAGAAGAACCCCCCCACACACACACACAAATCTAAATTAGTAAACCTATCTGAACCTACTCATAATGACGCTATATCAGACAAGGTCAGAGAGACACAGACTACCCTTGACAACCTGAAACACACACACACACACACACACACACACACACACACACACACACACACACACAGGTATTAGTAAAGTAAATCTTGCAGACGAAAGCTTATGAGCGATGCATTCTTGACATTTATAAATTTAGCAGCTCTCAATCAATAATAAACAAGAAGGTGTGTGTGCTCTAACTGTTACTCTGTTCACCTCATCCTTCACAGAGGAACCCTCTCAAGCATTCATTTACACATTTCTGCTGCTCTCTGTTGAACACACATCTCTGACCTCACATCCCACTCTCACACACTCACACATCACTTTATTACAACTACAACATGACCCTGTGTGTGAGTGTGTTTGAGTAATAAGCTCCGTTCCAAAACCTAGAGAGCTGCATATCTAGACAGCATTTAGGCATCACAGGTGAACTATTGGGTTGTTCCAAAATGTAAGTAGTATAATAATGCTGCCCTCTAAGATTTTGGCCAAATTCTGAGGAAATCAGCCCATTAATGGCTTACTTATAGCGGTTTCTGCATATTAAATTGGGATAGGAGGAAGTATTTTACAGTCCAAAAAGTTACACACTTCAGCTTTGAAAATAGTCTATTTTACCAAATATTTGTGTCTGAGAATCAACTGAAGGTACAGTCTCCTGTGTATTTCATAGTGCTATTTGTGTGGCATACAAATGTAGATTTGCTACATTTACGTACAGCGTTCCAAATCAGTCACTATGTTGTTCCATTTCAATTAGTATGCTGCCAATGCACCATATTTTCGCGAGTCCACAGTGGTGGGTGGAATTTCTCATTGGCTAGCGGAACTGTAGTTGATTGGCATTTTGTGTATAGCCGGTCACTGCTGAATAGTGTGTCATGCGGTTAGATTCTTAATTTTTAAACATTGTAAGATGCCTTTGAAAATGTCTCAACAATGTATACAGTGAATGGCTGTCCCAATAGTTGAGAGAAACTAAAGTTTGGCTAAAATAGCAATATTATGATCAGAAGCCATTTACAAAAGCACAGTGCTTCTGTCCCAGATGCTTCTCCATCCATCAGCTGCCTACAGAAGGATTTGCTTTGGAACATCTGTTTGAAAAGCATTAGAAATAATTAGTTTGTGTTCTTTTCACTTTAATGACAAGAAGTGAACAGCAGAGAATACTCATCTACAGGTATGGTTTATTACATTACATATAAACGAAAGCATCATTGTGCCAACGTATGTGTATGTACATGTGCTGAATGTTCATTAGAAACTTTTAGAGTATGTTCATTTCTTTTCATCATCTGCCTTTGCAAATGCTTTACATGTTTTGAAGAGACATTATTACTCAGTATAAAAATGTATGGAGTTATTCCTGAAATGTAGTGTAGAGTGGTGACGGTGTTGTTTCATGTTGCAATGGATGAATTCTACACTGGAAAACCATAATTTGTTTATGTGACATGTACAGTAGTAAGATGTTTTAAGTCATTTGAAATTAATTATAATATTATTGTAGCCAGCCCTGCATTTTCCTGCCTGAAATCCACTTTCTTTTGAGTGTCTTTGCAGGATGCCCATTTCTTCCCTTAATGAGAAAAAAGTTATTTGGAAAATAGTGTGGACATCAATTCTGTATCAATTCAATTTATTTGTAGTGCTTTTCATAATACATATTGTTTTAAAGTTGCTTTACAGAGAATAGTAACATTTTGTGTATAACGTACGTGTATCCAAATAAATGGAACAGTTTATTGTGTGGCTGCTAATGCCTCATGATTTCATACACAAGAACAATAAATTCAATCTATCAAATGTATCAGTCGTTCTGTCAACATCAAACTATTTAATGTAGGTTTAGGCTAGCATTAAAATACAGAGATTATGTATTACGCAATCCATACAAAATTATTGTATTTTATCCGAAAAACAACCGCAGCCTGAAATACACAATCATCCTGCTGTGATCTCTACAGTCTCTGCAGTAAGAACACAAGCTCGGTAGAACAGACTCTTCAGGTTCTGACTTGACTCAACATCTGCTTAAAATTAACATGATTATCTACAGTCCTCAAAATATGTCCAACTTTACAGCTGTGAAGGCACTGATATGCTTCAGAGCTTTTCAGGTTACTCGAAGCATCGATATATAAAGACTCAAAGTAACTAAAATGCTTCTTGTGCATTTGGTCTTCATCCACCCACATGTTAAAAATAACAGCAGGGAAGAAAAATATTGCTGTAAGTCTGTTTTCATTTGTTCCCAAGAATCTGTCATTTTTAATGCTGCATTAGTACATAATATAACTATAATAAAATATAATTGTTTATGCTTAACCGGAAGTTCCTCCCACATCGCCCTCAGGAATATTGTGGATAGTGTCTACCCTTACCTTCTCCCAGAGAGGAGGCACACGAGCATCATGGATACAGAGAAATGTCTCCTCTAGACTGCTGGACATCACAACCAGACCCTTAATGCCCTTCTCCAGCTCTAAGAGAGACAATCTACATATACAGCACAATTTAATACACTGATATTAGCATGTTCATATTCTTATGAACTCTGAAGACTAACACACTATCTCTCTCTCTCTCACACACACACACACACACACACAGACCTGATGGTGTGCAGCAGTATGTTGTATCTCTGGATCTCCTGCAGTAGTACTACATTTAGAGGTGAAAGATCATCCTTCAACAACTTCCTGGTGCCTTCATAGTCTATCTGACCAGGAATCTTCTGCAGCACATCAGCAGAAAGCTCCAATACCTAAACACACACGCACGCACGCATGCGCACGCACGCACGCACGCACGCACGCACGCACACACACTTTAATTAAACTGTCACAATTTCTGACAAGAGTCAAAGATTTCAGTTATTGATCTAAGATTCATGACACACACAAAAAAGTATCACACACACACACACACACACACACACACACACACACACACACACACACCTTGTCCTCTCTGGTCCCTCCAGTGCTGGAAGAGTCAGTGCTTGTGACCTGAGGCTGTAGTGAGAGCAGCGTGTGGAAGAGGGTTCGAGTCTCTGTGATCTGGCTGGCGATGTCAGCATTGGGGTGTTGGCCAAACAGTTCTGGGTGCTCCAGCGCTGGCAACTGACCAATGAACTCCACATATGTGGACTGAGCTCCATCACGAGGAACATAGTAAGTGTTCAGAGAGGAGAGCCTACACACACACACACACACACACACACACACACACACACACACACACACACACACACACACACACACATGTTGTGTTTCCATGTTTTATGGGGACTTTCCATAGACATTATGGTTTTTATACTGTACAAACTTTATATTCTATCCCCTAAACCTAACCCTACCCCTAAACCTAACCCTCACAGAAAACGTTCTGCATTTTTACATTTTCAAAAAACATAATTTAGTATGATTTATAAGCTGTTTTCCTCATGGGGACCGACAAAATGTCCCCACAAGGTCAAAAATTTCGGGTTTTACTATCCTTATGGGGACATTTGGTCCCCACAAAGTGATAAATACACGCTCACACACACACACACACAAACACACACATACACACACACACACAAACACAAACACACAAACAGGTGAATAGACCAAAAACATTTGATGTGTTTTTTCACATCAAGTCCAATCTTTAAATTTTTTTTTATATAAAACAATATATCTCTATGAACTCCTTCACACTGAGTGTGAAATATACTCTCCTGATTCATAAATTGTTTTCAGAACACATACGTCAACAAAGGGAACAGCAAATATTTCAGCATCAGTGTAATTTAGTCGTATCCAACTTAGTATTAATATTTTAGGTGCAAATAAATTTCAAGTGTGTGAAAATATTATACATTTGTGTTATTTAGTTGCATGTTAGTGTGAATAGTTTATGTGCATGAAAAGTTTATGATTGTATTAAACATCAGACTTGGCGTGAACAGGTCTTAAACCAGCTCATCTCAGCAATTAGATATAATAAAGATTACAGGGTAATTTTATGTACATTCACAAAACTATGTTAGTCAGTGTTCTTCTTGAGTGCATGTGAAAAAACTCAGAGCTTGTTAAGAGTAGCTGAACTGTTCATAACTACAGCTTCATCTGGTAATTTCTGCCAATTTCTATATCACCACAAGTCAGCCAATCCATGTTATTTCCTTTCTACTTCTACCAAAAACTTTAGAAGTGCCTCTACTGTGCACTCAAGTCACCGTGGAGGCAATGATTGAGGGTAATTATAGGATGTGGTTGCTAAAGTAACAGTTTTTTCTGCGTATGCCGTGTTGCTAGGTCATGAAAAACCAACAGACTCAGAGGAACTAGAAGACATTTACAGCGGGCTATTTAATGGCCCCATGGTGGAGCTGTTGCTCTTTATAAGAGCTGTACTGTAACAGCAGACCTCTGGCTGAAGGGGACACATGGGGATTTTCACAGGAAGGCAAAGAGATGTGTCAGGGGTCAAAGGTTGCATGCGTGTGTGTTGTGTATATGTGTGTGTGTGTGTGTGTGTGTGTGTGTGTGTGTGCGTGTGGAATGAGAAGATCTGCCTGTGTGTTTTTGGCTATTTTGTACTTTTGCAACCAGGCAAACATACTCTGGCCATTCAGAGGCGCTCTATCTCTTCATAATGTTTAAAACACTGGGATTGGTAGACATACAAAGACTAAAGTTATTGTGCAGTTTTTGGGCTAAATTGAGAGAACATTAGAGACTCTCTTTGATGTGTGTGTGTGCGTGTGTATGTGAGTAAGTTTGTGTGAACTCACTTAAAGAAAGATGTATCGATAACAGCAGGACAGTAATAGTGGTTGATGTAAGTGGTAAGCAGACGCCGATCCCAGTCATCAGTCACGTGACCTCCATAGTTGATCCCAGCGATGAGGAACTTGAGAGAATCCCAGGGGATCTCCTCATACTCATCCAGATAGAGACTCAGAAGATTCTCACTCACCTGAGAGGGAGATAGAGGTATAATTACCATAAGTAAGCCATGAGAGTTTAACCTGTTACAGCTTCCTCACTTTCTGTACCTCAAAGTCAGAATCATTAAAGCTGTAGTTGATGTTCCAGCCGAGCTGCAGGAACTTCCTCCTTTCCAGTATGATGCTATGGAAGAAGCACAGAGTGAAGAGCAACTTGCGGTACTGCAGTGGCCGTGAGCAGCGCGAGAACTGAGACTCAGACACCAGCTGATAGAGACGCTTCATATTCCATTTTACCCCCTACAGAGACACACAATCACAATCACAAAGACAAAGACCACTGTAATTACAGCACACAAAACCTGAAACATCTGAGTACAGTGTGTGAAGTGTGTGTAGGTTTACTTCGCTGTATTTTAAAGTCTCTAGAAGTTAGAAAAAACATACACTTGGTTACGTCCAATTACATTGTGCGGACCAGTCAACGTTCCTCATGAGAAAAACAGCTTAATACACATATTAAAGGTGCACTCAGTAACTTTTGTCTTTGTGTTATCTTGGACTTACACTGACACCTAGTGGCTTGGATGCAGCATCATTTAAAATCAATAGTTTACACCCAAATGCCATTGTAGAAATTTTGCATTCACAGTCATCCACGATTACTTTAATCAATGAGTGAAAGTGTCAAATAACAGGACGGTAACTGAGATTAAGCGAGTAGTATTCTGCTGGTCATGTGATTCTAACATGGCAGTCCCCATGCGCTGATCCTCTTAATCTGGAATAAAAATCTTTTATAAGGTTACTGATATGACTGGAGTCTTCATTTTAATGTGAGTGGTCATGATTTCCTACATGTATTATATGTAGGAAAATTTATAATTCATGTCTTTAGGAGTTAAACTTGTTAATGAGGAAAAAATTACTGAGTGCACCTTTAAAAAATATCTTGATGAAACTCTAACACTGCAATAAAGTTTCTGTGAGGGCTAGGGGTCGAGGATTTAAAATATCCTTAGGTCAGTTGAAAACAATTTAAGTCAATGGAAAACAAGCATGTCTGTGCGTGTAAGTTTATGTGTGTGTTTGTATGTGTACCCTTGGTGGCTCAGTGGTTATTTTGATGCCCATCTGCAGGATAGCGATGGGGAATTCTGGGTGAGGGGAGGAGCTCAGCCACAGTCGGAAGTCTGGATGAGATTCTTGGACCTGTAACTCTTCCACCAACTTATCCAGCTCACACATCCAAGAGAGAGACAGGTGACAGTTAGCCAGGAACACCCAGTGGCCTGCCAGAGAGAGACAGAGAGAGAGACAGAGAGAGAGAGAGAGAGAGAGAGAGAGAGAGAGAGAGAGAGAGAGAGAGTTTGATTATTAATGTAAACTCGTTTGACATTTTCTGGAAAAAGAAGGAAAATATGAGTAGTGCTTGGGATACTATGGTGTTGTGGATGGTTGTCAGGTTATTAGTATGTATATACTGCCGTTCAAATGTTTGGGTTCACTTGACTGAAATGGCTCTCATTGTCTTACAAACCTTTTTATCTGAAGGTGTATGCTTAAATGTTTGAAATGAGTTTTGTAGACAAAAATATATTTGTGCCAACATATTAATTGATTTCATTACAAAACAAAAATTTAATATAATTTTTTTTTTTTTTTAAATGGATGACTTGGACCGAATAATAAAGAAAAGAAGCCAATAAGTGCCCAGCATAGATGGTAACTCCTTCAATACAGTTTAAAAAGTATCCCAGGGTGATACCTCAAGAAGTTGGTTGAGAAAAACAATACAGGGACTATCAAAAAGATATAAACATTGATATTTGAGGAAGCAACACACCATTGTGACGAGGAAGACGGCCAGGCCGGGCCATGATGGAGCACGGCTGGCACTGAATCAGTAGATCAGTGGGGGAGCGAGATAAAGGGATGGCCAGAGATGCCGGTTCGAGAGAGAGAGAGAGAGAGAGAGATGGCCATACTGATGGCATGAGAGATGGCATGTTTGTTTATTTAAGTTAACTTAAGTTTAAGTTTCTGTTTACTGTTCAGCTGGTTCCCGCCTCCTCCTTGGCCGACTTTATACTGTTACAGTGGTGCCGAAACCCGGGAGGGAGGAGGGATACGCTGTTGCGGAGTCATCGCCACTGCCATCCACTGGGGGAGCGAGCTGGTGTCCGCCAAATGGCAGAGGAGCCGCTGAGGACCGGGTAACAGCGCGTCCAGGAGCCGGAAAGCAAGTTCTTCTCTCTCTCTCTCTGTCTCTGCTCACCCTTTCCCTCTCCCCATGCCTCCCCTCGTCTTTCCCCCAGGTTCGTAGAAGGCGGGGTGGGCCATCAGCTGACAGAACGGCTGGAAGGGCAGCGTCTCCCCCCCAGAGAGGGGGGGAGTTAGTCAGACGGTGGCGCCCAGGCCTGAATTGGGCGGGGGAGGAGTGTGACTAGGAGGAGGGTGTGGCCGGGCCTCCTATGTTGGTTTTAAGTTTACCATTAAAGTTTATGTTTAATGTCCAGCCGGTTCCTGCCTCCACTTTGCCCGTCCTTATACAGTTACAACCATATTAAGAACCAAGGAAATGTAAACTTTTAAACAGCATCATTTGAGTAAATTCAGTTATTATTTTGTCTTGTATAATATATGTAAATATCTGGTGTGACTCAAAAATAGCTTCATCAGGGGAATACTAAATAAATATATATATATATATATATATATATATATATATATATATATATATATATATATATATAGACAGTATATACAGTTAAAGTCAGAAGTTTACATACACATAGGTTGTTATACCTAATTGTTTAACCACTCCACAGATTTAATATTAGCAAACTATAGTTTTGTGTAGGACATCTACTTGTGCATGACACAAGTAATTTTTCCAACAATTGTTTACATATTGTTTCACTTTTAATGAACCATACCACAATTCCAGTGGGTCAGAAGTTTATCTACACTTAGTTAACTGTGCAACTTGGAAAATTACAGCTTTTAGACAGTTAGCTTCTGATAGGAGGTGTACTGAATTGTAGATGTACCTGTGGATGTATTTTAAGGCCTACCAAGGCCTCGTGTAGGTCCAAAAAATTGTGGAACTACACAAGTCTGGTTCATTCTTGGGAGCAATTTCCAAACATCTGTAGGTACCACGTTCATTGGTACAATATGCCATAATTACCATGGAAAAAAGGCGAGGTTTGCAAGCTGAAGATCACCATCCCAACCGTGAAGCATGGGGGTGGCAGCATCATGTTGTGGGGGTGCTTTGCTGCAGGAGGGACTGGTGCGCTTCACAAAATAGATGGCCATGATCATGAGGAAGGAAAATGATGTGGATATGTTGATGCAACATCTCAAGACATCAGCCAGGAAGTTTAAGCTCGGTCGCAAATGGGTCTTCCAAATGGACCCCAAGCATACCTCCAAAGTTGTGGCAAAACGGCTTAAGGACAACAAAGTCAAGGTATTGGAGTGGCCATCACAAAGCCCTGACCTCAATCCACAAAGCCCTGACCTCAACCAGAACAGAAAAAGCAGGTTCAAGCAAGGAGACCTACAAACCTGACTCAGTTACACCAGTTCCGTCTGGAGGAATGGGCCAAAATTCCAGCAACTTATTGTGAGAAGCTTGTGGAAGGCTCAGCAAAACGTTTGACCCAAGTTAAAAAATGTAAAGGCAAAGTGTATGTATACTTCTGACCCACTGGGAATGTGATGAAAGAAATAAAAGCTTAAACAAATCATTGCTCTAATATTCACATTATTAAAATAAAGTCCTATTAAAGATCCTAACTGACCTAAGACAGGGAATGTTTTCTATGATTAAATGTCAGCAATTGTGAAAAACTGAATTTAAATGTATTTGACTAAGGTGTATGTAAACCTCTGACTTCAACAGTGAATATATATCTGTATGTAAAGTCTTAAAGATACAGTAGCAAAAACAACCTATTTAATTTAGGCCCTTTCAAATGAAAGAAAATCATATCTGATTGAAAAATTCACCTAGCTATAAGGAAGGATTGTTGAGAGAAAACCGATGAGGTGAAGTTGGGGAGGGAAATAAAATTATTAAAACAGAGGCGAAGAGAGAGAGAGGGAGAGAGATCACGTCACCATTCTTGACTCCCTCTTTGATCAGGCGTGTTGCGATGGGTGCCTGGCCCTGACCCAATGAGAGGGCAAAGAAGCGCTGACCCATGCCTGACGTCTCTGCCAGCTGAACCAGGGATGCTGTTGGGTCCACACCAGGGGACAGCACAAAGATCAGAGGAGTCCTTGTGGTGCTGTCTGCTACAACCTGACACATACACAAACAGAGAGTAAATGAGGTTTGGAATGAATGCAGATGGGCAAGAAAAGAAAATACAAAAGTCCAAATGCATATGAAAAAAAAAATACAAGAGAAATGAAAATGGGGAAAACAAATTGCATTTGGTAAACCGGAAACATATTTGATACATTTCATGAAGTCTCTCTCTCTTTCATTTGAAAGGGAGAGGTTGGCCAGCCAAAAAATAAAAAAAATACAAATTGGTATTGGTATTGGTTACTATGCTCCACAGATCCATAGAGGTTTTAAAGGGTTAAGAAGCAGTCTAATTTATAAAGCAGTCTCACATAACATTTTCTGATTTCAAAAACTGAAAATGTCAGTTCAATTTCACATTAATGTACTACAAAACTTTGTTGTTTTCACATCTTACCGACAATGAAATATGACTTATGTATTAGGAAGTGCTTGCAAATACTAAAATCCTTAGAGTACCCCCACCCCCCAGAGAGGTACTACAGTACTTGTGGTGCCCATCGAATGTAGACTTCTTCAACACACTGATTAGTTTGAAACAAGCTTAAAACGTGGTGCAAATGAATCAGAACATAATCAGTACATATTGGTGCAAATTCAAACATGAAACTTGACTTGTAAGAACTTGATATCACACACTTCGGATGAGGTTCCACAAATATGTCAGCTACAGATGTAGGATAACTCTCGTCATATGATTTGTGTGCTTTTTATAATCAAATATTGATTATCACAACCAAAACTCCTATTCTCATGAGTCAGCCTTCTATACTCATGTCTATGTGGTGAAGTTCAAGATCCAGGAAAAATCAAAAACCTTAACACTTTTTGAAAGAGGAATTATTATTTATTAATTTCTCACACATTCGCTTTTCCATTATGACAATAAATAATTTCACGGCCATAAAAATTCCATGCCCTGCTTGCAATCTCTCCCCTAATTTGAGAACCTCTGCTCTAAGGTGAGTCACTTCGTGTAAGTCACTCACAGCCTTCATATCGAGAATGGGCGGCTCTACAAACTGAGGGCCCAGATTGTTGATGACGAAGGCTGTAACACAGAGAGAGATGCGATCCTGTCGAAGAGATCTTACAATCAGCATCTTCTGCAGCTCATTACACCTACTGTCCCATTCTCCTGCACTCAGAGAGAGAGAACGAGAGACAAAGAAAGAGAGGACATACATGGCAGGGAGGCAAAGAGTTGCATTTAGAGTCATGAAGGGAGAGAGGGAAGAGAGAGTTTCAGAAACAGGCTGATAATGTGTCTCACTGGACTCATTTTAAAGGGGTAGTTCACCCAAAAATGAAAATTCTCTCATCATTTATTTACCCTCATTCCACCCCAGATAAATATGACTTTCTTTCTTCTGGAGAACACAAACAAAGAATTTTAGAAGAATATTTCAGCTCTGTTGGTCCTTACAATGCAACTGAATCATGATCAGACCTTTGAAGCTCCAAATATCACAAAGGCCACATTAAAGTAATCCATACAACACCAATGGTTAAATTAATGTCTTCTGAAATGATATGATAGGTGTAGGTGAGAAACAGATCAATATTTAAGTCTTTTACCATAAATCTCCACTTTCACATTAGTAAAAAGAATTATAGTAAAAAAAGAACTTAAATATTGATCTTTTTCTCATCCACAACAATCATATCGCTTCAGAAGATATAGATTTAACCTCTGGAGTCTTATGGATTACTTTTAAGTGGCATTTATGGTATTTTTGTAGCTTTAAAGATCTGGTCACCATTCACTTGCATTGTAAGGATCAACAGAGCTGAGATATTCTTCTAAAAACTTTGTGTTCAGCAGTAGAAAGAAAGAAATACACACCTGGGATGGCATTTTTGGGTGAACTATCCCATTAAAGAGGTCTCCAGAGATTAAATTTTTCAAACAATGGCATGATTCAATATGCCAAAAATGAACAAATGTCAAAATGAATACTGTCATTACCGTTACACCTGAAAAGAAAGGAAATGACAGACTAGCACTTACAATTAAAATACAGATACAATTTAATCAGCAATTTCTGTTTTACTATTCAAAAGCACAATCACCAACACAACCACAGACATTTGTCCATGTGTGTGCATGGCCTCTGTCCATGCACACACATTCATTACCAGGTAGTGGTGCTTTCTCTGGTTCTGGATAGGTGTACCAGAGATGCCAGTCTCGAGGCTGCTGCTCAAACGAGGCCATGAGTCCATGGAAATTAATCAGTTTATTCAGTTCTGTAATGTTGTCCCAGTTAGAGTCCAACAGCCAGCTAGAACAGGGGTTATCCATCTGTTTCTTCTTATCCAGCACCTAACACACATACACACATACACAAAGATGCCCAAGTCAGATTGCTTTATGTAACATGAGGACTTTTTTCATTTTTAATCAAGACAGTCCTTTCACAAGTATCTACTCTTCCCCCAGCAATCCTCACCAGTCCTCCCCGCAGGAAGAAGCCGTATTCATCCATGTTGAGTTTCTTGGATGCCTCCAGGATCTTGGCACACATGTGGAAACTGAACAGAAGCTTGTGACACTCAAACAGCCCACGACAGGTATACCTGCAAACCGATCAAAGACACTAACATGAAAACTTAAAATTATTTTCATTAAAAAAGTAGATAAAAGAAGTGCTCAAGACTAGTGAGTAGTGAGTATTGAGTTGCGACACTATACAGTACACTGCAATTTAAAAATACAAAGGCTCTTTTTTGCACCTCTGTCCTTTAGAGCTCTTTCTTTTCAATATTCATTTATTTAACTGCTCAGATTTGGATGGATGTTCTGAGTGCTACAAAATTCTTTACTACAAAAAATAAATGCAAATGCAATTAAATATTTTAGTCGACTGACAACCGTAATATACTGCCTGGCCAAAACAAAAGTCACCGTTTGGATTTAAATAGGCAGATACTTAAGAGCCTATGATTGGATCATTATTGCAATGATTAATATAAGACATATCCTGTGGTTGTGGAAAAGATGTTACTGCGTTTCGGAATTATTGGCCTGCATCAAGCAAAGAAAACAACGAAGGAGATTGCTGAAATCACTGGAACTGGGTTAACAACTGTCCAACACATTATTAAAATCTGGAAGGATAGTGGTGAACCATCAGCTTTGCAGAAGAAATGTGATCAGAAAAAAATCTTGAATAATCATGATCATAGATCACTAAAACGCTTGAAGTCAAATCATAAAAAATCGACAGTAGAACTCACGGCAATGTTTAATAGTAACAGTAAAAGCATTTCTACACACACAATGCAACGAGAACCTAAAGGATTGGGACTAAACAGCTGTTTGGCCACAAGAAAGCCACTTATTAGTGAGGCTAATCGGAAAAAAACAACTTAAATTTGCTAGGAAGCATAAAGATTGGACTGTGGAGCAAGGGCCATGTGGTCTGATGTGTCCAGATTTACCCGATTCCAAAGTAATGTGTGTGTCAGGGAAAGAAGGGAAACACATGAAACGATGCACCAGTCATGAATAGTGCCCACTGTACAAGCCTCTGGAGGCAGTGTTGTGATCTGGGGTTGCTTCAGTTGGTCAGGTCTAGGCTCAGTAATGTTATGCAGCAATAAAATGCAGTCAGCTGACTACCTGAATGTACTGAATGACCAGGTTATCCCATTAATGGATTTTTTCTTCTCTGAAGGCACAGGCATATTACAGGATGACAATGCCAAGATTTATCGTGCATGAGCATGAGGAATCTTTTTCAAATGTGAATTGGCCACATCCTGACCTTAACCCACTTGAAAGTCTTTGGGATGTGCTGGAGAAGATTTTACGGAGTGGTTAGACTCTCCTGTTTTTTTTGGTGAGGCAGTATATTTATGCATGTATTACAGTGAGTGTTTTTGCATGTGTGTGACCTGTAGACAGCGTAAGTGTGGTGTCTGTTGAGATTGTTGATCCTCTCCTCTAGTTTGTGGCTGCGGGGACTGCTCTCTATGCTAAGGATAAAAAGGGTGATGTAGGAGTCCAGAGAGAATTGATACATGGGATCCATACAGCCCAGATCATTCAGAACGAAGAACAGGATGGATGCCCTCTGTGCACACGGGCGGTAGGCCTGAAAACAAACACACACACACACACACACGCGCGCACACACACGCACGCACGCACGCACACAAAGAGAAAGCGGTGTCTATAGCTATCTGCCTCTTCTTTTATCAACATTCTCATCTCAGCAGTCTTTTTATCTCTCTCCCTTATTCAGAGCCACAATCTGTAATCCAATCTGGCAACCCTTTCAGAACCCTCCCTCACACCAACTATCTCTTCTTGACCTCCCGTCATCTCTCTCTCTCTCTCTCACCTCTCTGGCAGTATCGATTTGGCTCTCGGTCAGTTCACTGATCTCTAGTTGTTCTGCTACCTCTGTGGCTGTGACTTTGGAGTTCTGCAGGGTGTTCACCAGCTGAACGTCATCCAGCAGGGAGCCGGTCGCCTCATTCAGCAGCCTACACACACGTGTGCGCACACATAAAATGGATAATATTTGCTAGTATAAATACCAGGATAATGAACATGCATTGAGAATGCCTTTTAAATTTCAATTAAATTACTGAATTTGAATTGCAGAGGCATACAGGATTTAGAATTTACATTTAAAGCTGGAGCATGTAATTTCAGTGACACTAGCGCCACTGAATGGAATTGCAAAAATTTCTGAATATGCCCCTTGGTTGTTCAAACAGTCAGTTAGTGCAGCCCCCACATTATGCCATTGAGTGCACAGGCAGAGTGCACGGAGGTAGGCAAGTACGTAGTTAGACAGGCAGATAGGCCATCCAATCATTGCATTTGGAAGGGGGATTTTACATGCCTACGACTGCCACAGATAATGTTTTTTTTTTTTTTTTTTTTTTTGTATCAAAGCACTTGATTTATTGATCGCTGTCAGGATGCAAAGAGACTTTCAACCAGTATAACAAAAAATGCTTCTAGTATAAATTGCATACTCTAGCTTTAAGGAAAAATAATTCAAAATAAATAATTAAAAGAAATTAATATAACTGTAAGCATAGTTTTTAGAAATACATTTGATTTTTCAGTATGAATTATCACACAACATGGTTGGTAATTCAATAAATTCAAATGTTAATATATACTCACTGACCACTTTATTAGGTATACCTGTACACCTACATATTCATGTGATTATCTAATCAGCCAAATGTGTGGTAGCAATTTGTAAAAGCATGCAGATATGGGTCAGGACTTTCAGTTAATTTTCACATCAAACATCAGCCTCAGTTTCTGTTCTTGGCTGACAGAAGTGGAACCTGACGTGCGCTTCTGCAGTTGTAGCCCATCTGCCTCAAGGTTCGACATGTTGTGCATTCTGAGATGCTATTCTGCTCACTACAATTGTTCAGAGTGGTTATCTGAGTTACCATAGCCTTTGTGTCAGCTCAAACCAGTCTGGCCATTCTCTGTTGACCTCTCTCATAAACAAGGCATTTCTGGCTGCAGAACTCATTGGATGGGTTTTTTTTTGGCACCATTCCAAGTAAACCCTAGAGACTGTTGTGTGTGAAAATACCAGGAGATCAGCAGTTACAGAAATACTCAAACCAGCCCATCTAGAATCAACAATCATACCATGGTCGAAATCTCTGAGATCACATTTTTTCTCCATTTTGATGGTGATGTGAACATTAACTGAAGCTCCTGACCCATATATGCATGATTTATGCATTGCACTTTTGCCACACATTTGGCTGATTAGATAAACCGCATGAATAAGTAGGTGTACAGGTGTTCCTAATAAAGTGGTTGGTGAGTGTATATTTTTATAAAGTTATCTGAAAACTGCTGGGCACTTCGTGATGTATAGCAAAATCTAATGTTTTTTGTTTTGACAATATAGATCTCAGTTTGAGAAGAAATTTTCTATGTACAGTAGCAATAGAAAAATAGGCATAATCAAAATTAATGATCAATTTTTATTGTCAGAAAAGTTTGTTCCTCTGTTTTGTGGGTGTATAATTTTTTAATTGCAATCCAGTGAATTTCTCTTCCTGTCATTCCAATTTAAATTCAAATAAAACATCCTGTGGGGTGTGGCCAATACAATTTAAATTCCCACTCATTAATCTATAGGGAGCCAATTCTTAAATTTTGCCCAACCCTGATAAATACACTGATGATTGAATAAACACTCTATTATTAGAGTGGCTTTGTATTAAGGTGTTAATGCAGTGCTGGAGCATGTGTGAGTGTGTGTGCAGCCCACCGCAGGATCTCATCCTCCAGCTCTTGGATTTTCCTCTTGCCTGAAGCTATGTTCATAACCAGAGAGTCCTTCTGCTCCTCCAGCTCATGGCGCTCCTTTCTCACCACGATCCCCAGCAGCTGGGCCTCCAGACCCTGACATACACACAGTTACACTTCATCCTCACAGACCTCTTCCCTCGGAGCAAGTGCAATCTTTTGCAGTAAAACACGCACGCACGCACACACACACCTGTTCTTTAACAGCAAAGTTGACAATTGTGGTTTTGGAGGAGATCTCAGGGGTGTAATGAGGGTTGCAGAGTTTAGTGGTCATGTAGAAACGAAATTCAGGACTGTATTCCACCTCTTTATCTCCCAGCTTCAGCAAGAACCTCCCGCCTGCAGAACACACACATAACAAGTAGTAAGTAATCATGAAGCAGACATGTTAATCCAAATCAATTTATAGTACACATATCACAAGGACATTCCATAGACCAGCCACAGCAGGATTCAAACCTACAACCTTTCTGTTACCAGCCCAGAGCTTTCACACCCACATACTGTATAGACTTATAAAAGGTTACTATTTGGAATGTTATATCATGTGTGTGTTTAACAGTAACTGACCAACTCGTGTTAGGGACTTATTGAGGATGGGAGCCAATGAAGGGTCTAGTTCCTCTTGAATATTTTGCAGAAGAACAGGGGAACCAAACTGCACTGCATTCTCCAGGATCCGCAAGAAATCAGGCATCTGCAGGTCTATTATCTTTAATCCCTGAGTGAGAGGGAAAGAGAGAGAAAGACAGAAAAAAAGAGTATAAGGACAAAAAGAAGACACAAGGACATACAGAGGACGAGAGAATGATATCAACTAAGGAGAAAAAAAGAGAAGATAACAATGAGCATAAATATGATTCAAAAGTGATGAGTGGACGTTGGATAAAGAAAATGGGATGTGAACAAGAGGGAGAAGAGCTGGAGGAGGCAGAAAAGAGGCTTCAGCTCTGTCATTTTGTTATTGTTCGTAAATGTCAGCGTTTAACTGTAGCATGTGAACGGCACTCACCGCTCCAGACACTCACCATTAAATATGAAAAAAGACCTGCAAAGAGAAGGAAAAGGAGACACAGAGAGAGAGAGAGAGAGAGAGAGAGAGGGACAGAAGACTGAAGCTGCACAGCAAATTATCCTGAGAAATAAGAGATTGTACGCAAGTGTGTGTCCTTCTGTATCTCCTTCTGAGAATACCCAATTATCCCACATATCTATCTATCTATCTGTCCGTCCGTCCATCCATCCATCCTGTGTCTATCTCACTGCCAATGTGTTAAATCTCTCCTTGGTACAGCAAACAATACAATATTTCCACTCCAGCACAAAAGACAGAGTGTGTATATTAATGTGCAACTGTTTTCAAAGGGGGTCATAAATGGAAGGTGTGTTCTGTTGAAGGAGACGCAGCCTCAAAGGAGAGGTAGTTTTAAAGTCACAGGAGAGTTTGAGATTGCGTTTGGAGAATGTGCACTCTAATTAAGGGCTCTGAAAACAACCCGTATGCAGGAAAGATGGTGAGTCATGTGATGAGGTGTTGTGACCCTGAGCAGGTAATGTTACACTGATTGTGGGTTATGTTCTCAGTGGAGAAGTAGATCTAATGCTGTCTTGTTTCAGTCCTTTTCTGACATCCATAATTGCTATCAGTATTTTTTATGCAATCTTTATTCCCTTAAATTGCCTCTATGAACACGTAGAATGAAAAGAAGAGAGTGCAAAGTGTATGTGTCCATGAAATATTCACTCTTTTAGACTCCATGTTCTTAATCCACTTTAGCGCTTGTCCTTGAGGGTCCACCATTAGTGGCCATCTGTGGGGAAGGAGAAATAGAGAGAGAGAGAGAGAGAGAGAGAGAGAGAGAGAACAGCCAGAAAGAAACATTAGCTCTCTCTATAAATGCATATCACATTATCCATAAATAGGCTACTCATCATAATCCATAATCTCAAAATGCCGTTAATCATTTTGGTGTGAGTGTGAGGGGGATGGAAATTAGCATTAATGAACAATCAGAGAAAACTGACCTTATTATTATCTTAAGCTAATTATTCTCCAATCACTATTCATTACTGCCCATTATTCATGAAATATCATCATTATTCTAATTAGCATTATGGGATTGGCTCTCTGAGACTGACCGGTTGCCACGGGTGACGATGACTCCATTCTCAGTGGAGAAGGCATCAGACGGGAGGCCTTGGATGTTCCACTCGCGCACTGCCGTGGGTTTAGACAGGAACACCGCAAAACTGAACCCTGGAGAACATGGCACATCCAATTCTCTCACCTAGAGATGAAAAGGTTAGTGGAAGATTGGGGCAAGGACATTTGAATGAAAAGAAAGTGAAATAAAGTGTCAGAGCCATCATCCTCATAACATAATAAAACTGTAAAGTGGACAGAACGATGCAATACTAAAAAAAAATTCCCTGCAAAATGACAGCACATTACTGGAATTGCTCTTGTCTAGACACATCTAATGTCTGCTTGACACATGTATCAATAAACCAGAAGCCATAAGCCTTAACCCAGAGCCTATATCGTGTGCTAAAGACAGACGAATTAGTGGTGTTTGCTAAGGCAAGCATCACTATTATTATTGCTCATACTTAGGGTTATGGTTCTGAACAAACAGCCAACCCTAAACATTACATTTAGACATGAATGATACCTTAATTTGTTGTTGAAGAGAGGTGTGCTTATACTTGTCCATGCAATCAAACTTATGATTTAACAGGGGAAAAAAGTCGCAGACTTAAATTAAAAAGGAGACACGGTGAATCACGTGACGCAATGCAAGTTTCAGACGTTTGAACGGCGAGCTCTGCGCACTTTGCTAGTTTTAATACTTTTTGTGTCATAAACTGGTGAGACTCTATACTCTCTGATTCTTAACTGTTCTAGGAAGACAATATGTCAAATAATTCAAAATTCTCGGGCTCTGGAGACATTAAAAGACACTTATGTGCTCAAGCTGAAGCCCCGAGCAGCAGGCCACAAGCCAGGGAGTCGATTTGGGAATTCACTGAGATGGTTATAAGAGTGGCAGATGTTGAGAAACGGATTATCTGGAGTCATCGGAGAGGGAATTAGCTGTGTAAGGAGGGGTGCCAATGTGTTTGCATTCAAAGGCAAAGAGCAAATGTATGATCTTTGAGAAAATCAACACATGAACTTTCTCACAATTAGCAACTCTTCCTGAGGCACCACACCCCAATGAGCAAAGATTGCAAATTCACACCTCATTGTTGCCCTTCCACATCTGTCCCATTCTCTCCCCTCTCCTCCTCCATTCCCCTTCAGCTCAGATTCACCTCAAACTCACCTAAGATCTGAATGTAACAAAATATCATATCTGATACAAATAATGTAACTAGGCATGTTTGGTATCATTTAAAATGTCTCAGTGCAATTGGTATAGTGATCTTTTTCCCACGTTTGTAAAACTTAAATGACAACAAAGTTACAAGGTCTTTGCCAAATACTTAATATTTCTTGAGGTCTATCCCCCTCCTTGAAGGTTAAACCCCAGGAAGCCAAGAACCCATTTACCCCCAAATTCTCATTGTTCAAAGGATAATAACATTTGGTACACAAAAGCTTTAATGTAGGAGGTAGCCACTTAATGACTATCAGTTTGAATCACATTAGAAACTGATCAAAAGGTCAATGAACAGAAGAGGATTCAGAGTAATCAATAATTTAAAAGATTAAAATAAAAGAATGTTCAGAAAGTAATTAGAGCCTTAATCTATATTAGAGATCAATATAAAATTGGAGTCAGATTATATAAAATTAATAACGGGATGAATTTGTAAAGTGCAAATTATTAATGATAACTGTTTTACTTCAGCACTCAGAAAAGACAGAACAACGCAGAGACCTTCAAGGGGCCAATCTATTTATTTTTTGCAGTTTACCCGAATTTTTGCAGCTGCTAATCTGCTAGTGACCAAGGCGGACTTGGAGTGTGTTTGGGAAAAGTTGGAAGATATGGAGAATCATAATTCGGCAGAATAACGTCCACATTTTTGGAATTCCTGTGCGAGCAGAGGGTCAGAATATGGTGGAATTTCTGGACAGGCTCTTACCGAGTCTGCTCGACCTAACAGGACATAAGATGGAAATCGAGCAAGCTCATAGAGTTCCGGCTTGACGATCCGCTGAGGGCGACGTTCCCCGATCAATTCTGGCCAAATTTCTGAGATCATCCGATAAAGATCTTGTGTTGAGCAAGGCGAGGAGTAAAGGAAGGCTTTCTTGGAAGAACCACAACATTTTCTTTTTTCCAGACTTTGAAAATTTGACAAGAGAAAACGTGATCAATTCAAAGAATGCAAGAAACTCTTATATCAATGGAAGGTCGCTTTTACACTGATGTTCCCGGACAAATTGAGAATATATGCCAAGGATGGCCGCAAAGTATTTACATGTCCTCATTTGTTACACTCATGTAGCAGTTGAATGGGCTGGCTCACTGAACATTCGTTTGACTGTCCGAGGAAACTGAACGGCCATTTTTAATAAAACAATTTTTGTGGTGGTTACACTAACGGCTGAAGCTTGTTTTGTGGAGGAACACACCTTCAGGAAAGTTATGTGTATGAATCTACATGTTCTTTGTGTTTATCCTGCCTATTGGCTGGAATTTGTTTAATAGATTTTCTTCTGTTATGTAATTCTGTCTCACAAAATGTATATGGAAACACCGGACTTGAGCAATCCAATGGCAAAGATGTCACGGGGGCTCTCGTAGGCATACATGGATTGTTTGAGTTTGGAGGGATGGATGCCAGTTGGTGCTGTCGTGCACGGGGTTAATGCACACGTTTTTCTTTTTTCTGTTTGTTTGGTTCAGAGGGAAGTTTGGGGTTTTATTGTTGCACTAATGTTGGAATGTGGTCTTTATAATTTTATTTTTGACACACAATCTATATTTTTTTATATGTCAAAATGTCATATGTTAATATGAGAGGATTGTCTCTCTCCACGTGGAATGTGAATGGATTGGGGCACCCCATAAAAAGAAGAAAGGTTATTTCTTTCCTTAAACGTAAGAATTATGATATAGTGTTTCTTCAAGAAACACAAATCTCCCAGCAGGAAGCTGAAAAATTTGGGAAGATATGGGGTGGGCGTGTTTTCTTTAGTGCTGGCTCAAGTAAGAGCAGGGGAGTCATTACACTGATAAGTAAACATGTACAATTCAAAGACTTAAATCCTTTGATGAACTCAATCCTTGATCCTTGTGAAGCAAAAGTATGCAAGTCTCCTAGAGAAACATTGACTATTCACAGGATGTGTAAAAAACTTTGTCTTGCAGATATTTGGAGACTTTTGAACCCATCTGGTAGGGACTATAAATTATTTTTATCAGTCCATAAGATTTATTCTAGAATAAATGTTTATAGAATTTTTATTATATCTAAGTCCCTCACTTCATCTGTTGTTCATTGCTCAATTAGAAACATCTTAGTCTCAGATCACGCCCTGGTGAGTTTAGAGATGTTACCACATATGAAGAAAAATAAATCTTTTCAATGTATCCCTTTTGCAAAATCCTGAATTCCAAATAATGTTAAAGGCTGAAATCAATATTTATATGGAGACCAAATGGTCCTCAGTATCCTCTGTGGGTGTGGCTTGGGAGGCACTTAAGGTGGTTCTTAGGGGGGAGATCATACAGAATGCCTCATTCATCAAAAAAATCCAAAGCACACAAACTTGTGGAGTTGGAAGGGAATTTTAAAAGTGCTGAGGCAGAGCTGATGGGCTCAGAGAATTGAACCGATTGAAATACAGACATAATATTATTTTGTCAAGGAAGGTGGAGGTTTGGTTTTTCAGGGAAAGACTGTAATACTTTGAATCAGGGGACAAAGCAGGGAAGCTTTTTTAGATATATAAAGCAGAGAGAGTCTTTTCCACCATTCCCTCAGTGAAATCTGCTTGTGGTGAAAATGTACCACAGCCACTGATATTAATAATGCTTATAAATAATCTTGATCTTTATAGTTCCACATCTTTGTCTACTGAGGAAGATATTATACATTTTTTGGAAGCATTAGAACTCCCTAAATTGACTGACTTGAGATAAACTTGGAGGAGCTTGGTGAGGTAATTAAGGCCTTGACTACAGGCAAGGCTCTGGGGCCAGATGGCTTTGAAAGCAGAATTTTTTAGATCTTTTGCTACAGAACTGGCTCCACTTTTGTTTTTTAGTTTAAATGGAATCATTAAATAATTGAAAGCTTCTGCCAACCATAACAAAAGCCCAAATCAGTCTGATTATTAAAAAGGACAAAGATCCACGTGAGTGTAAGAGTTACCATTCAATTTCCCTGATCTAGCTAGATGTAAAAATATTGTCAAAAATTCTGGCTAACCGCTTAAGTTATGACATCTCTTATACATATAGATCAGGTGGGGTTTGTGCAGGGCTGCAGCTCATCTGATAACATTAGGTGTTTCATCAATATTATGTGGTCAGTGGTGAATGATCAGACTCCGGTCACTGCTATCTTACTTAACACTGAAAAGGCATTTGATATGGTAGAATTAACCATTAGCAGCCGCGATAAGAAGGGAAGATGATTTTCCAGGGGTGGTGGCGGGTGGTATGGCGCATTAGCTTTTGCTTTACGCAGATTATATTTTATTATTTTTCTCCAACCCCATTAGATTCCTATGGGAATAATCCTTAGAATTATTAAGTCATTTTCTACATTTTCAGGATACAGAGTCAATTGGTCTAAATCTGAAACTTTGGCTCTGACAGTTTACTGCCCAATAACGGGGATGCAAAGGTGCGGCTTATGCAATTCAAGATTTTACATCGATTCTATTGGACCCCGCTCTAGATTGTATAGGCTTGGTCTTAAAGACACACCCACCTGCTGGCAATGCCAATCAGAAGATGGAGACACAACCCATATGTTGTGTTCTTTCTTATTTATATGTTATATGTCTTTATATGTCTACAAATCTATAAAAAAGGAGACATGCGGGTAGACTCATTTGAGCAAGCAAACACATAACACTGCTATAGAAACCAACTAGTAATAGTCATAGCGACCATCTAGAATGCCTTAAAGGAATATTCCGTGCTCAACATATGTTAAATTCACAATGGGAATGAATGGGGCCAATTTTTGGAGGGTATAAATGCAGAAATGTGAAGCTTATAATTTTGTAAAAGCGCTTACATTAATTCTTCTGTTAAAACTCATGTATTATTTAAGCTGTAAAGTTTTTTAAATCTTCAGTCATTTTAGGGTTTTAGGATTTGTTTACATTACGTCATCATGTCAATGATATTGTAAAATTGGCTATAATTTTACACAAAAAAGGTTGGCAAGCAATTTGATCACACTAAAATAATGTTAACATGCACATTGTTTATGTCTTGTGGCTATACTTCTATACTATTTGAGTATTTTAACGTTTACAGATTGTCACCATTAACTTCCATTGTAAGTGCCTCACTGGAACCCAGATTTGGGCAGATTGGGCAATGAGGGGCAAGTCAATTTATTTTTGTGGCAATCAATATATATGCCACAAATGCTGTCGACTGAGCTTAACTTGTATTCAACTTGTATTCAATATTCCTTTAACAACTGCATAGCCATGCCATGGATGGATGGTTGATTACTGATTGATTGGCACCTGTTTCATCCATATATTTGTGACCAGCTCATCTCTGTAGTTAGACAGGAAGGGGCCCATGTAGGACAGAAAGGCAGCAGCCAGCAAGCAGTCACCCACCAGACAGGACATGTTCATCTCCAGACCCTGATCACACATACACAATCACATCAGAGACATTCGCCTGCAGTTTATGCATATACAAAACTGGTGACTGGAGTCTGTGTGTGCTTGGACATACAGCTACTGTCTCCTCCCAGCGGACTCTCTCTCCTGCCAGCCCAGACACCAGCTTTCCAGCCCGGTCCAGTTTCAGCTCCATGTCCTCAGATTTCCTCCGTAGCTCCTCTTTCTGAGACAGCTTTTCATCATATTGTCCCTTTAACTGATCTAGCTTCTCTCCTACCTACACACACACAATGTTATTAGCACAATATCACTCACACACGTATACACACATATAACCTATTGCTGGGTGGACCGACACACACACACACACACACACACACACACACACACACACACACACACACACACACACACACACACACACACACACACACACACACACACACACACCTCTCGGAGTTTGCCCTGGGCATCAGCTAGTGCGCCCTGTTTCTCAGCCAGTTGAGTCATTGCTCCATTCAGCCTGGCTCTCTTTGGCTCTACCACCCTGAAGATTCGGCCATAAACCTGACACAAACACACACATGTGCATAGTATCAGAGCATATAAAAATTGCAGGTTTCAATGTCACACTCTTAGAAGCTTTGTTGGTTGAAAATGTTTTATACAAATACAGAGGCTCATCAAAATGTATGAATGTCATTGCATTATATAACAAAATATCAATCCAAGTGGCATTTATTTGAAAGATAGCACAAACAGACTTTTCAAGCAAAACATTTTACAAATATAACAATAGTTTCGTTAAAACAATAGAAATGTTATTTAAGTGGTTACTCTGATAGAACACCAGTGTGAACTTGATGGGAACTGACTTCATACATCTGCTAACAATGAATTTGTGACCAGCTGAGTTATATATTTTAGTTATTGCATTATTTGTTGTGGGAAAATCTAATAAAATGAAATTCATAAATTTTTTAAGTATGGCTTAAGTGTTCAAAAGTGCCTAAATGTCTTTATGGAACACTGTATTGTGTAAGGGTTAATAAATTTGTCTGTCTTTTTGTGTACCTCCATGGCCCTGACCCACATGCAGAGGGACTTGGCAGCGAGCGAGACACGTCCGATGATCTCAGGCTGGAAGTCGGGCTGCGTGCAATACTGCCCGATGGTCCTCAGCACACGGTCAGAGATGTTATCCTTATCAAAATTCACCAACTGCTTAATGAAGTTGCCCTCTCCTAAAACAAATGGCTTGAGTTCAGCCTCAAGCAACCACATATTTTATTCTGTTCTGCAATCTGTTCTGTGGCTCTGTGCTTTTACTGTATTATGCTGACCTTTTTAAATATATCCAGGCATACTAATGAATCAACCAACCTCCTGTTGTCAGTCTTTTTTTTTCTGTTTGGCTTATGTGATTTGGGTTGTACAGTAGTCTGGTATGGATTTCATGGCTGGGTCAATGCCTAAATCCTTGTGTGACATCATGTTATGGAATGATTTAATAAAGATTTGGAACTTTCTCTTTTTCATACCCAGTTGTCTCTTGGCCTCTGCCCAGGTTGGTTCACATCCTCTGAGGATCATAACCGCCTGCATGACTGTCTCCACCAGAGCTGGAGGTCTTCCATAAGACTTGATCTCCGTCATGTCTTTCTTATTTAGTGACTCAAGAGCCTGTAGAAAAACCGCGACATGTTTAACCCTTCGCAATTACTGATGAAAACATTATGTATTCAATCCACATATTTAGTTATGGTAGATAACATTATAGTTTTATAATGTTGAAAGTAATGGTTGCATGAAAGAAGAATGACCTTCATGGCTTCCTCTAGAGCAGGAACTGCTTCATCTAGATCTCTCTGAGCATTCTCTGCCATGGCCTTACACTTGATTTCCTCTGCTTCAATTTTTTCACTGTGAGCGCCCACTGCCTACACACACACACACACACACACACACACACACACACACACACACACACACACACACACACACACACAAATACACAGCCGACAATTCTAGAAGATTATAAATATCACAAGAATACACCCCACCAGAAAACAACTGAAATGCACTCAAACACACTGTTACCAAACACTCATTCCCAGATACTCACAATCATCAGAACGCACACCAGCTAGCAATAAAGAACATAAACAAAAGACGCCAACACACACACCTTCTGCTGTTCATCAGCCTCTCTCTTTTGCTGCACAATGACAACCAGATATTCCTCACACTGTTTTTGGAACTCTGCCACTTTTATCTTGGCTTCCTCCAGCTCCACAGACATGGCCTCCACCTTACTGCGTGTGTCGTCGATCTTAAACAAACCGTTCCTCAACTTAGACACTTGCTCTCCAAGCTCATTGCTCTTCTCAGACAGCAACCTGAGGGGAAAAAAAGAGCAAGTTTTCAGGACAAACACTTTGTTTTAGTTAGTTTAGGAGATTTTGGACAGACGGCAATGAATGGAAACAGGAGACTATAAAATTTGTAATCTTTACAACTGCTAAAAGTGACCACAGGAAGGAGAAATGGACAAGAAAATAAATCAACAAGTGTGTTTGATTCCTACTTCTTGTATCCAGAAACCAGCTCCAGGTAGTTGGTGGGTGTGACGTAATTGTGTCTCTTCAGTTCTACTTTCATTCTGTGAGAGTACAGGGCCACTGACTGGTGCACGGTCACGAAGATACTGGCAACTTTATTCTTGATCTATGAAGCCACCAGAGAAATTACTTTAAATAAGCTGTGGTAACTTGTTTCAAACAAACCTTACTCAAAGTCACAACAGAAGTATGCTAAACCCAGTTTAATCCTAAAAAAACATAAAAAAAAACACTAGGCCTGAACTCTCTCCATATGATGTCTCAATAGAGAACCTTCCATCTAAAAGGAAACGTACAGTGCTGAAGGATAAGTGAGCTAAAACGTCTCATCACTTGAAATTACATTTATCTTTTGATTCAATAACTCACAGCCACTAAGACAAGCAGTCAAAGACTACAAAGTATTGTCCAGGAGTGAGTGTCATTGACATTATTGTACTTGTGTAGCTCGTAAAAGAGAGTCTCTGTATAGTGATTAACGAGTAATATTTTGGTCTGTTCTCACCCAATACCAAATGGATCGCATCAGAAGACATTGATTAAACCACTGGAGTCTGATGTATTACTTTTATGCTGCCTTTATCTCCTTTTTGGAGCTTCAAATCCCTGGCCACCATTCACTTGCATTGAATGGACATACGGTGCTGAGATATTCTTCTAAAATCTTAATTTGTGTTCATACACACCTGGGATGTCATGAGTGTGTGTAAATGATGAGAGAATTTTCATTTTTGGGTGAACTATCCTTTTAACTTGTATTAAACCCAGAATATTCCTTTAACACATATTAAAGGGTTCATGTGTTTTGTTTCATTTATGTGTCTCACCCCATCCACGTCCCCTAAAGAGAGTCCATCCAAACATCTTTCCGCCACTTCCATAAGAGCGTCACGTGGCCATTCACAAAACCAGTCTATTGTCGTGCAGTTCACCAATGCTGGATACTGTCGAATACGGTTCCTAAAAACACACACACAAAAACAAACAAACAACCAAGCCTTAGTTATAATAAGCTCACCTATCTAGAATGGTTTTGTTCTGTAGACAGGTCAAGATGCTATATATTAATTTGTCACAAACACCAATATCACCTATCGATCCAGTAAGTCTTTTTAATGTCACACTAGTACCAGACCAATCAGAGTGAGTGCTTGTCATATTTATTGAGTCAGGGCCTTGCGTGTCACGTTACACACAACTACCTCCTTCATGTGATGGCAGATGCAAATGAGTGATTAACGAGAACATTTCCCATGCATGTTGGAAGTGTGACAGATGTAATTACAGGAGTTTTTGCTGGTCATATACCTATTATTTGTCATTATTTGTGATATATTCTCAGTTGACTTTGGTTTGCGTACTTTTATTTTGAAATTTCTTGATAAAGTTCCTGTTCCCCAGTCGTGTTCATATGTCCTGTTTTCCATCCATGTTTATGTGTCTGGTTTTCATTGGTTCATTGTTTGATTACTTTGATTCAGTTCTAGATTGTCATTGGTCTTAGTTAATTTTCTTGTTATCTTGTTTTAGAGTTCTGTTTGTTCATTGGCCTTTGTTACCCATGTCTTGTGTGTTTTTAAACCCTCATGTTTGCCTTTGTCGGGGGTCAGGTAGTGTACATGTAACTGTTCTGTTCAAGTTTAGTCTAGTCCGTGTACTTGTAACCTCATGGTTTTGTTTTGCTCTAGCGTAGTAGTAGTAGTAGTAGTAGTAGTAAAGTCTAGTTTGGTCCTTGGTTTCTTGTTTCTTTCTCTTTTATAGTTAGGGATTCTGGTTTCACGTTTGTAGAATAAAACTGCATTTGGGTTCATCTCAACTTTATTATCTTCGTCTCTGCCTGTTTTGTCAACATCGTTACATTATTATTGCTCTTTCTTGCTCTCTTTATTTTTTCTTGCTTGTTGCAATACAAATGTGATGTTTTTTTTGTCATTAAAATAAAGCCACTGAGGCTGAAACTGAGTGAGACACAGCCAGCTAAAGACAGGGAGAAGTAAAAAGAGAAAGTGAAAGGAAGCCAAATATACTATATCTTTTAGAATTACATTTGTGAGTTTATGACAATATGCAGTAAAGAGATTTTAGGAGGGCAGAGCTTTGTCTTCCTGATGTGTGTAAAATGACAGAGGCAGAGAAATGTACTTCTCTTTTTTCATCTAATTTCACACAGTTGTATCTTTCATCCACTCTGAACTCAAACACTGAATCATCAGTTGATTCACGAGCAGCTATATTGTTTGCGAGTCTGTTCGGTAAAACTGTATATTGCCGTTCACAGCATTCACTGTAAATCAAGCACTCAGATAGAGATCTAAAGCTAAAAGAAGCCACAGGATGGATCTCAATGTTAGCATGGAAATCAAGGCTGACTAAGATATTTGAGCATGTTAGACTATAAGCAGTAGGCGTGCATGTGTTGTATTACAGACAGCTATATTAAATCTATGCACATTTTATTTGTGGAGACCATGCTGGAGTGGTAGTGGGCAACAGTCATGCCCCAGCTGGGATCTGGTATTTATATTCCCATGAAATATCTCTGATGTAGAAAAGAGGGAGAGAGAGAAAGAGAGAGAGGGTGCTAGTACATAACAAGTACAGTATGTCTTTGCCTGCCAAAACATGAAGGACAGTGAGTGACTTTCTCTTGTATCTCTATCACTAAACTTATGCCATCGTTATATTATTGGCACATTTAGTCTTAAAGGAATACGCAAGGTTCAATACAATTAAGCTCAATTGTCAGCCTTTGTGGCATAATGTTAACTTCAACTTGTGCCTCCTTTTCTTAAAAAAAAGAAAAAAAAAGAAGAAGAAACAAAAATCTGGTTTACATGAAGACACTTAAAATGGAAGTGAATGGAGCCAATTCGTAAAGGTTAAAATACTCACTTTTTTAAAAGTATAGCCACAAGACATAAACTACAAGTGTGTTAACATGATTTTAGTGTGATAAAATCATTTAACTTTTTCTGTGTAATGCTGTATCCAATTTTAAAACTTTGTTGCCATCATGATGTAAAGTTGTAAACCTTGTAATTCTGGTAATTTAGTAGTCCACCGCAAAAACGATGATTTAAACAACTTTACAGCTCAAATAATACACAAGTTGTAACAGAAGAATTCATGTAAATGCTTTTTTCTTTTATTATAAGCTTCACATTTCTGCCTTTAAACCCTCCTCACTGTAACCTTTTTTTTCCAGATATTTTTTTTTTTATTGATTCACATATATGAAAAAGTAAAACAAAACATATATACAAACAATCAGTCTTAACCCCCACTATTACCCCTCCCACTCCCAATCCCACCCTGACCCCAACAACATCACAGTGGTCTCAAATGATATAAACACACACACACCAAAAATAACTAGATAAATAAACTAATAAAAAAACATAATAATAATAATAATAACATATCCATATATGACAAACACCTGCCCCATTTTTCCACGAACATGTTGTACCTTCCCATTCATCTAAATGCCCCTTCCTCAAAGGCTGCCACCCTTCCCATCTCCGAGCGCCACTCCTGAAAAGAGGGTGCTTCAGCTCCTTAAAATGATCTGCCTGGCGATCATGACACTGGTTAAGACCCAGCTCTTTATGTGTCTACTTTCAATGTCGATTACCGCCCCATCGCCCAAGATACAGAGTCTGGGGCAAAATGACAGCCGAGTGCTGTGGAACACATGGCACACGAGACTCTGAAACTTTAACCAAAACAACACACCCCAGAAAGACATGGGTTATGTCTCCATCCTCTAATTGGCATCGCCAGCAGGTGGGTGTGTCTTTAAGACCAAACCTATACAACTCAGAGGGGGTCCAATAGAACAATGTAAAATCTTGAATTGTATAAGGCGCACCCTTGCTTCTCTAGATGCATTTTTAATTTTTACTAGCCCGTTGTCCCTCCAATTCCAAGTTGAAATCTATCTCGCATAACTCTTGAGAGTGGTTGAGGCTCCGTCCGCCAGACTCCAAATTAACAAGGAGCAATGATGCCTCATTACCTTTTCCAAAAGCAGTAATCACCTCTCCTAAAATATCTGCTTCTTTAGGGGGGTAAATGCTACTCCCAAAATAGTACAGAGCAAGTGGTGCAACTGTAAATACCAAAAAAACTGAGAACAGAAAGGAGACTTTTTAATGCATAGTTTGGGGTTTAGCCATAAGCTTGAGGCAACATTTAGATAAATATCTTAATTAAACACTCTGGACACTTTTGTCCATACCGAGTGCAAATGTGAAATAACGGGGTGTGATTTAACTTTTCTGGTTAGATTGATAGAAAGGCTTTGCAATGGCAAAATCAGAACCAAAAATCTGTTCAATACAGAACCAGGGAGGAGCTCTTTCAGGTGGAAGTGACCAATGAGGTGAATGTCTTCACAAAATCTTGGGTAGGCCTATCCCACCTTTGTCAATCGGCCTATGTAGCTTACTAAAATGTGATATGGGACACTAGCCATTCCAAATGAAGAACTTCATTATGCTCTCAAATTGCTTGAAATAAGAGAGGGGGACATCTATAGGGAGTGACTGTATCAGGTAGTTGAATTTTGGATTACAGTTCATTTTAATATCATTAACCTTCCCAATCATCGATAAATGTAATGAAGCCCACCTGTCCACATTGCTCGAAAACCTTTTATTAAAGGGTAAAAATAAACTAACTAAATCAGACAAATTATCTGGGAATAAAATACCCAAATACGTAATGCCCTGTTGGGCCACTGGAAGGTGCCCGGCTGGAAGGCCATTACTGGACAGTACACTGTCAAAGCAAAAGCTTTGGATTAAGACCAATTGACTTTGTATTCTGAGAACTTGGAATAGTAATTAATAATTCTGTGGAAACAAGGCAGAGATCTAATATGGTCAGAGACAAATACTAAAATATCATCTGCATAAAGCAGAAGCTTATGCGCCATACCTCCCACCATCACCCCTGGAAAATCATCCCCCTTTCTTATCACGGCTGCTAATGGTTCCAAGGCAAGACAGAACAATAATGTGGAAAGAGGGCAGCCCTGCCAGGTGCCCCTATCCAGAGTAAAATAATCTGAAATTAATCCATTTGTTTGTACTGCTGCTACATGGTTTCTATAAAGTAACTTGATCCAACCAATAAACGTACTCCCAAACCCATACATTTGCAAAATCTTTACAAGATAAGCTCATTCTACCATATCAAAAGCCTTTTCGGCATCAAGTGAGATTGCAGTGACCGGGGTCTGATCATTTGCCACTGACCACATGATATTTATGAAAAGCCTAATGCTATCAGAAGAGCTATGACCCTGAATAAACCCCACCTTATCTATATGTATAAGAGATGTCATAAATTTACTTTAATCGATTAGCTATCTAGCCGGATCAGGGAAATTGAATGGTAACTTTTACAATTGCTTGGATCTTTGTTCTTTTTAAGACAAGTCAAGTAATTTTTTTTTGTATAGCGCCTTTCACAACACACATCATTTCAAAGCACCTTTACAGAAGATCAGGCATTAACAGGAGATAAAACTGTAATATCTACATGTCTTAGATTCATAATTGTGTTGTTTGTTAAAATACGATTGTGTATTGTGCTTAAAAATAAGTAATTAAATAATAATTGTATTTATAACCTTTTTAAGAATCAATTTTAGGGAGTTCTAATGGTTCCACAAAGTTTCTAATATCTTCATCAGTAGACAAAGGTGTGGAACTATAAAGATCAAGATAGAACTCTTCAAAGGCATTATTAATATCAGTGGCCGAGGTAAATATTTCACCACCACAGATTTCACTTTCACTTTGAATGGTAGAAAAAGACACTCTCTGCTTTATATATCTAGTCAAAAGCTTCCCTGCTTTATCCCCTGACTCAAAATATGACTGTCATGCCCTGAATAACCAAAACTCCACTTTCCGCAATAAAATGGTATTATATCTGTATTTGCCATAAGACGACATTCGACACTTCAGCTCTGCCTCGGCACTTTTCATATTCCCTTCCTATTCCAGTTCTCGTGCTTTGTATTTTTTTTTATGAATGATGCATACTTTTTGATCTGACCCCTAAGAACCGCCTTAAGTGCCTCCCAAGCCATGCCCATAGAGGACACTGAGGACCAGTTGGTCTCCATATAGACATTGATTTCAGTCTTTAACATTTGTTGGAAATCAGGATTTTGCAAAAGGGATACATTAAAGCACCAGCTGTATGATTTATTTTTCTCCATATGTGGCAATACTTCTAAACTCACCAGGGCGTGATTGTGAGAATAAGATATTTCCAATTGAGCAATCAACAACAGATGAAATGAGGGACTTAATGATATATTAAAAACAAAATCTATTCTTGAATAAATCTTATGGGCTGATGAAAAGAATGTATAGTCTCTACCAGATGGGTTCAAAATTCGCCAAATATCTGCAAGACCAAGGTTTTACACATCCCGTGAAGTGTCAATGTTGCTCTAGGGGGCTTGCACACTTTTGCTTCACTATGATCAAGGACTGAGTCCATCAAAATATTATAGTCTCCTCCCAATATTATATCATGAGGGGTGCCAACGGCTTGCAACATCCCTTCAAGATCTATAAAAAAGCCCTGATCATCAACGTTAGGTGCGTAAATATTAGCCAAAACCAACCTTTGCCCCTGAATTTCTGCTAAAACAATAATGAATATTCCTAATTTATCTTTAATCTGTTTGAGACATTTGAATTGTAGATGTTTAATTATCAATGTAAAGACTCCCCTGCTCTTACTTGAGCCAGTACTAAAGAAAACATGTCCCTCTCATAGATTCCTGTGAGGAAAGATGTGTTTCTTGAAGAAACACTATTTCATATTTCTAACACTTAAGAAAATAAATAACCTTCCTTCTTTTTATGGGGTGCCCCAACCCATTCATATTCCACATGGAGAAAGATAACCCATTCCTATTAACATTTTGATATTATAGAAAAAATTAATTGCAAATTGTATAAATAGAAAATAATTACGAGAGCCACCGTGACAACTTTGCCTTCAGATTGCTGTCTTCTGCACAAATTTTGTGAGGCAAAATTACATATCAGAAAATACTTTGTAAAAACAAACCCCAACCAACAGGCAGAAAAAACACAAAGAATGTGTATATTCAATCACAGAACTGTCTCGAAGGTGTGTTCCTCCAAAAAACAAATTCCAGCCAGTATAAAGCCGTTAAGTTTCCTCGGACAGACAAATAAAATGCATAGTTTTTTGTCATGCAAATAAAGCACACTAAAGTGAAATTGAAATTGATAGAGAGCACCTGAATGGATCTCCCACAGGGCTCATACACAGCGCTATGTGCAGGTTGTTTCTGACACGCTCTATCAGGTAGTTAAACATGGCATCTGGCGTCTCCAGGATATTGTCCTTCCTGGCTGAGTCTGAGAGAGCATTCTGGATCTATACAAACAAAACACATGGAAAATCTGTTCTTATTGTCCCTCAGATATCATCAAACACTCAGACACCATATAGTCAAATATTTTAAAAATGTATATGAACACACACACATACCTCATCGAGTTCATCTGCTTTATAGAGGTTGGGCACTTCTCCTGAGCTCAGGATGTTGTTAATGTCTTCAAGGAATGACTCGTCCACGATCTGTGTGTCGTTAAACAGGAACACAGTGGGCTTGTTTTCCACTCCTGTCAGCCGATAGAGCTTTTTAATGTCTGCATGGGGAGATGAAATATGTTGAATACAGTCTCTCAGCACTGAGGCCACATTAAAGTATACTGTAAAGACTGAGTTTACGCATAACACAATATATCCATTTGTCCAGCAGTACAAGAGTACAAGATCCTCATGCCAATGCTAGAAACATGACATATGATCGAAGGACAGCTCAACAAAGCTGCCTTACAATACTTGGTCTTGAAATATTTTCCATGCTTAAATGTATTGATTACAAGTTTTGGGATACTAAAAGTTACTTAAAAAAAAATCAATCCACAGATTACTAATTACTTCTCTTAAATTGTAATCAGATTATTTTACAGATTACTTAATAACAAGTAATCAAATTACTAATTAGCTTACTTAGTTACTTTCCAAAACTGCTAGCAACACTTTCCACAACTGCTCAACTAATTAAACTAATGTGTATAATTTCTTCCATGTTCATTGTAACACACAAGCCATGCACTCAGTTCCAGTTGTCACAGAACCACTAACAGATATACATTTGAATGTAATTCGTATTCAAAATGTTCAATATCATTTTACAAATATGCATAAGCCAAATAATGTACTTGTAACACTATTTAAAGACAGTAAAGATAACATTTTAAATTCTAGTAATCAGGTAAACACTACTTTTTGAATAAAAAATATTAGATTACAGTAATGTAAATGTAGTTCTAGCATGAAGATCTTGAGATTCATTCTATCAAACATCTCTTCCAATCACAACACAGCCACCGCTTTGTAAGCAAGTATCAGGGCACTGAACCGTAGAATGGGGAAGTATTTCTACATTCTTATTTTCCGAATAATCTCAAGCCTTTTCTGATAGAAACAAATTATGTTGTAAACGAGTTTGGATGCCGGTCCCCAACATAGAATGCTGCTGTGCTGGCATCACTTCAGGCTACTTAAAGTAACACTGAAAGTGTAAAAGATCACAATATTTCAATGTTTTGAATAACAATTTACTAAATATACAGAATAAAACACTTGTGCTGTACATCCAAATATACCTTTGAAAACTGGCAACATTAAAAAATATGAATAAACTCTAGCCGTTTCTCCGCACCTGACTCACGTTTCATTCAGAAGTGGTCACCTCTGGAAACATTCACGCATGAAATGCTTCGAACACAAGCACAATCAACAATTTGCAGTAACACAAACTTATCTATTAACTTCAGAAGACATTCTTTAATCGACTGGAGTCATGTGAATTACTTTGATTCAAAAATTGGTGTCCATTCACTTGCATTGGTTGAAGCTAAAAACCTGGGATACTTTACTAAAAATCTTAAATCTTGTTCTGATGAAGAAAGAAGGTCATATACATCTTGGATGTCCTGAGTAAATTATCATCTAATTAAAAATTTTGGGTGAACTATTCCTTTAATGGGTTTGATTCCCACAGAATACACATACCGATTTAATGTATACCTTTGGATGCGCTGTCACTTTAGATAAAAACACCAGCTAGCTAAGTGAATAAATGTGAATGTAAATTGTTTGCAGAACTCACCCTCTCTAAACTCTTGTTTGCGGTACTGTTTGGTGACCTCCACCTGGAAGAGTGTAAACTTACAGATGAAAGTGGCTAGTCTGGTTAAACTCTGCCTTCCTGAGCCACCAATTCCAACCAGCAACATATTCCCTCTGAGCTGACTGATCACACGTACCACACGTGTTACTGTGGAGGCAGAGAGAGAGTGATGTTTCCATCATTAAAACCCATATCAATGCATTTTATAACCATAACAATTAATAATATGTGTCATTTGGGCAATGTAATATTTACAAACTCAAGAAATATCAATCCAGACAAACAAGTACATGCACACATCATTCCTGCAGGAGGCCAAACAGAGTAACGATCACAAAGAAAACTAATTGCCACCAAACCATAATTATTTATGAACACATTTGAACATAAACATGCGTGTTATGCTTGCTAATTTCAATAATAATCAATCAGCTACGAGCGGCGTGTCATTGAGCCAAAAGTTTGTGACTTGTTAGACACATTCACTTAGCTAAACGTGAGACAGTTTTAATGTCACAGTGTGGTGTGTGTGTGTGTGTGTGTGTGTGTGTGTGTGTGTGTGACAGAATGGATATAAAGCATTCTTATATTTGTGTTTGACAGTAAATGCCTGTATGCGACTGTGTGACATATAGGCTGAGGAACAAGCCACCTAATTATTCTCCCTGCTGAGGGGTTTGTAATGTATTTGCGTATGTCTTTGTAGGAAAGAGAGGGGTAATTATTCATGCTGGTGGGGGATCTGAGGGCTGAAGTGCATGTGATTTTGTGGAAAGTTATACTTGTGTGAGTGTTGAATAGGAAACTGTAACTTGAATGAGCAGCAGATTGGTCACTGATTTATGGGACTTGAGGATGTGCTCTAAATTACAGATGTTGTGATGTGGTTGTAACCAAATTATGAGAGCTGGAGTGTATATGTGCCATGAATGTGGATGACTTCTATAGAATTTATCGCCACACAACCACAACCAATGTAATTTGTTCCTGTGACTTGAACATGATGTCATCATAGGCAGCTAAATCACAGGAACAGTCCCCTGTGCAACCATGATCATTTATTGCTTCTTTTGGGGTGGAACATTTAACCTTTCAGTTAACAGCCCAGATCCTTAAAGGTGCACGGAATCATTTCTAGTGCTGTAGATGCAGGAACATTCAATAGCATAAGTGTATTCTTCTAGTGAAACCATCCAATTTCAGGGGATTATCGAGATTAAGAGGGTAATATTCAGCTGTTCGTGTGATCTCAACATCGTGGCACTCATAAATATGCGCTCAGCACCATATGAACAATAAAGCAGTTTTTGACTGAGATTGATGACTAGAGTCTTCATTTCATGTACATCTTTTTTTATATATATTGTTCAAAAATACTATTATTCCTATAATATAAACTATACTTTCCTTATGTTTAAAAGTTTTGCAATTTGATGATGCCTTTTTACAGTATAGTGTCCCTGTAACTATACTTGGGCTTTAGGAAACACACAGACCATAGGGTGAGTGCCATTTCACCCCCAAATGCCACAATAAGCCACATCACCCCCAAATGTATGGTTGTGGTGAACTGCATGGTGAACGTGTTCTCACCGTGCTCCATTGCATCTCTAAAGAGCACCAGGCTCATTGGCACCACACCAGGCGTTAGATTATAGTCCTCCAGTTGAGTCTCCATATAAACCTTCAGAGCCTTAAAGTCCAACAGGTCTTCATACACACGTGGCTCTTTCAGGAAGTCCCCTACAAACACACACGTGCGGACACATACACACAAACATAGTTAATAATATATGGGTGTTTCTGGAGCTCATCTGGAAGAGCATGGCACTAGTGACACCAAATTACATGGGTTTGATTCCCAGGGAATACATGGACTGATAAAATGTATACCTTGAATGCACTTTCGCTTCGTTGGTTTGGTTTAAAGCATCTTCCAAATGTAAATATCTGACAAATGTAGATATATGCAGGACTAGAC
Organism: Xyrauchen texanus; assembly: GCF_025860055.1. NCBI lineage: Eukaryota > Metazoa > Chordata > Actinopteri > Cypriniformes > Catostomidae > Xyrauchen > Xyrauchen texanus. The sequence goes on along the minus strand of NC_068277.1, from coordinate 20,330,013 downwards.
AAAATTTTCAACCAATGTATTCATTAAAAAAATGTAATGTAAATAAATGAATCATTGTTGATTTAAGTCATGTTTAGAAATGCAAATAAATATAACAATATAATAATAAATATATAAATAAATGGTACTTTTAAACTTTCTTTGTAAAGTAGCATTTACACAATTCTTTTCTCTTTGCCAGTTTAGAAGAAAAGAAATATCACAGGACAGTTAATTACGATGAAGCAAACAATGAACTTTCAAAACAATTTTAAGAAGTAAATAAATAATGTATTTCCATTTGAAAATGTATTTACTGTATTTATTTAAATTAGTATTTTCAAATTATTAAATGAATAGATAATTGATTCCTATTTGATTTCTATTTTTAGGTGGCAGTCATAGTCCTCCATATATATACACTGGCAGCCAAACGTTTGGAATAATGTACAGTTTCGGAAGAAAACTGGTACTTTAGTTCACCAAAGTGGCATTCAACTGATCCCAAAGTATACACAAATTATAGTCAGGACATTACTGATGTAAAAAAACAGCACCATCACTATTTGAAAATAAAAAAATAATTTTTGATCAAATCTAGACAGGGCCCATTTATAGCAGCCATCACTCCAACACCTTATCAATGAGTAATCATTGCTAATTTTGTACTAGAATATCACTTGCCATTATATCAAACACTGGTTCATTAAATGAAGCTTAACATTGTCTTTGTGTTTGCTTTTGAGTTGCCACAGTATGCAGATATCTTGTTGTTCATAAATTTGCAGTGTCTGTTTATATGTTTACCAAACAAAGGGGGCTGTTTGTTGGGGCAGATGCTGTGGTAGGGAACATCAAAATGGGAAGCCAGTTTGTCTGACAAAAGTCCCACAAATGTCTCCATGTCTGTATAATCCACCAATCGATCAGAAAAGACCCTGAAACACACACAAAACCCTATAATTTCCTCCAACTAACACATGAATATGTGTATCTGTATTTGTGTCTGTTTTTACCTGAAGCACTCATGAATCCAAAGGCGTGTGATGCTCTGCTTAGTGTCGTGGAAGTCTCTGTGTGCACGCAATAAACCCTGGAATACCTGGGAAAGGAAAAATATGATATTGAACATATATACAAAGCCTTCGGTCTAATTTCTTGTCAAGTATAAAAATTATTTCTTTTTATTTTTGATCAAGCTAAAAAAAGAAATACTTAATGTGTCATTATAGCATCAGAAGATTTTAAAGGGTGTTTTGATAAGGAGTTAATTTGCATGTGATTGTGTGTGTCTCAAATTGAAAGTTAGCGACAGTATTTTTTCGGTCAGTCACTCTTTTTCTTAAGCACATCTATATCTTTGGCATGTGGTGTTAAAGTGGAACTGTGGACCGATATGCTTTGTACCTTAAGACTGTGATCTAATTGGCCTGCATCAAAGCGATTTACACTCAGACTGGGCGTTCCTAAAATACAATTTGCCACAATTCCAGATAAGAGACAATCACAAAGGATGCATGATGTTAAGTACCTTGGAGATGTCTCTGAGGTTGAAGAGATAATGTATTTTTGCGGGTGTGGGTAAGAAGTGGGCGGTAATGGCATGGTAGAGCTCCAGAGTGGCTTGGGTCAGAACCTCCCCGATGGGCTTCACATCCTCCTCAAACTCCTGCAGCTTCTGGCTGATCATGGTGCCGTAGATGCGCTTTATCTGAGACTCCTAAAGAGAGACAGATGAATGTATAGAAGAGGAGAGGGAATAAGAGGTGTGGATAAAACAGAAGATAAAAAGGGAGGATAATAAAAGAAGAGGAAAAGTGATTTGTTAGTGAGATATAAAAAATACATTTAAAACAAAATTGTAAATTACTATTTTAAATTGAACAAGTATTGAACAAGTATTACATTGAAGATATGAAAATGGAAAAGTCATTTCAGAGGCGGATACATTTATACAATTTTGATTACAAAGATTACATACAAGACATTTACAGCTGAAGTCAGAAGTTTACATACACTTAGAATGACGCCATAAAAAATAATTGTTTAGCCACTTCACAGATATAATATTAGCATACTATAGTTTTGGCCATCTACTTTGTGCATGATAGGAGTACATTTTCCAACAATTGTTTACAGACAGATTGTTTCACTTTTAATTGACTACATAACAATTCCAGTGGGTCAGTTAACTGTGCCTTTAAGCAGCCTGGAAAATTCCAGAAAATTATGTCAAGCCTTTAGACAATTAGCCAATTAGATTCTGATAGGAGGTGTACTGAACTGGAGGTGTACCTGTGGATGCATTTTAAGGCCTACTTTCAAATTTGGTGCCTCTTTGCTTGACATCATGGGAAAATCTAAAGAAATCAGCCAAACTTGGATGGACCTCCACAAGTCTGTTTCATCCTTGGGAGCAATTTCCAAACACCTGAAGGTACCACTTTCATCTGTACAAACTATAGTATGCAAGTATAAACACCATGGGACCACGCAGCCATCATACCACTCAGGAAAGAGATGCATTCTGTCTCCTAGAGCTGAATGTAGTTTTGTGCAAAAAGTGCAAATCAATCCCAGAACAACAGAAAAGGGCCTATGAAGATGCTGGTGGAAACAGGAAGACAAGTATCTATATCCACAAAAAAACAAGTCCTATATCGACATAACCTGAAAGGCTGCTCAGCAAGGAAGAAGCCACTGCTCTAAAACCGCCATAAAAAAGCCAGACTACAGTTTGCAAATGCACATAAGGACAAAGATCTTACTTTTTGGAGAAATGTCCTCTGGTCTTATGAAACAAAAATTGAATTCTTTGGCCATAATGACCATCGTTATGTTTGGAGGAAAGAGGGTGAGGCTTACAAGCCGAAGAACACCATCCCAACCGTGAAGCATGGGGGTGGCAGGTTGTGGTCATGTTGTGGGGTGCTTTGCTGCAAGAGGGACTTGGTGCAGTTCACAAAATAGATGGCATCACGAGGAAGGAAAATTATGTGGATATATAGAAGCAAAATCTCAAGACATCAGCCAGGAAGTTAAAGATTGGTCACAAATGGGTCTTCCAAATGGACAATGACACCAAGCATACCTCCAATGTTGTGGCAAAATGGCTTAAGGACAACAAAGTCAAGGTATTGGAGTGGCCATCACAAAGCCTTGACCTCAATCGGATAGAAAATTTGTGGGCAGAACAGAAAAAGCAGGTTCAAGCAATTGTGGAAGGCTCCCCAAAACATTTGACCCAAGTTAAATAATTTAAAGGCAAAGTGTATGTATACTTCTGACCCACTGGGAATGTGATGAAAGAAATAAAAGCTAAAATACACTCACCTAAAGGAGTGTATTTTAAAAGTAGTGTATTAAGGAACACCTGTTCAATTTCTCATTAATGCAATTATCTAATCAACCAATCACATGGCAGTTGCTTCAATGCATTTAGGGGTGTGGTCCTGGTCAAGACAATCTCCTGAACTCCAAACTGAATGTCAGAATGGGAAAGAAAGGTGATTTAAGCAATTTTGAGCGTGGCATGGTTGTTGGTGCCAGACGGGCCGGTCTGAGTATTTCACAATCTGCTCAGTTACTGGGATTTTCACGCACAACCAATTCTAGGGTTTACAAAGAATGGTCCAGTATGCGGCAGTCCTGTGGGCGAAAATGCCTTGTTGATGCTAGAGGTCAGAAAAGAATGGGCCGACTGATTCAAGCTGATAGAAGAGCAACTTTGCCTGAAATAACCACTCGTTACAACTGAGGTATGCAGCAAAGCATTTGTGAAGCCACAACACGCACAACCTTGAGGCGGATGGGCTACAACAGCAGAAGACCCCACCGGGTACCACTCTTCTCCACTACAAATAGGAAAAAGAGGCTACAATTTGCAAGAGCTCACCAAAATTGGACAGTTGAAGACTGGAAAAATGTTGCCTGGTCTGATGAGTCTCGATTTCTGGTGAGACATTCAGATGGTAGAGTCAGAATTTGGCGTAAACAGAATGAGAACATGGATCCATCATGCCTTGTTACCACTGTGCAGGCTGGTGGTGGTGGTGTAATGGTGTGGGGGATGTTTTCTTGGCACACTTTAGGCACCTTAGTGTCAATTGGGCATCGTTTAAATGCCACGGCCTACCTGAGCATTGTTTCTGACCATGTCCATCCCTTTATGGCCACCATGTACCCATCCTCTGATGGCTACTTCCAGCAGGATAATGCACCATGTCACAAAGCTCGAATCATTTCAAATTGGTTTCTTGAACATGACAATGAGTTCACTGTACTAAAATGGCCCCCACAGTCACCAGATCTCAACCCAATAGAGCATCTTTGGGATGTGGTGGAACGGGAGCTTCGTGCCCTGGATGTGCATCCCACAAATCTCCATCAACTGCAAGATGCTATCCTATCAATATGGGCCAACATTTCTAAAGAATGCTTTCAGCACCTTGTTGAATCAATGCCACATAGAATTAAGGCAGTTCTGAAGGCGAAAGGGGGTCAAACACAGTATTAGTATGGTGTTCCTAATAATCCTTTAGGTGAGTGTAAATCATTGATCTACTATTATTCTGACATTTCATATTCTTAAAATAAAGTAGATCCTACTTAGGAGATCCCAAAAGATCCTAACTGAACAAAGACAGGGAATGTTTTCTATGATTAAATGTAAGGAATTGTGAAAAACTGAATTGAAATGTATTTGGCTAAGGTGTATGAACATTTTAAACATTTGTTTTCTTTAGAATAACAAACACTGATAAATTCTGCACAATTAGTCCAAGAATTAGCATTGTTCATTACATGTTGACTTTAAATTAGAGCTGTCAAAATTAATGCGTTAGTGCATGGGATTCATTTAAAATGTTTAACGTGTTATTTTTTCCTTTAGATCAATTAACGTATTTACACATTTGACATTATATTATGACATTTTATTCAGCTCCGTTTAAGTTCTAAACACTGGTTAGAGTAGAGCGGAACCTTTGCAATGTGTCCGGGGTCATTATACTGACACACACACCACAAACAAACAATCCACAGCAATTCTGTGTCAGATATTTACAGATGGGGAAAGGACCTTTTAACACTATTTGATGTACAAAACACCCAGATGGGAATTGCGTCAGAAATCAAGTACTTTGAAGCCTCTGTAGGGCACAATTGAATTACCATAGAAGAAAGTCAAGTATCGTTTAACTATCACCAAAATGCCAAAACACAATACATGGCCCTGATGAGGGATTGTTGCAGCCGGCTAGCTTGTTGGAGTTCTTCTGTGGAGGGTCCGTTGGCGCTAATCTGCCACTGACCTTTTCGAACAATCTGGATGAAGAATCATTAAGTGGACAGTGCCAGTGCTAAAAGCAGATCTATACAGCGCTTTTTATGTGGAGTTTAAAGCGGTTCTTGACACCCTGATGCGAATCATGTGAATTTCATATCCAAAGTGGATAGCTGCAGCCTGCCGGCCACTATTATAAGGGATGAGGGTTAAAGAGATTTAATGCACATTGCAATGAATACGGAACCTATGGCGACTAGTTTTTTAATTAGTCAACCTCCCATTTAGATACTGGAAAATGTTAAAAAATACTTGAAATGGTGCCATTTTAGGGCATTTATATCTTTATACTGTTTGGAAAATGTGAATAAAGCATAATTGTTAGATATTGTTTTCTTTATTTTTCTAAGAATGAGATAAATGCACTTTGAAGTATATATACAGTTTTTAGCACTTTAAAAATCGGAGATTAATCGTGATTAACTATGAAAAATAATTATATTCATAATCATATTTACAATTGCAATTGACTGACAGCACTACTTTAAATGTATACAGTATTAGTCTATTGATAAATTCCATGTTATAAGAAAACAAGCCACATTCTGTAGTGCACTACTAATTTAGATTGTTAAAAAATGTCAAACTCTACTCACTGTAGGGAAGGTCATGTTAATGAGATTAAAACGGCTCAGCAGACGTCCTGATATGAGAGTCCTTCCTCCACCGGGGGGCCCCATGGATGCCAGGAGGAAAATGTCCTTTTTGAGCAGAGAGTGAGAGAGGGAGAGACAAAACATGTATTTAAACATAGATCCAGGCCCATAACCACAATATACATTGAGGTATATTGGCCAGATTGCCCCATCCCCCAATAATTGATATTCTTGTTGCTGTTCTGCTGCAGTCTATTATGCACCACTGTCAAAATGTCATTAAGTTGTTGCAGAAATAACAATGGTTTAAAAAGTAACATTTTTGGTGGGATGAATATTCTAACACCGCTCATTGATGTCATTTGAGATCATTTGAGCCAATCAAATCGATGAAGGCAGTACTCAATTGTCAGAAGCTAAGCGGGAACCTCACGGATTAATCCAGCACCACGCATCAGCAAGCAGTTCAGGTTAGTGTCATGTGAGATGTAACTAGCTAAACATGCAATATTTACCCACTATTTTTTGATTGAAATGTTGTACCGACCGACAGTAAATTCCAAGGGTGCAAATCCATTTGGCTAAATTCACCATTTTGAATTGACAATATATAATTTACAGTATGTTATTTGTATGTCATTCATAATTGTGAATGTAAAAACATTTTCGGAGTAGTTTTCAGCTATCAGGCTTAAGACAAAGAGCAAATGTGTGTATATAGTAAAGGAATTGAATGAATGTGGTAATTTGGCAGGGTTTTGAAGTAGCTTTTTAGAAAATTCACTTGACATTGTCTAAGAAAATTATCTATAAGACACAAAGCAGAGTGTTGTCACCATAGTGTCATATATTTTTAATGCAAATATTATTAGATAATAATTTAAAGTCAATGTAAGATTTCTTTGTCTTTAATTTATTCTGAATATTAAACAGCATCTCCTAAGGGTTTTCGTTTAAAATAGCCATTTTTTTTTAAATAAAATTTTTAACCAATTCCCACTACTTAGTAGGTCCTCGTGGTGGCACAGTTCCGTACCTCAATCTGGGTGGCGGAGGACAAGTCTCAGTTGCCTCTGCTTCTGAGACCGCCAACCTATTTATCTTATCATGTGACTCATTGCGCATGACACCGTGGAGACTATGCATGTGGAGGCTCATGCTACTCTCTGCGATCCACACACGATGCCCCATTGAGAGCGCGACCACGGGGAGGTTACCCATGTGACTGCCCTCCCTAGCAACCGGGTCAATTTGGTTGCTTAGGAAACCTGGCTGGAGTCACTCAGCATGCCCAGGATTCGAACTTGCGCCTCCAGGGGTAGTAGTCAGTGTTAATACTCGCTGAGCTACCCAAGCCCCTTACAATAGGCATTTTTTATAGTATGTCCTTGTCAGGTTTGTGCTCAAAAATTAATCACCAGTTAAAGTAGGTAACCTAAACACAGAAAATGTACTTTTACTCATTTACTCACCGTAACGTTGTTCAAAACCCATATGCTGTTACTTTTTCTTGGAACATAAAAATACTGTAGATATTTTAAGAAGCTCTATTCCATAGAATAACAGTTTATAGTGAGCAGGAGCTGACAAGCTTAAAAAAGCTATTTTTAAAACACCATGAGGGACAACTTAGGATAGTAAATAATTTTGTGTATTTTCTTTTTGCTAACCAGCTGACACAGTCATATCATTTTACAGATACATCAGTTATGAAAATCAAATCAAATTCTTTTAAGAATTTCAGACAGCACAAAAAAGAAAGAAAAGATGACTGAAACAGGCAAATTGCTAGCAATGCAGAAACAGTGTTTGTCTTGTACTGTATGAACTTAAAAAAAAAAAAAAATAAAAAAAATATATATATATATATATATATATATATATATATATATATATATATATATATATATATATACATATCTTTCTAAACCAAACATTATAACATTTTGGGCCTTTATCGCATTTTCAGAAAATTATTGCATTCGGCACCTTTTCTATCTTAAAGGACCAGAGGACCAATATATTTGTGACCTCAACACCCACGATCCCCCACTTCCAATATGGTTTGTTCCCCTCCCCCAGTGTTCAAGACATGGCTATGGCCTTGCATAGATCTAACACATATACAACTAATAAACCTGTGCATTAAAAATCAATACACACAATTACCTTCATACACTTGAGGGTCTGTTTCTGGCGATCATACCAGAAGCCGTAGTCGATCCAGAGGCGGAGCAGCTCCAGTGGAGGCTGGGAGCCAAAGTCATCCATGGCAGGCATGTTCAGATCATCAAGGAACACAAGCATCTTCTTCCCTCCGACCGGCACATACACACCTTTAATCCTCTTCTCCATCCGAGACTCAATTATCTCCTGCACATTATTAGAGCTAGTCTGGGACAGAAAAGGAATAACAACAACAACACTGTTATTAGGGCATTTTGGACATGTTTCCTACTCAGAAGGGGTAGGAGCATGTTCAATTTGAGCTATTTTTTTTTATTTTCTATGTAGATGGACAAGGGGTTTTGCATCACCTCTTGCTGTTCTTTCAGCATCTCAAGGCAGTTAATAATATGACCTTAAGACAATTCTGTTACATTCAGTTGTGGTCTGTCTACCAGGAATTTTTTTAACACAGGAATGCATCATGCATCCACAACCATGTTTTATGGGGACTTTCAATAGACATAATAGTTTTTATATTGTACAAACTTTATATTCTATATTCTATATCCTAACCCTAAACCCTAATTTTCAAAAAACAAAATTTAGTATGATTTATAAGCTGTTTTCCTCATGGGGACTGACAAATTGTCCCCACAACGTCAAACATTTCGGGTTTTACTATACTTATGGCGACAGCGCGCATGCACACACACACGCACGCACACACACACACACACACACACACACACACACACACACACACACACACACACACACACACACACACACACACAAACATACACACAACATTCAGAAGTTCCTTGAGGTCACTCAGGTGAAATATCTGTTTGTGGGTTTGTGGCAATAAGTAATTTAATACAGGAGGACAGTGATTTTTAAGTATTTTTTTCTTTACAGTTTCAGTAATACAATAGTCTTGCACTTTATACTGTTTTTAGTTACCAATTCCATTGTAGAATACCCTATTCTTCAACCAAAAGTGTTCAATTAAAATGGGTTATCAAGGGTGTGACCATGTGAGTAGCATTTAATTGATCATATGTCAGCATGGTGACCACCATGCCTTATATACTGTAGAACAAAGCAGCTTTTTCTAGGCCATTATACGACTGAAGTGTTTTAATGTATTGTACTTCATTATTTTAGATTTAAACCTTAAAAACTGACAGTGCACTTTTAACAACTAGACTATATCCCAAAACCAAAATGTGTTATTTTTATTGTTGATGTCAAAGATTGTCACGGCATTATTACCGATACTAATAGCAATTGTTATCACCTGTGAGGACATGTTGACCGTTAATGTGGCCCATGTGCCTGAATCCAGGCTCTGCAGGACACTCTGGGCCACTGAAGTCTTTCCTGTCCCCACTGGACCCGTCAGAAGCACAGGGTGCTGAGCGCACACAAGAGTCTTCACCAGGTAATGATATCGCACTGTGTCCACTGTGGGCACCATGATCTTATAGAATGGAGCACTACAGAGAAAGAAAGAGACTCAGTGGAAGTAACTTCACTCTAGAAATAGGCAGACTCAGGAAAACATTGCTGCCACAAGAAAACAACATTATAAAAAAAAAAAGAGCTGCATTTTCAGATAAAATGCACAAGATACACACACATCTGGGAATAATTTTACCACAAAATTAAATTGATCCCAAACAATGCAAAATTGTTTGGTGAACACAAGGACTGCTGTGATAGTAGCACAGTATGTATGTCTGCCATAGTATAAAGGCCTAAGTATACATTGTTTGTAGGCATTGCTGATCGTTCTGTGCAAAGTAGGCATGACGTAAAGTTCGTCATCAGCATAGTCTGCGTGGACTGATCGCACACAGACAGATTTTCTAGACACATGGACAGTCCTCGTCTGTGCGCATCATTGCCACATGTGCACAAAAGTACACCCGTGCCTCAAGAATTTAGTTTGTCTTGAGTCAATGTCTCCATCACTAAACCTCTATAAAACCATAGCTATTGCTCTTCATTATTTTCCGTTCCTTTATTTATTTATTTTCATTTTTCCTTTAGTGGTAGTTTCATTTTTATTACTTATTTGACATACATTATATATTTTTCTGTCAATTACACTATACAGCTTTTTATTTTCTTAATTTATGCACTTTGTTTTGCAATGTTTCTGTTTTGCCCCAAATTAATGGTGTGCAGCTTAGCTTTAATAATTAAGCAATATGAATGTACAAATATTGATCATACTAATAAAGCACTTTACAACTGAAAGAGAGAGAAAGACAGATGATAATTAAAGAATATGACAATGAGAAAGTAAAAAATAGGATGTCTGAGGTTTACTTTAAAAAGAGGACAAACAAACAATGAAGGGAAAATATAGAATATGGAGAGAGAGCTAAAGAAAGAAAGAGAGAGAGAGAGAGAGAGAGAGAGAGAGAGAGAGAGAGAGAGAGAAAAAAAAAGAGGGTGGAAGGAAGTAGAGTTGAGAGAGCAGGATGAATGAGAATATGGAGGAGGAAGAGGAGGTGAAAAAGTCCTAACTGAAAGACTGCAAATTGAAAAATGTAGCGAGACATTTCAATTGAAGAGAAGGATAAAAAAAAGAGTCAGGTAGAAAGGGATGGGAAAAATGGACAGGCGACAAAGAGGGAGTACAGAGAGCCAAGTGGACAGAGGACAATGAAGAGGAATGAGTTGGATGGACATGACAAATGAGAACAGGGTAGGTAAGAGTGAGACGAAGAAGGATACAAAAAAAAAAAAGAATTATATGAGTAGAAGGGGAATTTAGAAGTATGGGAGCCAGGCGAGATGCCATTGTTTGCTCCCGCAAGTGGTTGGCAGAGACCCCTGAACAGGGGGACTATGGAGGCAAACACACACTCACTTGGAACCGTAGCGCCAGCCCTTGGGCAGCTTGTCCTCAAATGATGCCCACGTCTTATTCTTGGTGTCCACATAATACTCGTAGATGGTGTTCTGAGGTTTAGTATAAGCTTATTATTTCTCAAGTAATAGATTTATTTCTGTAGGCAGAATGGCTTAAAAATGGTTTGAGACACAGAGCATTAGCATTAGTTTTCTTGTGTTACTTTAGTATGTGTGTGCATACATTTACATATATTACCTATATATACATTTATTATGTGCACAAACACTGTGGTCCCAAAGAGTATTTGGACACTTATGACTCACAAGTGTATAAATGTTGCTGCATTAGAAAACAAAATATCAAACCAAGTGGGATTTTTACTGTTAAGAAAGATTTGCATACAAAAATATATTTTTTCACAAAAAGTAGTTTAGTAGGCTGTAAATTATAAAATAATAGATATACTATTTAAAATGAAGACAAAACGTATTTGGACACTTCCTTCATGTCAGACTCAGAGAAACATTTTCATAGTTAATGGTCCACTTGATTTGAGATTTTGTTACCTAATGCAATGAAAATTAAATGTCCAAATACTTTTTGAAGCCACTGTATACCTTGTTTGGAAAACTTCCTTCTATTTCACGAAGATAGGTGTCAATCTTCTTGCGTCCATCCTCATCTACAGAAGCGCACACAGACCATATGAGACTGAAGATGAACCAGAGCTCCACCATACGGCCAAAGTGTTCGGAGTCCGCTGGATTCACCTGACCGGCCAGAGGGAAAGACACCAGTGATCAGCCCATCTGAACAAATACTAAGCTAAATATTATGTTTAATTAAGCTTTATATTTTGATTAAGTCAAACACTGACACCAAGCCAGCATAAAAGAGTGTGGGTCTGAATTGCTCTTCAGGCTGAAAGAAATAGTTCACCCAAAAATGACAATTAAGAGCTTCATTTTCATTCATTCTGTTCTGTTCATTTGTGCTCAGTCTACCAGTTTTTTTTATTTTTTATTTATTTATTTATTTTTTTTTACGCAAGAACACAATTCAAGCAAAACAATTCACAACAAGATGTTTAAGTGTGGGAGTCTAAATTGGGTCTGAATTGTTCTTCAGGGTTAAAGGAATAGACTTTGGGTGAACTATTCCTTTATCTTTGGCCATTCACCCTGACTATAAACAAAACCATCATTTTAAAACATATCACCTCTACAGTGATAATGTGGTTTGTATCCATAAATTTTGTTTAAGTGTTCTGACCCCGTTCTCTGGAGTGGCCAGTGAGTCGTACAGTCTACACAGCGATGCCACTCCATTCAGTTCACTGATGGTCACCAGTTCCTTACAGTTAGTCTTTTTAAAAGTGAGGGTCTTCTCCACGTACCGCTCAAACAGCTGCTTTAGATGATCCATTTCAACCTGAGAGAGAAATAAATAAATTATTACAAAATAAAGCATTTTGCCAAATGTTTTATCACATGGAATCTTTGTCTCTCAAACCTTCAGCCGTTTTTCCATCCAAGACTGAACGTAGGGCTTCCAGCTCAAATCAGAGTAATCATTGTAAACCATACCACAGCGAGACACGGTAGCAGGGGACGCAACGGCTAGATCCTCGACTTCAAATAATAACGAAACCTGCAACAAACATTCTCATAAATAGTGAAATATAAAGGCAAAATACCCATACAACTCTCTTTAACTGAATTGCACTGCTAAAGGGTGACTAACCAAAATCTCACGAAACCGGTCAATAACATAACAAAAAAATAAACAAAAAAAAATAATTAGATTTTTCATAAAGAAAATTAAGCCTACTTTTAAAACTTTAAGATTTTTAACATTGTGACAATGGACCATAGTCCATAGGTCAAGTGCTTTTAAATTTGGAGGTTCTTTACCTGAAAGTCTAGTTCACCCAAAAATTTAAATTCTCTCTTCATTTACTCACCCTCATGCCATGCCAGATGTGTATGATTTTCTTTCTTCTGCAGAACACAAACAAAGATATTTTTTTGAAGACTATCACAGCTCTGTTGGTCCTTTCAATGCAAGTGAATAGTAACCACAAATTTGAAGGTCCAAAAAAGCAGATAAAAGCAGCATGAATCCATATTTTTACTATAAATCTCCACTTTCACTTTCACATCTGAAAGTCACGTGGCGCTTGTTTAGTTTCACTTTCACATCTGAAAGTGGAGATTTATAGTAAAAAATGCCTTACATATTGATATGTACTTTTATGCTGTTTTTATCTGCTTTTTGGACCTTCAAATTTTTGGTCACCATTCACTTGCATTGCGTCTCTACTTTCTTCGAAGGCTGAGGAAAGCACATCTCCCACACCCCATCCTCACTTCATTCTATAGAGGGACTATTGAGAGCATCCTGAGCAGCTGCATCACTGCCTGGTTTGGGACTTGCACCGTTTCAGACCGCAAAGCCCTGCAGAGGACAGTGTGGACAGCTGAGAATATCATCGGGGTCTCTCTTCCCTCCATCAAAGACATTTACAAAAAACACTGTATCCGCAAAGCAACCAGCATTGTGGATGACCCCACACACCCCTCACACAAACTCTTTACCGAAGCATTCGGGCCCTCACGGCCAGACTGTGTAACAGCTTCTTCCCCCAAGCCATCAGACTACTCAAGACTGGACTGACACACACACACACGTGTCCTGAGTTGCACTTTAATTATTGTCACTTTATAACTGTCTGCTACCTCAATAACTGCTATGTGCATAGAAAACTATCTCATAGTATGTTATGTTTACGTTTTTAGAAACTGTCATCTTTTTGCACTACTGTGTACTGGTCGGCGCTGCACTGTCTCTCACTGTGCATATTGTCCTGTTCATTGTTAGAAATTTCTTGTACTGTCCCGTACTTTTTGCACGTGTTTGCACGTGCACTTTATATAGGTATATATATATATAGGTATTTTATATAGGTATTTTATTTAGTTGTGTAGTCTCATGTGGTTCTGTGTTTGTCCTATGTTGTTTTTATGTAGTCCTGGAGGAACGTTGTCTCGTTTCGCCATGTACTGTACTAACTGTATATGGTTGAAATGACAATAAAAACATGACTTGACTTGAAAGCACCAACAGAGCTGAGATATTCTGCTAAAATTCTTTGTTTGTTAGAAGAAAGTCAAATATCTGGGATGGCATGAAAGTAAATGATGAGAGAATTTAAATTTTTGGGTGAACTATCCCTTTAATAGTTCAGTTAAGGGGCTTTATGCAATGAGTTAGAAGAATTGAAATATAGATTACATTCTTTTGTAATCTATGCATCCTTGTTAAATGTCAGGCATTTCTCTATGATAGTGTTACACTACTTATACACGCATGGAAAAACTTGTGCTTGTCAGGACTAATTGAATGTAGACTCCTTTAAATTATAGAGAATGTAAGTATAATTAATCATATTGATCTACTGAAACAGATCATGGCTAGTATAGTATTGTAAGTACAGCTGAGTAGCTCAGTGGTAAAGACCCTGGAGTTCACGAGTTTAAAACCCAGTGCGTGCTGAGTGACTCCAGCCAGGTCTCCTAAGCAACCAAATTGGCCCATTTGCTATGGAGGGCTGAGTCACACGGGATAACCTCCTCGTGATCGCTATAATGTTGTTCGATCTCGGTGGGGCATGTGGTGAGTTGTATGTAGCTGCCGTGGTGGATGGTGTGGGCGTCCATACGCGCTATGTCTCCGTGGACACACGCTCAACAAGCCATGTGATAAGATGTGCAGGTCGATGGTCTCAGACACAGAGGCAGCTGAGATTCTTAGAGCACATTGGGAATTGGACATTCCAAATAGGGAGAAAAAGGGGAGAAAACCCCAAAAATCAAAAGAATAGATGTGGTTTTCAGACATCTTAGCGTAGGGTTGTCCAAACTTTTCTAATGAGGGAAAAAAGAAAAAGGTGTTGCGGGCCCGCATCATCGTAATAATGGGGAAAAAAGCTAGATGCCACTATTGCATAATCTTTATATTGTATAATAAATATTATGCACGTTTTAATCACACTTTATGTTAATAAAGGATATTTCGCTCAACAAGAATGCTTGTAAAACAGTGATGCAGTGTCAGAAATTGGGCAAAAATGCCCCCAAAAGTAACAAAAATAAATTCAAAATGTGGGGGCAAAAAATGCCCAGCTATCTGTTTTTTCCCCATTACCTGATATAGTTCTTAAATGATATAGGTTAGGGATGTCCACACTTTTTTGCGTGATGATCTACTTTTAAATGACCAACTCAATAAGATCTACCGACTAAAAAAAACAGTTTTGTTTAAAAAAAAAATGCTTGTTGGGACTAGCATTTATGCCTACATGGAACTCACCTTCTAATTAATAAAAAAAATATATAATAATGTTCAATGTTGATATCATTCAGTTTTAACACTAAACCCAAAACACCTACAGCACAATATAAACAATAGCCAGGGCATTTACCTTATTCTGATGACTTGCACTGAATTGAATCAGACAGTTTTGTATAATCCGGGCATTAGCTGCTGGTAGCTAGCCTCAAAAACTGCTAGCTTCGCAATTTCGCGCTCTGTTCTATGAAGCCCTTGGAAGGCGCAAACCTAGTTGTCATGGCAACTGAATAAACAAAAATCTCGCCTGGTCAAAATGTACTAGTCAAGTGCAAGTCAGACAAAAACAAAAATATGGAAAAACATTATATTTATTTGTATTAAAATTTAACGAAATACATTAAAAATTTGTGCGATCTACCAGCATTGCCTTTGCTATCGACTGGTAGATCGCGATCGACGTATTGGGCACCCCTGATATAGTGCAATGCTTAAAGAGTGGCATTACACACAATCACATAAAAAATGACAAAGTACATTTTTATGTTTAGAATAAATGCCCCTGAAAGTTAAATCCAGAGGTTAAATAATGGCCACTTTATTGAAAAGTTAATTTCTGACAATGCAGTAATGTAACATATTATAATGGGTAACAGCTTGTTACTTTCAATGCCCTTGGATTTTGCTTTTTTATTTTTTTGAAGTCCATTCAGTGTTACTGCAAAGCACACGCAGTTTTAGGAGTGATGCACAACAATAATCAGAATAAGTTACATTTCCCTGCTATGATGTGATTCAAGAAATTACTCTTTATTTTTTAGAAATTCAAAGTTTCTTTTTGTTGTTTATTGATTTTTATTTGTGCTCCCTTTTTTTTGATTGATCCGCAATCACTGATCCGACTGCAAAGAGAATGTACCATGGAGACAATATGCTGTGAAATGTGGCTGTACGTGATAGCGACAACCAGTGCTCAGAATATGAATTTCATATAATTTCTCAATAGCAGGCCAAATTCCATTCTGTTTCCAAAAGCTCTCACAGGCCGCATCAGAGCAGTCGGCGAGCCGCAGATGGCCTGCAGGCCATAGTTTGGACATCTCTGTCTTAGCACAATTTCCTACAGTTTTTCTAAAGATAATAGCAAATTGCAATTTGCGCCACTTCATTAACAAACAGTTATAGATTTGTGCTACAAATAAAATTGCACTTTGAATCAGTGCTCTCACGAAAATTGGATAAGATGCAGCCTTATACCTTAAACAGCAGAATTTTTCTGAGAGTGAACAGAAAGGATGATTTTAATTACTGTATTACCATTATGAGAATTACATTTTTTTTTTTACAATTTTGGGATAAAATGTGCTTACTTGTCACAAAAAATATGTTACAATGCTAAGAATCTTAGGAATGGTCCTAATAGTTTCATTTTCTTAATGCAAAATTAAATTTCTCACTTTTTCTTTAAAGTTTTAGAAAAATACTTAATAATATTAATAAGTATATAGGTAATATTTAATCATGCACATGGTCATGTAGAACTGTGATGGGTTTTTGAGGTGACATACACATTATCATCGATATTGGAATCAGGAACAGTACCTGTTCAGGCATGGAGATTCTTTCTCCGTTGATGAGTGTGAGGACTTTGTTGTCGTCCATTACAGAGTTCATGCTCTCGATCCACAGTGTGTCCACTGGCCCATCAAACACAATCCACTTCTCATCAGGCTTCTCATCTGAGCTCGGACACACAGGGAAGAAATGTTAGCGCTACACTTAAACATTCACACGAAATAATGAATCTGACATTTCTAATACACACTGGATCTCTTTGTCTCTATTTTAATTTTCTCTTTCCCTTCTTCTCTCTGTCAGTCCCATTTCCTGAGTTCTATTTCACAGGCATCAGAGAGACTTGCAGGCAATTGTGGTGAAGCCTCTGATTGATCATTTATCTTCTCCTGCCCCTTTATCTGCCCATGTGTGTCTCATTTACTGAACTCAAAACAATAAAATACAACACAGATCATAGCCCATCTGTCTTCTACATACATGCTCTGACTGGAAGCAGCAGGCCTGCTGGCAGCCTGTGTAAGCGTGTAAAACCATACCTGTCACACACAGCAACAGGAAGTGTCACATCTCCTCTGGGCCATCTTCCCTCTCAGAGAGGGGAGGAGGGAATGCAGGCAACAGATAGCAACCATATTGAGCCACTGTAAACTGTGATTAGACCGCTAAACGACATCACACCACCATAGACACAAACATAAATTCAAGCCCAATACAGGGCCCCCACTGATATTGGCCAATGGAAGAATGAATTAGACTCTCTGAGCTTCAAAACAGACAGAACACTCTGGGCATGCAAAAAGGGAGGCAATGTTTGGTTGGCCTGAATGATTGGCATGTGTCAAGAACAATTACAGCTGGTTTCAGTGTCACAAGTTGCCATGGTAACCTGTGCAGGCATGACGCATGGTGGCGGGGAGAATGGCATTGCTCCACTTGGTGTTGCTTTTGTCAAAATGGCCACACAATTCGGTCAGGGAGCCAGCCTTGGGGCTGATAGGAAACTCATGTGTGTGTGTGTAATGGAGAGAGCTACCGCTGAGTTTCGCTTATACAGTTTAAGAGTGGATCGGGGCTCTGAAAATAGGAATAAATAAGGGCCAAGGAGGAGAAAACAAAAGAAAAACTGAACACAGAGAGGCCAGAAAAAACTAGATTCTCAGAACATCAGAAAGAGAATCCTAACAAGCCGAGGTGTTAGAATCAGCAAGTAAGATATTCAAAATCGGTTACATTTCTGCATTACCAAGCAAAAGATTAAATACCTTTTTAAAACTTAAAATGCATCCGGATCTGATGATTTACTGAATGAAATGACTAAATGCACAAGAGCTAAAGGTACTACATACAGAAGCTCCAAATAATTACTGAAGCATTCTTCAAAGTGAAGAATGACTATGGAAGGTTATTTTTAAGCAATTCATTCTTGACTCTCAGAATTCTTTATACATCTCAAAAGAAGTAAAATCGACTTTTTACCAAATTACTTCCAACCTGATCATACTTACACCCTCTTATTGAGAAAAATACTTCCCAAATTCAAAGCAAGATTCTATTCAGCATCAAGGATCAATTTATGCCATTACATTTTATTTTTATTTATCTATTTTATTTTTAGGGGGTACAACAATAAATTATTGCACACAGAAAGCAAGAGCAATATTGATTGTGATGTCTTTTTTCTATTAACTTCAAAATATTTTCATTTTTTTATATTTAATTTTTAAATATTAAGTGTTGTTGGTCACGATACATTACAGTAGGTGGTAGCTTGAGGTCCGATTGGTTACAGTAGGGTAAGCAACAATATGGAAACTGTACACGGTTCATTTTCTGTCAGGGGCAGAAACAGGAGTGTCTTAAATTGGCAACATACTTGCACAAGATAAATTACAAAATAGCTCTCCCAAGATCACAGAGTAAGAGATGGCTGTATGACTCAGCAATGGATCTATACACTGGACATGGTCCTGCATGGTCCTGACTCTTGATCTGATTTGCTACAAAGTCTGGTCCTACAAGAGCAGTACTGTCAATACCCTCTTTACCTTTGCAGTAAACCTAATAAAAGCAATTATGACCTTCAAGACCCAAATGTGAATAAAAAACACATTCACATTAGCAACCACTCACATCACATATTCATCATATTACATTAGGCCTGAAACACAGACCCACAGGCAACTTCACCTGAATTTAATTAATTAAAGAAAAGGCTTGCAGGGCCTTCTGTGTCATACAAGGCAATGTCCTGTAGAGATTCCAATTAAAAAGATGCATAAAATATTAAAATCATTAATTGAGACCATTGTTTTTTATGGTAGTGAGCATGTGGTCCACTAAAAAAACAAGAACTTGCCAAATAGGCAAAACACCCAACTGAGACCTTACAAGGAGAATTCAGTATAAAGTAGCTTAAACGTGCATTGGAACACTACAAATAATACAGAATTAGGACAATATCCTTTGATTATGAAAATACAAAAATGGGAAATTAAAAAGAACATAGTCAAAATCTGTGAAAATACTTAATCTAACACTTCCAAGGTTACAAAACCAGACACAACTTCCCAACTATTAGAGGAACAAGAAGTACAAAGTATATTTGCCTCTACCACTGTATAAGGGGACGATGAAATGTTTTATTATGGGCAATATTTGAATTTTATTTTATATTATTTCTCCCTTTTTTATTATTTTGCACTTTTCTCTTTTTATAATTACCATCACATTCTCAACTTTGGCAAATGTACCATAAATTGTCAAGCCAAAGAGGCCATTTGGAACCTTAATAAAGAAACAGAGGAAGGAAGTATTTGCAATAAGGGCTAAAACAAAGTTTTGGCTCTGACACACAGTTTCAAAGGAGCAGAGCAGCATGCACGCACACACACGTGCGCACACACACACACAAACACACACACACACACACACACACACACACACACACACACACACACACACACACACACACACACACACACACACACACACACGTGTGCCAAACTCATGCAAACCAGCTCTTTTAATATTAGACAAAAAGAGATCAATGAGAGAGACCAGCTTTTCTGAACAGAGAGAAATTCCATAGAGTGAAAGAGTACTGGCAGAATATCCTGTATATTGTCTTTTGCTGCATTCTTTAATTTATGCACAGTACTTGGCTTTACACTATTTTCATTGTCCGCAGCAAAGCTGCAAATACTTCTAGTTGTAGTTGGGTGATTCTTCATTTGCATTTCTGGGTCCACATTTACAAAAATTCTTAAGGCTAAAAGTAGGTCCTAACTTGGAAATTTAGGAGCAACTCTTAAAAATTATGTGCACGTCACTGCTAATTTTAGGACTTGTAAATGTTCATCTAAGGGTTCTTGATGGAGCATTTTAATGCTATAAGTTGTTTCTAAATCCACAACAACTTGAGGCCGATTTATACTTTTGCTTCGAACCTATGATATAGGTTGACGTGCACTCTTCAAAAATGTAACTACATGCCATGTCACAACAGCTTTGATTGTTGGCGAATGCTTGTTGTGGGCATGTAAATTCTTTGCGTCCATCCTTAGTATCTATTCTCAGTTTGCCCGAAAACATCAGTGCAAAAGCGATCTTCCATTGATGTAAGAGTTTCTTGCATTCCCTGAATTGTTCACGTTTCTCTCTTGTCGAATTCGCAAAGTCTGGGAACAAGAAAATGCTGTGGTTCCTCCAAGAAAGCCTTCATTTATTCCTCGCCTCTCGCAACATAAGATCTTTATCGAATGATCTCAGAAATTTGGCCAGAATTGCCAGAATTGTGAGCTTGCTTGATTTCCAGCTTATGGCCTGTTATATTGAGCAGACTAGGGAAGAGCTCATCTAGGAATTTCACCATATCTCTGCCTTCCTCATGCTCAGGAATTCCAACAATTCGGATGTTATTTCGTCGATTACTATTCTCCAAATGCTCCAGTTTTCCCCAAACGCGTTCAAAGTCTGCCTTGGTCGCTAGCGGGTTAGCAGCTAATTCCCTCCGATGACTCCAGATAACTGATCCGTCTCTCGACGTCTGACATTCTTGTAACCATCTCAGAGAAATTTGTCTCAATGGAAGTAATCGACCGACATATTACAGCAAGATCTTCCATGTCTGCAACAACTTTCGTCAGCATTGCTGACACATTCATCGATAAACAGCGGATTTCTTTAAGTTCACCATCCAAATTGAGTCTGGACTTTCGGCCCAGATGGAAGTTCAAGTGCAGTCAACATTATGGTAATGAGCTGTGACGCGGTTCGGCGGCAACCTATTGGAATATAGAAGTGCTCCGCTCTAGCGAAGTCTAGAGAACATAACCGTGTAAACTTTGGTTCCCACCAAACATTCGTTCCGAAGATAAAATGGAGGAGAAACTAATTATTGCCGTGGCGGGTTTCCCAGTAATATATGATATGTCCCTGTTTGCTTACAGGTATATAAAACAACCAAGACCACAGTTATTATTACAAATGTATTTTATTTTGATAACAAACAACTATAATTTTAATTACTTTCTGCCATCGACTGATTTCTTATTTTCACATTTTAAAGAGTTCATGAGGATATACGCTACTTGTGATAGGTCGGCAAAAAGTAAATGGTCGACATGTCTGGATGTTTAAATTGCGGCCCCTTTAAATACAGTTCACAAAACAAAGCATTCTGAACAACCGTTGCCGCCTATTTCAACTACATCAGAGCGTCCACGAGCATCCTTGAGCGTCGAAGGCAGGGCAGCCAGACTGAATTTTGACGCTCTTGCCGCTTCTGGTGTGAACGTACAGTAAGTGTCTTTTAATGTCTCCAGAGCCTGAGGATTTTGAATGTTTTGACTTTGTCTACCTAGAACAGTTAAGAATCAGAGTGTATGGAATCTCTCTGGTTTATAACACAAATATTATCAAAACTAGCAAAGTTCGTAGAGCTCGCCGCTCACACATCTGCTCCTCGAATGGCGTCCATGACATAACAGCTTTGATTGTTACACTTTGTAACCAGAGACCACCACCCATTATGATAACAACAATATCTAAGGTAGCATCACATTTTATATTTGAATGTCTATGCTTTATCTAATTGTATTTGGCCTCTGGACCATTAAAGCAATTGTCTCAATCGGAAGCATCTGCTCTTATTTATGTTCTGTTTGTTTATCAAAATTACAAGCAAAATGCAACATAAGATATCTGTTTACAGCTTATAAACTTATACGCTTTTTTTCCTCACGACTTTTACTTGATATTAATTTGATATGTGAGTGAAACCATATGTGTTATATTCTACTTGCGAACTCTCAGATCTGCACAATGATTTGACCGTATGTATGACAGTTCTGTGTACTGTAAATAATCATATTTCATTAGTTATGGAAATGGAACATTTCTAATTTGTCATCAAATTAAAAAGCACTTGATTGGTATATATTTGCCATTGTAAAGTCTTTAAAAATACACCAATTTAGTGTTCACCAAGCGAGGTATAGTTATTATTTAATTTGATGATTTATTTTTCAGCACGGAATGTCAAAAGTATACCAAAATATTTATTTATTATTATTTAAGGGACTCCAGAGTAAGCATAGTGTTTTTCTCATTAATTTGCTCCCTGCAATACAAGCAACATGTATAATAAATAATATGTAGCTTACCTAAATTTCAACATGTTCACATAGTTTGAACTCATTTTTAATGCTCCAATAATTTAATAAATACTTTTGAATCCTCAAATTACAGTGTTTTGGTTTGTTTATGAATGTATAATTAGCATTTTGGCTGTGTAATCTCAGAACAACACAGAAGCCATTGCAGAACTATAAATGCAAACCAACATATTTGCCACTATGCAGAGCCTAAAATGTAGGCTGAATGCAGAAGTATATTCAGACTTAAGAAGTCGTCATGACGATTCCTAAATCAGTAAGTCTGAATCCCAAAGGATCCGAAGCAAGGCTGTTGTTGTCTATCAAAGAAGCAATTGAGTCAATGAATTTGAATATTATAATAACACTGACCTATAAAAAAATGTGAGAGAGATGTTTGTCGCTTAAAGTCTACAATCTCTGCTCTTAAAGTATATTTTATCTTTATCTTTATCTCTTGACTGAGACTGAAGAGAGTAGCACCGTTTCTCATATTTCGATATTTTGCTAAATCAAAGGAAATGCCACATTGATGTGGAAACATAGGTTTTAAGTAGAAAGTCTTAACAATGAGCTCTTTGGAGAACTCCTATTTGTAAGGTTAAAATCTTTGTCAATATGGGTCCAGATTTTAGTTTAGTGGATACAATGACACCTGGGATGGAGAGGTTTGGCGACTTTGGTGTGTACACATGTTAAATTTGTACATTTGTACAGAGATGATTTCACATCTAAAGAACTAAATTGTGCCAAAAAATGACCAAATAAATTACTAAAACAATAATTGCGAGTTGGGTGGCGAATTGGGTGGCCAGGCTTCGGTCCATGGTGGCCATGGCCACACCTGGCCACCCCCTAGCTCCGCCACTGACTATCAGGCAATCAGCTGAGCAACGACCGTGTTTCTTTCACACCCATTTTGGGGCGAAAGCCAAAAGGTGCCACCCTCCATGCACTTCATCAGTATGATCAGTAGCATAGTAGCTAACAACTCTGCTTACTTACTGTTTAATCACAGACTCATTATCTGACCGACATTCCCTGTGTGATATGGGGGCTCAGGTTAGTGTTCTACCAGCATCACCAATTGAAAAACACTTGGGCAAAGTCAGCCCATCGCTCAAGGCGGCTAATCAATGCAAAATATGCAAATATGGGAAGTGCCTAGTGCCACTGTGTTTCAATGGACAGAGTTTTAAATGGGAGTTTGTGATGGTGGATGTGAGCAGGCCTTGGCTGTCTTACCCTGTTCAAGGAGCACTTTTCCCACGACTACCCTATCCAGCGCTTTGACAGAAAGGTGTGAGTTCGCCCAGCTGCCGGGTGAATATCCTAACCTCACTAAACCCACTTTCTACACAGTAGAGACCAGTCATGGGGTCGTACATCACATCTTCACGTCTGGGCCGCCAGTGTATGCCCGGGCCCGGCTAATATGGAAAAACTGGGTATAGCGTGACGCTTTAACAGTCCTTGGGCCTAAACCCTTCATATGGTCTCAAAAGCAAATGGCGACTTCTGTCCATGTGGAGACTATCGAAGACTTAATGACGTCACTACGCCTGTCTGATACCCATTCCCACACATTCAGGATTTTTTTCCCTGCCTGGCGGTACGTTCCCCTATAATAAGTTCTCTGTGTGCGCATGTGTAACCGCATGGTCTCAATTGTATTCCTGCCTCCCTGCAATCTTTGTTAGCCCCCCCCCATAAGGCAATTGATTTGTATTCCATGATATACTATTTCAGATTTAGACAATGACTGATAGATACCTCTAGCTAGGGCAAGATCAATCTGAGGCCAGTTGCATAAGCATAGCCATTAACTTAAAACTTTGTCTAACATTTAGTCTGTCTAGCTATAGACGCCATAGAAAGCCGTTTGCATAAAACAAGCTCGCAGTTGTCTTTAGTAAGACTGTCTAATTGGCATAGCATTGTGGGAAAAGACACTGAACAGCTTAAATAACATTGCAGACAGTGGGCGCTTACCACAATTATCCTTTACTGGAAAATGTTTGCCTATTAGAATAATGCAATGCTTCAAAATCAATTGTAATGATCAAATTTAGTGATTTTAACCCAAATAACAATAAGAAAATAAAAAAACATAAGGAATTTTGTTAGCATCGTAGAAGTCAAATCTTCTACAAAGTCTCAACTCAAGTCCTTCTAGCCCTCAACTGAAGCCCCCACAAGCTCAGCTGACAGTTATTTTCCATGACAACATGGAATGTAAATAAAAGTGAGTCTAACGGTCTGCATTCTTACATTTTTGTCTTACATTAGACCAATCCATGTTTTTATGCAACTGACTGAAAATGTTAAGGCCAAAATGTAGGCGACTATCTAGAGTAGTCTAAAAATGTTTTATGCAACCGGCCCCTGGACAGATGCATTTTAAATAATTTATAACTACACAAGAACCTGTTTAAAATGTTACACAATGAAACAAGATTGTTGCCATGTAGCTTTGTTATGCTTTACCAGGAGTACATTTGGAGTAATGGACACGTAAAATTAAATTTTTCCCGAAAACTTTCCACCAGATTCACAAATGATTCATACTACCCAGATTTGTTAGTTAAACATTTGTATGTTACTGAATTCAAAACATTCATAAAGGGGGGGCGTGTGCACATTCATTCACAATTATCATAATCCACGCCTATGAAAACTTCATAAAAGGAAGGCACCACAGTTGCTAGTAAACGTTTTTAACATCAGCGGAACAGTAATTCAAATGTTTTTTATAAATGACATGCATCCACATCATAAAATGTTTATTTAGCAAGCACAATAGCGTCTCAAAGAAAGTCAGTGCATGCTTGTCCTCTTTTGTAGGTCAAACAGTTAAAGAAGTCAATAAAAATAGTTTGACATGAGAGTTAAAAATGTTCTGTTTACACCGGGAGGAGGATGTCCATCCACCATTAAACTTCTCTGGTTCAGCTGAGTGCATCGCCAGCATCATCTGTGAAACTTCTCGGGTAGGGCCTAAATCATGATGTAACAGTGATATACTTTCAACAAGAAGAATCTTCAGAGAAATTAATAGAATGCCTGAAGAATATCTTTGTCCAAAACACTGTAAGATATTTCAGATTTGCAAGCTATACTACTGTACAGTGTGTGGTCTATTTTTTCCCCATTGTATTGTGTACGCACCTGTCCACAATGTATTTATTTATGGGTTTAACAGCATTAACATTGACCATACGTTATCAAATGGACGCGATTTACCGATACCTATACTTAATTAAGAAACCTAAATTATAGAGCTCACATTAAAACAAACAAACTGTCTAACCAGTCATGTTAGAGGGCATTAATTTCTTCGAGAAAAATCAATCACTTCTGCTGGAAAAACGATAAACAGAGTTATACTTTGAAAAAATGAATTCAAGCGGTAAAGAAACATTTCTATATAAGTAGGCCTATAGGCTATGGTTTAAAAAGTAAACAAAGCAACTGTAAGGCATAACAAAGATTCATGACAACAACCTTGTTTAATTGTATAACATTTTAAACAGGTTTTTGTGCTGTTAGTAACTATTATAAAGGTATTCATCCAGATTGTTTTTGCCCTGACACTAGAGTCAGTCCCAGACAACTGACACGATACCATGCAGTAGGAATGAGGAAGGGTAACCTCAAACAAAATGCCCCAGAGCTTTAGCTGTAATGTTCTATTCTATTGTTTAGGTGTGTATATAAGATGTGTAGAAAAAAGAGAGAAAAATACTGGAACAATGCTGAAGTTCCAATCTAATAAAATTGTTTCAAAACAAAACAAACCAAATTTTTCATTTTGTTTGACCTGATGAATACCATTCGGAGTCAAAATGTTGACATTAAACTGTAAAGTTAGCAGTGTACAAGTATTTTTCTCCCTTTTTTCTATGGATATTACATTTATTTACATTTATGCATTTGGCAGACGCTTTTATCCAAAGTGACTTACAGTGCAGTTATTACAGGGACAATCCCCCCGGAGCAACCTGGAGTTAAGTGCCTTGCTCAAGGGCCCAACAGTGGCATCTTGGTGGTGCTGGGGCTTGAACCCCCAACCTTCTGGTCAGTAACCCTGAGCCTCAACCACTGAGCCACCACTGTTACCCAGTGGTGGCTGGGTAACAGTGGGTAACATCTACAATATTAATTTGTAGATGTACACATGCATTTATTAAATGTGTGTAAACTATCCTTAAGTGTATTTTTTATATAACATTGTTCCCAAATTTTGTTGTGTTTTGTAGTAACATAAATTACAATTTGAAACCTAGATTATAGACCCCCCAAAGACATACCACATTCCTTAGTTATGTAAAAGGCAACTGAGTTTCACATGCTGTATATGTACATATCAAATTAAATGCCTCTTCAGCGACTGACTTGCATTTGAGCCTTTTTTTTTTTTTAAACAGACACACTTATAAATTTACTTTAAAATCTGCAATAAAACAATACTTACATACTTAAAGGGACAGTTTACACAAATATTAAATCTGTCATTGTTTACTCACATCCCATGAAAGAGGTTAGGAGGTATGTAAGAGAGTCAACATGAGGTTGAGTAAATGATGACAACTTTCATTCTATTTTCATCTTCACAAACCGAAGTACTGGAAAAAGAAGACAATGTTAATTATTTATGTAAATGTTTATTGCACTTTCATTTGAAGACAAGGAAATATAACTTAAAAAGTCTGACTTCACATCAAAGAACAATAAAGGATCATATTCATCTTAACTCTTTCCCCGCCAAACACGGAATTTTCCGTGTTTTATGAAAAAACACTTCCCCGCCAAACACGGAATTTTCCGGGTTTCCGTGTCTTAGGTGTTATACGGTAAGGAAGACCCCTCTGCATGTTTTGAAAGAGTACGCAACTCTTTGATCAAAGAAACAGACTGCGATCGTCTCAAACATGAAGAAGTGGAGTATTGATAAGCTCAAAATATCAGACATAAACATGCCTTTTTATCAGCTTTTTGTCTGAAATGTTGTTTTTTGACAAAACCGACCTCTGTTCAAGTCGCAATAAAAAAAGAACAAATGAAGATAAAATAAAATTGTTTTTTTTGCCTAAAAGCAGAGCAAAATATTGTGATAAATAGCATCTTCATATATTCATGGAAGAAAATATTCTGCGGGCCATTAAAGTTTAGCGAAAATCGTCAAAAACCCTGGCGGTGGCTGGCAACTTGTTTTTAAAAACGCTGGCGGGGAAAGAGTTAAAATGAATAAAATTACATTTACATAATTTGGAAACTAATTCTTACATCAGCAGAGCTTGTATAAATCTTAATGTAAATTATTTATGGTATGTGCTCTTCAGTTTATTGTCTGTAAACCTCATTCATGTTTTATAAAGGCACTTGTAACTGTGCTGCTGTTCTTCTGCATTTATGCCTTGTTTTTATTTTCAATAACAATTTAAAAACAATACATCCATTTGTCCCATGTCTCCACATGTAACCAATGAAGCGGGTAATCGCTCTGCCAAAAAGATGAGCCATCGTACTCGCAAATGTAACCGTGATTATTTTTAAACAAGCTTTAAAGTTTAGTGCAACAGAATTATCAGATTACTTGTTGGTGCAACCCACTGTCAGTCTCAAAAAAATTTTGTTTAGATTAAAACAGCAGATTTTAACGCTGACTGGTGCTACAAACAACGACACAGACGGTCAGGTCTTGGAATCCTAATAACTAGAAGCTACTGACATAACACAAATGCATAATCACCAGGACTTGCACTCTAAAATGGGCTTTTATTTTTGCCTTTAAAAATATATTATCCTTGGTTATATATGAGAGAAACTGAACACACCCATGATCCTTTCTGCTGATGTAAGCCTATGTTTGCTTGAAGTGTGAAGTGCTTGCACACTGACCTTGTGAATAAACCATGCTACCTGGTATTTCTGTAAAATGAGACTGCCATCTAGTGGTAGCTGTTTTGCTCACACAAAGTTATGTGTAGATTGTGCAAGGCAAAACCAGCAGAAAGGAAGTCTCAAAATTCAAATGAATCAAAGGGAATGGACACAAATAGATGTCAATGAATGTGTGTGTTTCTCTTGTTCCACAAATGCACATTCAATGCTTCACAAGAACAATTTGTGTTTGATTTGGAACATCTTCCTTTGGTTGCATACACAAATTGTGATACATTTATACAAAAGGCCACATTTGTGTTCACAAGTATATCTCTATTTGTACAAATTCCAGCACATTCATTAAATTGTAAGATACATTTGCAACATTCATCAAATTGACGGATAAGTATGCACACATTTATTAATAATTTTGAGTCTAATTTCATCCCATACAAGTCTAGTTGACTAAGCAGAACTGTGTGGTTGGGCTGTGGAGGGGATAGAGTAAAAAGTTGAATTCAGGATGGGTCTGTGCTGCGAGTTCAGGCTTTACGGAGAATTAAATGTAGGGCATGAGGTATCATATTCAGCCCTGTGTGCGTCAGATCCTGAGCAAGAGATGACACACATTCACAGGAGCGAACAGATCACAAGCACAAAAAACGGACAAAATACACATGCAAGCTCACGGATACAACCACCTCCCTGCTTTTTCATTAGGATGTATACTGATCAAAGGGAAAGCTGGAAATTCCATTTCCTGATCTCAAGTGATTGGCACAAATACACAGAAGGTTTAGGACAGCTGTATAGGACAGAAAAAAGCTAATCAATCAGACCTCACAAACTTCAACCAGCTCTACTAGTTCTTTGCTCTTTTCTTTCTTTCTTTCTTTCTTTCTTTCTTTCTTTCTTTCTTTCTTCAAGATTCAGTGTCTCATTATTTTTTCTCTGTCTCTGTCAATGCCTCGGCTGATTTCACAGAACACCTGCTATCAGTGGCTGACAATCCCTGGCAGCTCACGCTCCTTTTTTTCTTGATGAGCATAGGCATTTTATGTGCAGGAGTAATGTGTGGTGCTACTAGGGGAAACAAATGGAATTGCAATCTGTTCATTTCAGTATCCCAATATAGCAATACTGGCTTATCCAAGGAGTTTTAATATATCTGGAGAGAAGAAATCCGTTAGTGACACCATTAATTTTAATGTAGGTGTTTGGGTGGAGTGCGACCATCAATGGCAACAGATAGGAAAAATATAAGTTGATTTAGCATTTTAAGAGCCCTCCAAAGACATCTGTTACTATTAAAACATGTAATAAAATATAATAAAAAGAAGAAAAAAAATTACATCTGAATACACATTATTTTTGAATGGCCGTCAATTGGGAAACATGCTTTTTGGCACCTTATGGTATACTTCTTGCATCTACCAGTAAAGGCTTATAGGGTCATGGCAACCAGCCAATTCCTGACCCCCTGGTCTCTGGTCTAAGTTTGGAATGGAACTATTTTTCTGTCTAGTGTTGTTAGTGGTGTAGAAATTACAAACTGCCCCTTTAAGTCTATATCTACACCCTCCTTAATCCATCCTTCCCCCTGTCCGTGTGGTCAGTACCTGCGCAAGACGCTCTCATGAGGGAGGAGAGGATGCCGTCAGTCCACTCATTGGTGGCGAGGTTGTATTCTCCGTACAGCTCTCCAAGGCTCACTGCCTTAGGGTTTAGGGGACACTCCTAAAGGATCATCAGCAGAGGTCAGAGGTCAGAGTAGGAGGAGAGGGAGTAAATCAACTGAGAGGGAGGAATCAAACGGTGATGAAATCATACAGTGGTGAGAGAATTATGCACAGGAGACTCAGAGGTGTGTGTGTGTGTGTTATATGGAGTGGAGATAATAAGGAAACAGGGGAGGTGATGTTTGCATGGGGAGAGAGAGAGATAGGTACCTGAAATAGATATGCAAAAAGGGAGGTGTTGAGTCAGATATGAAAGAGTAAAGAGACAGGCATCGAGAGATGTAGAGACAGAAAGAGGGATAAAGAGAGCGAGGATGCAAATAGAAATGTCAGATTGAGTCACGGAAAGAGCGGAGAACAAGATGGACCCCCCAAATTGCAAAGTATTGCAAACCAACAAAGAGTTAGACTCACACACACTCATATACTAACACAAGGACACCAATCCCACACACAACACACAGAAAGGGACGAAAGCACTGAAGAGAGAGAGAGAATGCGGTTATGTTTGGAATGGAATACTATCTTTCTACTTTCTTCGGAGAATAAAATGTATAATGCATAATATTGTTATACATAATGTGAGAAACAGTTTTTTTCTATTTCTAATGATTAACATGACTTCACTACATTGCATGTTTAATTCAGTGAGTGTTGACCAATTATCATCTCATCATTTAGATCGTATAGGAATGACCATACTGTATAATTTTATATCCATTCCCATTATAATCAACAAAGTTGTCTACACTGGGATGTGACTGTCTATGACACCAACCTGGTCTCAGAGAATCCTGTTACTATACTTACATTTTAAATGTGACTTGTATGTATATGTGAAATAAACAAAAGATATGCTACAACAACGACTTTTTACACTGTTCCTCACACAGTGCAATTTTATGACATCAAAACTATTTCACAATAATGTTTGTATAATTTAACCAACTACATTTACAATCTTATTCAAGCCCAATCACGTTGTGTGGTAGCACAACTGTAGAAAGTTTTAATTAGGTTATGTGCAGATAATGGCAAATAATCTTTTAGTGTTTTGATAAATAGTAATTACTGATAACCAGTTGAAGTGTTTCAATAAATATTTTACATGATCAATTTAATAACAAGCACAGGCGGCAGGGGCAGCGGGCGCCATGGCCAAACTGGGGGCGGCTATGGGAGTCTATCCACCGGCTCAGTCCTCACGGACCTCCCATCCCCCAGCACACTCGTTCTGCCCGGTAGAGTTCATGAGCGAGGCAGGCTGTCCGTCTCAGGGAAGATTTAATGTCTCATTCGGGGCTCGCAATGAGGACGAATTATCGGTCGTAGCACTGGAGGATGGGCTGCTGGATGATTGGTTTCTGTGTTCGGAGTGTGACTCACGACCATGCCCCGAACCAGTGCCGTTCTTCCCGGAAGTGCACAAGGAACTCACAAATTCATGGATGTTACCTTTCTCCACCTGTACACACTTTGTCATCCATCCTGACTACCCTCGGTGGCGAAGGGATATGTTGAGCTCCCCCAGGTAGAGCGCGCTGTGGCAGAGCACCTATTCCCGCAAAGTGCAGCCACTGACCGAGGCTCCCTTCCAAGGCTTGTAGTTTACTTCGTTATTAGTGGCAAAGGCTTACAATGCTGCGGGCCAGGCCGCCTCCGCCCTGCATGGCCATCCTGCAGGTCCACAAGGCCAAGGCGCTTAAAGATCCCCACGAGGGTAGGATCGACCCAGGGCCGATGCAGGAACTGCGCACCGCAAACAACCTCGCTCTACGGGCGACGAAAGTCATGGCTCGTGCCCTGGGTCAGACGATGGCCACCTTGGTGGTCCAAGAGCGATACCTGTCGCTCAACCTTGAGGAGATGTGTGACGCTGAGAATGTTTACTTTCTCGATACGGCCATCTCCCAAGGGAGGCTTTTTGGCGACACTGTCCAGGACTTCACCCATCAGTTCTCAATGGTTCTGGTCTGTGTTGAGGAAGAATCGATACATGGAAGTACACATCCTTCAGTTTGAACCAATCCTGATGTCGCATGTCACAACTCACCCACCGCCTCCTCAATTTGGAGTCAACAGACTTTGAAGTCTCTTTGAGCAACTCAGCAGCAGATGTGCTATCATGACAGGTAACAATCTGCATTTAGTGGAGACTTCACCCCACGTAGTCCAGCTGATTTGTCTGGATGCACAAGAGAACATCGCCACCTGCTGTCACTCAACTGATAAGCAATTGATAGCAGACGCAACAAGCACTCATCATAATAAAAAATAACAAATTCCAGCACTGGATCGCCACTTATAACTCACACGAATGAAATGGAAACTCCTGCTCAAGAATTGGAGATGTTTCTTCTGCATTAGTCACTTATGTGATGAAAACTATTTCAAAAAGTGGTGGGGAGAAAATTGGCAAAGGCAAAAAGCTGTAGGAACATGTCCCACACGAAAATTATGCATATGGATACATGTCATGAACCACGTAATTTTATTTGGCCAAACTGTCACATAATTGTTCAAGAGATCAGGCTGTGTGACACAGTTTAAAGAGCAGACTTATCTGTGAACTGTGAATGTACAGGGTATAAACAGTTTAGCAGAATCTCTTTACCACTGACATTCTTCTACTGTCACACAATATATACCATTATACCACCAAGTCCTATATAGAAGAGGGGAATTTGGATGGCAACTAAACCGAAAAACAAGACATTTTGAAAACACCAACAAAGTATAAAAAAAATGGTCTGTCAGACCTCACCTGGATCTCTCTCTCCCACATACACATTCCAGGAACATTATTAAAGAAAACCTGAGAAACACAATACTCCCGCCCCCACACCCCTTACCCCACTCTTCTATTTTTACCCACATCAGGTTAAGACATGTGAAAGGGTTTACAAAGAATGAAGGAGAGATATGAGAAAAGGGGGAAAAACAACAAAAGTAAAAATAAATAAATATATTTATAAATATATACACACATATATATATATATATATATATATATATATATATATATATATATATATATATATATATATCATAACAAATATAAATGCTAAACACTTTAGGATTGAGGAGTCTAAACCAACTGGGTGAAAACATGTCTGTGTTTAAATCACAGTATTGAGTGGAGCTGCTTTAGCCGCAGTCAAGCCAACTGTGAAAAGAAAGAGATCATAAGCACTAGCAATTAGTGTTAGCTGCCGTCTCGACTAAACCATCATTTTCAGAACACCCACGAGTAAGCAGTCTGTCAGGGTGGCTTTTG
The DNA here is from genome assembly GCF_025860055.1 of Xyrauchen texanus. Classification (NCBI taxonomy): domain Eukaryota; kingdom Metazoa; phylum Chordata; class Actinopteri; order Cypriniformes; family Catostomidae; genus Xyrauchen; species Xyrauchen texanus. Next base: position 20,296,572 of record NC_068277.1, on the reverse strand, counting down.
ATTAGTGTTAAGTCTTTGTTTTCACACCCACTAAACAGTGAAGAGTGTTTAAGAGAAACTCTGATGTCTTGGTGGTAAGAGTATTAGTCAATGAGTTAGCGTGATCGCTAACGGCGGTTAATTTTCATGCTAATGAGGGCTTGAAGGTTTGCATCGCATTTGTTTCAGTAGCATGATTTTTGCCCTTAAAACTACTTGTGTATGGAAGAAGCTAATTTAAAAAAAGGGACTGCTCTTCCTGCTTATAAAACCAGCTTAAACCTGCCAAAGGTGGTTTACTGGTCTCAGCTGGTCTAGATTGTCTCCCAGCCTGGATAAGCTGGTGTTTATCTGGTTAAGCTGGGCAGCCAGCTGGTCTCCCAGCCTGGCCAGTTGGAGAGTGACCCAAACCCCTCTAAACCATCAAACCAGTCTAGATTGTCTCCCAGCCTGGATAAGCTGGTGTTTATCTGGTTAAGCTGGGCAGCCAGCTGGTCTCCCAGCCTGGCCAGTTAGAAAGTGACCCAAACCCCTCTAAACCATCAAACCAGACAAGCCTAAACAGCTTGTCCAGGCATGGAGACCAGGTAAGCTGTTTTTTTCAGCTGGGCTGTTATAAAAGGTACCTTGCATTAACCTGTTGATCTATTTAGAAGACCAAGATGGAAAGCAGCTAGTTAGTGGTCCAGTGAAAGAGAGACAGAGAGAGAGAGAGAGAGAGAGAGAGATAGTGAGGGATGGAAAGAAGAGACAGAGGCAGAGAGAATGATGGAGGTCTCACATGTATGAGGCTGTACTCCTGCTCTCCGTTGCGGTGCAGGGTGCTGAGGGCGTTCTGAAGGGTTCTCCATGTGACTGTCTTGCCGCTGCCTGTTTTTCCAACAATCATTACTGAGTGTCTGGAAGTTTTGGTCTCGTACAGTTGAATTACCTTGGTCACGGTGAAGGGGGTCACCTGTAGACCACTCCGACGAAGTTCTGCCTCTATAGCCTCTTTTAACTAAAGATAAAAAGAAAGAAGGTGTGGGAAGGACAGAGAAAAGTCCTTATATCCAACTAGATGCTAATTGCTTCAGAACGTTACATAAACACTTTCTAAAATGGAAAAACAGCCCTTCGGAGTGGGTGAATCCCATTGAGCCACTAAAGACAAATGAACTGGCAAAAGGTGGGTGGTCATCTTAATAAAAACACCCGCTGATTCTGCACCCCTGAGTAAAGTTGCACAAACTTGAACTGCTCCAGAGGTACTAAAGCAGCCATGATAAACTCAGGTTAATTTAATCTCCCTCTCTTAGTTCTCTCTCGACTCGTTAAACAGATGGAGAGGAGGAATTAAGGAAACGGTTCTGAGGCGTACGTGCTGGAGTAAGTCAGAGATAAAGATGCAGGATGGGTGATATAAAACAGCAATAAAAACACTGCATAATGTGCATGAGCGGAGACAGGGAAGGAGAAATATATTCCTTTGTGTGTTTTTTCATTCCACTCGCTCTTGATTACGGAGGGAGCAGGAAGCAGCAGTACAGACGTTCAGAGGAGTCTGCGTTATATCTCCATACCTGAGTTACAAACACTGTAAACCCTGTCTCCAAATACACATTTCTCTCTCAGACAATCTCTTTTAAGTATTCAGAAAAGTGTAAATGACTCCATTTTCCTTGTGTCATACAGTACATAAACTTTATGTAAAAAATCCTTGGCCACGTTTTTACATAAAGTGTTTTTGAAGTGTGTTTGAAGAATTGTTGCATTAATCAAAACAACAGAAAGCAGTTCACTGAGAGGTTAAGCCAAGTTTTGAAGTACTTGAAGATAGTTCTTAAATCTTTTGAGAATCAAATATATCAAATACTCCTTATGATTTACATTATTTGCCATTGAAAAGATAATTGTTTTTATCCAAGCACCTGCCACAAACAGGCAAACACTTTGGCTCAGCAGCACTTTCAAGCGATCTGAGATGTCGTGCTTCTGGCTCAACCAGAGCATGAGTTCGGGGGAGAACATCTTGTTTACCTGAACAATGGATGACAAGGGGAGTATTTGGGAAACCTGATTGGAATAAATCATTATTTTTGCAATTCCGTTTTGTGTCGTAGAAATGACAAACTTCATCTCAGAGATTAACAGAGTTAAAGGGCTAGTTCACAAGATGTACTCACCCTCATGGTCTGTGGAACAATAAATAAATAAATAATTTTTGCTTTTCTTTACCGTGCAATGAAAGCATACTCTGAAAGAAAATGGTCAAACTCAAAAGCTGCAACATAAGAAGTACAAAAAGCACAATAAATGTGAAAAGAAGCGAGGTTTGATGTAAATGACATCAAATGTCATTTTTTCTCACATGAATTGTGACCGGTCGTAATGACGAGAAATTTGAACATGTGGGAAAGCAAATAAGATTTGAGGGCTAGGGCAGTGATTTACAACTTAAATTTCGGTCTTTTCCTAAGGAAAAGCAACTCTATGGCTTCAGAAATTATGAATCAGAATGATTGGAAATGTACTGGAGGACGCAAGTCATATAGACTACTTTTCTAATACTTAATATGGTGCTATTTTGTCCTTTTTGGCCATGGTCACTGCATATTGTATTGTCACTGTAACATTTATTTAAAAGACTTGGAATGATATGATACTATAAATGATGGCATCATTTTCATTTTGTGTTGAACTAGTGATCTGTTACTCTGTTTCATGGATCAAACTTTCTTTGCTTTAAAACTACAACCTTTGGGGTGCTTTGTTCATCCAGTTTTTATCCTCTAATGCCTTTGCACTGGTCTTTATCTGTATTTAAGAAAACTGTGTAAATGCAACAATATTGTGGACAGACAGGGGATGAAAATATCTGCAGGTATTAATGGATCTTTTAAGAGGTGCTTCAGAGAGAGCGAGCCTGTGAAACCTGTGCAAGAGCTGCTCTCTCAAAAAAAAGGATGTGCAATCAGAAACACACAAAAATATAAGCTATGAGTCAGAACATACATTCGTACGCAAAAACACACACTTTCATGCTGGGACAGGCTACCTTTCCATAGTCGATAGTGGGTGTTTCCACAGCAGGGAAAAGATCCTGGATGATCCCATTAAACAGTGGCAAATCGATGGAGGTCAGCTTAGCTATGTTCATGTCTTTCATAGACATCAGTAAGATCTGGGGTATAAAAAAATGTTAAATTAGTTCAGTGTAGGAGTAGATGTTGAAAGCTAATGTGAGCCAGTTTCACTTGACCAAATGTCAGCCCTAATTTACAGGCAGGAAGCCACAAAACCGTCCTCAGAAAAATTTGAAAACAATCCCTCTTGCTCTTCTGTTATCAAAAGCAGTAGCCTTACCATTTCCGAATGAAATTTACTTTAACACGCATTCTCAGGCATGAACCTTACATAAACATGGGACACCTTTTGCATGGGTGATGAGCTTTAGTATTAAGATGAAGAGAGGAAGAGAGAGAAAAAGAAGAGCGAGATGAGTTTGCATATGGGGTGATGAGTCCTTTTCAACTTCTCTTTTAAGGTTTTGTCCCCTTTGATAAATGTTTTTCATAGCCAGAGAACAGCACATTTTTGTGTGGTGTCCCTGTCATTTTCATGACCAGATACACACACAAACACACATAATTAGGTAAACTCACAGACATTCACAAACAAAAAGGTTGCATTGAACATATGTACACTAATAGGCATTCAGTTGGTGAAGGCATCTGTGAGTGGAATGTCTCTGAGATTATTATTGGTAACATATTAATGAATTTAATATGTAGGTCACTCAATGGCATGCATGTGTGTGCGTCTCACCTCTTCATCGGCAATGTAAGAGCAAGCTCTGCGCTTCTTTCCAGCATAGCGAAGTAGAGAGGTGAGAGCACGCAGGCCAAAGTCATAGTGGTCCTGTTTAGACAACTGCTGGACTGCCAGAGAATACAGGGTGAAGACCTTCTTAGCCAACACCTGAGAATGAAATAGAGAGAGACACAGGATTTTTCAACATGAAAAAATGTAGACTTGATATCATCTACTGGGAACTGACTTGATTTAGTTTATCTGGTATTCTATTGACCTGTTTCAGTGACATCACGCAGCCACCATATTTGTGACCAACAGCGAGAGGAAACAATGGCGGTGAATTGAAAAACACCCGTAAATTATATCAAGAAAACTTTAAAAAAAGCTTTTGATCCATGCCAAGTCCCAGGAAAGGTGTATATTCAGGTGTGAGGTCATACAAATATTTCCAAATAACAAATAACGTATTTTTATCCGTGCTCTCCCCCTTCATCGCTGCTTGCCTTTGGTGAAATTAAAGTTTGTCAACTACAGTATCTAACAGGACACGGATGAAGAGAGCTCAACTGACACGTCTTCTCTCCTATTGGTATTCACTGCCGAAAGTTGCTCCTCATTTGCATAATGTTACACTTTTTTCAGCTTTCTGAAGTCAATGGACACACCCACATCTAGTCACCAGAGTCGCCAGTTCTCATTAAAAATTAATGAGATCATATCGCTTTGTTGCTACATGTGTGAAAGGAGCTTTAGTCCAGGGATTTTGTTAATCCATGGATAAATACATGGATCAGCTTTTTGATATACATGGTGACTGATTGGTCTTGTGGTAGTTTCGCCTCTAGCACAATGAGTTCCCGATTCTAATATGCCCTAATATCTTTTTATTTTAATAAATTCAAATTAAATCTGTATGTCAGTAAATGCATATCATGTGTCAGGATTTGTTTGCATTTTGCTTTACAAACTAAACTGGACAAGAGCGAGTAGAGCGTGCATCTGTGTGCATGAAAGAACATTGCTGCTGTCACATTTCACTCAACGTCACTAATAACAGCCTCAACGAGCACTAAGTATAACATTTAAAAAAACTAATTTCAGCACTGAATAAACACTTAAAACAAACATGAACGAGACACAAACTCCTGCTCAAGAACTGGCAATGCTTGTTCAACATTAGACACTTACCTGATGAATTGGCCAAGACAAAAAGTGGTGGGGACATGTCCCACCCATCTCACCCATACATGTCGCCTTAAGGTGCACTGTTGATTTGTGCACAATAAAACCTGGAATGTTTATTAAGAAATCAAATACTGTAGGGTCTAAAGGGTTTTCAATTCATGTTCACTTTAACTGCCGGAAATATTTTATGGGAAAAAAAAAAGAGAATCTGTGACCTTGAGTTGGGAACTTCCAACTTAACACAGATGAAAGAAATCACGAAAAGAGATATAACAGAGAGGGTTATTTATCTGACAGTAATACAGTAATATGTCAGATGGACAGGTAGAGAGAGAGAGTTTAAGAGGGAGTGAGATTGGGAGTGGATGTACAATGTAATAACTTTATTGCATCATTTTTTCATCTGTGAAGGATCAAGAGTCAAGAAATCAAAAGTGAGAAAGTCAAAGACAGTGAGATAAATGACCTCAAGATAAACAGCATGATACAAAAATAGAGAAAAATAGAAAAGTAAAAAAACTAGATGTGAGTGGTATTTATGTGACAGGTGATGGTTAATGTTAAAGAGCAACATTATGGCTGTGAGTTATAAAAAAAATTCAAACAGCATTTTTATTTTTGACAGACTGTGCAGAGCTTTAGGAAGTCCCACATGCACTGAAAAAAAGAATGTCACCTACAGCTAGATGCTTTACAATCACATTGACCAATGACTGCTATGAGTGTGTTTGTGTATGTGTGTGTTTGAGAGAGATAGAGGTAGACAGCAAAGAAAAATATAAATATGACTGGAGAATGCACTCATGAAAGCCATGGATATATAAATAGAAGGCGTTTGGCAGATGAAAGAACAATAATGTTGTGTGAGAGCCAGGGTTACATGTCAGCTCCTTTTCCACACTAACAGCGTACAGTCTTACTTAGAAAGACACAAACGCTCAAGCGAGCACACATACAGAAACCCGTGCCGAAGTCACGCTAGGCTGAGCAGACTATGGGCTCACAAGGGATGGTCATCTTGCTGTCAGTTATGGTTCATAATGCCAAGTCGTGCATACTCTACTGCATCAGGGCAATATTTTTGATCTCCCTTTTCTCTCTCTAACATGGCTCAGCATTGATATGTCCATTTCCTCTAATTTGTGGAGTTAATAGTCCTCTCTCTACAGCAATTGATGATATTCCTGTATTGACTGTGCAGAGAGATGGGCGTTTGGAAGAATGCAGAGTATGCGGGGACAATCAAATCTGCAATTGACATTCTGTGCTTGGCTGGGACTAGAGCTGGTTCCTTTCCCAGCTCTCTAAATCTCAAGTCCATTATTTGTAATTCTGAGTCCAATTCCCCATGCATGTCTCTCTGCCAGCCCGCCGGGCCTGTGTACAGCATCAACAAATGAGCCTTCACGATTGGAGCGTGTTTGCAGGACGAAGAGTGCAATGCAGCCAATGGAAACTTGTGGGATTTAGTAAACCACAGGGGAGTGTGTCTGTGGATTGTGTGTTTGAAAGGGCTTGGCATTAAGTGTTGTGTTGTTGAGCCGGTTGGGTGTCTCATGAGCAAACGTAAGTATAAACACACAATCAGCATGCCTGCTGCGTGTTGGAGGTAATCCGACAGCAGGATCAGCCACCTGGAGTGTGTAAGTGTGTACGTAAATTGTTCCTTTCTATCTCCAATAGAATCTAATATTCCACAATAACCAGCTCTCTCATCTCCTTCAACAATTATCTTTTCATGATTCAGTCCAGCAATCATCATAAATTAAACAATATTAATTAGTGGTGCTTGTGCTATGGACACATATGATACATCAAATCTTGCAGCTTGTTGAAGATAGGTATGCTTAGAGATTAGATTTACGATTTTTACCTGCTGGACAATAAAACAGGTGAAAAAATCCCATAGGTTCATTGAATTATAGGTTCTTTAGCATTGCTTATTCTTATACTCATAAGTTCATTGTTTTATCCTTTGTAATTGTATAGCGTTTCAGGTTTTTCCACTTTTCTACTGTTTCATCTGCATGTATTTTACCTGTTGCTGCTGGCACCTAGCTCGAGTCTGTGTTTGTAGCCTACTAGATTTTTTTTAGCATCGCTAAAAAAATATATCTGTTTTCAGCATTTACTCCTTAACATCTGCCATTTATAAGCATGTATCAGGTTTTCCCTCACATTATTCTCTTATCGCGATTCAACTACACGCATATTCCGTCTGCATCCGCTTTCTATTTTTATCGATTAAACTGTATGCATTTTTCAGCACGCACACATTTTTCTCCTCTGTGTTACACAGATTATTGCATCAATTTCAAAACACCACTTATCAAGAACAACCAACAATAACAAACAATTGTGTGAGGGATTCACATCAATCTCAAACCCTCACCGCTCAGGAACAACCAACAACAACAAACAATTTGCAGCAAGTCATGGCATCCGCTCAAGTTATTTCTTCCTGCATTGTATTACACATGTTTACAATAGCCTCCTCTGTCAGCAGTGAGGGATTCACATGTGATAAATGTAAGGAATTAATCAGGCTGATGGAGAAGGTTAATGAGTTAGAGACACGCATCCGAACGCTAGTGGAGGTCAGTAAGAAAGAGAAGCCGGTAGATAATGTTTCGGAGGCACAGTCGCCTTCGGCTTGCTAACTTGGGTTATTAATACAATTATTTAATTACTTATTTTAATACATGATTAACAATCGTATTTTATCTAATTACACAATGATGACTCATCAACATTATAGACATTACAGTTTTATCTTCGGTTAATGCCTGACCTTCTGTAAAGATGCTTTGAAACGATGTGTGTTGTGAAAGGCGCTATACAAATAAAATTGAATGAAGGACCTGTGCCATTCTATGTACCGGAATATTATAAAGATTTTTGGAGATGGGGCCTTTTGAATTGGGCCAGTATGCAACCACCTAGCAACCACCCAGAACTTCCTAGAAACCATCTAGCAATGTCCTACAGTAGCAATGACCCAAAACAGCCTAGACACCGCCATCACAAAAATGCTCTAACAACCAGAATACCAGAATATAGAGTATTGTGGCCAAGTACCTCTCATATTTTCATTAGAATATACACTCACCTAAAGGATTATTAGGAACACCATACTAATACTCTGTTTTACCCCCTTTCGCCTTCAGAACTGCCTTAATTCTACGTGGCATTGATTCAACAAGCATTCTTTAGAAATGTTGGCCCATATTGATAGGATACCATCTTGCAGTTGATGGAGATTTGTGGGATGCACATCCAGGGCACGAAGCCTCCGTTCCACCACATCCCAAAGATGCTCTATTGGGTTGAGATCTGGTGACTGTGGGGGCCATTTTAGTACAGTGAACTCATTGTCATGTTCAAGAAACCAATTTGAAATGATTCGAGCTTTGTGACATGGTGCATTATCCTGCTGGAAGTAGCCATCAGAGGATGGGTACATGGTGGCCATAAAGGGATGGACATGGTCAGAAACAATGCTCAGGTAGGCCGTGGCATTTAAACGATGCCCAACTGGCACTAAGGGGCCTAAAGTGTGCCAAGAAAACATCCCTCACACCATTACACCACCACCACCAGCCTACACAGTGGTAACAAGGCATGATGGATCCATGTTCTCATTCTGTTTACGCCAAACTCTACCATCTGAATGTCTCAACAGAAATCGAGACTCATCAGACCAGGCAACATTTATCCAGTCTTCAACTGTCCAATTTTGGTGAGTTCTTGCAAATTGTATCCTCTTTTTCCTATTTGTAGTGGAGATGAGTGGTACCCGGTGGGGTCTTCTGCTGTTGTAACCCATCCGCCTCAAGGTTGTGCATGTTGTGGCTTCACAAATGCTTTGCTGCATACCTCGGTTGTAACGAGTGGTTATTTCAGGCAAAGTTGCTCTTCTATCAGCTTGAATCAGTCAGCCCATTCTCCTCTGACCTCTAGCATCAACAAGGCATTTTCGCCCACAGGACTGCCACATACTGGATGTTTTTCCCTTTTCACACCATTCTTTGTAAACTCTAGAAATGGTTGTGCGTGAAAATCCCAGTAACTGAGCAGATTGTGAAATACTCAGACCGGCCCGTCTGGCACCAACAACCATGCCACGCTCAAAATTGCTTAAATCACCTTTCTTTCCCATTCTGACATTCAGTTTGGAGTTCAGGAGATTGTCTTGACCAGGACCACATCCCTAAATGCATTGAAGCAACTGCCATGTGATTGGTTGATTAGATAATTGCATTAATGAGAAATTGAACAGGTGTTCCTAATAATCCTTTAGGTGAGTGTATATTTTTATATATTATATTTTATATATATATATATATATATAAAATATAATATATAAAATATAATAAAGATATATATATATATACACATACATACACGGGTGTGTGTGTGTGTATGTGTATGTGTGTGTATTTAAATGCTCCATAGAACCTCAGTGTTTAATTATAATTATATCTGCACATTAAACTGGAATAGAAAAAATTATTTTAACATTTTAAAACTTACACAGAATACACACTTCACCTTTAAAGATTAGGTTTTAAATTAAATAAATGCTTGTATAGCTTGTATAGTAAGGTTGTTAGTCATTCATTTTTCAATGGTTAAATAGTCTTTTGAGTGTCCAAAATGCAATTCAAAATCGCACTCTAAATGTTTTAATTTAAATCGTTACATTTGTGTCTTAAATAACTCTTATGGCTTTCAGGAAATTTACACATTTAAAGAGAGTTTTACACAGAGGATAAAAGTCAAAAAAGGTCGTTGAGAGTGAGAGTGTGTGCATTTTTACTTTTTATCCTAACCTATTTCTTTTCTTAATTTATGTACTCTGTTGCATTATTTTTTGAATGCACTATTTCCTGTATATGCAGCTAAGCTGTAAATTAATAAATGTATATTTTGTATGCTAATAAAGCATATTAAAACTGAAACGGTTTGTGTGTGTGCGTACCTTGCAGTTATTGAAACCCTCTGCAAAGAGAGTGATCTCAGCTATAAGGGTGGAGTCTGGAACTACCATGGAGATGGGCCTGAACATAGACTTGAGATTATCAGGCAGCTCAGTGCGGCCAGCATAGCCTACAGAACACACACACACACACACACACACACACACACACACACACACACACACACACACACACACACACACACACACGTAAAGGGAAGTGAATGGGCCAGAACCACAAACAAAGACAAAAACAAACATTTATGGACAGCTTTCTATACTGGTTTGACAATCTTAAAGGGCCCTACACAAAGTTAGATACAACATTATATGGTCACACACTCAGAGTACCTGGATTCATGGTGATAAAGATTCCACAAGACCAGACCAAGTTGATCTGTCTTCCTTCAAAGATTAAACTCTTGAGGCCTGCAGTCAGAGCAGACAGGATTGACAGGATCTGCTGAGCCACCACCGACAGCACCTCAATATTTATGCGGTTAAACTCATCAAAACAACCCCATGCACCCGTCTGGAGAGAGATATATTAAGATTAAGCTTAAGATTCAACTTTATTGTCATTGTGCAGAGTACAGGTACAGAGCCAATGCAATGCAGTTGTTTTTGCATATCCCAACTAAGCTAGGGTCAGAGCGCAGGGTCAGCCATGAAACAGCACTGCTGGAGCAGATAGGGTCAAGGGTCTTGCTCAAGGGCCCAACAGGGGTATCTTGGCGGTGCTGGGGTATATGAAGTTTTGGTCAAAAAAACTTTCTTGTATTTTTTAAGATATATATATATATATATATATATATACTTAAAAAATACAAGAAATATATATATATATATATATATATATATATATATATATATATATATATAGAGAGAGAGAGAGAGAGAGAGAGAGAGAGAGAGAGAGAGAGAGAGAGAGAGAGAGAGAGAGACCTTTCGGTTAGTAACCCAGAGCCTTAACCGCTGAGCCACCACTGGATGATATGCACATACAGTATCAAACAACAGTACATTTAGGATTGAAACATTTAGTTTATTAAGTGCTTATATGAGGCTTATTACATGGTTATAACATGTGTATGTCCCGAGCTGATACCTGAGCCAAACCAGAGTACATGCGGCCCATAGATTTGAAGTCCAGCCCCTCTGAGCAGTTTACCACTATCACATACATTCCCAGAGATTTCCCGAGGTCTTTCACTGTCTCCGTCTTCCCAGTGCCAGCGGGGCCTTTGGGAGAACCTCCCCGGTGCAGATGAAGCGCTGTGGTTAGAGTCATGTAACACCTTTGTAAAGAACAAACACACAGTTTGTTATAAAAAAAAACACACTGACACATATACCATTTAAACACACATACAAACACTGAAAGCAAGACTCTTAAATATTTTTGTTGTTGTTTCTGTTGCAAAATTAGAAAAAAACAAACTAGTTTTTCTATCTTACATTAATCAAAATAAGGACATCCCACACACGTCTATAGTTTACACAGACGTCAATATAAATCTAAATAAATCTAATTATAATTACCACAAACTAACACAGTGTGCTAACAGGACATGACAAAATATAGTGACAAAAAATAAAGTCTATCATTCCCATGTTAATGTTAATTTTGTCTTAATCAGTCACGAAAATATGATGACATTCTGGTCCCAACCACACACAGATTTTTTTGCTTTCAGGTTGGACAGGCAAATTACTTATTGCTGGAATCTTATTGTGTCATGTTTGATGAAGACATGGTAATCTTAACCCAAGCATTACCCTTCTACTGCTGACCCATTACAGTGAAGTCACTTTTTCTTCGCAGCAGCCATATTTGTGACCATAAGTGGGAGGAAGCAATGCCGGTGAATGGAAAAACACCCATGAAATTATATTAAAAAAATAGCTTTTGATAAAGTCACAGGAAAAGTGTATAACAGTCTGAAGTCTTATCTCCGTATGTCTGTGAGTCTGATGTGTGACCGGCAAATACACACCTACTGGTATATCATTGTAAACATTATTCAGAAGTAACAAATGTCTGCGATGATGCCGTCTGTATGAATGTTTTTAGAGCAGCACTCACAAAACGTTATACATACTGGGTGTTATGAATTTAACATTGTTCTGTGTGCATTTCCGTTTAATTGTCCTATTCGATTATGATATAAATATAATTTACATATGTCAAAAATGGCTAAAATAAATGTGCATAAACCGAAAGGTGTTTATCCATGCTCTTCCCCTTCATCACTGCTTGACTTGGCCAAAACAAAGCCATGTCACTTAAAAAGATATATCTTTAGTGAAAGAAAACAGAACACATTTTGGCTCTGGTAAGTAAAAAGCAGTTTTACTTTTTCTAGATTTTGCCACATTGCTCAGCACACTAAAGTATATGAAGTTTTGGTCAAAAAAACTTTCTTGTATTTTTTAAGATATATATTTTATATATATATATATATATGAGAGAGAGAGAGAGAGAGAGAGAGAGAGAGAGAGAGAGAGAGAGAGAGAGAGAGAGAGAGAGAGAGAGAGAGAGAGAGAATTGATTGTATTAAGGAACAACTTTACCCATTAAAGGTATTGTTCACCCAAAAATGAAAATTCTCTAATCATTTACTCACCCTCATGCTGTCCCAGATGTGTTTGTCTTTCTTTCTTCAGCTGAACATAAAGACTTTTAGAAGAATATTTCAGCTCTGTAGGTCTTCACAATGCAAGTAAAAGGTTACCAAAAGTTTTAAACTTCAAAAAGCACATAAATGCAGCATGAAAGTAATCTATAAGACTCCAGTTGTTAAATCTGTATCTTCCGAAGTTATATCATTAGTTTGGGTGAGGTGAAAAACAGATCAATATTTAAGTCCGATTTTACAAATTCTCCTCCCTGCCCAGTAGGTGGCGATATGCACGAAAAATGTTAATCACTAAAAACAAAAGAAGAAGAATGTGAAAGTGGAAATTGATAGTAAAAATTTAATTTGTGCTTTCTAGCAACATCTGTGGTTGAAATTTAAAATGGCAAGCAATTTGCATAAGAACACTTTACGTCAGTCGTGTTTCGGCACTGCTCATTTGGCAGATGAATCTCATGATTTGAGCTTGTGTTATGGCTGATATGAGTTCAATAGAAAAATTTAGTATTATTATAATATTGTACAGCCTCAGTTGATAATGCAAGTTTTATGCAACCATAATACTACAATAGTATGCCTATGCACTGCACACAATTAAACCGTAAACAAAAAACATAAAACAAGGATTCAATAATGATGGAGATAAAATAATTTTTTAAACATAAAAATAATATGCTTAAATATGCAATATAACAGTTACAAGAATTCAATTTCATAGGTCATACATATTAGTAAGCATGTCACAGTAACTTCCCCCAACAATGTAGACACATCACTATTGGTTAACACACGAGTTATGTTCAATTCATACAAGTATGACAAGCAATATTAGCTTCAACAACCCTACCAGAAAACATACCCAAGGATTATAGCAGGTAAACAACTTCACCAAAATGGATGACACATAAACACCCATCCAAACTGCTGTCCTGAACTATGTGAGTGTGACTGACTGAACTGAACGTAGTTTCTCCAGCCAGAATATAAAACAGCCGGTACTCCTTTCCTGTGTTTACGGTCATGATGTCATGTCGCAAGGATGAACGACATAACCAAATCCGACCCGACAGCTCAAAATACAAAATTTTGTATAGACCATTCTCAATCAGGGAATGGTAAGGACATTGTTTTGAATGCCGATTGTTTATGTACTCAATCAATAATAGCAATTTGTTCATTTTTAACCAAAATGTTTTACGTAGTAGAGTTTTAAATATTGATCTGTTTCTCACCCACACCAATCATATAGCTTCTGAAGACATGGATTTAACCACTGGAGTATCGTGGATTATTATGATGCATTTATTTCACATATTAACTTCACATTTTTGGTCACCATTCACTTGCATTGTATGGACCAACCGAGCTGAAACACACACACACAAATACACACACCAATCATATAATTTGAAGCACATGCATCCATAAATGAATGAACACATGGAAAAGAGCTTAACCATGTTGTCCATGTCCTTGAGTGGGTTTAAGATGTCACCTCTCATCATAATAAACCCAGATAAGATGCAAGCTAGAGGCAAGTTCTGTTTCATTTTCTTCTGCTTCTAAAGGCATTCAACAGGAAATCTGCTCCAGACTCCACTTCCCAGCTGGTATCTCAGCATAATTTAAGGTAGAACAAAATCTTCACATTTTTGCTATATTATCATATACACTATATTACCGAATACACCTGGAGCTTCAGCCCAACCTGAGTCCAGGATCTGTTCCTCTCTTTGCCTCTAATATATATTTGTCCATATTGCTGTAGGTGTGCTCCCCTAATACTGACCCCCATGGCTAATGGCACGATTTATTGTACTCTCTCTAATGACACAGGTAATGGCTGAAGTCAGATAACAGTATCGGCACTTTGATCATTACAACCCAGCAAATCACATCGCTCAAACCCAGAAGTTGACAGCAACACGGGACAGGATATTGATATCTCTAATAATCTGAGAGTCACATAATAATATGAGATGTTCTGTCATTATATCTTAGCTGGAGGTTATATTTGTTTCTGCTACAGCAGGAGTGAAAGGTTTGTAATGCTTCTGCATAGCACAACTACACCTGGTTTAGATTTTCCTATAAAGTTATGTGAACTCTAATCGGCATATGGTGTTGCTCGGATATTACTCTCTGATTAATTGAGGGACCAGTAGTAATAGTCCCAGTGTTGTGGTTCTTATGTTTTATATATATACTGTATGAGGTTGGTGTTTTTGTAGTTTTTGTATAGCGTTTCTATAAGCATGTTCAACATTTTAGTGCATCGATGAAGAGGAAAACTAAGAGAAATTGAACAATTCCATGCAGAATGACTTAAATCCAGAATCTACACTGGCATTCCTCTGAGCTATAAAGAAATTCAGACTGGTGCCAGTTTGTCAGATCTGGCAAATCTTAACAGCTGGGGAAGCACAGTGAAACTCCTTGGTCTATGATGTTAATCAGATGAAGTCCCAACTCATTACATGACTGGTAAATTGAGGGAATGTTTTATGACCACCATGGAAACCTCCAATGTTCTTCAATATAACCAACTCTCTACACTTAAAATGATTATACTATAATGAGGCATGCTTCTGGCTCAAATTAAGCTTAATTCATGAACATTTGACATGGACTTGCTTATTTTACTACTATCAAAATACACTGCCATGTGAATGGATTATACTTAAAAAAATGGACAAATGCATCCTATGCAGATGATAACCCTGACAATTATGGTTCTCAAAACATTTTATGTATTGTTCATGTTTAAAACTAAGAAATGAAATATTAGGAAGTTTTATCATGCATTATAACTGAATTATAATTGTGATTTAATAAGAAAGTACAAGTGTTTGGTATGTAATTTATTGTCTTTTAAATTCCAGAGTGATGGTGTGAATTATTTTTGGGTTATTTTCAGTTACAGTTCTCTTATGAAATTAATGATTAATATGCTCACTTTTTGAGCAGGAAACTCACAAATCTTATAATGATAGGTCATAAATTAATTCTCTTGAGGGCAGGAAAGAATTGACCATGAGACCTTACAAAAGACACTTCTGATTGGCTCAAGACACCTTTGGGGTGCGGCCAACCTCAACTCATCAAAACCTCCCCGCTTAGGATGAACACTTTCTGTTCTTTGTTCTTCTTCTTGCACACAAGAGACGGGGACTCCCGAGTCTCCCTTACTGAAGCCCTTGCTTCCGAGGCACGGCCTGTTCATTCCATCACCCATCCGGCATCCCCGAACCATAAGCTAACCATTATGCAATTCCCTACATATAAAGTAATTGGTGGAGGTACTCAATTCCAAAACTAATTACATATAAAGTAGCAAGTCGCTAATTACCTACAATATGATCTTATTTATTCATGGGTAGTTATATGCAAAGCGTAAAAAAACATCAAAAAATATGCATACAATTTTTTGTCTTTGAAGTTTATGTTTTAGAACCTGTCCTTACATAAATATTGTCGGTATCTGGTTAAATTTCCCAAAAACCTAAAACATGTCCAGGTTATATTCCACCCCAAAATCAAAAGAAATTATATTTTGCATACAGAAAATAAAGGCTATTTCTCTGCCATTAAGTTTTTCATGATAACAAAGCACCTTCACCCCCTCCCTAATTACTGTAATGTGCTAAAATATCTTTACTAAACTGTCATACAGGAATGAAAATAATCTTGTCTTAAATCTTGTTTTAAAAATTATAAAAAAAAAAAAAAAAAATACAATCAGCATTAACTACACTTAAGTATGACAAAAATGACAATGATGTACAGTATACTTTAAATTTTACTATACAAATTAACTTTACAGTCTAAACAATGACACTTCTTTTAACATTCCAGATGTGAGAAAATATTTTTTCAGCAGTTACAGTCAGCTACTAACATCTGGGATGGGAGAAAGGGGTGTTGTTGTTTATTTTCTATTGATTTTGCCGTGAAATATGACTGATGCTCTTGACAGACCAGTGTGATTCAGTAAACATCTATAAAAATCTGCTAGAATGTGCAAGAATTGCACTTTACATACAAATTCCCATAGAATATTAATCCAATCACATTGACTACATTTATATGCACCCTCATAATGTGATTATAATGAGATTAAGGCAATACTGTGATTAAACTGTAGCTCATGTAAACAGAATATTGCGATTATGCTTATAATCAGAGTAATGATAATCACAGTAAGATATGTGAAGTACTCCTATTTTAATTGTTTATACTGGCATGTAAACACTTGTATTGCATTTCTTCCACTCTGACCAAAGTGTGCCTACACCAGTGCTGCAGACGGATAATTTTCCACTCAAGCACAGGTTCAAAAACATAGTGGAAAAAAAGCTGCACTTTTCGCCTACACCTAAAACGGCAGTTCCATGCACTGTTTTCCAACAGTGGTGCTCCCCCACCTACAGCCCCACGACAAAAGAAACATATTTTCCCCGAGTTGTGAATGTCCGTTTGTGGTCTGAATTGTATGTTGGGGAGATAAAAAGATCTTATGCCACAAAATAATGGGAAGGAAATACATATTTGAAATTAGTTTGTGCTTGCGGGCAAAACACAACAACATCCATCGCGTGTATTCCGATTCACACACAAATGACTCTTATGAACGGATTCTTTTTAGTGAATCAAAACAAACCGCACATCCAGTGTAGTCAAAAATGACTCTTATGAAGTGGTTCTTTTAATAAATCATATGAAATTATATATTACCTGTCTGTGAGGGGAGTGATGACCAAACGGCCAGAGTTTCCCAGGTATTCATAGCAGTAGCGGAAGTGTGTGTTGGTCTGTCTGATGACACAGTCATCCACATCCTACACACACACACACACACACACACGCACACACACACACACACACACACACATGTTGTGTTTCCATGTTTTATGGGGACTTTCCATAGACATAATGGTTTTTATACTGTACAAACTTTATATTCTATCCCCTAAACCTAACCCTACCCCTAAACCTAACCTTCACAGAAAACTTTCTGCATTTTTAGCTTTTCAAAAAACATAATTTAGTATGATTTATAAGCTGTTTTCCTCATGGGGACCGACAAAATGTCCCCACAAGGTCAAAAATTTCGGGTTTTACTATCCTTATGGGGACATTTGGTCCCCACAAAGTGATAAATACACGCTCACACACACACACACACACACACACACACACACAATTAGAAGACAGTGATGTGAATGTGCTAAGTATGTTTAACCTTTATATTCTAGTTATCTAGAATCTAGAATTGAAAGGAGTCTTGAGTTGCATCACAAATCGCACACTTCTTCACTTTTCTACGGCATTTTGTAGTGTAAGTAGTGCAAGTGAAATGTTTACCCTGAAACTGCAACAAAACGAAGTGTCCTACAAGTAGCCGGATGATGCACTTCTTCAACTGATAAAAACTAAATGTGGAATGTTGGACATATCATGCACTCTGAGCTCATGGCTTGCCGCATGCAGCGGAAGGGGCGGAGTTACCTGGCTGCGTTGCTGGTCTGACAATAATGCAACTAGACAAACTTCAGTGAAGAAAGCACCTTACAAATGTGAATGTTTTACCATTACCCATGCTGTGTGAATATGTTCATTCAAGTGTTAAACTGAGTGGCAACACATCATGCGCATTTGAAATGTCACTCCCATCAGCTGTTAAATGCCGAATGCATCCGTTAGGTAAAAAAAGTGAAGTGTTAAATTTGGGATGATACTACACTTTGAAAATGTATACACTGCATGGCTGATTGCATAGTGTATTCTGCAAGTGCATAGTGTATAGTTCGTCATTTGAGACACAGCTTGAGTCTAGAGTGTAGATCTGGACTCCTTTCAATCCAATCCATTTGATACATTCTATATTTTTTTCAACGGTTTTCTACACTCCACCCTCCATCCTGTGTCCTCCTCTTTTCTCTAACCTTGTCCCAGTAGAGGCGGAGTTGGCAGAGCCAGTCAAAGGCATTGACATCACAGCAGCCCGCCTTGGCTAGTTTGCTGATGACATCACGGGCATGCACCTCCACGGTGACCAGGGCGACTATCTTTAGACGCAGGATCTTTGATAAGTTCCCTCGTATGGCTTCAGAGTATTGATTAAGCATGGACATCTGGATAACACAACACTCATTGTCAGAAGACGGACAACACGTTCAACACAACACTATAAAACTTATAATTACTATAAACTTAAAATAATTGATGCATCAATCGTATGATTAAAACTGTATCTAACTCTAGTCCTTCCTTAAACACAATCTGTAAACATCAGTTGAGATATGGGCTGTACATGCACACACAATTTAAACTTAAATAAATTCCACAACACAAATGCTAAAACACAGCAATAAGAAACATGAAACCATGATTTGAGACTAAATCTAAACTCTCAAAGACACTGAGATAGGCCTCTGTGTATTCTCTGGGTCTCACTGGATTTGCTTTATGAAATGTGATTGCCATAATACTTGATATTTGAGCTGTTGTTCTTAATTAACTTGTGTATTTAGTGCATATTGTGCTCCAAGTATAAACATACAAGTAAATTAAATGAAAAAATTTGATTTTGAGTTTGAGTAAGGAAAGCAGGGCGTTCATTCACTAGTTACAAGTCATTTAGCAAATGTTTTAATATTGAAAGCAGCCTGTTCATTGGAATTATGATTTAACTACACAAGACAAATGTAGAAAATATTCAAGGCACTTTCTTGTGCCATAACTATTCTCAATGAGTCCAATGCAGCGTTTACTTGGTCAAATTTTATTTTGCTCTACCGCTGTACTAATATTGAAATTTAGTAGGTAGCACTACTTGTGTTGTGTTCTCTCTTGGATGAACACAATTGGATTAGATTGCTTCTAATTTAATTATTCTCATTTGTAAATCACTTTGAATTTAAGTTAAAGTGTGTAATTTTATTTGTTTATTTGTTTATTTTTAGGATCCCATTAGCTGAAAGTCTGTGCCATCAGCTAGTCTTCCTGGGTTCCATTCTAAAAAATTACATTACAACAACAACAACACATTTAATCATCACAGTAAACAATATATACATTTTATATATGTACATACATACACAAACACACACTCATACCTACATACAATCTAGTTTCGATTCATAAAACTAAATATAAATACCATGTTATTTACAATTACCTTAATCATAA
Source organism: Xyrauchen texanus (assembly GCF_025860055.1). NCBI lineage: Eukaryota > Metazoa > Chordata > Actinopteri > Cypriniformes > Catostomidae > Xyrauchen > Xyrauchen texanus. The sequence continues at coordinate 20,276,805 of NC_068277.1, read as the reverse complement.
CATATAAAAACCTACATCGACACATAACACCTTAGACTACTTTTAAATGCCAGCTTATTACAAAGCTGACGAACTTCAATGGGAATGTTATTCCAGATGACTATTGCTCTATACAGAACGGTTTTCTTCATAAAATTTGTTTTTGGATAAGGGGTCATTATATGACCATTATTTGCCTTTCTGGTGTTATAATTATGCACAGAATTACAATACACTATTTGATTAAACAGAGAAATAGGCATTTTCATTGTCAATGTGTTATATATCATACTGCTTAAAGTAACTGATATTCTTTGGTTTAAAGTGAGCCATGAAAGAGTAGAATACATCTGATCTCTACTTGTTTTAATTGAACAGGCTAGAACCAGTCTTGCTGCTTTATTTTGCGCAACCTGAATTTTTGACAAGTCCTTTTTAGTTGCAGAAGACCACACCTCAGTGCAGTATGACAAGTGACATAATATTAATGACTCTGTTACTATTTTTAAAGTTTCCTGATTCACATAATGACAACATTTTTTAGTTAATGCAATGCCACATCCTATTCTGTTAACAATAGTATTTATGTGTTCTGTCCAAGAAAGACTACTATCAATAACCAGACCCAACAGTTTAGCCTTTTCTACTCGTTGTATTCTTTGCCCGGCTATATGTAACTTTAATGCAGATCCAAGCATCAATTTTTGTTTTGATCCAATGATCATACTTTCAGATTTGGATATATTTAAGACTAATTTGTTTCCACTAACCCACTTATACACCGAATCCAACTCTCCAGACAGAACATGATTAAGTTTGTCACATGAGTTTGAAGCATAGTAAACAGTTGAGTCATCTGCAAACATTGTCATTGATGCTTTTTTGACAGCTAAGGGCAAATCATTAATAAAAACTGAAAACAAAAGAGGACCCAAACAACTTCCTTGTGGTAAACCACAAACTAAACCTTTATAATTAGATAAAGAACCATTATAAAAAACCCGCTGCGTTCTTTGTGAAAGATAACTTTTCATTAGTAAAATAGCAGAAGGAGAAAATCCGTAGATCTTTAATTTCTCAATTAAAATAGAATGGTCTATTACATCAAAAGCAGAACTGAAGTCCAACATGACCACACCAACTAATTCAGAGTTATCCATACTTCTAAGCCATCCATCGGTCATTTGTGTAAGAGCTGTACAGGTAGAATGTGCCTTTCTATATGCATGCTGAAACATAGTCATCAAATTATTGTTCTTAAATTAATTACGAATTTGTGTATGAATAATCTTTTCCATAACTTTACTGAGTGCAGGCAGAATACTTATAGGTCTACAGTTATGCCCATTATAAGATAATCGATTGTTTTTTATCAATGGAATAATTTTCCCTTCCTTCCACAAAGATGGATAAATCCCACTCGCTATACACTGATTAAATATATAACACAACGGAGCAGCAATATATTCAGCTGTTTTATTCAATACTAGGCTGTCCAAGTTGTCTGTGCCTGGACTACCATGTGTTGGAAGAGACTTTAACAGGGCCATCACTTCTGCAGTTTGCACGCGAGTAAAATGACAGTTACACATTTTATCAGCCATGATTTCATTTTTGATCAGTTCACAGTAATCAAAGTCTTGTGTTCTAAAACCTTTTCTTAAATTATTTACTTTATTTATAAAATAATTATTAAAATAATCTGCAATGTCTTTAGATTCTGTTATAAAACCTCCATCAGACTCTACAAAAGAAGGCGATGCATTTCTATTTCTACCCATAATTTCATTTAGGACGTGCCAAATCTTTTTGCCATCATACTTAACACTGTTTATTCTATTTTTGTAATACTCTTTCTTTTTCCTTTTATTTATTTTAGTAACTTGATTCCTTAATTTACAGTATTTTAATCTGTCCTCCAATAATCTCGTTTTCACAACCACTTGTTTTGCTTCATCTCTTTGTTTCATCATATTTTTCAATGTTGAATCAATCCACCTCGCACCATTTGATTTTATTACCCTATTTTTCATTGGTGCATATTTATCAACAATGCACAAAAGCATACTCATGAAAACATCCAAAGAATCTCCTGGGTAGTGGCCACAGTACACATCTTTCCAATCAACATGTTTTACTTCTCCCACAATCTTTTCAATAGTTGTTACTTTATAAGACCTTTTATAAGTACCAAAATTAGCTTTAGCTTTAGGGACTTTCGCTTTCTTATTAACAGCAATGAGATTATGGTCACTAAATCCAACTGGTATTGACACAACATCAGTACACAGTTCTGGTACATTAGTGTAAATGTGGTCAATACATGTTGCTGTTGTAATGCCCACCTTGTTGGTAACGATTCTTGTTGGCACATTGACAATTTGATGTAAATTGCAGACACTTATATAGGAAAGTAATTTCTTTTTCTTTGTGCATCTGTCATCATTCCAATCAATATTCATATCTCCAAATAAATATAGTTCAGAATTGACATCAGAGACATTATCAAGCATTTCATCTAAGCATGTCAGATAGTCCACGTGTGCATCAGGAGGTCTATAACAGCATCCCACAAGTACTGGTTTCATATAAGGTACATGGACTTCTACCCATATAGCTTCAATGTCATCATATATTAAATTGTGTTTTAACTTACAAGGAATGTTGCTTTGCACAAAGATGGCCACACCACCACCAAATTTATTTCTATCCTTTCTAAAAACATTAAAACCTTTAACTGGTAATTCAGAGTTTTGAATAGAGCTTTCGAGATGTGTCTCAGATAGAGCTAATATATTAATTGAATACTTGTGCACTAAATTAATAATGTCTTGAATTTTATTCCTTATACTACAATTTCAGAAACCTTCAGAAAGATTTTTTGGCAGACAAACAATAAAATAATACAAAAAATCAACCTAGCCTCAAGAATAAAAAACAATATTGCTGATTCCGTGTGAGGGAGTTCAAACTGTAGTTTTGGAACCGGCCTTTACGGTACATTTATTACAGGGAGCAAGCAGGGCTTAACTGTCTTAATCAAAATGGCAGCACAGTTATCCATAGTTCATAAATCGCCATTTCTGGGGTTTGAACCAACATCTTTCGGATAACTAGCCCAGATATTTAACTGCTAAATTCTTCTCACCTGTTTCTTTTTCAGTGATTTAAGGGCAGATTTATCTGCTCTTTCTTTGCTGGTCATGAGTGCTCTTGTGACATCTGTGGTCCACTGGATTTGACTGGCAGTGATCAACATCTGTAAAGACATGCAAAGGACACTTGCTGTGAGGTTAGCGTATGTACACAGACAAACACAGCCCAACAAACATGCACACACTTACCTGTCCTGGCCAGTCTCGCACCCATTTGCCCCTCTTTCCTGCCATCTTCTTGAGAGCTGTGCCACAGTTCTTTAGACAGTCCTTCAGAGTACAGCGCATGGTCCGCTCCACATCACACAACCATGCCTGCAAGCACACAAAATATGTGAAGCTCAAAAGAGAACGTATTTCAAATTAAAGAGTGTGTTGAACTGCAAGTTGGAAATACACCTCCACTGGCCCCTCCAGAAGAACAGGATGAGTGAAGTCAACAAACTCCCCTTCAGCTGAGAACATCCCACTGGCCTCTGACTTACTGCTGCTGATACCAACCTACAAATACACATATGAGCATACACAGGTTTACATAGCTATCTTAAATGGGGACATATAGTACCATAGATTTCTGATGTTTTTATATACTGTAAAGTTAATAATAATTTATTATACATTGACACAACCCTTACCCCTATAAGAAACCTCAGAATGCAGAACATGTCGAACCTTGAGGCGGATGGGCTACAACAGAAGATCAGGTCTGTAACTTTATTAGGACTATATTGTGTGTACTATATGTACCTTATTGATGCGGAGACTCTTTATGTTGTCAAAGCACTTCTTGAGGTGTGACTGCACAGCTTCAGGGTTGCGTGACTGGCCCAGAATCTCCAGCAGGTCATCGTTAGACAGGAAGTAGAATCGGGGAAAGATCTGCCTTTTGGTCTCCAGGTACATGTCCAGAGATTTCTGAATCTCTTCTAACTTAGTGTTCATGTCCGAGAGCTTCTCCAGAAGACCTGAGACAACAGAAAAAGAGAGAGACAGAGAAAGACAAAAGAGTGTTATCCTTTGCTTGTCATTTCCCTGTCTTAAAAATCAGTACGTTTATTAATCAAATGGATAAGTATGAAGAGGAGGAGATGGGAAACACATAGAAACGTTAATGGGAGAAATTGCAATGCTTAATATGGCAGTTGTATGAAAGGAAGTACCACCTTCCAATTAAAAGAGCCAATGACATTTTTACCAAGGCATTATCTGGTATGTTTTCAGTAGAATGTGCATGCACATAAGCTATACCAACCTAAAAACAGATTATTAGCCTAATACTAGTTAAACATGCAAAGTTTATGATACTTTTGTTAGGACTGTTTTGCATGACTAGAAAATAGCTGCATCAGATAGCCATCCAGTAAACCTTAATCCCATAGAGACTTCTTTTTTACCTACATACAGGGCTGTGAATTCCACTATCCCATCATTACCTGGGTGGTGTGTTCCTCTCAGAGCATTTTTATCCTTGTTGAGTTGGTCCATAATGATCTTCCAACTGGAGTTCACATAATCAAATTCAGCTGTCTCACGAGGCAACTGCTTACGTATATCTTCTGCCAGGAAGATGTTCTAATGAAAGAAAGAAAGAAAGAAAGAAAGAAAAAAAGTAAGAAAGAAAATTGCAAAAGCAGAAGAAGAGCAAAGCACAGGGGTGACAGATGACAGAAATACAGAAAAGAACAGAAGGGAAAATAAAACAGTTTGGTGCTTGGTTGGAGCCATCACAGGTGTGTTAACAAACATTCATACACACAGGAAATTCAGTCTGACAGCCACTGTTTACTCTCCTCATCAGCAGCATGAGAACAGATGTGTGACTCTGAACTCTGCTGTGTGTGTGACGCTAATCTTTTACGGGGTGTTTGTGCATCATGTAGTGGTGGGTTGCATGAATGCTCTGTGATCTGATGTGTGCCATGGCTGCTGTTTATTAAAAGTGAAGTGTGGCATTTCTGTGGTTCTAGCATCGACAAACAGAAATGCAACAATAATGTCAGTTTTAAAGCTTCCCAAATTCTTTCCCTGTCTTCCACTGGTGAAACAGATAGTCCTGCCACAAACTCACACCATACTAGTTGAGTCAATGTTGCTAGGCTGTTTGGAATGCTCCAACAAACAGTGAAATGTTTTGATAGTGGCACAGAGCAACAATGTTTACGCTTTCCGAGGAAATCAGCCTACAAATGGCTTTGCTTAGAGTTGTCTCTAAACATTTGATACATTCTGCTTGTGTCTTTGTGGTGTTTGTGCTGTCCTCTGTTAGAATTTTGCCTGTGCCATCTCTCTCTAAATCTTTCTCTCTCTCTGGCCTAAATCTGCCTACAAATGGCTTTGCTAAGAGTTGTCTCTGCTCATTTGTTACATCCTGCGTATGACTTTGTGGTGTTTGTTCTGTCTTCTATTAGTGTTTTCCCTGTGCCATCTCTTTCTCTCTACCAAGGTGTGGATGCGTTCTTGTTTGCCCGCCTCTAAGCATGGTATTGGGGAATCAATCGGGCGTACTTTTAAAAAAGTTGTGTCACCGGCAAATGGGGAGCTCACTCTGAGAGCTCTTTAAACTTTTATAGACATTATTCAGAGCAGCACCATATGTGATTTTTGACGTGAATGAATATAAGTTGTGTTGAGACTTACAGTCTCTTCAATGACATGCACTGTATGAAGCTGTATAAAGCACCTAGATTGAGTTTTTTGTCAATTAAATTTCTTGGAAAGATTTTTTTCTCTCCAATGTTTCATCAGTGGAACAAAACAAAACGCTTTAAAGAACAGTTGTCATTGTCACTCCCGTCAAAAATTAAAGAAGGCTCTACTGTTATTAAGGTCCATTGCAAGTCTTTCAGAGAAGCCAATTTTAGAGGTGGCCTGTTGGTTATTTTACTGAATTTGGTTTGTGATTTGTTTACATTAGGTACTGAGAGATGGTCTCTGTATTTTGTTTTCTTTATTTATCCTTTGGCCCCACTGAAGCCATTAGTACAATATTTCTATAAAAAAGAATAAACTCAAAACTTCTCTATAATTCTGTTACCCCTCTTTGGGCTGACGGCTGGGGTGGGAATCCACCAAAAACCTCTTATTGCACCCTTACACCTTAGATGGGCGTAATAACATTAAACTGTGATACAAGAATTTTAACATCCAAAAATTACCCACTTCAGCCTGCTATGAGGAAGCTTATTGCTAAGTGTTACCTATCTATATTCATATTGTTCAATATTCCAACAGTAGTTGTATAACACATTGTATATATATCTACTGAATACAGTTTATATATAATATACACCGATCAGCCACATCATTAAAACTACCTGCCTTATATTGTGTAGGTCCCCCTCGTGCTGCCAAAAAAAGCACCAACCCACATAGAATAACATTCTGAGATGCTATTCTACTCACCACAGTTGTACAGAGAGGTTATCAGAGAGCTATGAGGAAGGTCAGAAGTGTTTTGAGGCTTTCTGAGGATGTGTGTCTGTGTATATGCCTGGATAATGTAATTGAGCTTTTTAAAAGTAAATGAAAAGCACTTAATTGTGATTTTAACGATGAATTGTCTGTTTAAGGTTTTTGCGATTATGACGATTAATTGTCATACTACTTAGGGTGTCTGTGGCAGGGCGGAGGGCGGGGCTGGGTCATGATTCCACACACCTGGCCTTTAATCAGGCTAATTAGCCCTCGAGAGGGATAAGGGCTGACCGAAGATGGCAGTGCGAGAGAGAGAGAGAGAGAGAGAGAGAGAGAGAGAGAGAGATATTACGGACAGCTGTCCGACACCTGTGTGTGTGTGTTTGTCTTTTTGGTTAAGTTAATAATTAAAATATTATTCATATTGTCAAGCTGGTTCTCGCCTCCTACTTTCCATTAATCCCATTACAGTGTCATTTATTCATATTTAACTTAGAATCATGTAACAAAATAGGGATACATGGCTTCATTTAAGGATTTAAAAATTATTTCCAAAACCTTAAAATATGTCTCTCTTTATGGTCAACTTAAGTCTTAGTCCATTTTACATTTGCAATGTTATATTTGGAACCTAGCCAACATGAATAGCTATTATGATAAAATGGAACAAAATATATGTGTCCCAAACCTTTAATTTCACACATTACTTTAAGGCTCTCCGATTAAATCCACAAGGTAATATTTCACATGAAGGAACACATTAGAGATTCAGTATATTTAAAAATATTATTCTTTATTCCATCATCGTATGTCTCCTCTTCTGTGTCACTGCATGTATGAATCCACAATGATCAAGAACATTTGCCATTACAAGAATGTTAAATAGAAACTGCTCTCATTGCGGTCCGCAGTGCAGGTAATGAGACAGTCAGAGTTCATAAGGAGCGCTCACATAATGCAGTAAAGCCGGAAAATGAGACACAAAAACACCTAATTTATGGCATTTCATTAAAATTCCCTTATTTCTATAGTAAAATGTGATTGGAATATTAAGTGCACAGTAATTGCGGTTATCTCAAATAATCAATCAGATGATTATTTAATAATTGCCACAGGCCTAGAGTAATGTGCTGTATAAAAACATAGGAAGTGCTATATGCAGACCTGGCTGGTGAATTATGAGTGTCTGTGTTTGTACCTCCAGATACATCCACTGTCTTTGCACAGTAAGGATCATTTCAATGACTTCCAGCACCAGAGATAGACTGCGTTCCCAGTGGTCAACTTCCTTCTCAAACGCTTTGACGAAACGAGTTGCTTTTATAACAGAAAGTGTCACCTGGTTATCCTCCAGAGCCTGGAACACTTCATCTGTTCCCCTGAGAACACAAACAAACAAATAAAAGGAGCAATCATGATAAAATTTGAATAGATGAGGGTAATTTAAACCGCTCAGAGTTCGGTTAATTTTTAATTTAGACAAATTATCACACACACACACACACACACACACACACACACACACACACACACACACACACACACACACGTTTGTATTTTTATCAAGGTAAGGACTTTCCGTTGACTTCCATTTTTTTTATACTAAGCTAATAATATTTTTTATTCTCCTAATCATGAGCCTAACCCTCACAATCCTGTTAGCATTGTTACATTTTCATTTTCATACATTTTTCTTGTGAGGACAGTTGGTTGGTGTCCACAATGTAGGTTATACCAGGTTTTATTTAAATTGTTTTAAAAATTTGGTTCCCACAATGTAGACAAAACCTGAAACAAACACACATACACACACTCACACATCTGGAAGTATAAAGCAAACAAAAGAAAGGACAAAGTGAACAGCAGTGGCTCTCGACCCCTTCCTCCTCGGCATACTTGGTTACCATGGCAGCAGCCTCATGTGCTGCCGCAGCCATCTCTATAACCATGTTGGAGATACAGCCTCACTGCGGGGACAAGCGGTGATTGCCAGCACCTGATGTACCACACTCGACTACATTAACATAAGGACACAAATCCAATGCCACACAAACATGCCACACAAATCTCTTTTGATTTCTCAGACTGAAGCTGCAGATGTGTGTGTGCATGTCATTCATCTCTGTTTGTCTCTGCTTCTCCATCTCCCTGAGCTCTAACTGATGCCCTACATGCAGAGTGTGAGCACTTGTACCATGCAGCAGCACTACACACAACACAAACACTGTGCACTCAGGAAAGCAATGTCAATTTAATTTGTGAAGGACAAAAGTGTTGGATAAGAGACAAAGTGAGCGAGGGAGCGAGCGAGAAAGAGAGAGAGAGAGATAGCAACCTGGGTGAGTGTAAACACCTTAAAACAACATCTTCACACACTCTCTTCCTCTCGGGGGAAGAAAATAGGCATAGAGGGAGAGCAGGGCTGATTGAAAGGAGCAAGGTTTTCTTGTAGTGCATTTTGAGGAAAGTCAAAGAGACATTGGGGAGAAATTATAAGAAGCCAGAAGAGAAACCCTAGAACTGAGCAACCCTAGAACTGAGCAAAGAAGAAAAAAAGTTTGAGAGAGAAACGAGAGGGAGTGAGTGACAGTCGTGGGCCACCTGACCTCCAGAGCAACAGCATGAAAAGAGGGATAATCTCTCGCCTGCGGCACCTACCGTCACACACTCAGAGGAATAATCGGTCTGTTTTCAAGTCAAGGAAACATGACAGACACAAACCGTATTCTACACACATCACTGAACGAGTGACTGAGGATAGAGGACTTTACAAATGCACACACTGTCCATTGACTCTGTTTTAATGTAGGTGATTTCAGTGATTTTTTACTATCCTGATGGGGTCACTGGGTCCACAATGTAAGTAAAACCTGACTTACAATTGTAAACATTTTATATGCTCAGTCCAAAGGACACGGCAAAGTGCGTATCGATAAAGTATAAAACTCCACAAGAGGTGGATGAGAGTATTTTCCCATTATTAACTGTGCACCACCTACTACACAAAATTTTGGCTAAAATAAATATGATTAAAAAAACTTTAATTTAAAAAAGTATTTTATTTAGCTTAATTCACTTCATAGCATAAAGCAAATGTGTGAATGTTCAAAAATGCCATTATCATGACCATGGGTTACATAAATCTTATAAAACCATGCATAACTTGTAAGTTAATCAAATCACATGGTTATATTTATTAACATTAGTTAAATACATTAATTAACATGAACTAACAACAGACAATACCATTTCAGCACTTAATAATCTTGGTTATTTAAAAAACAAAAACATATACTAATACATTTTGCACAAGTTAACGATAATAAAATGACTAAAAATTAACAATTGCATCTGTAACGTTTGCAGAGACAAAAGATGAGAGGGACTGGATCTAAGTGTAGGCTTTTAATTAAAACTCAGAAAACTTAACACAAGAAACCAATAACATGAGAGCAGAGCAAAGAATTACAGCCATGAATGATAAGAACTGACAATGAACAGAGAAAAACACAGGGATTAAATACACAGAGACAAATGAGCAAACAAGGAACACCTGGGACTTATGAACACAAGAACCAATAAACAAAGACAAGGAAAAGAACTACAAAACCCATAATCAAATGAAAGAGACAAAGTGAACAATAAACAAATATAGCGACCCCTTCTGGTCACCGGGATAATCTCCCCCCCCCCCCCCACCCCCCCCAATCAAAGGAGTGGTTCCTGAAGCTCCTTAACACTTATATATATATATATATATATATAAAAAAAAGTTAATGGGAGAAGCAGAGGCGGAGGCCCTGGTGGTTGCAAGGGCCTCCGCCAGGGATTCAGATGGTTCAGAGATCAAGTCAAAATGTGACTCAAAGGGTTCATAGCAAGGCACTAGGTGACGCAGAGTGCAAGGTACAAAGGAAGTTAGGGATCATGGTACTGGGAAACATAGCACTAGGAAACAAAACCTAGGAAGCATGCAAAAGGAGAGGATATCAGTAGGGAGCAAGGCAGTGACTGGGGAACAGCCTCCGCAGACGGTAGTGCGGGCAGCGACAGGGGAATGGCCTCTGCGGCCGGGAGCGCGTGCAGCGACTGGGGAACGGCCTCCGCGGCCAGGAGTGCGGGCAGCGACTGGGGAACGGCCTCCGAGGCCTGAAGCAGAGGGTACTCCTTACAATATCTTTAGTAATATTAATAATATTAACCTATATATTAAATAAATGCTGTAAAAATATATTGTTCATTGTTAGTTCATTATACCTAATCCATGAACTAATTTTAACAAATAAAACCTTATTGCTAAGTGTTATCTATCTATATTCATATTGTTCAATATTCCAACAGTAGTTGTATAACACATTGTATATATGTACTGAATACAGTTTATATATAGTATACACCGATCAGCCACATCATTAAAACTACCTGCCTCATATTGTGTAGGTCCCCTCGTGCCGCCAAAACAGCACCAACCCGCATAGATAATAACATTCTGAGATGCTATTCTACTCACCACAGTTGTACAGAGATGTTATCTGAGTTACCATAGACATTGTCAGTTCAAACCAGTCTGGCCATTCTCTGTTGACCTCTCTCATCTATAAGGTGTTTCCATCTGCAGAACTGCCGCTCACTGAATTTATAATTTTTTTTTGGCACCATTTGCAGTACATTCTAGAGACCATTGTGTGTGAAAATCCCAGGAGATCAGTAGTTACAGTAATACTCAAACCAGCATATCTGGCACCAACAATAATGTGATTATCTAATCAGCTAATCGTGTGGCAGCCTTGCAGTGCATAAAATCCAGATATGGGTCAGGAGCTTCAGTTTATGTTCACATCAACCATCAGAATGGGGAAAAATGTAATCTCAGTGATTTGGACCGTGGCATGATCGTTGGTACCAAACGGGCTGGTTTGAGTATTTCTGTAAATGCTGATCTCCAGTGATTTTTACACACAACAGTCTCTAGAGTTTACTCAGAATGGTGCCAAAAAAAAAAAAAGAAAAACATCCAGTGAGCAGCAGTTCTGTGGAGGGAAATGACTTGTTGATGAGAGAGGTCAACAGAGAATGGCCAGAGTGGTTCGAACTGACAAAGTCTACGGTAACTCAGATAACCGCTCTGTACAATTGTGGTGAGAAGGATATCATCTCAAAATGCTATTCTGAGATGGGGGTTGGCACTTTTTTGGTGGCAGGAGGGGGACATACACAATATTAGGCAGGTTGTTTTAATGTTGTGTCTGATCGGTGTGTGTATATATATATGTATATATATATATGAAATTATGGACAGACACCTATTATACATGACTCAAGCTTTGTCTGTGTTTGATGACATTGCAGGCATTTCAAATGATTGAATTTGGTCAAGTGAAGTTGCTCTTCATGAAATCTTCTAGTACATGGGGAGCAGTGAACACTGCATAAGAACCCAGTGAATCATAATGCAACTTTAATAGCACTTATGAGGAATTGGTGTTTTGCCCCATGTCTCCATAAAATATGCCAAAATAAATACAACTGATTATGGCTGAGAATGAAGAAATTGTGTTAAAAATTGAGTAGTAATATTCTGCATTTTGGCACAGCACATAAGTTGTGAGAAGATAAAAATGTGGAATCACTTTGGGTTTATAGCCAAGCTCCTCTTCTGACAAAGTTTTAGATTATGATCATCAAGGAAAGCATTAAAACCAACTCAAACAGATTGGGTAGAAGCAGAACACCTCGGCTGTCGTCAGAGGCACAGTCTCTCTCACAAGGCTGTAAATTATCACCTCTGCTATAAGTGATCACATATTCCACCCTGCCTGCCACAGGCCTCTGATTCAGAGCAATCACTGGAGCCCTGCTCAATCTCCTGGGCTTTCAGCTCTTGCTTTCTCTTATACGGAGACTCGCACACATGTACAGTGAGGAAAATAAGTATTTGAACACCCTGCTATTTTGCAAGTTCTCCCACTTGGAAATCATGGAGGGGTCTGAAATTGTCATCGTAGGTGCATGTCCACTGTGAGAGACATAATCTAAAAAAAAATATCCAGAAATCACAACTTATGATTTTTTTAACTATTTATTTGTATGATACAGCTGCAAATAAGTATTTGAACACCTGTCTATCAGCTAGAATTCTGACCCTCAAAGACCTGTTAGTCTGCCTTTAAAATGTCCACCTCCACTCCATTTATTATCCTAAATTAGATGCACCTGTTTGAGGTCGTTAGCTGCATAAAGACACCTGTCCACCCCATACAATCAGTAAGAATCCAACTACTAACATGGCCAAGACCAAAGAGCTGTCCAAAGACACTAGAGACAAAATTGTACACCTCCACAAGGCTGGAAAGGGCTATGGGGAAATTGCCAAGCAGCTTGGTGAAAAAAAGTCCACTGTTGGAGCAATCATTAGAAAATGGAAGAAGCTAAACATGACTGTCAATCTCCCTCGGACTGGGGCTCCATGCAAGATCTCACCTCGTGGGGTCTCAATGATCCTAAGAAAGGTGAGAAATCAGCCCAGAACTACACGGGAGGAGCTGGTCAATGACCTGAAAAGAGCTGGGACCACCGCTTCCAAGGTTACTGTTGGTAATACACTAAGACGCCATGGTTTGAAATCATGCATGGCACGGAAGGTTCCCCTGCTTAAACCAGCACATGTCAAGGCCCATCTTAAGTTTGCCAATGACCATTTGGATGATCCAGAGGAGTCATGGGAGAAAGTCATGTGGTCAGATGAGACCAAAATAGAACTTTTTGGTCATAATTCCACTAACCGTGTTTGGAGGAAGAAGAATGATGAGTACCATCCCAAGAACACCATCCCTACTGTGAAGCATGGGGGTGGTAGCATCATGCTTTGGGGGTGTTTTTCTGCACATGGGACAGGGCTGACTGCACTGTATTAAGGAGAGGATGACCGGGCCATGTATTACGAGATTTTGGGGAACAAACTTCTTCCCTCAGTTAGAGCATTGAAGATGGGTCGAGGCTGGGTCTTCCAACATGACAATGACCCGAAGCACACAGCCAGGATAACCAAGGAGTGGCTCTGTAAGAAGCATATCAAGGTTCTGGCGTGGCCAAGCCAGTCTCCAGACCTAAACCCAATAGAGAATCTTTGGAGGGAGCTCAAACTCCGTGTTTCTCAGCGACAGCCCAGAAACCTGACTGATCTAGAGAAGATCTGTGTGGAGGAGTGGGCCAAAATCCCTCCTGCAGTGTGTGCAAACCTGGTGAAAAACTACAGGAAACGTTTGACCTCTGTAATTGTAAACAAAGGCTACTGTACCAAATATTAACATTGATTTTCTCAGGTGTTCAAATACTTATTTGCAGCTGTATCATACAAATAAATAGTTAAAAAATCATACATTGTGATTTCTGGATTTTTTTTTTATTAGATTATGTCTCTCACAGTGGACATGCACCTACGATGACAATTTCAGACCCCTCCATGATTTCTAAGTGGGAGAACTTGCAAAATAGCAGGGTTTTCAAATACTTATTTTCCTCACTGTATTTGCGGTGGGAATGGTGCAGCAAAGAGAGGATTCATTCTCTCCCTCACATACACACACCACTGCAGCTCATGATATCTCATAATCATCACCCTCAACACATCATATAACTGTAGTGTGTGTGTGTCTTTACTGCGGGTGCAGGTAAGAAGACTGAAATTCCTCACAACATTACTAATGCGACAGCATTATCCATGGTAAATCCTCATTATATTCTATAACATTATATTGCTTTTAGATAAAGCTAATTATAATTGCCGTACTACGGACTAAGGGGATGATCAGAACTAACGTTATTGTGAAAACAAAATAAAAAAAAATAAAAGCTATTCAGCGCAAAGAAATGTAACAAAAAGCAGGGGTCTCCAGATGGATTTTTTTAAAAGTTTAAGTGCTTTATAACACCATCTGATAAACAAGCTGCTTCTGTGCAAGACATGATGCAGTGGTCAAAGATGTGTGTCTAGCACGTTTACACAGAAAAACAATGCAGACACTTTCAGTGAGAACGACCCCCTAAACCAAACCCTTTCCACCCTATTTACCCAAGTATATTACATTTACTCTGTTACATTTACTTGAGTAACATTTTGGGGAAAATTTGACTTTTAGAGTAGGTTTAAAAGTGGGTACTTTTTACTCTGACTCAAGTAAATTTCTAATGAATTTTTACTTTTACTTCTTTACAATGTGTGAAGTTACTGTCGTTACATTACTGGGTTTAAATTGAATTGATGTGTAATTTATTGAGAGATTATTGAATGGGACTTTTACGAGAACAGAAGTTCACAGCTGCACGCGATGAGACACTCCCACTCGAGTGATGAGACTGTCACTCATGTCATCAGTGCAGCAGCATAAAACTCTTCAAAGTGAAACACTTTCTGCGGTCCACAAAGTGAAAAAAAGAATAGTTTCGTCATGCAATGCCTTCTTTTAACACCAAGACAAGCTGATATTTCAAGATTAAAGTCACAATTCTAAGGCGGGCTTTTCTGTGTTATGAGATGGTCATTTTCAGGGTGATTCTGTAACTGGGCTCTTATGACATCAGTTTTTAAGTGTACATTTTGAAATTAGTGCAGCAATATATCAGCGTGCTCATGTCATAAGCAGTATTTATGCATTTACCCCATGCCCTCGCGGGGGTACTGGAAACTATCGCAGCTAATTCAGGCGGATTAACTGTAAAAATCCATGAAAACTTTCAAATTAATCAATGCCATTCACGTGATCGACAACTGGAGCGCGAACAGACAGCATTTCTGCGCGTGCACAGTTAGGTGCACAAGGCAATCATCGTGACGAGAGTGGCTCATTTGTGTCCGCAATCGTTCACTCATTCACTATTTCCTATATAGTAAATGGCAGTTAGTGCACTATATCTCAGTAGTAAGTGAACGAAATGAGCAAATTCGGACAAGTGTCGGAGCTCTAGGGCTGGTGCAGAAATGTCACATATGAAAGTTTAAAATACTTATTAGTTACTCTTTTTAAATAATAAATTAATACAATAAATCTTTATTCTGTTTGTCATTTTTAATATATACTATGTGTTAATATAAAGAGTAAACACATTTGATCAAATAAAGAGTACAGTTTAAAATGTATCTGTATGTTTTGTCTCTCTTAATGTTATTATGTTATTTTAATCAAGTAATGATTTGTCAAAAAGTAATGTAATACATTCAGCATCAAATAAAACATTGCAGGAGTGAAGAAAGCAGTAAACTCCCAGCTCGTACATCTTCCTCGTGGTGGATTGTGAAAATTAACTGTCATCGAGTGTACTTGAAATGTACACTTGAAATTAGAGTGCATTGTGGGTAAGAATGAGTGAACAAAAGTAGGGAAGGAGTGGCTCACTCAGAATTCAGACACTCCTACAAAATAGTGAATACTCGATATAGTACACCCTTTTAATTGGATACTTTCTTGCTCTTACTCAAGTAATTATTTATGTTAGTACTTTTATTTCTACTTGAGTAATTATGTTTTTGAAGTAATTATACTTTTACTTGAGTACAGTTTTTGGCTACTCTACCCACCTCTGTATATTAGTATACTATACAAAAAATAAATCAATAAATAAATACGATTCTTCAATTTATAAACTTTAACAGCATTAACAGTCTAAACACAAATTATTATTTTGCCAACTTTATTTCCCTACTTTATTTTTAGCTTTGGGGACATCTTCTGAAAGAGTTTAACAGTTCATCAGAAAATGCTGAAAACTCATATTTACTGCAGGATAGTAACTACTGCAATGCCCTTTATCTCTATTCCCATCTCTCTCTCTCTCTCTCTCTCTCTCTCTCTCTCTCTCTCTCTCTTCTGAGCCCAATCAGACTATGGATGTTAATCGAATTGGGCTGGAGTCTCTTTATAATGTGCAGCAGATGGTCAGATGGTTCCTACTTCCTCTACCTAAAACACATATTCATAACATGCACCATACACATGTAGACAGATACACACATATACACACACACACTTGGTGGCAGTATTGTACTACCCTGACCCATTGAGTCAAGCTCAAAGCCCTAAGGACATTATAAAGAAATGAATGGATGCTGATCGCTTAGAGAGAAGTGTCCCTGACCATGTTAGAATGTGAGGCTTTGCTTACCGTTTAGCGAGTAATCAAAATTGCTGTTTTAAACCCTAGTGTGTTGCATACCAACAAACCATGTTTGGGCATCACAGGCAAGTTCCAACATTCAAATCAATCTCCAAAAATGCTGAATAGGTATATAAAAAGCATAAAAGCACTAAAACCACACACACACGAGCACACACACGTGCACACACACGCGCACACACACTAACTTTTACGATGCTAACAGGAAAACACAGAGAGGACATGACCTCTCAAAATAACTACAGCCATCAGCAAAGCTGAGCTGGGAACGTTCATCTGCAGCTGTGTGTGCGTTATGCTGTTTGCTTTAAACAGTAGCATATGTGTGTCAGGGCAGGAATAATATGTGCTGTAGCAAACTGTAAATAAAATACAGTGTTGATACGGGAAGCTTATGCGTCCAACTTAATTACAGGAAGTAGCATATGTTATAAGTGTTTACACAAGCATTCTATCTTGCGTCATTAAAGACAGATTCGCCCACTAGCTCCACTCTCTGGTTAAGACTGCTGAGATAGATTTCAAAGTCCTTTGGTCAGTCAAACTCACAGTGTAGGACACTTTTAGTGCAAATTCTGCAAAATTGTCACATTAACTACATTTCCAACCAAGGATATTTAGCGAAAAAAGCTTTACTGCATCAAATTAAAGCTGATGGAAATGCAAATTATAACACTTTAATTATGCAATTAAAGTGTCGACATATATTTTTCCATTTAACTCTAAAGCATAAACTCTATGTTGATACTTCAAATGTTGCGAAAAACTGGACTGGAATCACCTTTTGTCTAAAAAAAATTGGCATTAACGCAAAAATATAGCGTCACATGACAGAATTTACCCCAATTGTTAGCCTGTGTTAATCATGACGACAAGGTATACATCCTTGAAAGCCAATTTACTGTATGTGATTATGGATTGATTTTAACGGCATAGCACAGATTCGATGCTGCAAACATGACAATTCCAGAGTGCCAACACAAATATCTTGTAGTCCAGAGTTGTGGCAGTAGGGACACAACGTTGCGTTCCCTCCATCAGGTAACAGAGTTTACAAATATAACCAGGACATTCCCTATCTGTCACTCACTCAACGATGTGTCGATGTAGTGACACTAGGGGTCCCTATAAAAAATGGCACAACTAGCTGAACTGTGTTACTTGAACTGGCGGTGCGAGGTGGGCAGACTACTGTGGATTTTGAGTGGAAATACGTCCCATGGTCTTGCCGAGCCTTGTCGGAAGTATGTCATGTGGAGAAGTCCCATGGTAGGTCCTACCCAATGGGGAGGAGTTTCTACAAACATAGTGACTGGGGCAGATGGGCCTCTGTCACGAGGAGCGTGAGGTCCGAGAGCCAAGTCTGGGTGGGCCAGTAGGGTGCTACTAGGACGACCTGCATCCTCCCTTACCTTGCACAGGGTCTGTGCAAGTAGGCTCACTGGGTAAAACACATAATTACATAGTGCAGGGGGCCAGCTGTATGCCAGCACATTTGTAACGATGGGTGCCTCGGTCAGGGCGTACCAAAACATGCAGTGGGAGGATTTCCAGGGAGCAAACAGGTCTACACGCGCCTGCCCGAATCGACTCCAAATCAGCTGGACCAGCTAAGGGTGGAGTCTCCACTCTCCCCTGTGGGTAACCTATCGTGGCAGCGCGTCCGCTGCGGTGTTGAGGCGGCCATTCATTTGTTCTCTGTGTGCTTGTCGATGACAGATGCATGATACAAGATATTTGTGTTGGCACTCCTGTAATTGTCATGATGCCGATGTGTTTGCAGCATCGGATCTGTGCAGTTATGCCATTAAGACCAATCCATAACAGTGCAAGTAATGCTTCACGTACAATAAATTGGCTTTCAAGGATGTATACCTTGTCATCATGATTAACACAGGCTAACGATTGGGGTAAATTCTGCCATGTGACACTATATTTTTGCATTAATATCTATTTTCTAAACAAAGAAACTGGTTTCAACTGGTTTCCAAAACAGTTTTTTTGCCTCATTTGAATTATCTGCATAGAGTTTATGTGCTAGAGTTAAATGGAAAAATTTTATGACACTTGTGAAATTTTAGCGATAATTTGCGTTTCCATCAGCTATATCGGTAAACTTTTTGATGCGCTATACTTTTTGACGCCAAAAAACCCTTGGATGGAAACGTAGTTAATGCAAGGCTGTAGGTGGTAATTACAGGTGATTTGTACTCCATCCTGCTAAATGTGTGGAAACGCTCAATTATAAGTACACTGCAGCAAACAGAAAGCCTCTTCACTGCAGGACCATTAATGCAGACACAGCCCATCTCTGTGTGTGAACACTTCAGCCTCTATCATGAATAATATCATCATTAATCATCTTTTCTCCTTGCAGACGGGGCTGTCCGTTATTGAGAGCCTGAGTAATTTGGAATTGATTCTACCCACCTCTGAATACTAAACATACAGCATTTGTTGATATGGTGTACATTGTACTAACAAAAAAATAGAGGAAGAAATAGAGTGATCAAAAAGGAGATGGAGAAAAAGAGAGAGAGAGAACTGAAGATAAGAAAGCATATGGCTGCCTTTTGTTGCAGTACTGAAGAGGATGAACAATACGAGTAGGTCTGTGTACTAAAGAGGGAGGAAAGGGAGAAAGAGAGACCACATCCTTTCTCTGTTCTGCAGGATCTGAGCTTCTAGAATTAAGCAAGATTGGTGTGTTATTGAAACGCTTTTAAGCACAAATCCCTCTCTCTTCCCCTCTGACCACATTTACTACCACGACAGCATTTTGTGGCATCAAAGAACGAGCAAAACTCTTATTTTGGTTTTGAAAAAGCCATAGACCTTAGTCAGACTAGATGCTATGTTGAATTTGATGTGACCACAAACGAGGTTGTGAAGGCAATATGTTGTATTGTCTATGTTCTGGTTATTGATGTATTATTGTTGAGCTCTAGTTTGAAGCGCAAGACTGCTTTGGTGGTTTTTCTTGTCTTTAGAGACTGACTAAAGAATAAGCCAATAGCATTCGAGTACTGAATGTGAAGGAGCATATCATTGGTTTCAAACTCTGAACAAATACGCACTTCACTGAACCAGACGAGTCGATTGTTTGAGTGAACGAGATGTGAAGTCTTGTTCATGAACGAACTGAATGTTCTGGTACACTTGTTCTTGAACTGAATTAATCGCTGCATTCCAAATGGGATAAATCACCCTCCGAATGACACTTTAAAGGGAGAACAATTATGATAGTCATGCTGTAAGATCACTTCAAACAGAATTTCCAATAATAATGATTCAAAAAGTGAGTTACGAATTACCCTTATTTTTGAGCCCCACACCTTTTAGCCATTCATAGCTCTCACAATGGATGATAAAGTCTTCGAAGGGAATAGGGCATAGAGATAATCACTTCTCAGTGAAATGCAATTAATCGCTCAGTCATCTCATTCGTGAACAAAGGTCTGCTGACTGACTGAACGAGAGGAAAAATGTCTTTGTTCAGTTCGGCATGTGAGTCAATTGCATCCAACAAGGAATGCGCCAACACAAGTTTTTGAGTATGCACAAAATATAACCCCAAATTTATGAATGTGTAAAAATGACTGAAGACCATACAGATAAATTGACATGAATTACGAATGGAAATGTTGTGCTTTGGTGCACAGTGTAAGATATGTAGGCTTTTCATGAACATTTTCATTTTCTTAAGCCCAGCATTTGACAAAAAGTAGGAAAAATAAGACCTAACATTTGATGTGAAAGGAGTTATGGTGTGTAAACTGTTTTTAAAGTGTTTTCAAACATTTGTAAACATACAAATTCCATTTGTGTTGCTTTGTCCTGCTTTAGACTGACAAAACTGCGAGCCAATAGCATTAGAGTGCTGGCTGTGAGGAGCATATCATTGGATTCACACACTGAACAAATTCACCCCTCACTGGTTCATTCGAGACATCTCATTCGTGAACGAAATGCATGAATCAGTCATTTCATTCATGAATGAGGATCCGCCGACTGGCTGAACATTCAGTTTGGCAATCTTGTTCAACAAGGGGCAGGATTAATAATGAATAAACATGAGTGTTGACCACTCATTACAATGAGTCATTATCATTTTTTAGGCTAGTATTGTATCCTTTTTTGAGCAGCTATAAAGTTGATCAGCAGTCCACAATGTGATAGATATGCTTTTTTATAATTTGTGGGGGAAACGCTTGTGATGCTTAAACACACTGCAGTACTGAAGTCTCTTTGTAGAATTGTAGATGCGCAAATATTAATAAAAGATAATACGATTTGTTCCGGGCTCACTGCCTCCTCCACGGCCGGCTTGCTCCTGTCCACCCGGGGAGGAGTGGAAGACATCTGCCAGAGGGTGGAGGAGTGGTCGAGGACCAGGTGATGGCACATCTGGTAACTGGTGAGCTAATTTTTCTCTCTCCACTCTCTCACTGTCGCTCCGCCTTGCCTCGAAGGGTGGGTGTAAGCCAGTCCCTTGCCTGAGGCAAATTAGGGAGGAGTGTGACAAGGAGGAGGATAAATGCAGTCGGATGCGGCAGTTCGGGAGAGAGAGAGAGCCACATGCAGCAGCCATGTGTGCATTTGTGTTTGTGTCTTTTTGTTTAAGCTTTCATTAAATATTACTTTGACTGTTCAGCTGGTTCCTGCCTGCTCCTTTACTATTTTAACCCCCATGTTACAACGAGTTAAAGAGGATTATCTTCACAATGAGGCGTATACCTGGGATAAGGTACCTATTGCTGCCGCTTCGAACATTAGTGGCATGGGGACTGATGACGTCAATGATCCAGGGTCTGTTATGCCCTTTAGGAATGTACTGGGCTTCTCCAATTCCGGATTACGTGCAGGATCCCGCAATTACAGCAGACTGGTTGACAATTCAACCAACAGTGACTTCACATTGGACTGTGACTCTAGTGCTCCTATATCAAACTCTTATTTTAGGATGACGAACTCAACCAAAAAGACCCCAGGGAAGAAGAAATTTCAAAGAGGGTCTAGGCCACCAAAAAAGCCAACAATGCCCGTGGACGCAGAGCTTCTCATGGAGATGGTAATCAACATTTTTTCTAAAGTACTGTCTGATGACCAGATCAGAGTTTTGTCAAAAGGATTATAATTTGTTCTTACATGTGGTGTAAATGCTTTTGGCCTTAAAGTAGAATTGTTCAAATATTTCAGGAAAATTAAAGTTTTGACTAATGTTTCCCAACCTACCACACCTTTTAGACCTAAATGTACATTTTGTCCAAATGTTTCTTGCCATTCCAGTCAAACCTTTTATCAAATGGTGGATTAAGATGTCATGAAAACGCATACATCTTCACGCTCTAAATTTCCTCACAATTTATTGGCTAGTGAAAAAAAAAATCTTTAAATGAACTGACGAATGACTCCAATATCATTATTAAACCTGTGGATAAGGGAGGGGCCTTAGTGGTTCAAAATATGGAAATATACTGTCAACAGATCATCTCACAATTAAAAAATACCAGATTTTTCAAAAAACTTCTAAATGACCCTAACAAAACTTATCAGTCTGGAGGTATTTTCTTTTTGGAATAAAGGATGGATATCTCAGACTGAGATTGAGTTCCTATATTGCCAGCACCCTATCAGGCCTGTTTTCTACACCCTCCCAAAGATTCACAAAAGACTAATTGATCCTCCAGGTCGTCCAAGTGTGGCTCAAACAAATGCTCTTCTGTCTCTTCTGTTGATTTTTGTTATTAAACCTTTTGTTTATTCGTTACAGCATATAGTAGTGATTTGATGGATTTCATTAATAAAATATCAGATGTACAGTACATGGTTTAACTGAGACATCTTCGTTACTCACATTAGACATCACTCCTTTGTATATGAATATCTCTCATGAGGGGGGACTTCGTGTGCAAAATCATTATCTTTCTGGTCGAGGAGATGAGATTCCACTTTCAGAATTTCTAATAGATTTGGCTTCACATGTTTTTAAATATAATTATTTTAGTTTTGATGATGATTTGTATTTACAATTAAGTGGGACAGCAATGGGATCGATTTTTTGCCCCTAATTATACTAATTTATTTGTTTGTTTTTTTTAGCATTGTTATGTGTTTAACAGTGATATTAATAACTTCCATTTATTCATTTTGAAATGGTATAGATACATTGATGACGTATTTTGTATTTTTGTGGGGGATCTTAGCAAAATTCATGATTTTGTAAAACTTCTAAATGGTTTTGTGGAGAAATTGGAATTCAATTTGGAAGTGAGTTCAATACGTGTCCATTTTGTTGACGTGTGTTCAGAAAAATTAAGGTAGTCTCATTACTACTTTATTTACAAAAGACACTGACTGGAATACTCTTTTGCTTGCGTCCAGTTTTCACCCTATTCCTCTGAAAAAGGACATTTTATAGATTGAGGAGAATGTCACTCTGATTCAGATTTTACTGATAAGTCAGAGATAATGAAAAACAAATTTCTTCAATGGGGTTACCCGTCTGACTGGATTAAAGAAGCGTTTAGGACAGCTCTTCATAAAACAAGCTCTGATTTACAAATACAAATAAAACAAATACAAAGAAAGAAAAAAAAAATACTTTTACTACTACACATTCAACGTATATCTTATCGTTTAAGATCCATTTTCAAAAAACACTGGCATTTGCTAACATCTGATCCAGAGCTAAATGCTTTATTCCAGCAACCTCCTCTTATTATGTTTACATGGGCAAAAAGTTTTAAAATAATTTAGTCCATGCCCAATTCCGCAGTGAGGTTTCCACACCATCTCAGAGACTGTTTAGTCCAATCCCAAATGAGAACTATCAATGTGGTAATTGTGCACAGTGCAATAATACTTTTGGATCATCCTTTTTTTGTCATCCACAAACTGGTAAAAAGGTATTCAATTAACTCTGTTGTAACTGTTCCTTTACCCATGTTGTGTATTTAATTAATTGTCCTTGTCGTCTTGGATACGTGGGTGACAATGAAATGAAAACAATGAATCGGTGAATATAAGATTTCAATCAGGCAAAAAGATCTAAATTACCCTATTGCAGCTAATTTTGTTAAATTCAATCATGATGTCTCCTCTTTGCGTTTTTTGGCATCGAGAGTGTTAAGTTGCCACCAAGAGGAGGCAACATTGAATGGATTTTACAGAGATGTGAGATTTATTGCATCTACACACTTAAAAACTTATCACCAATGGGACTTAATGATGACTTAATTATATTTACTCAGGTACATTTACTTGAGTAACTTTTTTGGGAAAATTGTACTTTTAGAGTAGGTTTAAAAGTGAGTACTTTTTACTCTCACTCAAGTAAATTTCTAATGATTTCTTTGTACATTTACTTCTTTGCAATGTGTGGCATTACTGTCGTTACATTACTGGGTTTAATTTGAATTAACCCTCTGGGGTCGATGGAAGCGCCGGCGTGTCCTGCTGGATTTTTTCGTCATTACAGTGGAAACAACATCAAATTCTCAGTCATTTTAGGGAATACAGATAAGTGTAAGACATAATTAGAGACTATAAAGTGTCTACTTGTATATGTGTACACTCACAATAACAACAAAACCTTGTCCTTTTGTAAAATAAAGAAAATAAAAGGGTGAGCTTTCAGCAGTCTCTGTGTTCGCGAGCATATATCTGAAACATATCATAAAAATGAACTGAAACTCTGCGAATACTTATCATCACACAAACATGAAACATATGTCTAAAGAAAGCTTAAAATGTCAACTTTTAAATAAAACAATTCAAATTTAAAACAAATATTCTCCTGCAATGTAATCGGTATGAAACAAAACAATTTCTCCTGGCTCAGCTAATTACCCCTAATGTGACACCCACGGGCAGAGGGCGCTATTCATATGGTAATGTTCTGAGGCGATCAATGCACAGTTCA
The DNA here is from genome assembly GCF_025860055.1 of Xyrauchen texanus. Taxonomy (NCBI): domain Eukaryota; kingdom Metazoa; phylum Chordata; class Actinopteri; order Cypriniformes; family Catostomidae; genus Xyrauchen; species Xyrauchen texanus. Next base: position 20,252,163 of record NC_068277.1, on the reverse strand, counting down.
TTCACTTTTCTGCGTATTTTGAAGATCGCAGGTTTCACAGGCAAGGAAACTTCTGGATAGTGACGAAGAGTTACAATTTTCCTCAGAAGAAGAGCGGGACTCCGATGAACGTTTGCATTTTGAAGAGAGACTTGATCCAGCCGAGGATACAATTTCGGATGAGTAAGTCATTTAGTTTTACTTACATATTAGTTGACATGCTATTTTATATAAACATGTACATATTTTATTCCAGGATTCAGAGTATTGAAATTTGAAATATGTCCTAATAGGCAAGTTTTAGTTACATTTAAATGCTGTTTCGGCTAAAGCAGGCATTTAAATTGTATGATGAATGTTTAGATTATATTTTAACTAGTGTTTATGCTGCCTCATTATCATCAACAAAGCTTGTGCTTGCAAATATGTGACCGATCACGGAAAGTAGGGACACAAGTCGGTTTTGGGGCATTTTGAGTTATTCACAGATTCTGAAAGTGTAGTCTCCAAGCTTTCCAACGATTTGTAACACATGGAAATCTGACAATATTTGGAGAAGTTGTGGCCATTTGAAGGTAGGCACTCAAAAAAGCTAAAAGGGGAGAAAACGGCCTCAAAAGATTGTGCAGTTCTCACCTCTCTCTGCTGCTGGGAGTGACAATAGGGCTCATTTACATCTCATTTAGATAAGCCATACCCCTGTAAAGCTCCCCCTGTAAACATGGACTAAACATGAGATAACGTGATGCGTGTTCTTAGAATGAACAAAAACGACAAACTTTGATGTTTATGGAAACTCACCCCATAAGAAACAGAAAAGTATTCTTGCAGATCTCGTTGCCTCCAATGAAATAAGTCGTTCGGGCACACTTTCTCTTTGTCGGGTCTTCTTTGTGGATGTAACCATCTCCGAAGTTTGCACTGTGCGTCTGTTTGCCTCTAAATGTCCAATAATTCGCATGACGCCAGTCCGATACATTCTTCCTCGTCTTCATCTTCGGCTCAGTTGTAGATTAGGGATATTATTCAGTCTTATCATGCCACTTTCATCGTCGCTCAGATCGTCTTCAGAATCAGTGAACGCTTGTTCATAAGCATCCGGCTTGTCGAAGAAGTACTTCAAAACATTTTCGTTGTAACGGCCACGGTTCAGCTCGTCTCGCGACATTCTTTGCGGCGTCCATCTTCATTGAATTTTGATATCAGATAGAGCCGGCTAGAGCTGCATAATAAGTAGCCACGCTGTTAGGGGCGGGGCAAAAGCGCCGGCGGCTATTCAGTACGGAAATACACACAGACAATGACACGCCCCTACTGCATGCTAGAATCTCCGAAAAACAAGCCGATTTCAACCTCAAAATGTACGCTTTTAAATATACCAATACTGTTATCTCAAACATGGAGAGGCTTCTTCATGATCTCAACTAACAGATTCTGCAAAAAAGCGGAAATCACCAATTTTGGAAAAAAACACTTGTTTCTCATTTTGCTCACAAGTTGTGCTGCCGACTTGTGTCACTGGTTTCCGTGACGGGTCACATATGTGTTCAGGTTAAATTAGTAAAATGTACTTTAAATATGCCCATATTAGAAAATCAGTGTATTATAATGATTTCTGAAGGATCGTGTTACACTGAAGACTGCAGTAATGATGCTGAAAATTCAGCTTTATCACAAATTGCATTTTACGATATATTCAAATAGAAAACTGTTCTTTTAAATTGTTAAATTGATATTGTTAAGTTCACAATTGTTTTTACTGTATTTTGGATCAAATAAATGCAGCCTTGGTGAGCAGAAGAGACTTCTTTTAAATGGTAGTGTACAATCAATATTCATGATAGTTCACGCCTCCTCGAATTTGACCTTTCTAACACTAAAAGTATCTTACAAAAGTTAAATTACTATATAGTTTTGTATGAATGAGAGATCAGGATGGTTTTCACATAATTTTGTAGCAAAAACTCCAGTTCTCAAAAGGCTTGTGGAAAAATGTTTAGTATGTGATATATGGCCTTATTTCAATTATAAAAACAAAATTCTTCAAAAAACCATGCATTAACATTATTTTCTCAAAAATACAAACATCTACACACGTTGCTCACATATTATTGTAACCCAGTTTGTGCTGAATACAGTGTTATCAGACTTTAGCCATTAATGTATTTTTAAGCAACTGAAAAAAGCACAAATGTCAAGGCATGTCAAAACTTATCCAGGGCCCAAAACACCCTCAGACCCCAGAGGGTTAATGTGTAATTTATTGAGAGATTATTGAATGGTCTTTTACGAGAATGGAAGTTCAAAGCTGCGTGCGATGAGTCATGAGACTGTAACCCAAGTCATCAGTGTCATCAGTGCAGCGGCATCAAACTCGTTCAAATTCGTTCTCCACACAGTGAAGAAAATATTAGTTTTGTCATGCAATACCTTAATTTAACACCAAGACAAGCTGATATTTCAAGATCAAAGGTCACAGCTCCAACTTCAGGCAGCACGCTGAGGTAATTTTTGGCTCTAATTCTAAGGCGGGCTTTTCTGTGTAATGAATTCAGGGTGATTCTGTAACTGGGCTCTAATGACATCAGTTATTAAGTGTAAATATTTTTAAATTAGTGCAGAAATATATCAGTGTCATAAGCAGTATTTATGCATTTACTCCACGCCCTCATGGGGGTACTGGAAACTATCGCAACTACTTCAGGCGGATTAACTGTAAAAATCCATGTAAACATCCAAATTGAGCATAAATCACTGCCATTCACGTGATCGAGAACTGGAGATGGCATTTCTTCCGTGCACGTGTTAGATGTTCGGGCGCAAGGCAATCGTGGCGATGAGAGTGGCTGTGTCTGCTATCGTTCTTTCATTAACTATTTCCTATATAAAGAATGGCAGTTAGTGCACTATATCTCAGCAGTAAGTGAACAAAATGAGTGAATTCAGATGAGAGTCTCGGAGCTCTGGGGCTGGTGCAGAAAAGTCACATATGAAATTTTATAATACTTGGACATTATTTGTTATTCTTATTAAATAATATATTAATACAATAAATCTTCATTTTGTTTGTTCATTTTTAATATATACGGTGTGTTAATATAAAGAGTAAAAAAATTTGATCAAATAAAGAGTACAGTTTAAAATGTATCTGTATGTTTTGTCACTAAATGTTATTATGTTATTTTAATCAAGTAATGATTTGTCAAAAAGTAATGTAATACATTCAGCATCAAATAAAACATTGCAGGAGTGAAGGAAGCAGTAAATTCCTAGCTCGTACGTCTTCCCCATAGTGGATTGCGGGAAATTAAACGTCATCGAGTGTATTTGAAATTAGAGTGCATTGTGGGTAAGAATGAGTGGGTCACTCAGAATTCAGACACTCCTACAAAATAGCGAAAACTCAAAATAGTGCACTATATAGTGGATAGGGGGTGGTTTCAGACACAGCGAGTGTTCCACGACCGGAGTTGGTGCCCTAAGTTGTTCTCTGCATTTAGAGAGTACTGTATTGTACTGCTGTACAGAACTAACAATCTAAATACTTACGACACTGAAAACTGTAACTACACAGAAATAAGAATCCACAAAGGACTTTAAAAGCTATGAAATACCGAAAGAAGGCATTATATTTCAGCATTATATATATAATGTCCTTGTGGGACATTTTCACGTTTTCACTTTAATAATTACTAGAATTGTTTCCAAATCTCTCTTCTTATTGACAAATTCATTCAGATCTGACAAGAGCCCTTAAAGGGTTAGTTCATTCAAAAATTACAATTCTCATTATTTACTCACCCTCATGCAACCCCTGATGTGTATAACTTTCTTCTGCTGAACTTAAATGAAGATTGCTAGAAGAATGTCTCAGCTCTGTAGGTCCATTCAATGCAAGTGAATGGATGGCAACATTTTAAAGCTAAACAAACATAAATCACCATAAAATAATCCATGAGACTCTAGTGGTTAAATCAGTATCTTCAGAAGCGATGTGATAGGTGTGGATGAAAAACAGAGAAACAGATCACTTTCACATTCTTCTTGTGTTTTTGGTGATTCACATTCTTCTCTGCAAATTGCCCCTGCTGTGTAGCAAAAAAATGACAATTATTGATCTGTTTCTCTCCCACACCATATCACTTCTGAAGACATGGATTAAACTACTGGAGTTTTATGGATTACTTTTATACTGCCTTTATACTGTTTTTGAGCATCAAAAATGTTGGCCTACAGAGCTAAAATATTCTTTTAAAAATCTGAATTTGTGTTCTGCAGAAGTATATATATATATATATATAAACATTCACTGAAAGTAAATAGTGACTCAGGCAAACTTTATGTCTAATATCTCCTTATTGTGTTGGTAGAAAGAAAGTCATATGGGTTTGGAACAACATAATGGTGAATGATGACAGAATGTACATTAATAATAATAATTCTGTAGTACATGTTCAATGTGTATTATGGAATGGAATATAGGGGAGTAAACATCTATTATGTCATTTGTGAAAGTAACTAGTTACTCACTACTTGAGTACTCTTTTAATTGGATACTTTCTTACTCTTACTCAAGTAATTACTTATGTTAGTACTTTTACTTCTACTTGAGTAATTATGTTTTTGAACTAATTTAAAAGACTCGAGTCACTGAGAAGAATCACCACCACTGCTTCTACTGTTTTGCTCAATACAATTTGTGAAACGAAGGAATTTTGAAGCTTTGTCATCTCATCTTCATGTACCCTGAAATCAACCCAATGCAGCCAAATTGCTGACAAGTGGTATCACCATCAGATATTTCTATAATTCCTGTTGACTGTATTACATCACTTACAACTAAAAATACATCTAGCTTTTGGTGCCACTCTCTGGACTTTACACCTGGAAAATGGAGCTCACACATGCCAATACATTCAACAACACATCCAACTTCAGTCAAAGACTTTGACCTAATATTACAGAATTCACATTGTGATCAGTCTTTATACACCTCCGCAGAGCGGTATAATAAGCACAAAAACGTAACTATGGAACTAAACTTACATCAAAATGGAAAAAAAGACACAAACAATGATTTCTGATTCATCCACGACACACTCACACACATAAACAGTGCTTCCAGCTAAATACGAACAGGCCTGAAGGCATTTTCAGCAAACTTTCAGCTCTTGGGATGTAGGCAGCTTGTACAAATGATTCCACTAGATTAGAGCTTTTGTGTGGCTGCCATGTGCACAAAGCATCCTCTCCAGTTCTTATCTGCTTACAGCTCGTTTGTATAATTGTGAGCATCAAACACTTTGTAAAACTCCTGTATGATCTCAATTAAACTCAAAAGAGTAACAGCATCATTTGAGCTCATCTAAACACAGGAATGTCTTTTCCCTGTAGCATTTATTAATTCATAGACAGTCAGTTTACATTCTTTTTGGACCCTTGACTTGTTTGCCCAGAAGGATTAAAGCAGTTGTTCTGAGCCCTGCTCTCTAGAGAGATTGATAATAATTACGTCTGTGTGAAAGCTTGAGGTGCCCTGGCAATGATAAGCCATTAAGTCTGCAATTAAAAACACAGATTTGAACCACTGCTGCCCAGCCTGTTAGAAAAAAACTTGTGGCTGTGTTTCATACTCTAGTGAATTACCTAGCAAGACAGCATTTTTGTGCACATCATAGGCACATCCAAACACTATATTCCAAATCTAGTGAGCTACTAAACTAGACAGTATTTCTGGGAATCATAGGCATGTTTAAACAGTGGCTGTATTTCAAAATCTTGTAAGTTACCTAACTAAATATCATTTTTGGGCACCATAGGCACATTCGAACACTGAATATTTCTAAACCTCCTAGACAAGATACCTAACAAGATTGCATTTTTTGGCATCATAAGGAATATTCAGGCACTGGCTGTGTTTCAAACTCTAGTGGCTTGCCTACCAAGACAGCATTTTTGGACATTATAGGTACATTCAAACATTGGAACAGTGGAAAAAGTTATGGTGCAATTATATCTCAGTAACAATAATAAAATACATCAATCAGGCAAAGTCCGTTAGGACAAGAAATCTGCTGATGGTGGCTATGGGCTATAGCAAGCAAGTACAGAAGACAAACTCTTTTCATTTGTGTTCATGTGTGCATAATGTTGCACTAGTAGTATGTTCATGTGCTTTATTTTCTTTAGAATAATATAATATACAGTGTCAAGAAAAAATGTAAACCCTTTGCAATTAGCTGGTTTTCTCCATTAATTGTTCATAAAAGGTAATCTCATCTTCATCAAATTCACAAGTATAGACAACACATAATGTAAACTAACAACACACAAACGCTCTGACTGGGTCATTCCAAAAAATGCTATTTTTTTTTTAAGCCATTCTGTAGTGGATTGACTTTGACGTTTAGGGTCTTTTGAGCTTCAGCTGGCACACAGCCACCCTGACATTATCCTGCTCTGTGTTCTTCTCAAACAATTCAACCTTAGTTTTATCAGTTCACAAAACATTTTCCCAGTAGCGTTGTGGAGTTTCGAGATGATCTTTGGCAAAATGTAGGCGTGCAGCAATGTTTTTGTTGGAAAGAAGCAGCTTCCTGCGTGGTGTCCTGCCATGAACTGGTTTTATATTTTCGGTATAGTTGAATCATGAACAGAGGTAATAACCAGTTGCAATGATTCCTTCAAGTCTTTAACTGTCACTCTAGGGTTCTTTTTTTTACCTTATTGACCATTCTGTGGTATGATCTTTGAGTCATCCTGGTTGGATGGCCACTTCTAGGGAGAGTAGCCACAGTTCTAAATTGTCTCCATTTATAGACAATTTGTTCCCAACCAAATCAAATTTAATTGTATTCATCCACGTTCAATGCCTTATAAGCGCAAAATATTGCCTCTCATTACTTACACGAGCATCTGTGCTGGGCGAAAGCAAACCGCCACAGCGCACATCAGTGTGTTCCAGAGATAGAGCCTGAGCTCTGACTGTGACAGCGTAGAGCGAATCTTGCATGATTCAGTCGAGCTTTACTCGATATTGCGGCAACCAGAGTAGACCATAAAACATTTGTGACCTATTTGTATTCTCCTGAGAATCTTCTACTTTAACACACTATATTGAGGAGGTCGAACCTCTCAAACTAATGAGGTAGAGACAATAGTGTGCCACATATTAACACCAATTTCAAGTTTTTTTTTTTAAATATACCTCATCATCCAAACTCAAATGTTTTACTGAAGTAACACTAACTGGTAACTGGTATAGATATAAATGAAATCGGTTAGGGCAAATATATAAGACTTCATTTTTATTATCAATAATTATTTTGTCATCATTCACTCACCTTTATTTTGATCCAAACCCATAGAACTTTCATCCATGATTCATTAATTTGTTTATGGAAAAAGTTGCAATGAAAGTGAATGATGACTGAGTTTAATCTAACTAACATCTCCTTTTGTACTCCATGGAATTATTAACTGTGAAAGCTGTAGTTCTATCGGGAAGACAAGCAGGCTTGAGTGAAGTTTGAGATGCCATTTATTTGATCGATGTAAAACGGTAATGTCTCTCTCTTTTTGGTGTAGGCCCCGTCCGGCAGTCCGAGGGAGTTGTACCCGGAACCGTCATGTCCTGCCGGAGATAGGAGGCAGGGGCGAGGAGCCTACCCCCTTGCGGGACAGGGCTCAACTGGTGGTGGTGGGGTGGTGGAGGTTGCAGTGTTAGCACACTGAAACAGCAATGTGATAGATTGTGAGCGGACTTATAAAGCGATGGCTTACGTGCGATTGGCTAGGAATTACCCAGCTAATGATGTGATGATGTACACCTGCTGGTACGCTCCGCTTCCATTTAAAGGTTTCTAAACGTTTTTAGACTATTTGTTTTTCATAACAAATACTGTTTATTTTTTAGAAAGACTATCTAACTTAGCCTAACCAGAGTAATGTGGAGCTATCCACTGTCTGACCTGTGCTTATTATTACAAATGTCACTATTCAAAAATGGAGAACAATGGTAAACTTTCATGTAGGCAAGTGTAATTTAGAATGTTTAAAGGGGTTAAAATCAGGACTTCCATGGACAAAAGATTGACAAAGTTTTCCTCCTGTTCTATCCTACTCCTGTTCTAACTGGCCATGTCTGCCTTCAGATATTCTAAAGGTGACTTGAATCAGGCTTGTGTCCTGCTGAACTCATACCATTCTTGTTCAAATAAAATGTCAAAAACAAATCCATGCAGTTACAGTCTCTAGATAGTTTTATAACTTTTTGTGGGGTGGTGGATTTTGGCTAGTAAAAATGCTGAGTACCTAGTGACTTTGGAATTCCACTAGCCACAGTGGGCGGTGAGCCTAAAAGTTAATGTCAAGCACTGATCATAGGTCTTCTGATATCTCTTTTTTGCGAGGCATGGTTCACGTAATGGTTCACGTAAGCAGACGCTCCTTGTAAATAGCAAACTCAAAATGTTTGAGTGCTTTTTATAAGTCAAAGTAGCTCCAACTCATTTCATTAATTAGATGCCAGTTTTGCCAACTCATAACTCTAGTTAGATTTTCTTGACATCATTAGCCTAGGGGTTAACTTTGAATGTTTAATAGGATGTGTTCGGTAAAGACATAAAAGATTATAATCGCATGTTGTAAGCTTAAGCACATTGTGTTTTGACTTTGATGAAGATTAAATCACAATTTGTTACAAATTAATGCCGAAAACCAGCTAATACCATAGGGTTTACATACTTTTTCTTGCCACTGTAATACAATATAATATAATATAATATAATATAATATAATATAATATAATATAATAAAAGAGTAATTGAGGCTTCATCAGACATAAAGTATACACCAAGTCTGAATTTTCAGTATGAAAAACATTTTACAGTAAGCCCTTTTCCACCATCTGGATGAACGATTCTGAGCACGGTGAGAAATGGTTCCAGCAGCATTTCCACTTGAGCACGATTCAGCATGGAATGATTACAAACCATTCTCAGCCCATAGTTTTTGGCATGTTTAGCTAACCGTGCTGGTGGAATGGTTTCAGTACATGGCGATTCAAGATTATCATTTTGCCTGTTCGGCCAGAAGGCCACTTCTCAATGAACTCCTTAACACAGAGTACTAAATTGTAGCGTTTTGTAATGATCTGTCATTTCTTTCATATGGAGGTTAGGTCAATTTGTTTTTGCATGTCATTAATTCATACATCTAAACTTGGCAAAGTATGTAAAAAATAAATAAATAAAAATCGTCTTTGTATCTTGTGTGAATAAACTTTATTTTCAATGTCAACAATATTTTACATTAAAATGGAGCTTCGTGTGAAGAGGCCTTCAGGCCTTGTACTTACAAAGGTTCTCTAACAGCTATATAGGTGTTAAGATGGATGAATTATCACCTGAGTGTCTGCTACCTCTAAACATTTGACTTTTTGTGACCTTTGCTCTCTTACCCCAGTCTGTGATGACCCTTGTCTTTGTAAGGTGTGATGTCCAGGAACGTTTCCTCCCAAGTCTTTGTGATGCCTTCCAGCGCCTGTAAACCAGAGGTCAGTGTAAGGCTTTGTAATGTTAGCACTAATCCTTTCAGACACATTCCATCTCAGCACTGAATGTCACCTTGTATTATAGCTACAGGCGCATCCATCAGCCTCGTGAGGACATTAATTGACTAGTGATAGGGAAAAAACATTGATCTGTGCCTCTACAAAGTTTCCCCCTAAATAAACATCAGAGACGGGATCTTTTTAGAAATGCCAGCTGTGCAGAGAAATGCGCCAATGACACTTCTACTTTGCACTCTATCTGTCTTTTCTTTCTCTCTCTTTGTAGGGGACTTCTAAGTGAACTGATCTGTGCTTTAGGGGGTTATGAGGGTTTTGCTCAGCCGTTACTGCTCTCGAACCAAAGCGATGTTTTTGTAACCTCTGCGAGTGCAGAGTGTCTGGGAATCTCCCTGGACTGAGAACGAGAGTAAGAGGGAGATAGGGAGGGAGGGGGAGTAGAGCAATATAGCCTCCCACAGTCTGACAGGCGGACAGAGCTGCTCTCCATTGCAGGGGCTGTAAAGGCTGCTCTGAAGGAAATTAAGCGCAAGGCTCATTTCCCCTGCGGCCGACACACATGACCTGCAACTGTAGCCTGGGGACAGATGCCTCCAGCAGCACCGTGCTCATACTGTACTACACTTATACTAAACAGAGCCCAGAAAAATGTCCTTTTAAATCTAAAAAAGGATTATAAACCATTTAACTCTTAGTTTTAGATTCAAATCTGACTGTAGGAATAACCCTAGAGCAGTCTAATAACTCTTTGTGCTAATTTACCATACGTTCAATCTGATCGGCTAATGAAAAACATCTGCACACTAAAAAGTTTCTCAGACTGGGGCTCTCTGCTGTGATTCTCTGCTGGGGCAGTCTGACAACAGGATATCACTCAGAGGATTTCATCTTTGACCTTCGAAACCTGATCTCTGACACCAAGCCTCTTGACAGTGACTCTCCTCATCTCTTTAACATATCAAGCCTCTGAGGATCTTACATGCTATGAGAAGTGCAGAAAGGATTGGACGTTGATGAACCTACAGTCTTTCCAACAAAGAGGAAAGAATCTTATATAGAAAATCTTCAAGAATTGTTTTTTTCTCTAGTTTTTTATAAAATCATGTAATGGTGCTTTAAAGGAATATTCTGGGTTCAATCAAAGTTAAGCTCAATCGATGCTTAAAATAATGAGGTATAATGTTGATAACCACAAATATTTCTTTCGACTTGTCCCTACTTTTCTTAAAAACATCTGGGATGCTGTGAGGCACTTTCAATGGAAGCAAATGGAGCCAATCTGTAAATGTTAAAATACTCACCATTTCAAAAGTATAGCCACAAGACATAAACAATATGTGTCTTAACATGATTTTAGTTTGATAAAATTGCTTACTATCTGTGGCAGCGGGGGCATGGTCATGCGTCCATCCAGAGAGAGCGAAAGCGGTAAAGGCGCTTACACCTCAGCAACATTATGTTTAACACCTGTCTCTAATTCCAGAGAGCATAGGGAGAGCGGCATATAAACTGCCACGGGGATATTCACAATTACCCCGTGGTGTTTTTTCGGGGAAATTTCTTTTCAGGGAATAAACCATAGAGTGGAGTGGATTTTGGGGACTAATGAGCCTGAATTCAGAAATGTATTAAAGGGAATATGTGTGGATCGGTGCTGCAACAAAGCAACGAGATATGAAATGCGATGCTCTGGTAGGCAGGCAGAAATGGGGCCACCTTCGTCAGCTCCAAGTCAGGATGGCCCCGGCAGCCCCTCTCATCCTCAGGGGATTTCCTGAAGGGGATTTCCCTTTGGAGCAGTCACAAGACGAAACCCTCAAACACGCCTTCGATCAAGTGAGAGTGATCGATGGTCAACAACTCCGGCCGAATGTTGCACATTCATATCACTATTTCAGAATTATAAACGAGCGGTTGAATAGAGTGATGCAAGACACTCAAACAACGGAAGATAAAACCCAGTTTTTAATACTGCGGAGCCGGTGGGTGTTCCAGGCAGCTCTTATAATCCCATGGCGGGTCATCTAGGGGAAAGAAAAACACTGAACCGACTAATAGCCCGTTTCTATTGACCGGGCATTGGCGGCGATGTTCGGCTTACCGTGAATGTCAGCTGGTGAACCCACCGACCAACCCAAAAGTGCCATAGTGCCCCCTTCCGCTGATCGAGGTCCCCATCGAGAGAATTGGCATGGATCTCATTGGGCCATTAGAGCAGTCAACATGCGGACATTGATTTGTATTTGTCCAAGTGGACTATGCAATGCGATATCTGGAAGCAGTGCCTCTGCGCAGCATCTCAACAACCTTTATGTCACGGACACTACGCGAGCTTTATGAATTATTGGGCATTTTCGCACAAGTCAATTCGCACCAGCGTTTACAATCCACAAACAGATGGCCTGGTGGAGCGATTTAATAAGACCCTTAAAAATTAATTTAATAAATTTTAATAAATTTGTGCACAAGGATGCTAGTAATTGGGACAAATAGCTTGATCCCCTGTTATTTGCAGTATGAGAGGTCCTGCAAGCCTCCACGGGGTTTTCCCCATTCAAGCTGCTGTATGGCTGGCACTGCGTGGCATGCTTGATATCATATGCGAAGCTTGGGAGGAGGGACCTTCAGCCAGTAAGAACGAAATTCAATAGGTTCTTGATATTAGAGCAAAACTCCACACCTTGGAGCAACTAACACAGGAGAATTTGCTCCAAGCTCAAGAACGACAGCGCCGACTGTATAACAGGGGAACTTGGCTGCAGGAATTTGCGCCGGGAGATAAGGTACTCATATTACTACCCACATCAAGCTCCAAATAAAGGACCCTTTGAGGTCACTCCATGAGTGGGGGAACTCGATTATGAGGTAAAAAAAAAACGATAGAGAATTTATCACCTCAACCTCCTGAAGTTGGCTACGGGAGTTCCGGAGAGGGCGGAACTCAGGACGGAGGTAAACATAAACTTGCAGAGGTTGCCAAACTACATCAAGAATTTGCAAATGTGTCTTCCCCTCTACTGGGTCACATGAACCTCATCCAGCACTATTAAAGGAGTAATAGAGGAATCCCACAGTGACTTGTCCAGCCCGGTTGTTCTGGTTCCTAAGAGCGACTGGACTGTACGGTTCTGTGTGGATTATAGAAAAGTCAACGCGGTGTCTAAATTTGATGCCTACTCAATGCCTCTTATTGATGAGTTGCTCGATCGGTTAGGCAGTGCTCGATTTTACTCGACACTGGATTTTACAAAGGGTTATTGGGAGATACCCTTGACACCAATATCCCATGAAAAAAATGGCCTTCTCCACACCGTTCGAATAACACCAATCTGTGACAATTCCCTTCGGTTTGTTTGGGGCTCCGGTCACATTTCAGCACCTCATGGACCGAATCCATAGACCGCATCCGGCTTACGCAGCTGCCTATATGGATGACTTCATCATTCATAGTAATGATTGTTAGGGCCAAGATGCAGCATCTGAGGGCAGTTGGGCAGGGCTCACAGCAAATCCTAAGAAGTGCGTGATTAGGTGGGTGGAGGTACAGTCTCTGGGGTTCCACTTAGTCCAAGACCGAAAAGGGGGTGAGACAGTTCTTGGCACTGGCTGGCTATTATAGGAAATTTGTGCATAACTATTCGGATGTCACCGGCCTGCTGACTGATCTAACTAAAAAGGGAGCCCCAGACCTGTGCGTGAGGCCACTTTTACATGCACCTATTTTCTCTCTCCCTATTGTATTGCAGATGGACGCTTCAGACAGGGGGCTGGGGGCCGTTATCTCACAGGTGGTAGAGGGGGAGGAGTGCCTGGTGCTATACATGAGCCACAAGCTCTCATTGAGGAAAACAACGTCCCTGTGCCCTACTTCCCTCATACTGTGTGACTCCCTTACACTAACCTTTTCTGTGTAAAGTTATATGGAATTTTACAACCTTGTTGTCATGACAACCCAACATGCAAACACTAATTCCACTAAAACTAAGATTTTAAACTTAAATTAGAGTTTTTAATAGAAGATTTAATGTATGTGCTTTTATAAAATTATAAGATTCATATTTCTGCCTTTAAACCCTAATTTGTTTTTGCCCCATTCACTTTCTTCCAACAACTTATTCCATTGTAAGTGCCTCACAGTAACCTCAATTTTTGCTTTTTTCTTAAAGAAAAGGAGGAACAAGTCGAAATAATTTTTTATGATAATTAACATTATGCCACAAATGCTATCGATTGAGCTTAACTTGTATTGAACCCGGAATATTCCTTTAAAGGGCCAAGAAATCAACATGCTGATCTGAAGAACCTATAATGTAATATTAAGTATGTTTAAATATCCAAAGAACTACACAGTAAACTGAAGAACCCTATAGAGTGAAAAATGGTTCTAATAGGATTTTTTATATAAAAGTATATAATTGAAGAGCCTTTATTTTGAAGAGTTAATGGAAAAAATAAGTGAAGAACTAGAATCTGACAGCTAAAAAGAAGCCCTGTCCGCAAATGGATGGCACTAAATATAGGTATAAACAAGATATAATATGTTTTGTGATCACTTAATCACTTACTCACCAGACATGTAATCATTTCACCAAAACAAGGGCTTTAAATGAATTATGGCTTTAAAAACAAATGTACAATCTTAAATACATACACATTTAAAAGACTTCACAAAACATTTTCAGTATACCTTTCATTTCAACACAGTGGCACATTTCATCTAAAGCATTAGCAGAAATGATCCTAAGTCCCTGAGGCCAAGTCAAGTCTCAAGTCTTAGAGGTGGAGTCCAAGTCAAGTCTCAATTGTTTGGTCACAATCTAAGTCAATTCTTAGTTCTTTTTTTGGGCAAAAAAATGTATTGCCTTGTTTATTTACATGCAGACTCGAGTTTCCATCTCTGAGCATTCACATTCGAACAGGGCCATAACCACCATACTTTTTATATGTTTGGATACACAAACCCTTCATTATTCAGTATAGTAGTCAACCAATAAGAGTAATTTATGGTTGGTTCTTAATTATTACATTTGGTCCCCTCTAACTTGATTATGTGGTTAGATCCTTGCAAGTCAGTCCATTCAAAAATGTAATTAAATAACAGTAAGCATTGAACCATCACCTTTGCTCCAACGTGCTATTTTAATTGACTTTTTTTTGCTATATCACTATGAAGTAACACACTGTATGTATGTAGTCACGAAATCAGAGACACTCTCCTCAAATTAATCCAATCACAAGTGGTCACAGGAGAGATATTTGAGAAGCACACTAATACCAAGAGTAAACGCAATCTGTCTTGGCTGATACGGTGATCATATCACCCGAGACAGATTTAAAAACCAGGTGAATAAAGATAGAATTAAATTAATGAATGAAATTAACCACGAGAGAGAGAGAGAGAGAGAGAGAGAGAGAGAGAGAGAGAGAGAGAGAGAGTTCTGAATAGGGATAGAGAGAAAGGAATATAAAACCTGTTCTATGGAGAGCTCTTTGCTGGCAGCTCCTGATATGTCACTGATGCACTCAGTATGATGGTCCAAACCCAGAGCCACAATCTTCTCAAGAGTGAAGTCTGCACTGTTTGGATCAAATGACTGCTGCACCTCATGTCTTATTTGATCCCAGTGCCTAAAATAAACAGACAAGCATTTGAAGATTCAATCAAAGATGCTTTGACACAGACACAAGATTCTGAGTTTATATTAGGTGGATAAAAATTTGTCTCAAAGCAATTTTATAAGCCTTTTGGTAGAAAAGACTGAATGTGGTATTTAATTCATGAAAATATCAGGTAGATGCATAAACTAAAACTATAGTCTATTTGTGTTGCCTTTTGAGAAAAACAGTACGCTATGATGTTTAGTCACAAATGAATGGTCGTGTTGATAGTCAGATTTTGACATAATAAACAGGTGTGTCAGCCAGTGACAGTGAAAGGACTGAATTCTCCCATGTGACATCCCAGAGCCATGATGTACAGCTTGTTGTCTTCTCTCACAGAAATACACTGAGACTTTCATGATTAGTGGTTGACCGATATGGTTTTTTTAATGGCCGATGCGATATCCAGAAAACAGGGTGGCCGACTATATTATAGTAAAAACATAAATAATACACATTCATCTGTACTCTGAAAAATTTCCTCTGGTCTGGTGAAACAAAAATTGAACTTTTTGGCCATTATTACCATCGTTATGTTTGGAGGAAAAAGGGTGAGGCTTGCAAGCCGAACAACAACATCCAAACCGTGAAACATGGGGGTGGCAGCATCATGTTGTGGGAGTGCTCTGCTGCAGGAGGGACTGGTGCAAACTAGATGGCATTATGAGGAAGGAAAGTTATGAGGAAATATTGAAGCAACATCTCAAGACATTGACCATGATGTTAAAGCTTGTTCGCAAATGGGTATTCCAAGTGGACCATGACCACAAGCATACCTCCAAAGCTGGGACAAAATGGCTTACGGATATCAAAGTCAAGTTATTGGAGTGGCCACCACAAAGCCCTGACCTCAATCCAATAGACACTTTCTGGGCAGAACTGAAAAAGCATGTGCAAGCAAGGAGGCCTAAAAACCTGACATAGTTACACCAGTTCTGTCTGGAGGAATGGGCTAAAATTCCAGCAACTTATTGTGATAAGCTTGTGGAAGGCTCAATTTATTGTGATAAGCTTGTGGAAGGCAAACCAAAATGTTTGACCCAAGTTAAACAATTTAAAGGCAATGCTACCAAATACTAACAACATTTATGTACAGCTCTGACCCACTGGGAATGTTAAAAAAGAAATAAAAGCAATTATTCTGACATTTCACATTCTTAAAATAAAGTAGTGATCCTAACTGACCTAAGACAAAAAAATTTTTTCTATGATTAAATGTCAGGAATTGTGAAAAACTGAGTTTAAATGTATCTGGCTAAGATGTATATAAACTTCTGACTGTTTACTCAATACTTCAACTTTGTAAAAAAAAAGAAAAAAAAAGAAAGAAATAATAATAATTTATTGTACTTTAAATTGAAGATAGCAACTTCTTCTGATTTCTGTTTAGTTATCAAATATTTGTAATTTATTTGCACATGAAGAAGTTGTAAATATATTATGAAGAAGGAAATAACAGTACCCACAGTAGTCCTGGAACCATGGATGGCATGTCCATGTTAGCAATTGCATTATCTAAAAAAATTCAGAATCAAACCAATTGTACATACAGAGCATAGTGAATAAGACATTTACTTATAGCACACATGAAGCGCTTATATTTTGAAGTTGCATTCACACACTCGTGCGTGAGCAGCAGAAATCTACCGACAGTTTAAACGGCTTGGATTGCCTGCTTGGATTGTTGGGGACTGACCATCGTGATTTGTGAATCGGAGGAACTGTTGATCTTGATTCTGAAGTTTTGATTCTGGCAGATAAAATTCGCACTTCAGAGGAAGATAATTAGATAGGCTCGATGGGAAGAAAAAGCTGAATTTTCGTGATGTTCATGAATAACATCCGTTTAAACAAGATATCTGCATATTTGCAAACAGTATGTAATAGAAGTTTTATTAATATTTGCCTTTTATCATTAGAATGTTTTTTTAAGGGAACTGTTGAGGAGAGGAAGAATGAAACAGGTGAGCACTTTAACATTATGATTCAAACACATCTGCCACGGCTCTGATATGCGGACCGTTTAAATGAGACTGTGTTGTACACCGGTATATTATTGTAGTAACACAATGATGCATAACAACAAAACTACCCATAACTGGTCATTTACATGTCTCAGTCGCTTCACATGCAAGCAGGCGATTTTCGGTGCCCTCAAGAATCAAATCGGCCAAACGGGAAAAATTGACATAATATAGGCAGATTTATTAGCCTCTAAAATATACAGGTCCACCACTATTCTGTACATCTTGTCCACAACAAAACACAACACCATTCTTTTAAAAACTTTCTGCCAATGACTAGCCCCCCTGAGATCAGACCTGAGCATTCTGGAATGGGATCTCTAAGAGTGCCTGTTTTTATATCCCTCTTTTCTTTTCTTTTCTTTTCTTTTCTTTTCTTTTCTTTTCTTTTCTTTTCTTTTCTTTTCATCTCCTTTCTGTTGGTCAAGGACTTCAGAGGCGGCCAGTGAGAGATGCTAACAGGGAACTTTCAGAGGGTTACATCAGTGTGATTAGCAGACTTTCATAAGGGACCATGAGTCCTGTCTCTGCGGTCTCGGCCAAGGCTGTTGAAGCATGCCTGATTGGGGCCGAAATGTTTTTGTTTTATGTTTCTCTCGACAGGGCTAGCACCAGAGCGTACAAATGCTTTGAGTGACAGAAAAGAGAGGCGATGAGCTGTTACTGAGTGCTGGGTGTAAGGGTGTGGGATAGCAGCTGATCATAGAATAGCTATGCACAATGATACTAGCCAAAGGGAGCACTGGTGCTTTTCCCATCTTTGCAAATATACAAAGACTTTCTGTCATTATCAGGCTGGGCAATTTAAGCTGCAGTGCTAGATAATGACAAAGGTGACATAATTCATGACAGTTTTACAGGATTGCATCCACTCGAATACCCATCTCACTCCTGTTGCTAGACCTATCTGTCTGCCCATGTGTCTTCTCACCTTCTAAATGCCCTTTTCCCATTTCCGGGTTTGAAACACTGACGTAAACTATATTATTATTTTAAATTAATGTCGGGGTTATATAACCCAAAGAATAATGTCATAAATTTACAAAGAATAATACAAATATTGATAATATATATATAAAAAATGTGTTTGCCCCTAAACAAGGTGGAAAAGCATCAGTCTGTGAAAAGTGTGCACTGGTTAATTGCTCTGATTAACATTTTTTATTGATTAATATAGATAACAAAGATAAGCAAAACAAATACACACTGAATCAACATTTAACCCCCACTCTCACCCCTCCCTACCCCAATCCCCAACCAACTCCACCCTAACCCTTAACAACATCATTGTGGTCACACATGATTATAGACACACAAAAACAAAAAACAAAAAATAAGATAAATCACAAACATTTAAAACTAAACTTCTCTCTCCACTGCCCCTTCCCGAGAGCCCTCAAAAAATGCCAGATAGCTGCCCCATTTCCCATCAAACAAGTACCAATTCCCTAGCCTTCTACATGATGCTTCCTCGAAAGCTGCCTCCCTCCTCATCTCCATGCACCATTCTTGAAATGAGGGTGCTCAGAATTCCATCCCCTTAAAACAATTTGTCTGCCAATCATAACACTCTTTAGTACCCAATTTTTTATGTGTTTATGCGCTATATTGATGACCGCCCCATCGCCTAAAATACAGAGTTTGGGGCAAAAAATATTTTGAGTGCCCAATACATTACACATAAAAATCTGAACCTTCAACCAAAATTATTTTAGTTGTGTCTCCATCTTCTGATTGGCATCACCAGCAGGTGGGTGTGTCTTTAAGACCAAGCCTATACAATCTAGAGGAGGTCCAATAGAATCAATGTAAAATCTTGAATTGCATAAGGCGCACCCTTGCATCTCTAGATACAGACTTGACATGTTTTTGAATCCTAACCGACACTCCCTCCTCCAAATTTAAATCTTTCTCCCATAATCTCTTGACAGAAGTTAAAGCTTCGTCTCCCAAATGCTGAATTAGCAGGGAGTAATACATTGATGTCTCATGACCTTTTCCAAAAGCAGTCATCACCACTCCCAGAGTATCTATCTGCTGCTTTAGGGAGGTGTATGCCACTCCCAAAAATAGTACAGAACAGATGGCGCAGCTGTAAATACCTAAAGACTGAGATCTGGGAATCCCAAAATGTTGAACAAAATTTTCAAAGGATCTCAACAGTCCATTCTCATATAGGTCACCGAGTGTATTAACCTCCCTTACAATCCACTCTGACCAGCAGAAAGGGGACTTATTAATACATAATTTTTAGTTCAGCCATATGCTTGAGGCAACATTTAAATAAATGTCAGAATTAAACACTCTGGACACTTTTGTCCATACTGAGTGCAAATGCGAGATAACAGGCTGTAACCACCGATTAGTTTGATACAAAGGCTTTGCAATGACGAAATAGGGGCAAGAACTTCCTGTTCAATAAAAAACAGGGAGGGGCTCTCTCAGGTGGAAGCGACCAATGAGCCAAATGTCTAAGAACAAAAGCATAATAATAAAACTAAATCTTGGGTAGGCCTAGCCCACCTTTGTCAATCGGCCTATGCAACTTACAGAAATGTTATATAGGATGTTTACCATTCCAAATAAAGCACTTCACTATGCTATCAAATTGCTTGAAATAAGAGAGGGAGATATCTATAGGGAGAGACTGTAGCAGGTAGTTGAATTTTGGAATACTATTCATTTTGATAACATTACCCTTCCCAATCATAGATAAATGTAATGAAGCCCACCGGCCCACATTGCTCGAAAACCTTTTAATTAAAGGGTCAAAATTAATTCTAACAAAATCACACACATTTTCTGGGAATAAAATACCCAAATACTTAATATCCTGTTTGAGCCACTGGAAGTCACCCAGCTGAAAAGCCATTACTGGACAGTATGCTGTCAGAGCCAAAGCTTCGGGTTTAGACCAATTAACTCTGTATCCAGAGAAATTAGAAAAGGAATTAATAATCCTGGGGAGGCAAGGCATTGATCTAGTAGGGTCGGAGAAGAATAATGAAATATCATCTGCAGAAAGCAAAAGCTTATGTGCCACACCTCCCGCCACCACCCCTGGAAAATCATCATCCTTTCTTATAGTGGCAGCTAATGGTTCCAGGGCAAGACAGAACAATAATAGAAAAGAGGGCAACCCAGTCGGGTGCCCTTATCCAGAGTAAAATAATCTGAAATGAATCCATTCGTTTGTACTGCCACTACCGGGTGTATATAAAGTAAATTAATCCAACCAATAAAAGTATTCCCAAACCCATACTTTTCTAAAATCTTAAAAAGATAATCCCATTCTACCATATTAAAAGCCTTTTCTAAGTCAAGTGAGATGACCACGACCGGAGTCAGATATTTTGCCACTGACCACATGATATTGATGAAAGGCCTGATGTTATCAGAAGAGCTATGGCCCAGAATAAACCCCACCTGATCTATATGAATAAGAAATGTCATAACTTTACTTAATTGGTTAGCCAAAATGTTTTAAATAAATAAAAAAATAAAAAATTAAGGCAAGGCCTTATTTACCTCGCCAAGTTCCTCCAAGGTTATCTCAGAATCAAGAGAATTTTTTGCTCAGCCGTCAGTTTAGGAAGTTCTAATGGTTCCACAAAGTTTCTAATATCCTCATCAGTAGACAGAGATGTGGAACTATAGAGATCAATATAGAATTATTTAAAGCATTATTAATATTAACGGCTGAGGTGAATACTTTACCACCAGCAGATTTCACTGAGGGAATGGTAGAAAAAGACTCTCTTCTGTTTATATACCTAGCCAGAAGATTACCTGCCTTGTCCCCTGACTCAAAGTATGATTGTCTTGGCCTGAATAGCCAAAACTCCACCTTCCAGAACAAAATAGTATTATATCTGTATTTCAATTGAGTCAAATCTCTGAGGCCATCAGATGACATTCAGCACGTCAGCTCTGCCGCTGCACTTTTAATATTAGATTTGTGCTTTGGATTTTTTGGTGAATGCGGCATACTGTATGATCCGGCCCCTAAGAAATGCCTTAAGTGCCTCTCAAGCCACACCCACAGAGGATACTGAGGGCCAGTTGGTCTCCATATAAACATTGATTTCAGCCTTAAACATTTGTTGGAATTCAGGATTTTATGAAAGGGAAACTTTAAAGTGTCAACACCTCTCTCAGGGCCTGATCTGAGACTAACATTTTTCCAATTGAGCAATCAACAACAGGGGGGATTAGATATCAGAAAAAGATATTAGAAAAAGAAATCTATTCTAGAATAAATCTTATGGACTGATGAAAAAAATGCATAGTCCTAACCAGATGGGTTCAAAAGTCTCCAAATATCTGTAAGACCAAGATATTTACACATCCTGTGAAGTGTCAATGTTGCTCTAGGGGGCTTACACATATTTGCTTCACTATGATCAATGACTCAAAAGCTTAAAACCTCCACCCAATATTATTTAATGAGGGGTTCCAATGATCTCTTCAAGATCTATAAAAAAAAATCCCTGATCATCAACGTTAGGTGCGTAAATATTAGTCAAAATAAGACTTTTCCCCTGAATTTCTGCTAAAACAATAATAACTCTTCCTAATTTATCTTTAATCTGTTTGAGACATTTGAATTGTAGATGCTTACTTATCAGTGTATTGACTCCCCTGCTCTTACTTGAGCCAGCACTAAAGAAAACATGTCCACCCCATATCTTCCTAAATTTTTCAGCTTCCTGCGGGGACAGTTAAGTTTCTTGAAGAAACACTACATCATATTTCTTATGCTTAAGAAGAGAAATAACCTTCCTTATTTTTATGGGGTGCCCCAACCCCTTCACATTCCACATGGAGAGAGACAATTCACTCAAATTAACCTTCGACATTTTGACAAAATACAAAAAATACATTGTGTCAAAAACAAAATTATAAAGACCACATTCCAACATTAGTGTAACAATCAAAACTCACACATCCTCCCCAAACCAAACAAACAGAAAAAAGAAAAATGCGCTTATTAACTCCACGCACGACAGCAGCAACAGGCGCCCATCCCTCTAAACTCAAACATGTATGCCTATGAGAGCCCCAGTGACAAATTTGCCATCGGATTGCTCAAAACCGGTGTTTCCATACAACTTTTGTGAGACAGAATTACACAACAAAAGATAATCTATAAAACAAAATCAAGCCAATAGGCGGAATAAACACAAAGAATGTGTAGATTCATCCACATAACTTTCCCGAAGATGTGTTACTCCACAAAACAAACTCCAGCTGCTAAGCGGAACCCTGTGATCTCGCTCGATTTCCAGCTTATGGCCTGTTATGTCAAGCAGATTCGGAAAGAGCCCATCCAGGAATTTCACCATATCCTGACCCTCTTCGGCCTCAGAAATTCCAACAATATTGAAGTCATTCTGCCGGCTACAGTTCTCTAAGTCCTCCAACTTCTCCCAGACACACTCCAATAGCAGATAATTCCCACTCCGATGACTCAAGATAATCTAACCGTTTCGCGACATCTCCCACTCTTGTAACCACCTCTGTGAATTTCGTCTCCATGGCAGCGATAGATCGACATTTAACAGCAAGATCCTCCAAGTCAGCAACGACCTTCGTCAGTATTGCCAACATGTTCAACATTTCTCACCGAATTTCCCTCATATCTCCGACCAAATTGAGTCCCGGGCTCAGGGCCTGCTGCTCGGGGGTGTCAACTTGCAGGTAAGTGTTTTTTAATGTCTCCAGAGCCAGAGGATTTTTAATTTATGTTTATGTATGAATAATGTTATTAATGTTATTATAGACATTAATAATGTTAAAACTAGCAAAGTGTGCAGAGCTTGCCGTTCACATGTCCAAACCTCACATGGCGTTACATGACCATCGTACCTTGGTTAATTTAATTGTGCTGCCTTTGCAATGTCAAATAGCTTTTTCAGAATAGATTTATTTTTTTATCATGTAGCTTTGGTTTGATTTTGAGCACAAAATTTTTATTGTGTATTTTCTTTTCCATGGCATGTCACAACACATTTGGGCTAGTAAAAAGAAATACATGAAATACATTTATTGATTTATTTGGTGATTTAAAGATTAATATATATATATATATATATATATATATATATATATATATATATATATATATATATATATATATATATATATAAAACAGAGTATAATGAACTTCTAACAGCTGTAATAATGCATTAAATCAAAATGAGGCAATAAACAGCATGTAGCAAATATTAAACAAAAAAGCACACAATACAAACCCAAACTCTGTTCACATGGTGTAATATTTATGCTAGCAGCCCAAAGTAATACACAAATGATTGCCTCAAAGAAACATACATACATATTTTTGTAGCGTTTTCGTGTATTGTCTCATGAAACAAACAAAATATGCGAAATGGCATGTCGTTACTTGCAGTACATCAGATTATCCACGACATAAAACCAGCCCCAAAACAAACTAACAAAGATGATGTTGAAATAATCCTCACAGAGCGAAATGAGTTTGTCTCTCACTGCTAGACACTTTGTATATGCGCATGTGCACTGTCTCTTGCGGCAGCCCAAGTCTCTGCCTGAAGAAGAGAAGCGGCAGGCAGTCCGAGATTTTCAGCCACAAGCAAATAAACCCTAACAAATTATCAGTGGTAATTACATTATCAGCACAATAATATTTTGATTTTCATGGTTATCGGCCAATATTTCACAGTTATCTGCCAATAATATATCGGCCGCAAATATATCATGCAACACAAGTGAAAATCAATATATGAAACTAGATCAGTGTTTCCCAATCCTGGTCCATGAGTACCACCAACACTACACATTTTGGTATTTTGTATCCCTATTCTGATATTGGATTTGGAAACACTGAACTAGATCATACAGCAGGCCATTGTTTGTAGGCTTATGTGATGCATATAGTGGGGGATTATAAAATGTAGGTTGTGATAGGATAGCATTGTCCTGGGCTATTTTATTCCCTCTCCAACCCTGCCATCTGCACCTAACTGATGGAATTAACAATTATCAGCCGGACTTCACTGCAGACCTCAGGTCAGCAGCTAAAAAAAGAAAATATCTCTAACACAGAGAAGTTACAAATAGCGATTGTCCGCTGAAGAGCCAACATGAAAGACGACAGTGTCATTTTGTTAGGAACCACTCTTGATAAGTGTGAGAATGACACTTAATTATGCTGATAACACTGGAGAACACTGTGTGTGTGTGTGTGTGTGTGTGTGTGTGTGTGTGTGTGTGTGTGTGTGTGTGTGTCCCACCTCTCTCTCATGGCTGGATTCCTGAGGTCTGTGATCAGCGGGACGATTTTTTTAAACTGCTCGATCCTGCTCTTAGTGAAGTCCACAACATCCCACTGCTTGTCCTGAAACAAAAGAGACACACACTCAGCCATCAGTCTATTATGCTACTTTCTAACAGTCAGCATGCTGGGCAGGCTGATGTGTAAAAGCTGAATGCTGTGCTGTGATGCACTGAACCCCTGTCAGTGGAAGAGCACCCAAAGGGTCTAAATCAAGCAGGTGTTTCTAATCTGCTTAAAGCTAAATGTCATGATAATGAGAAGCTGGTGGGAGGAGAAGCTAATTTAGCTTTAAAGGGTAATTAGTGACACAAAAGAGCTTTTATCACCATTACAAAGAGAAACGATAGAATGAGAGTCTCTGCTGAACCCTAATGAAGTAGCATCAGTGTGTGTGAGAACAGAAGAATATGAGTTAGGGACTGAGGCATCACTGATGCCAATGACTGATGTCTAGATGCGTTGAGGGGTGTGATGGCAGTTTAGTGGTGTCCTGATGCTGGCTGTTAGCTTTTTGTTTAAAGAGACCATATTATGCTTTTTGGGATTTTACCTTTCCTATAGTGTGTAACATAGCTTTTGTGCATGTAAAAAGTCTGCAAAGTTACAAAGTCCATGCAAAAGGGAGTTATTCTCTCCCACAGACAACACTGCTCAAGAACTACACGAAACAGCTGGATCGTAGTCCAGCCATTTCTTCCGTAGAGTATCAAAGTCACTATGTAACACATTTTGCATAATGCCTGCCTAAAGTCTACTTTGGTCTGCCCTCAAACAAATGTAGTTAAAGCAGAGGCCAGGATGAGCTGGGTTAGTGTTATCACCATGTTGAGAAGATGCTGTTTTCTTCAATGCGAATGCAAAACCTCTTTGTTTTGACTTCCAAAGGCAGACAAATTGAGGTATCAGTGGTTAAAATTAATTTTTACCACTATTCCTCAGAAGTACAACCAAAACCAATGCCAGATTTTCAAGTTGGTTACTCCTGAAAGTTGTTCCCACTTTGTTGGGACAATCTGGCGCTTCAGGATCACAACCTGTAATTATGCTTTGTGGATTTATTTGCTACCGAGAGTTCAAATGCTGAGTTTTGTGTTGTAGCTAGTGTACACCCAGTGCACAGCTATAGGCCTCTGTTAACCTGCTAACTAATGTTATAGTGTTGAAATAGATTTCTAATCAGCTGCGGGCCCACTTTTACCTATAATTGTGTAGAATTATGCAGATTGTTTATTGTTCTTACTATCATGAATGGTGATCAAGTGTGGAGATGGATTTATTTTTACAAACTGTAATTTTACATCTGCTATCCAAGGTAGTCATCAGCTAACTAGCTATGTAATGTTATTGTTTTGGTAAGGGTTTACTATTCAGCTGTGGGCCGCCTTTAACCTAAAACTGAGTAACAAGGTCTATCTCAAGAGTCTTAAATAATTATGTAATTACAAGATGTAATGTTATGGCCGCTGTCCACAGTAGTCCATGGCTAACATGCTCACTACCTCTCTAATACACCCGGTAATATCAAACCGGGAGTAAGCCTCTGTTCTCCGTTCATATCTCATGCGAAAAAGGTTTGGCTACACCCATTCCAGCAAAAGATGACAAACTTAGATGCACAGCATATCTTTTACTTGAAGCTTTGTTAGGTTCACAATAATCAACAGTATACTTGTAAGAAAGCTACTAAATTAAAACTTACCTCTATGAAACGTCCTGCTCAAGTCTTGGTTGCGAAGGCGGTTCAGGTCGATCAGCTTGTTCTTCCAAACTTTCATCATTTAAATCATTATCGGACTCAGGCTAGAGCTTGTACAGCAAAAACTGACACCACTGTTACCATAGTTACAGTAGTGTTTACAGCTGCTCAGGAAGACTTGGGAGCTGAAACTTGTTATGGTAAAGGCAGAGCCATATAAAGAGAGAGTTGTGACAACTCCATTGACTCCAATGGAACGTTTTTTTTACAGCAATGGCGGCTCGTAGAGCCTCTCAATAGTTCCCGGAAGTAGCAGCAAACATCGTAGAGATGCATCAGAACAAACCGCTTATGCACGCACTTTTAAAAGGTGAGACGTTTAAAGAATAATATTATCTTATTCTGTATATTATCAGTACATCTAAATAAAAATAACTTGTAAATTAAAACCTTATAGTTGAGTATTACTCATTAAATTAGGAGATAAGGGATGTTATCGGATAACTAACAGATTAGGCAAGGATTGGAGCTGGATAAAGTTAGTAATCGAACACCCTATTAATTGTAAAATCTTTGCAAATACCTCACACATTTTTTTGTTGTTGTAATTTTTATTTATATTTAGATTGCTCCTGCTGACTTGAGCCAACCATTTTTTTCTCCTCTCCATGTCAGTGGGGAAGCCATACATTCAGCACACCTTTCTCTGAGCGATTGGAGCATCCCCATGCAGCACAGCAAACCATGGTGAAGACTATGCAACGACAACATGAAAGAAAGGACACATACAAAATGCTTGGCTTGCTATTTAATTTATTATAAATGTATTCATGAATTGCTGTAAATAGTTATTGCATTTATTTGAATAAAAATACAAAAAAAGTAATATCGTAATATATTATTACAATTTAAAATAACTGTTTTCTATTTTAATGTATTTTAAAATGTAATTTACTCCTGTGATGCCAAGCTGAATTTTCAGCCTCATTACTTTTGAACGGCAGTTTATATACGAGTATGCTTAAGTTGTTTTAAAGCTGAATATATTGTGTATATGAATAAGTATTGTAAGAATTATACATTAGAATTGTAAACAATAAGCTTCATTTCACTAAATTTTACATTTACGTAACTGCTGCTAATAGTTAATAGTTCATTGACCCATTGTGCGGTGCGAGCTGGAAATCACCTGTCACCAGCCTGTCTCTGTACTATCTGAAAAGTCATAAATATGACATTAGTTACCATGAGATTAGTGAAAACAATGAACATGAGGTAACATAAAAAGGCAACAGAAACCCTAGCCTGATATAAGTTGAGGCAAATAACGGTAGCTGAACACTAATCCTCAAATATTAGCTGATTTGATCTTTAAAAAACAACATCGCTGTAACAACATACTCATGCTACATACATATGTCGGTGTGTTACATAAATATATAAAATAAATGCATTTATTGACTACTAATTACCAGAAATCGCAGTTCTGTCACTCTACTCTAACAGTTTGGAATGACCGCAAAAGCACTTCCTGGAACTATCTGAAGTCTACGTGAATCACGTGACGATCACGCATTTAGAACTTCCGTTGTCGCAACTCTCTCTTTATGTGGCTCTGGGTAAAGGGCATTACATTTCTGACACACGCTCTAGGTTGACCAATCACAACAAACTAGGCCAGCTGACCAATTAGAGCACATTGGCCTTTTCGGAAAGGGGGCTTTAAAGAGGCAGGAGGTAAATCATAGCGTTTCGGCCAGAGTATGAAGAGAGGGAAAAGCAATGTACAGTGTGAGAAAAATTGTGTTTTTTGAACATTAAAGCATGTAAACCTATTCTAGTAGACCCCCAAAATAAAATGATGAACCTGTAAATTAGCAAAATATGTTCTCCCCTTGTCTCCCCAATTTGGAATGCCCAATTCCCTATGCACTCTTAAGTCCTTGAGGTGGCATAGTGACTCGGAGGAAGAATCTCAGTTGCCTCCACGAATTTGCGCATCTTATCTCATAGCTTGTTGACCGTATTACCGCTTGTGAAGACTTCACGCTATTCTCCATGGCATCCACGCACAACTCACCACGTGGCCCACCGAGAGCGAGAACCACACTTTATAGTGACCACGAGGAGGTTACCCCATGTGACTCAACCCTCCCTAGCAACCGGGCCAATTTGGTTGTTTAGGAGACCTAGCTGGATTCACTCAGCATGCCCTGGATTCAAACTTGCGACTCCAGGGGTGGGCTACCCAGGCCCCCATAATATGGGCCCTTTAAATATGTGTGCATTTGAGGGCCTCTATAAGGCCTTTGTACTCAAACTTGAGTTCACAAGACTTGAAACAATCTACCTCACATCTATTTTAGTGTACGACGAAAGACACCATGACTCATAAACATATTCAGTGCACATTCAGATGGTAATTTAAAAATGTGACTCTAGCAAACAAACTTTAATTTCTCAGCTTGACCCTTGAATTTACTAAAGGTAAGTACCAAAGACATAATGCATAATATTTTGGCTTGCCTTGAACTCTCTGTTGAGTTTGTGGAGTCTCTTGAACTTAGTCTGTGCAGTGTTCTCCATGACCTTGGTCTGTAGAGATGTCAATTGCCCACCCTTCCACTCATCCCACAGAGCTTCCCACTGCTGGGCAATCTCCCATACCTGCTGCAGGTAATCCAGATCCTACATACACACAAACATTTTGAAGTTGCCAGCCAATTATAACTTCAAACAGCCAAAACAAAAATATAAGAAATAAATAAAATGATTAAAATCACAACATGTATTTAAATATATTAGGACTGGGATATTTAACATGTTAATTTCTGCAAAACATATTTGACCATTTAATGCATAGAAAAAAAATGCAATTCATTCAGTATCCTTGTTTTTTTTACAAGAAAATGAAAAATGAAAACTTCTGTAAATTAAACTTCAGCAGTCAATTTTTTTTAATGCACTGGCAATGTACACTTAAGATTATTTTGCCAATAATGCTTGATATGAATTGAATCTGCCCATATTATTAAAAAAAGCCACTGGAAAACGGGAGAAGATTTTGCCAAATTTTAATTACAGCATGTTCGCTGATTCTATAGCACATATAGTTATATTTTTATCAGAGATTTTTATATGTAGAAATGTGTCTAATTTAACTCTGTGTCTAAAAAAACGAAACATTTTTACATAAATATTTCAATATTTAAAATAAACGATGATTAACGAACTTATTTCAAGTTCTTTGAGACAAAGTATAAAATAGATATATTTATGATTAGTTTAATGTTTGTTGTAATGTATCCTGTGCCATAATTAATCGCAATTAATCACAGAAAACTTTGTGATTAATACTAAAAAATATATATACATTTCGAATCACAGCTCTAATATATATTTATCATTAATATGTATTTCACATGATTAAAAAAAATACAGAAAACCTGTTTCTCCTATTCTATCCTCTCATAACCCTTGATTTTTTTCTCTGTCCTCTGTTCTCTAAAAATACATTCGAAGAGGACAAAGCAATCCAAAGAACATAAAAAAAACCTTTTAACAAAACAATACTGGAGTCAGACAAAAAAATGCTGATAGACAGAATAAGACATGGTCTGCTGAATAAAGCAGTTTATGCAACATTGTCTTTCAGTTAACCAAATGCTTAGATGTCCTTGTTGCTCTCATTTTCTGAGTCAACCTCTGTGTCACAATGCTTTTTGCAACTCCATCTTTGCATGTGAACTCTGGTCTGTGAGAGTGAAAACTTTCTGTCAAATCTCAATGAAGTTGGCAAGGATAGCCCCATAACTATCACTTAAAGAAATAATTTGCCCAAAATTAATAAAATATCTCATGATTTACTCTTTCTCATGTTGTTCTAAAACCATATGACTTTCTTTCTTGTAATGTAGAACACAAAAGCAGATGTTTTAATAAATATCACAGTCCATCTTTTCAATATAACGGCAGTGGATAGTGCCTCAATTTTAAGCTTAAAAAAGGACCCAAAAGTATCATGAAAGTTGTCCATACGGCTTACACGTCATATTCCAAGTGTTCAGAAAGCATATGATAATGCATACGTTCTGATGAGAAACAACCCGAAACATAAGTAATTTTTCAGTGAAAATCTTGACAGCTGTTGCACATTCATGAGTGCTATGAAAGAAGCTCATTCACAGTGGCACATGTGTTCAGGTGAAAACTTGAGATGTTTTTATGTTAAACGAATCAAGTTAAACATGTATTGTATGTCGTAATTTAACGTTAGCCCTCAGAAGACTTGAAATATAACGCACGAGTCACGTGGACTACTTTTATGATACTTTTGATTATTTTACCTTTTTTAAGTTAGGCACTATCAACTATCAGAAATCTAGGGGTAACCATTGATGATGAGCTAAATTTCACAGACCACATCTCAAAGACTGCAAGATCATGTAGATTTACACTCTACAATATCAGGAAGATAAGACCCTTCCTCTCTGTACATGCCACACAACTGCTCGTTCAGTCACTTGTCATAACTAGACTGGACTACTGTAACGCTCTCATTGCAGGCCTTCCTGCATGTGCTATTAGACCTCTCCAAATGATCCAGAATGCAGCAGCACGTCTGGTCTTTAATTAACCTAAGAGAGGTTCATTCTCTCCACTGGCTGCCGGTTCATGCACGTACTAAATTCAAGGACCTGATGCTGGCATACAAAACAGTCACTGGGTCTGCTCCAGCATACCTAAAAACATTTATGCAGAGCTACGTTCCCACCAGAAGCCTGCGGTCGGCTAAGGAACATCGCCTTGTCGTACCAAAACAAAGAGGCACCAAAACACTTTCCCAGACTTTCAGTTTCATCATACTACGCTGGTGGAATGACCTTCCCAACTCAATCCGTGAAGCTGACTCACTCTTTATCTTCAAAAAACGGCTAAAAACACATCTTTTCCAAAAGCATTAACCAGTCACTAAAAAAATAAAAAAATAAAAATAATAAAAATAATTATTTACAATTGTTTCACTTAAATCTGTTTTGTATACTATTCTGATGATAGTGAAACTTTGTAGTATGGCACTTTTCGTACCACTGTCTCCTTAAGATGATTCACTTATGTTTTCCTCTTTTGTAAGTCACTTCGGATAAAAGTGTCTGCCAAATGAATAAATATAAATGTAACTGCCATTGTATTGAAAAGATGGAACAGAATATTCATAAAGATTTCTCCTTTTGTGTTCTGCAAAAGAATGAATGTCATACAGGTTTGGAATGACATGAGGGTGAGTAAATCAAGAAATAATTTACATTTTAACATTAGCTAGCCACACTGTTTAACTGGTACACAAGTCATTTGTTGCTGCTAATGGCCATGTTCACGTAAGCCAGAACTGCTCATTTTCATCCAGAATTCATCCTGATTTTCATAATTACATCCTGGCTTGCAAGAAGAATATTTGTGCTGAATCTGCACAGATTTGGCTTACATGAATTACCCCAGATTATGACTAGTGATTTGACAACATTACCCCATTATATGCTGGGATAGCAGGTGTTCATTTCAAACCCCTCTGGCAGTGAATAAGCACCTTCTCTAAAGTGAGGATGTCTTTGGAGGTGGGCTGTTCAATTTTAAATATATTGCATCCGTGACATATGCTTTCCTCCTCTTCTTTAAGAGCCTCCAACTGAGCATGCAGCACTGACACCTGCTGCAGTGCAGAATCTGGTGTCACCCCACTGCCAAAGGGACCTGTACACATGCACACACAAATAAGACCATACACATAAAGACAAAGGCATAAAAAGAACACACAAATACTCACAGATGCACATACACATGGTTAATTATTTTAAAATGGCACATGTCGTACTTATTTCCCCAGAGAACAGCTTGGCTCTTTCTAAAAGCTCAAATAATCCCTATTGGACAGAATGTTTGCGATGTGAGCATGTTTCCCTCAATGTGCAAGTAATGTAGTTTCACATTTGGGGCTCAGTGGGTCAGTAGGTCTCTTTCCTCAGCAGCATGAGAGTTCTGGCTCAGACCCAGTTCCTCTCACAGGCCCGGACTCCCATGGTCCACGCGCGCTTGCGACGGCTTTGATTTATAAAATATTTGATCTTTTCAAAAGCACCTCATTCAATTCAGGATGGCAATACACAGTGAACAGTAACACAAAGCAACACACTCGCACAAACACCAGTAGGCTGCTATCTGCCCTGAGTGAAGCCTTTGGGGAGATGTTTACAGGCACGGCTGTTTATGTCTGTCAGCATTTATAATGGATTCCATCAAACACAGTTGTTAAATAACACACATCTCTACCTATTACAAAACAAACATTTACACAATTCTGTATTAAGGTAAACCATTAAGCGGTTTCTGAGGATCCATTAGGGATCTTGTGTCAATATTTTTGTAAAGTCTGATTTTGATACTGAAGCATTTAGCACATGCTGAAGTGAGTCGCCAGAGCATAACAAATTCAGGAGCATGCGTGTTAAGAGGTTTGATGATGCCCAATCTCTTTTTTTCTCTTTCTCTATCCTTTGTGCCTGACTAAAATGTAAAGAAAATCCAATTAGGAAATGTTCAAATGTGCTACATTTTTTATATATCAGCCTCTGAGAGTTTAACCAATCATACACGTTTAATTGGCTCTGCGCTGAAAAACCCAATGTAGTATTTTTCCTCAGAGTTCAGATCTGAGCGGGAAAGTCACACTGGGTCCGTGGAGAGCAGGAGATGAGATTTTGAAGGGGCACCTTGGCAGGGACCAGTATTGTGTTTGGACTGAATGAGTGTGATATTATTGAAACTGTCTCTCTCTCCTGAATACAAATTTCTCTGCACAAAAAGCTGCTTCCTGGCCTCATTAACCTGAAGGAGCCTTCCATTGTTTGCAGGAACAATCCAAACAATCCTGCCATCCTCAACAAGTTACAGCTGCCGCCCACGTTCGGAAATGCATGGGTTGTGGGAAATAATGATCACGTGTTGACTCAATGCAATGGTTTTGTGTTAATCGCATTTGCTAAACTCCAACTTTGTCTAAATCAAGATGGAAGGTTTTGGATTCACACTGGGAGGAGAAGAAGAGAGGAGGAAAAAACACAAAAAAGAAATACAAGAGATCAAACTGAAAAACACTTCACAGAGCTATCAAGGATCACACGTTACCGCAAACACAATGAAAATGTGATGAGAGAGAAAGTGAGCAAAGAAGTGCAGAAAAGGGGAGAATGATAGAGGAACGAAGGAAAAGTAGGATGAGAACTCTGTCTTCTTTGATAAAGTTTGGCATGATGTGACTTTGTTCGTGAAGAGAGGTGGCAGCAGAAGATAGTAAAAATTACTTTTCAATTTTTTTTTTTAATAGAACAGAGAATAAACAGTACAGAGACACAAGCAGGAGGTGGAGCAGCAGTACCGACAATAAAAGAGAGAAAGAGAGAGAGAGAAACAGGGAGGTAGAGAGGCTGAGTGCTCAGTCAAGGGCAGGATATCAGCGTGACGGTCACTTCTGCTGTAGGTGAGGCTTCATGGCGTCTGAAACATTATCTCAAGGCTAATTGGTTGTGATGTGCCATGGGGCGTGTGGGAGGTTGATGGCTCTAACAGCACATAACACCACACAGAACACCCACAGTCCCAGCACGCAAAGACCTGTGGTGCCACCCATGTAGTGAACTGACCTACAGAAAAAGAGTCATGCTGGGATGTGAAGCTCACAGTGGGCACTGAGACAGCAATGGCCCTAAACCTACTGGCTGTGTGCGTGTGTTTGTTCACCAGCATTGTTGAAGCTCTGTAGGGCAGACTGCGTCTTCTTCTTAAACTCCTCCGAGGAGAGGATCAGACTGCTCTTCATCATGTCTTTGTGTTTCTTCAACATAATGTCACTGTCAATCACAACCTGCTGGAACCACACCCACTCTCCATTCAGAGCCTCCAGCAACTCCAACACCTACAGAGAGAGAGGCAGAGAAAGTGACAGCTAAGGCAAATAAAAGTTAACTCACATATGGAATGAAGGCAAGAGATGAAAGTGTATTTAGGAAAAATATTTGACTAGGACAGCCGAGGGAGTGTGTGTGTACGTGTGTGTGTGTGTGAGTGAGTGCAGGCATGTGCGTGTGTGTGTGTGCGACACTCACAGCAGGTTCGACGATAACCTCATATTTCTCAAGGATGGCAAACTGCTCATGGATGGGTGGAATCTGACTTTCAATCTTACTTAGATCTGCCTGCAGAGTTTCCAGCAGTTTTAGACTCACTACCAGCTCCTCTAGAGTCTGTGGAGGCTGAGACACCCTGAAAAGACACATACAGAGTTGTCGACTCTTTGAGTACGGTGAATATTTCATGCTTTTTCTTATTGAACTAAACACAGTAACACACTACAAACAGAGCTAGCCACATACAGACCCTCTGTTCCAAAATGTAGCAACATTTTTAGAACTTGACTACTGGGGTGTTCTGGGTGGTGGCTAAGTGGTTGCCGCCAGGCCCAAGTTAAGAGAGATCACTAAGGGCATTTTCAGACCTGTAGCTTGTTTGATTTGTTCCGAAACCGGGGCTAAAATTGTTACATAGATTTTTTTCTTCTCCCCAATTTGGAATACACAATTCCCAATGCACTCTAAGTCCTTGTGGTGGCGTAGTGACTAGCCTCAATCCGAGTGGTGGAGGACAAATCTCAGTTGCCTCCGTGTCTGAGACTGTCAATCCGTGTATCTCATCATGTGGCTTGTTGAGCGCGTTACCATGGAGACATAGTGAATGTGGAGGCTTCGCGC
Organism: Xyrauchen texanus; assembly: GCF_025860055.1. NCBI lineage: Eukaryota > Metazoa > Chordata > Actinopteri > Cypriniformes > Catostomidae > Xyrauchen > Xyrauchen texanus. Next base: position 20,217,113 of record NC_068277.1, on the reverse strand, counting down.
TATTCTCCGTGGTATCCACGCACAACTCACCACATGCCCCACCATCCGTTTACCAATCATAATTTTCGCATTATTTCTGCTTTGAAAATTGCCTTTTCTCATGGTCAGAGTGCTTACCCTCCTCCTCCCCCCCTCTCTGTCACACACACACGCACACACAAACAGCAGAGTGAAGCCACGTTAAAAAAAAAATTGCCTCTGTCAAAATATGCTGACAATGTCTTCCCTCTGTTTTGCTGCTATTCGAAAGTGATCGTACGGAATTGTAAAACAGCTACAATTTGTTGTTACCAGCGCTTCTAATCAGTTTCTTATGAGTAGTGCCCAACTGATTTATCTAGCCTTTCCCAGATATAATGGAATCGGTGTATATGTTTACCGATATGTGCAGACAAGGAAACTTTTTTCAGAACATGTAATGCAGAAAACAATGCTTTAGAATTGGTGTCATAACCTAGTTTGTCCAGCAGAGCACACTCTGTCTCCACTGTTTACAGAGCTGAGCTGACAGTGGTTCTGCAGACAGGGCAGAGTTAAGCAGTGTGCAGTTAAGCGGTGTCTTCATGGTAAGTTGCTAACTAGTTTGTGAAATACATACTGGAAAGTTAATAAACAATAACCCCATCATTTTCCTTTTTCAATATAACTAACGTTAACCCTGCCCCTGACAACCATTTCACTCATGTTTATCACATCTGTTTGCTATGTTAGCCAGTTATAGTTTGTCAGAGCATCTTTTTGCATCTCAGCAGACAATGGTGCAGTGGTGGATTATGTCAGTTGAGTGTTGATTTCACACTATGTTTTAATTAATTGGTGAGATGCAATGCTGGAAAGTAAATGAAGTCCATCATTTGCTCTCCGTGACAACAAGCATATAGCTAACTAGCTAACCACGTAGCAACTTTCATTGCTTGTCAGCTGAGTGGAAGCTGTGTCAACATGTATTCACAAAACTGTTTTGTTCAGGATTCACAGTTTGGTACCCCCTTCAACCGAACAATTCCAGTCATTGGATTTACAAAATATAATATTTAAAAGTCTGGTTTTCCACCGTTGAAAGTTTCCCCTGAACTTGTATAGCAGAATACGGTTTAACACCGCTGTCCCTGTTTATCTCTTGACTCTGCAGGTGTAAATGTTTCTTGTTTTACAACCTGCCCCTAATTGACTGGCAGTATTAAAATAGTCAGCATTTGACTGATACCACTGATGTTTTTTTTAGCTATTTATTTTATTTTTATTTATTCTTTATTAAATGGTCAGCAACTGACTGATCCTAAACATACAGTACTGATTTTTATTTCAAAATGTATTTATTTTTTATTTAAATGGTCAGCAACGGACTGATCCTAAACATTCAGTACAGATTTGTTTTTTAGCTATTAATTGTATTTTTATATATTCTTTATTTTAATGATCAGCCTTTGACTGATACTAAACATACATTACTTATTTTTATTTAGCTATTTATTGTATTTTTATTTATTGTTTATTTAAATGGTCAGCAACTGACTGATACTGAACATACAGTACTGATGTTTATTAAGCTATTTATTGTATTTTTATTTATTCTTTATTTCTCAGTGTTCATTTCCAGAATTTATTGACAATGTATAATAATAATGTAAAATATTCAAACCAAAAATATTTAAGAAAGCAGCCTTCTGAGTACCTTTACATAGTCATATCGGTGCACAATCCACATAGAAAAAGTCTGTTTTCATTCTAGCTAAATAATTGGCTATATCAGACACCATATCAGTAATCTGTGAATTTTCCCCTCTAATATTGGTGTCGGTCTCAAAAATCCCATATCGGTCGGGCTCTACTTATGAGATTCCATTTGAGTTAGGATGTTCCCTTAAAATGTAGCTACCTCTAGAGTGTGTCTCTCTTTACACTCTAATCTCCTACACACACACACACACACACACACACACACACACACACACACACACACACACACACACACACACACATACACACTTACACACGCACGTGCGCACACACACACATACATACCTGAGAGCGTTATCCTGCAGAAAGCTGTGCAGTTCTTTGAGTTTGTTACTGGCCATAAGGCTGAGCAGCTGTGTGAACTTGCTCTGCCACTCGTTACAATGCTGCAACAGAGAGAATTTAAGCAGAGAACAGTCCAGCAATACAAACTGCAAACTTAACACCATCTCCTCCTTCTGGACATTATTCGCCACCTCTGTGTATCTGCAGAAAGAGAGAGAGAGAGAGATAGATAGAGAGATAGAGAGAGAGAGAGAGAGAGAGAGAGAGAGAGAGAGAGAGAGAGAGAGAGAGAGAGAGAGATGAACACACTAGATGAACAGAAGGACTGCAGTAGGAGGACAATTAATAATCTGACCATTTATTTTGCACATTTAGTCTTATTCTTCACCTTAAGTGTATCTTTCTTAATTACTTGTTCAATTTCTATTACTTATTTAATTAAATTTTTTTGTTTAAATTTATAAAAACTATTAGTTTCTACATTATTGTTTACTCTGCACGCACATACATTTTATGTTTTTTTTTTTTGCATTACAGATGTGACGTTATTCACGTGATATATTGCTTGTTATTTTCTCTATTGTAATTTTATTTTACATTCCACAGTTGCACACTGTATGCAGCAATGACTACAAAGGATTTAATATTTTACTTTGTATAATATAGTAACAGTTAAAGGTGCTGTAAGCAATTTTAGAATCATTCCACTAGACTGAGACGTTGAATTAGATCTCGTCATAGGGTCATCCTTCAGCCAGGGTCACAGCGGGACTGGGCTGAGGATGAGGAGAGGCGCAACTTTATGAGCCTCGTTTGGGCAGCGGATGATGAGGCACACCTGATGTGAGTGGGGCCTGGTCAACGCTGCTTTAAAAACGCAGAACGCACCTCTCTTCAGGGAGCCGGTGTTCTGACAAAACATCATACCCATCAGAATGGGATACCTTCGGTTAATGCGCATGCGCAGCAGTGAAATTTGTAGAATTGTGCATGCGTTAAATTTAAAACATCATTTCAGCATACCTAAGATTACAAGCGGTAAGTGTTGGTGTATTATATTGTATTATATTATATACACATTACCTAATTGTTGCCTTGTACAATCCTTGTACAATCCCAAGAATTGTTGACAGACGTTTTCAATATATTATTTTTAGCAAGTGGAGTCGTACAGTCGCGTTAAAACGTTAAATCTTGTGTTAACTCGAGGTTCTAGCATTTGGCGCCATCTGACCGAGATTAAACACATCGACTAATGTTTTGCTTTTAAATGATTAATGCTTATTTTTCTGCTAACTGTAGTTTAACCATGGAAAATAAGTGGGAGGAAAACAGCATACCCCTTTATAAACTGTATTTTTATTGAACCAGGGGCTATCAAAACAGCATATCCCTTTATAAACTGTATTTTTATTGAACCAGGGGCTATCAAAACAGCATATCCCTTTATAAACTGTATTTTTATTAAACCAGGGGCTATCAAAACAGCATACCCTTCACAAACACTGGTATGCTGTTTTGACAAAGTAGGCTAAATTGTCAGACCCCGCTATAAAACTCAACTTCCGGTATGCTATTCTGACAAAGTATGCTACACTGACAGAACACCGGCTTCTATCTCCTTGTGATCACAGACTGGCGTCCGCACATATCCGGGGGCAGATTGTGGAGGGTATCGGCCGAGTTACGTAGATGCTAATTAGATGTGACGCCGGGGGATTGGAACATGCGTCAAGGCCGCCTTCCCTTTACACACACCCCGCTCACGTCCTGGACACTCCCCCTTCCTCCACAAAGCCCCGCTTCACCACGAGGATGTCATATTCCCCTTTATTTTGGACACTTTTCCCCTTGGACACTATTTATTCCCCTTTTTGGACATTTTATGTTTATTATTATTTCCAAAAAATCCTCTCTGTGGCCTGACGTCACACCCAGTGTCTGTCATATGCTCACCTGCCACACCCTCTTTCCGAGAGCAGAATAGCAGCATTAGTGTCTGTTCCCACGGTTGTAGAAAACGTCAAAGACCTCGGCCCGGGCACATATTTTTGTTTGCTGTTTACAGAATCTAGAGCTGTCACAGAGACCGAAGAGATATCTCTGGACACTTATTTAACTTATATCTCTAGGTAGTAGGAACATTTTCTGCATAAAATTCGATAATAAAATGGCTTACAGCGGCTTTAATTTGCCATTACAATTAGTCCTGTTTCAAAATAAAGGCAGTTTAATGTTTTACAAAAAATAATTAAAACCCAACTTATTTGAAGTTTTAAATATGTCTACCTTGATACTAATGTCTATCAACTAATGTCTCACTACTGCATATTTTGTTTTGTCAAACCACAACAATTTAGAAAAACAAAAATTGTTATATATACACAGGTCCTAAAAAATTAGCATATTGTGATAAAGTTCATTATTTTCCATAATGTAATGATAAAAATTAAACTTTCATATATTTTAGATTCATTGCACACCAACTGAAATATTTCAGGTCTTTTATTGTTTTAATACTGATGATTTTGGCATACAGCTCATGAAAACCCAAAATTCCTATCTCAAAAAATTAGCATATCATGAAAAGGGTCTCTAAACGAGCTATTAACCTAATCATCTGAATCAACTAATTAACTCTAAACATCTGCAAAAGATTCCTGAGGCTTTTAAAAACTCCCAGCCTGTTTCATTACTCAAAACCGCAATCATGGGTAAGACTGCCGACCTGACTGCTGTCCAGAAGGCCATCATTGACACCCTCAAGCAAGAGGGTAAGACACAGAAAGAAATTTCTGAACAAATAGGCTGTTCCCAGAGTGCTGTATCAAGGCACCTCTGTGGGAAGTCTGTGGGAAGGAAAAAGTGTGGCAAAAACGCTGCACAACGAGAAGAGGTGACCGGACCCTGAGGAAGATTGTGGAGAAGGACCGATTCCAGACCTTGGGGACCTGCGTGAAGCAGTGGACTGAGTCTGGAGTAGAAACATCCAGAGCCACTGTGCACAGGCACCAGAAACAGCTGCAGAAGCGCCTGACCTGGGCTACAGAGAAGCAGCACTGGACTGTTGCTCAGTGGTCCAAAGTACTTTTTTCGGATGAAAGCAAATTTTGCATGTCATTCGAAATCAAGATGCCAGAGTCTGGAGGAAGACTGGGGAGAAGGAAATGCCAAAATGCCTGAAGTCCAGTGTCAAGTACCCACAGTCAGTGATGGTCTGGGGTGCCATGTCAGCTGCTGGTGTTGGTCCACTGTGTTTTATCAAGGGCAGGGTCAATGCAGCTAGCTATCAGGAGATTTTGGAGCACTTCATGCTTCCATCTGCTGAAAAGCTTTATGGAGATGAAGATTTCATTTTTCAGCACGCACCTGGCACCTGCTCACAGTGCCAAAACCACTGGTAAATGGTTTACTGACCATGGTATTACTGTGCTCAATTGGCCTGCCAACTCTCCTGACCTGAACCCCATAGAGAATCTGTGGGATATTGTGAAGAGAAAGTTGAGAGACGTAAGACCCAACACTCTGGATGAGCTTAAGGCCGCTATCGAAGCATCCTGGGCCTCCATAACACCTCAGCAGTGCCACAGGCTGATTGCCTCCATGCCATGCCGCATTGAAGCAGTCATTTCTGCAAAAGGATTCCCGACCAAGTATTGAGTGCATAACTGAACATAATTATTTGAAGGTTGACTTTTTTGTATTAAAAACACTTCTTTTATTGGTCGGATGAAATATGCTAATTTTTTGAGATAGGAATTTTGGGTTTTCATGAGCTGTATGCCAAAATCATCAGTATTAAAACAATAAAAGACCTGAAATATTTCAGTTGGTGTGCAATGAATCTAAAATATATGAAAGTTTAATTTTTATCATTACATTATGGAAAATAATGAACTTTATCACAATATGCTAATTATTTGAGAAGGACCTGTGTGATATATATATATATATATATATATATATATATATATATATATATATATATATATATATATATATATATACATATTCTACCATGAAGCATCAGTGGAGAAGTTCAAAGATGGACACTGGATGCTTAATATTCTTCACTAAGAATGTTGTAATTGTATCTGTACCTCATGTTTCCAACACTATGTATTATGATTACCATTTGTGATGAAAATGTTTAAGACAATGATTTTAATGATCAATTTTGACAGGAGTGTCCTAATAAAGATGAAACATTCAAGGTCATTAATGCACAATCATGCTCAATATGTGTGTCTCACTGCACACAATCACATTACTGATGAGCCACACACACACACACACACACACACACACACACACACACACACAATCAAACATCCATTGTTGACATGATAATGATTTGGTATGTGTAGATGAGATCTATAGGGTAGAGATGTTGACCCTGCCTTCAGGAATGGCATTATGGGCTACAGATGCGTCAATAGTTTGAAAGGGCATCACATTGGCGTTAGGTCCCACATGACCTCACACACCCCTCAGATGTCAAGAGTCATTTCTTTTTGATGAGAAGAGATGCATACAGTGGTGAGATAAACTTTGTAAAGCATCCGGTGAGAGAGTTAGTTCAACAGCTTTCATTTTAATTCTAGAACTACAAATAATTCACAAGTTCACAAAGGTTTGTTCCCCACTGCATGTACTTATCAAGCATTGTAGCAGTTTCTGAGCCTCAGCATTTAGAACCTTAAAAACTTAAGCAAATTTCAAGCTGCTCTCCCTCAAAATCCAGCCACTACTTTGCTGAGCATATTTAAGAGTTGTCTGTTTATATCTATTGCAGAGTATTCTTAATGTTCATTGTTGATTGTTTATTTTTTATTTTTCATATCATTATTTTATTTTATTACTGGAAAAAAAAAAGTTTTGTGTTGTGTTTTGGCAATATTGTGTGCGAGAAAATAAGAGTGGGAGAGACCTGGCTATGTCAGCATCAAAGGAAGACACTGGTGGGTTGAGCCGCTGATAGCGGTTGATAAAGGCGTCTTTGTTGATTTCCCAGATCTCTCTGTGCTTGTCCCAGGTCTTCAGGTAGGTCTGTAGGTAAGAGGCATTTGTTACCATACCTGTGGCGATGGCTGCCTGGATCTTACAAATTTCTTCATCTTGCTCTGGAACAGAGAGGAAGAAAAAGAGAGATGTAAATTTTGCATTACACCAGAAAAACCTTTGTCGATGCCAAACAGCGGCTGACGACCTTATGTTATACACAACCGATGAGTTATGGATAGAAAACCTCTTGTAAAATGAAAAACACATGCTCGTATGTAGCTACTTCACATTAGTATGACATCATACATGCCTCAAACCCCCTTGCTAAAGGCCTGTTCTAATCAAATCTTTTGGCACAAAAAACATGCACAATATTTTAAAATGAGATGTTTACATTTGCTGAAGAAAATGTGAGTGACAGTTGCCTATGCTTCAGTATATAATGTTCATTAAAGGGAAGTGTTATATTTAATGCTTTGTCCACGTTTTTATGTTTTTCACCAAATTTCCAAACTATTATAATTAAAATAGTTAACTAACATAAATGGTGTTGCAGTGTGACAAATGAATTTTTAAAAGTATAATTATTTCAAGTAGTCTCTCATATACAATGGAGTCATATAAAAATGCATGTATAATAATTATAAAGGAATTATAAAAATGCTGTTTAACCATTAAATGCATGGGGATTTCCACAAACATGATTTCAAATTCGGGTCTTTAGAGACCTCGCATATATTGTATATCTTGAACAAATGGCTCTACAAGATACATAGTGTTACGAATGAGCAGCGAAGGCAGACGAGGAGATGCGGATCCAAATGCAGCTTACTTTATTAAGTGGACAATAGATAAACACAAAGGAAAACCCTCGATGGGGAAATAAACATAAAACTGAAAACACGGGCAGGGAAAACATACCAGGCTAAACAACATTCAACGATAGACAAGGACTGAACAAAGAACCAGGGTATAAATACATGAACATGAGACAAAGGGGCCAATGAACAAACAGAACTCAAAACAAGATAACAAGGTGATAGACAGAAACCAATGGTAAATTAACGAGGGCAGGTGAAAACAATGAACGGAGAACACGAACGCTAACAGGGAGACTGTGGAGCTACAAAAGGGACAAAAGTGAAAACTAAGGAATTACAAAAGTGACAAAAATGGTAAACAAAGGGCAACGGTGAAACAAGACAAGGCATACGTAACAGAGCCCCCCCTCAAAGGATCGGATCCCAGATGATCCTAAAGAAAAAAAAACAAAGACAAGAAACCCACAGGAAACAAAATGATGGCACCAGGGGCAGACAGGCAGACCAGGGGGGCACAAGAGCAAGAAGGCAGTCCAAGGGGCACAGAGGGCAGGCAGGAAGTCCAAGGGGGGCCACGAGGGGAAATGAGACAGTCCACGGGGGCACAAAGGGAAATGAGACAGTCCACGGGGCCAATTAGGCAGTCCCTGGGGGCACAAAGGGACAGGTTTAGGGGGCCAGGGAGGTATCGACCGGGGCAGTGGCCACAGGACAAAGACCGGTTTTGGTGGCCTAGGAGATGGCCGTGGGGCAAGGACCGGCTCAGGGGACCTAGGAGGTGGCCACAAGACAGAGGCCGGTTTTGGTGGCCTAGGAGATGGCCATGGGGCAAGCACCGGTTCAGCCGAGGGAGGCCCGGGATGCGGAGCCGAGGGAGGCGATGGCTTAGGAGGCTCAGAAGGCAGAGCTGAGGGAGCCACTGGAGACGGAGCCGGGGGAGGCTCAGGAGGCAGAACCGTGGGAGGTTCAGGAGGCAGAGCCGTAGGAGGGTCAGGAGGCGGAGCCGGGAGAGGCTCGGGAGGCTCAGGAGGTGGAGCCGTAGGAGGCTTGGGAGGCGGAGCCCAGGAAGGCTCGAGAGACTTGAGGGGCGGAGTCCTGGAAGGCTCGAGAGGTGGAGCCCTGGAAGGCTCGAGAGGCTTGAGAGGCGGAGCCCTGGAAGGCTCGAGAGACCTGAGGGGCGGAGCCCTGGGAGGCTCGAGAGACTTGAGGGGCGGAGCCCTGGAAGGCTCGAGAGGCTTGAGGGGCGGAACCCTGGAAGGCTCGAGGGGTGGAGCCCTGGAAGGCTTGAGGGGCGGAGCCCTGGAAGGCTCGAGGGGCGGAGCCCTGGGAGGCTTGAGGGGCGGAGCCCTGGGAGGCTCGGGAAGCTCGAGAGGCGGAGCCCTGGAAGGCTCGAGAGACTTGAGAGGCGGAGCCCTGGGAGGCTCGAGAGACTTGAGAGGCGGAGCCCTGGGAGGCTCGGGAGGAGGAGCCCTGGAAGACTCGAGAGACTTGAGAGGCGGAGCCCTGGGAGGCTCGAGAGACTTGAGAGGTGGAGCCCTGGGAGGCTCGAGATGCTTGAGAGGTGGAGCCCTGGAAGGCTCGAGATGCTTGAGAGGCGGAGCCCTGGAAGGCTCGAGGGGCTTGAGGGGCGGAGCCCTGGGAGGCTCGAGAGGCTCGGGAGGAGGAGCCCTGAGAGGCTCGAGAGGAGGAGCCCTGGGAGGCTCGAGAGACGGAGTCCTGGAAGACTCGGGAGGCGGAGCTCTAGGAAGCTCGAGAGGAGCCCTGGAAGACTCGGTAGGTGGAGCTCCGGAAAGCTCGGGAGGCTCGGAAGGCGGAGCTCCGGAAAGCTCGGAAGGCGGAGCTCTGGAAAGCTCGGGAGGCTCGGAAGGCAGAGCTCTGGAAAGATCGGGAGGCGGAGCTCTGGAAAGCTCGGGAGGCTCGGAAGGCGGAGCTCTGGAAAGCTCGGAAGGCGGAGTTCTGGAAAGCTCGGGAGGCGGAGCTCTGGAAAGCTCGGAAGGCGTTGGCGCTTGGACGGTCATGGCTCCAGGCGCTGGCCCAGGGACGGTCGGGGCTACAGGCGCTGGCTCAGGGACGGTCGAGGCCACAGGCGCTGGCTCAGGGACGGTCGAGGCTACAGGCACTGGCTCAGGGACGGTTGAGGCTACAGGCGCTGGCTCAGGGACGGTCGAGGCTACAGGCGCTGGCTCACGGACATCTGAGGCTACAGGCACTGGCTCATTGACGTTTGAGGCTATCGGCACTGGCTCACTGACGGTCGAGGGCTCAGGCTCGCTCACCGTGGCTGACGAGGACTCAGGCTCGCTCACAGTGACATGCGTGGGCTCTGGCTCGCCACAGTGACATGCGGGCTCTGGCTCAGACCGGGCAGGCGTGGCCGGGAGGCGGAAGCCCATGTACTCCTCCTCCTCCTCCTCTGGGCAGACGAAGATGGACGCGCTGGTTCGTGGGGGGCGACTGGCGTAGGGATGGGCTTGCTGACAGGTGGAACTGGCGTGACGGGAAGAGCCAAGGGCGAGTTGAAGGTCGCCACCACGGGAGGTGAGGTAGGGTTCTCCTCTGTCACGTCCACCATGAGTGACGAGCCGCTGACCAGCAGAGCCTCTTCCACCATCTCCTGCAAAGTCCAACAGAGCGTCGCTGGTGGCAACCACTCCCTTAGTGAGGCATTCAGATTTCCCCGAAAGAAAGATGCCAGGATTGAGTCTGGGAAGTCGGAGACAAACGCCAGCTCGAGGAAGTCCTGGATGTGGTCTTCAATCGGTCGGTCCCCTTGCTTCAAGCAAAGGAGCCGATAATTCGCCGAATAGGCTGCTGGATCCATGTGTGGTCTATCGTTCTGTTACGAATGAGCAGCGAAGGCAGACGAGGAGATGCGGATCCAAATGCAGCTTACTTTATTAAGTGGACAATAGATAAACACAAAGGAAAACCCTCAATGGGGAAATAAACATAAAACTGAAAACACGGGCAGGGAAAACATACCAGGCTAAACAACATTCAACGATAGACAAGGACTGAACAAAGAACCAGGGTATAGATACATGAACATGAGACAAAGGGGCCAATGAACAAACAGAACTCAAAACAAGATAACAAGGTGATAGACAGAAACCAATGGTAAATTAACGAGGGCAGGTGAAAACAATGAACGGAGAACACGAACGCTAACAGGGAGACTGTGGAGCTACAAAAGGGACAAAAGTGAAAACTAAGGAATTACAAAAGTGACAAAAATGGTAAACAAAGGGCAACGGTGAAACAAGACAAGGTATACGTAACACATAGACAGTGTAAGAATTTTCAAGACAATTAGAAAAGATGTTTATGTTTCATACAGTATATCAAAGAGATGATGTAACAAATCAGGACAAATCTAGAACAGGATTTATTACTTGTACACTAAACTTTCATGAGACTCAAATAGCTATCAAACACTTGAGCTTCTCATAACACTACACATAAGGCACTCGTGCATTTTCTCAGGCACTTTTTGAGTCTAAACAGACCCACAACATAATTTCAGTAGTACACACAAACAACAGTAGCCAAATCATACTGTTCATGTGATACACTTGATATAGTTTACTTACATGTTGTTTCTTTATCAAACAATAACGTCAAATGTAAATCAAGTCAATCACTGAAACAACAATGTTACCTTGAGTAAGAAATTGCATGTTGCATATGTATGTGTAAACGCATATGAGATACAGATAATTCACAATTGTTGCAAGTTAAATTGTCATGATATCGTAGACATTTGTATGATTATAGTTATCATTGGTCTTGATATAAATAATTAGATATAATGTGATAGTAAACTTGACATCAAATAATCATACAAATATGTTTTTTGAATGCAAAAAGGTGACACTATATCATACTGTAACTATGGTCTCTAATGATCCTATACACTTTTGGTACTTAAGCCATTATATAAAAATAAAAAAAAATATGTTTTGACATTTTTGGCTTCTTTTTTTTTTTGTGCTACACTATATATAAGAGAAAGGTTGAGTAAACCTAAAGAAGTGTGGGCATAACTCCAAAAAATAGATGAGGTACAGGAGGTGAAATGAGGTCCCTTGTCACTAAAGACCTGAGGTATGTTTAAGGGTTACAATAGTTTTGGATGGTCTATAGCATCTCACACTGACAGACACCTCTGTCACTGCTTGGAAATGCCATGTTAACTATGCTAATAAAGCCCACCAGATAAACATGGGCATTAATAGGCTGACGGACAACTGCAGAGAGCAGGGAAAAGGAATGGAGAGGGAGGCAGGAATGGAGGGATCTGGGAAGAATAATGAATGAATGACAGAGGGGCACATACAGGGGTAATGAGGGGTGGGAAAATAAAGAGGTGAGACTGAGAGGAGAGAAATGAGAATATGTAGAAGCAGTGATATAGGACGGCATAAAATTAAAATAGAGGGATGTGGAGAAAGAAATGGACAGTGTGCGTACCAATGATGCTGTGGATGGGTTTTCTCTGCAAGTGCTGATGGGTCAGCAGGTCAGGCAGACGTCTGAACACTGAGATTGTGTTGATGAGCTGAGCGCAAATGCTGTTCACTAGCTGGGCCAGTTTCTGAAGAGAGGGAGAAAAATCCACCTAGGCACACACATATTCAGAAAAACTACATTAAAGGACAGTTTTTATGGTATGTCCTGAGCGAGCATTAATGTATTTCCCTTCCCGCTAGCTCATGGGAGTGTTCTACCTTGGGCAGTCTGTCTCCACAACCCAACCTAAGCAACCACTGTCCCTAAAATATACTGAATTAAGTTCCTAAATACACACTAGCACTTCTACTTTTTCTCTCTCTGTGTGTGTTTAGATGACTAAGCATCATGGGACATTACCCATAGGCCTCGGTCCAACTATACCTCTGTAAAGCTGAACAGTAGAGTCTGAGCTGAATAATGCAGCCATGCTGCCACAGCTGTGATTTATAGAGGTTGTTGTGTTCTGTATGCCCTCTGCTTGATGTATGATAGCGTCTTTATGCTGTATGTAAAAAACATGGCTAGCAGCTCTCCGGGACCAACACAATGATTCACACTGACTCACCATGCTAGAGTTTTTATTTTATGCTTTTTTCCCTGAAAGCACAGAGAGTGTGTTTGTGAAAATGATGTTTAAATATGATCTAAGGGTCACCTCGCATATCAGTGACTGGTGCATTACTAGAACAGACAAAGAGAGTGTGTGTGTGTGTGTGTGTTGTGTGTATGTGTGTGCACCTGAGCAGTAGATCCAGGGGTGTTCTTTCTCAGTACCACCTCTACTCTAAATAAGGGGTTTGGGGAGGTCTTGCCATCTCCATTGATGGCTTTAGAGAGCTCCTGCAGAGAGCGCTTTATATTTACACGAAACGCCTCCTCGACCATCCGGTCCATCTTTTCCGTGTATAACACCCAGTGCTGCTGCACCTGAACACAGCATGCACACAAACAGTATAATTTACATAAAGTAAACATAGGCTTGCCAACTAGTCCAGAAAATATGAAGAGAGTCTGTACATAAGTTGAATTTTATATTGATGTGCCAAGTTGCTACATTGTTTAGCAACTTTAGCAACAACAGGGAAGCACAGTTAGGGCTCTATTTTTATGAATGCGTAATCCGCAGCGCAACGCGCTATAACTGTGCGCAATGTCTTATCCAATTTTTGTGAGAGTGCTAATTCTAAGTGCAATTTTTGTCCCAGCGTAAATGCCCGTGGATGGGAGTGTTTGCGCTACTGTGGGTGTTGGCGCAAACTATGGGTGTATTGTATTGTATTGTAAATGACGTGGCACAAAGTGCAAATCGCTATTTTTCTAAGAATTCGGTCATTGCACTAACACGTTTCAATACTACCTCTTAACTCAGGGCAAAGTCCAAATTCAGTTCCTGCATTTGGAGTTTGGAGATTTCACCAGCAGGTGGTAATAAAGTTCATGTCCAAATTCTGAAAGTACAGAACATCAAATAATGTCCATGACAATCACTGTTGAAGCTTTTTTTTTAAACAAAAAATTAGATTTATTTTACATTTTCTAGAGATCATGGTTTATTTATTCAATTATTATTATTATTATTTTTATTTTTATGTTTAAGTCACTGCAAAAGGGGCCGGTGGAAGGAGAGAGGAAAATGTTTGGATTTGGTATGATGTTTTTGACCACTTTGTTATTTTGATTATATTTTTGTTTCGTTTGAAGTGTAATTTGAATTTAGAAATATTTTTGGTTTAATTTTTTTCGTGTTTCAATAAATTAATAAAAAGTTTCAAAATCAATGTTGACCGGAACAAGTGAAGTGTGTGCAGATACCAATCACTGTTAAAACTAACCATGATTTGTGTGTCAGTAGATGAAAATGATTAAATATACTTACATTCTCTATAATTTAACGGAGCCTACATCCATATCTGTGTTGGAGAAGAATCTCCATTGACCGGATTAGAGCCTTGTGCGTGCAATTTTCCAAACCCACTTGCACATAGATTTAGCGCATGCTTATACGATGGCCATGCCTATTAATTTTGCACTTATGAATAAAGGAATTGCGCTGCGCTTAAAATGAAATAGGTCCCTTAGGCTTTGAGGTTTGTTTAAATCTTTAATAAAACCTTTAAAACCTTTAGTATTAGCATAAATATTTGAGATGAGTGCACCAATTCAAGTATTTCTTAAACATTGGTGTCTTTTATAAAATTCCGGTTACAGTTGTTTTACAAAAGTAATCACTTTATATATTATATATATTTATATTACCAAGGTTAATAGGTTTTAGACCCTCAAAAACACCCTTTAACTGTGCACGGCTTATTACTAATGCAGTAGCTTATTTTTTTAAAGTCCCAATGAACTGCCTTCACAAGCGCACTTTTCTTTGATGTGTCAACTGAAACAGGAAGCTGGGGTGGGATAGCAGCTTGTCCATAACATTGCAACATGGCAAAGCAACACATACAATACACTCATTTACACCTTTCCCACTGACCAAAATGTCATTTTTAACTCATGTCATCAAACGTCATTTGGAATATGCTGCACAAGTCGCATGGAATAGTTACTTGGATAATTTTATTCAAAATATATAAAGCTCAAATGGGAATTTTCCTTTAAAGGGAATACAATTATGAAGCCACTGTGTTAAAAAAAAACAAAAAAACAAAGTATGTAATTCAATGTGGCTTTAAAATTCACGTTTGATGTGTGACTATGTGTAATTTATGTTGTAAAAGTCCATAATTTAAGTTGAAAACCCCCATTATAAAAACCCATAGGAAAATCCAGAGGGAACCCATGGCAAATTCTCTTCCAGGTTTTTGGACAACAACCTGAACAGATCTATGACAAGATGTACAGTGAAAAAGGAGTAACATTTTGATCTGTTCTCAACCAAAACCAAATGGATTGCTTCAGAAGACAGATTTAACCACTGGAGTCTTATGAATGACTTTCATGCTGACTTTATCTCCTTTCTGGAGTGTGACAAGGAGGAGGGTGTGGCCGGGCCATAATGATGGACGACCGGTGCTGAATCAGCCCAATCAGCCGGGAGAGGGATGAAGAGGAGCCAGGGACACCAGTTTGAGAGAGAGAGCTACACGAAAGATGCACAAAGTTGTGTGTGTACGTCAGTTTTATGTTACATTTAAGTTCCTTTGTGTTATTAAAGGTTTATATTGACAGCTTGGCCGGATCCCACCTCCTCCTTGCCCATCTTGTGAACCCGTTACATGGGTGCCGATACCCAGAAGGGAGGAGGGATGTGCTGTCAGGTAGAGCCCTTGCTGCTGATGGAGGGTCCGCTGCCATCCGCCAGGTGGCAGAGGAGCTGCTGATGTCTGTCAGGAGGCGGAAGAGCCCGCCATCGCGGAGGACTGCTGCAAAGCTGGTTGAGGACCAGTCGACAGTGTGTTCGTGCCAGTTTTTCTCTCTCTCTCTCTCTCTCTCTCTCTCTCCCTGTCTCACATGCTTGCTCTTTCCCTCTCCCCTCTCCCCTCCCATTATCCTACTCAGATTCCCAGGAGGAACACACACACACACACACACACACACACACACACACACACACACACACACACACACACACACACACTCTAACCTCTGGGCCATCTGTGTGGAATGTCCTGTAGACTCTGGCCATGATGTTGACAATGTCCTGGTGAGCGGTCTGCAACTGCAGCAGCTGGCTGTGCTGATGACTCTGCTGATCTTCCTGGAACTCCAGATCTCCATAGACAACCCTGCCATCCACACGCACCAACAGCTGCTCACTGATCTGAGTACAGAGCTTAGAGACAGCCAGGTTAGCGGCCTTATACTCATCCACCATTAACTGGACCTGCAGGAGAGACGATTGATTGAAAGAAAGAGAAAGGAAAATAAAATAAAAATAATAATATATATATATATATATATATATATATATATATAGAGAGAGAGAGAGAGAGAGAGAGAGAGAGAGAGAGAGAGAGAGAGAGAGAGAGAGAGAAATTTAATCCTAAAGTAGACAGTTCGGTTAACAGTGAATTTTAGATTTGATGATCACCTCACACCCCTTCTGACTACACCCTGTCTCTAACACTTTGTTGTACGCCGGTCAATTATTTTGGTATCATTGATTTCAGATTTGCCCATCCCTAACCGTCACAACAAAACAAACTGTGGTTAGGTGCATTAAATGCCAGTCAGGCAGCCTCTTCCTGAATTAGTGGGCAGAAATAAGTGGACAAGGCTTTATGCCAACAGTCAAAAGGCCCAAGTTGCCTCCAGCACAGGCTCAGCAGCCATTACTGCTGCCATAGACATCTTACTAACTGTAATTACATCAAACTGAAAACCTCTGAACAAAACATTGTTTTAGGCACCTCTCTGTTTAAAAAAATGCACATGGGAATAAATGTTCTACACCTGCAGTGAGGAGGAGCACACAGGTCATTTTGACTAACTGCTCTGTGTGGAGCAACAGCACTAAATAACAATTTTAAAAGCTCAGGGGCTGGATTCACAAAAAGAAAAATTAAAAATATGTTCATAAGAATGTTTCTAAGTGCAATTCTTGAAAAAATATTTAAAAGCTCTCATATATTTAGTTAAGGACATCTTATTTTTTTCTTAAGAATTAAATGATAGGCTTTGACATCGTCTGATCATACTAGCCTGCTCATGAGGTTGCTTTGTCTAATACAACAAATTCAATACTTCAACACTGGTAAAATCATAATGTTAAAAGTATTAATCTATTAACCTTTTATTATTAAAGGAGCAAGCAACTTGCGATCAATCCTTTCAATGTAAAGTGTGTGAGATGTGTTATTTTAATGACATTAAACAACTGTCTTGCTGGTAACCGTTTGACAGCTTTTAATTTGACATGGAGGAAAAGAAAAGAAACAAAAAATTCAGTAGACAACAGCTGGAGGTTCTTGTTGATGAAACTACTGCAAGAAACAAATTCTCCTTGGGAAGCTTGATAATTATGAAAGGGTGGCAGAGGACAGTGAGTGCTATGCAGCGCATCCTTTTGAATTGACTAGCATGATTGGTCACCATATTAAGAAGCTTCATAAAAACATTTATCAAATTATTATACATTTAACAAAAAATTTTAATAAAACACAAAACAGTCAAAAATGTGTTGTGGTCTATAATCACATTTCTACCTAAAGCTGTCCCTTGCGATGTCCGACTCAACATGATAGAACATGTCACATTTGATATATCCCAGGAAATTCATTTAACATCTTATCTTTTGGAATTTAAGACAACTGTGAAGTTTTCCAACATTTACAAAGTTATATACAATAATTTTTTCTCGAGAATTTGTATTCTTTTTAAGCTATTTTAAGAAAAAAATATGTCAAGATATTTTTGGGAATACAAAATATAAAGGTATTATTAACTTAGAATTTAAGAAGAAAATGGCAGTTAAGAAGAATTTTCTTCTTAAGAATGTTTCTTGAATCCGGCCCCAGGTGCTCCTCCATTATGCTGTCCTTCCTAATTTCCAAACGCACAAGGAATAGTACATGCAAAAAAAAAAAATTTTCTGACTGAGAAAACAGCTAGAACTAGAGTCAATTGTAGAAAAGAAAAATCACAAATGAGGTGTTTTTACTATCTTAATTGTTTCTCCTAGACAGCAATGACAAAAATGCACATTGTTTCAAACCTATAGCCAAAATAAGTAAATATTATGGGCCCTATTTTAACAGCAATGCTTTAAGTCATACGTGCAAAGTCAGTGGGCATGGCCATGAAGTTTCTGTATTTTCGTGCAAGTATGCGCTAAGTCTAGGCACAAGTGGGTTTGCCGAAATTGCATGCCCAAAACACTAATGGACTGGGTCGGAGGTTTTCTCTGGTTATTGTACCATCTGTGTCCTATTATATAGTCAATTCCCTGTGAAGCACCAGCAATATAACCAAAGGCAGCACATTCATAAGAAGTTGGTATTGTAAATAGACTTTATGCAAGGAATTAGAAGAATAGAAATATGGATTTACGTTCTTTTGTACATTAACAGTGTTCTTGTTAAATGTCAGGCGTTTCTATGACAGTGATAAAGTCCTTTTATATGCATGGAAAATGTGGTTCTCGTTAGGACTTGTATGTAGGCTCTGTTAAATTATAGAGAATGTAAGTATTATTCCTGTTTTTCATCTACTGACACACCATTTATGGATTGTATTGGCCTTACAGGTTAGGCAGAGGACCTAGGGTTTTTTTTGTCGCAAGTGCCTTACTGTAGCTACAATGTTTGCATTTTTTTTTTTAAATACAAAAATTCTAAATTATTTTTTGTCTAAATAATCAGAAGGCCACAAATGCTGAACAGATCTTAACTTGTATTGAACCCACAACATTACTTCTAAGTCTTCAACTTCTCAGGTTTTTATCCTGAAAAAAGACCCCAAAAGATCCCATATGTGTCTCTTCTAGAGTTTCTGAAGAGATTTCAACAATGTCTCAAACTGGGCACAACTTTGCAATAAGCAGTCAGAGATTTTACTATGACCTGAAAAATGTTGTCCTCAAACACCCACCCCAAAAAATGCTATCCACATGAATTAATTTATTAATATAAATTATAAATAGCTCTAAACTGTATATGAACAGAATTTTCTCATGTGTGTTAATCTGACACAAAGTTGATACTTGAATGAATCATAACTGAGAACTCCATAAAGTCTCCTGAGCTATGAAAGAGCAGCCTCTAAGCAATAAAAAAACATGAAAAGAAAAGAAAAGAAAAAAGTCAATAAAAAAGAAAAGAAAGAGTGTGAGCAGGCAAAATTGGTTAGAATGGGTGTGAGGGGAACGTGGTGGGAGATGGATGGAAAAAAAATAAAATGGCACAGCAGGGGTTTTCCTGTAGGATTTTCCAGCTCATGTCTTCCTCTCTCTTCCACAGAAAAAGAAAGCATTAGATTTCAACCCCGTCCCTGTGCCTCAAATCAAACGAGACAGCTCTTATCCACAAAGCATCAGGCTTTTCTCATCCAACAGCTCCTTACTCAATCTGCGGAGGGGCAGCATTGCTGAGACGTTTCTGTAAGTTTGTGCGAAGGTTCTATGAAGCATCTAACATGCCGAATAATCTCACTCTTCCTCCCGCATCTGGATCCAGCTCGTCTCATGGATTTTCATGGGATGAAACACGTCATATGAAATAAGCATCAAAACATTACTCTGCATACATGCATGTGTGTGTAGAATGTATACTTATGTTTCTAAGTGTGTGTGGGTGTGTTTAAGCTCAGATGTGTCATGTTCTCCACACTCCTTCATTACCACTGAAGCTGTTGCCAGTTCTTCATTTTAGGCTTCATGAATGTCAGACTTTTGACATGTTGTCACACACACACACACACACACACACACACACACACACACACACACACACACACACACACACACACACACACACACACACACACACATGTTGGACTACCTATCATTATGAGGACTTTCCATAGACATAATGAATTTTATACTGTACAAACTATAGATTCTATCCTCTAAACCTAACACAACTCCTAAACCTAACCCTCACAGAAAACCTTCTGCATTTTTACATTTTCAATAAAACATTGTTTAGTATGATTTTTAAGCGATTTGAATTATGGGGACACTAGAAATGTCCTCATAAATCACATTTATAGCATAATAACCTTGTAATTACCAGTTTGTAACTTCCAAATTGTCCTCGTAAATCACAAAACACGCACACACACACACACACACACACACACACATACACACAAGAGCAAGGAGCGAGTGAGACCAGGGCACAGTGGTGGCACTGAATCGAGACTGTCTGGCTTTCATTGTGAACCCTATAGCTGTTTATACTGAGAGATGTCTGTGTGGCCTTTATTAAAGTAGATGGGACACTCACATTTCTGCTTGCACGCCTGTGCATATGTGTGTCTTTACCACATGGCTAAAGGGCACCGCCAGTACTTTAATATCACATTGCCTTGTACAATGTAGGAGTGATGGACAGCCGGCAATGGAAGTGAATAGATTGCTGCTAGATCTCTGCTCTTTGTTGTATAAGGCACAACTGCACTCCGCTGAGTCGGACTTCCATTCTCAGTGAAGCCTGCTACCTTATTCTTGCATTACAAAAGCAATATCAACAAGTAAAAAGGACACGGGTGTCCCGGAACAAAACACAAGCAAAGCCTTCTGATCTTGAATGACTGTAGTTAGGGTCCAAATGTAACTTTTTTATACCTGACAAAAGAGTGTGAATTGAAAAATTGTCCTTTGCCATGAAACTGTATTTTTCATGAATTTTTTATGAAATATATTATAAATTATCTTGACCCAATGACTATTTATGATAATGATTATTTCACTGATTTGTATGCATATTTATGACAAAGGTCTTTGTGTCATTTGAGATGAGTCCATCCCTGTATCTTAGTGAAATTGCACCTGACACAAAAACCTGAAGACACAGTAATTTTGTTCCTCATTTTTGCTTTGATTGCTTAATGCAAAGACTATTCAACAAATATGTATGTTGAGTTTAGAAGATAAATAAATAAAAATTTTGATGATGAGTTTTACACAGAGGTAAAAGTTGTTAGAAGATGCGCAATGTTTTGGGTTTGTATTTCTTTGATTTAAATAAATAACATAAATTTAATAAATGAGGGCCAGAGTATCAATCTTAAAATTTGATTTTAACCACATATTATGTCGCAGTTCCTAAGAAAGTTGACAGCAACTGGGGAGTAACTCGGTTTTATTCACTTGCAAAAAAGATTTGTGATTTCTTCTGAAAGTCCAACCCCAAAACTGTTGGTCTAACCCAATTGTGTGGAAAAATTTAAAATCTTACGTCTTGAGGGCGAATTAAGTTGAACTTTTGCGTGGGGTATTTTAGCACAAAAAGCTGCATCTTATTCACTTACCACCTGCTATCTAGTTTAAGCAGGCGCAATCAGTTCTGAAATAACTCTGCATCTTGAATATTTAAATTAAGTCATTGACACTCCTTTCTGTTAAAACATGCCTTCTTTCTATGTAAATTAGGCTCATTCACAATACTGTGCAGTTTTCACAGTGCAATTCACATATTTCTATTACCGCCTGAGAAAAGCAGGCGGTAAATTAAATTTTACTTAAAATAGATGCTTGTGTAGATTTTATATTGATAATGGCAGAAGAAATCTTTTTTTGGATTGCTGGTGAACAGCATGGCAATGCTGGTCCACTAGTGGGACCAGAATAAACCATCCTGGAAATTCATGCTGGTCTAACTGAGTCTTTTCAGAAAGGGTGAGGATTGTGATTAAGGTGAGTACAGAAAGTTTGTGCCTGCCTGAGGAAAACAAGATTTTCACATCTGTTTGGGTGTTGAGGCCATAGATTTCTACTGCCACCTTGACCTATAACATTTTTTCCACATGCATGTGTGTTTTGCTGTAAGTGTGTGTGTGTGTGTGTGTGTGTGTGTGTGTGTGTGTGTATGTATAGTAAGCTACTGACCTTGTTGGCATGTACTCTGCAGTCATTAATAAAGACGCTGGCTGTTCCTTTTGTTGACCAGTGCAGTTTAGACAGGCCTGGCTTAATTTTCTTATCCAAAAACCGGATTCTCTCAGAGAAGAGACCAAGCTCATCTGCATTTAGGGCCGTTATGATTCTGACAGAGAGTAAACAGAAATATTACTTTGTGTGTGAGTGTGTGTGTGTATGTATGTGTAAAAGTTCATTTTTATTTTAGGTCTTACAGTCATTAACAAGTTCCTTTTGCAGAATTTGTGATGAATAAGCCCTTTTTTAAAAAACACAACAGAACAAGAGGGTGGTAAAAATTGATTAACAAGTCTTAAGGATGTGTCATTGGGGCAAGTGGCCTGTTTAGCTTGTGCTGGGTTTAAGTGTTTGTTTCCAGCTGGCATGCGTAGAATGCATTTAATGCAGTGACAATGCTGACAGAGATGACTCACTTTGTCCCTCTGAGAGCTACAATGAGTCCTCCAGTCTGAAGGGCATGTATGTATGTGTGTGTACGCGTTGAGAGGCTTATGTGAAAGAGGAGAAGGTTATTATTCACTACAGAACGAGGGACATGAGTGTGAATTGTTTTGTTCAGTGGAAGTGTGAGTGTATGTGTGTGCATGTTTAATTCAAGTGCTTTTCTCCAGATTGGATGTGCTGAAGTCTTGAATAGAAATTGCATATGTCTAGGCAGATAGAATGTTTGTACTTTAGTGTAAATGTGTGTAGGCTGAGGAGTTGAAGAGTAATCTGCGAATATTAAAGAAGAGAAGTTATATGACAAGTACAATATTTAAATATGTACTTTGTGTAATTGGCAAGTATGCATCAGTGTTTGGAGGAGTACTTATGAGGAAAAAATTGTAAAATCTCAAAAAATCTAGTAAAACTGATTTGCTTGACCAGTCTTGTTACTAAAACTGGATAAACATATCCAGTTTAAGAATTTAATACATTTATATATAAAACAGTTAATACATGTAGATAATGTATTAATTAATGGACAAAATAATGTCCTAATTTGAATCGAAATATACCAAAAGGTGTCTGTAAGGGGCTGGGTTATAGTGTAGTAATTATAGTTAGCTTATTGCAATTAAATAATTATAATTTAAGAACAATAGTAGTCTATTAAAGGTCCTCACAAATAAAGGTTTGTGTTAATCTAAGTGTGTCTCTGTGTGAAAGAGAAGAGAGTCTATGTCCTTCAGACCTGTTGTAATCTCTGACCACCAGCAGGACATTCTCCCTCAGGTTGCGAAGTTCCTCTCTGCGCTGATACACCTCTGTGACGTAGTGAGGGATCTCAAACAGCAGCCGGTCCCAGTAATGAATCTCATTAAACATCTTCAACAGGTCCCTTAACACACACACACACACACACACACACACACACACACACACACACACACACACACACACACACACACACACTTACACATTCACAGTCTCTG
Source organism: Xyrauchen texanus (assembly GCF_025860055.1). Lineage (NCBI taxonomy): Eukaryota > Metazoa > Chordata > Actinopteri > Cypriniformes > Catostomidae > Xyrauchen > Xyrauchen texanus. Next base: position 20,193,783 of record NC_068277.1, on the reverse strand, counting down.
TGTGTATGTCTGTTCACACTACAAAATACTGTAAAGCATGTATTAAACATGCACAGAAATACAGTGTACTGTACATGTGTTATGACTACAGAACATAAGGGACTTTAAGTAAGACGCAGATAGGACAGTTATGGCATTCTGTGTTCTATTGACTTGTTATGCACTACTTCCTAAAATAACCATTATTGTTATTCTTGCAGTCAAAATTTGCACTGTAAAAATCAATGACAGCTGTAACTAATCAATGCTGGCTAGTGACCATGGTATAAGCGGGATAATCCGGCTAGGTGTGCGTTAAACAATTTTAATCATTTAATGATATCTTTAACACACACCTAGCCGTGGATTATCCCTTACTTATAAATGGTTGCTATCTTTCACTGTACTCTATATTGTTGCTTAGTGATTTTTGCATTTCCGGCTACAGCGGTTGAGCAGTTTACTTTTGGTTGCCACAGACGTCCTGTCCGTGGCTATTGTTTAAAGTCCCTATTGAACATTTAAAGACAGCAAATAAAGGCAAGAAAAGGATAAAAGCCATGATTATTTTTAAAGGTTTGTATTTGTTTATTAAACATGAAGCGGCATTTGCAATGCAATTAACTTCCGTAATATGAATTTACGAGTGAAACAGAATATTTAATGGAAAATAATGTTGGGTGGGACTTGACGTGATTTGGATAATTTGGTTGATTGTATTGATATTATAGGTTTAAATTATTCTTCCCTGCTCAAGTGGACAATGTAAAAGCATAATGTAAAATATGTTTCAGAGTCTGAGAAAGTTAGTACATTCTGAATGATAATAAAAATAAACTTCTATGGTGAAGAGCTATAATGGAGAGGAAGATATTGAGCAAATAATGACTTATATTTCTTTCTGTTCCTCACACAAAGCTGTCATAAGGCTTCAGAAGACTTGGCATATATTGCACGAGTCGTACTATTTTTATGCAGTTGATATTGGGCTTTTTTGCCATTTATGGTGCTCAACAGCCCAAGTCCCCACTATGAAAAAGAGCACTCTGGAAATTCTGCAATATATCCTCATGAGGATGAGTAAATGTTGGGAAATTTCTAATTTATGTAAACTAACCTTTAGCATCTTTGACTGTATGTCATTGTATGCAAGCATGGAGGTTCAGGCCTGTGTGTGTGTTTGAGATCACATACTTGTTGAAGTTGATGTCCAGCAGGCCTGTTTTCTCCTTACAGTGAATCATGAGTGGCTGGTCAAGACTAGTGAGACACTCTTTCTTCAGACTCTGACTCCAGTCTGTGAATATTCGCCTCACCTTCTCATCTAGACTCAGAACCAACTGAGCGTATGCCACATGCACTTCGTCTCTACTGTTGACTTGAGGGAGGAAGTGAGCTTGCCGGAGAACCTACACAGCACACATGCAAACGTGGTTGTACAGCATTTCTATAATCTGATTGGACAAGTGATGTTCCAAGAGTTGTATAACACTCAGGGCAAATTCACTAAACAGTTGCGCCAAATTCTGTGTGTGGTGTTTCACTAACCACCCACTATTTAGTTTAAGCAGAGGAAATCAGTGCTGAAACAGCTCTGTGTTTTGAGTATTTACTGTAAATTAAGTAATTGTCATTCCTTTCCAAGTAATCACGCTGCCTACTATGTAAATTAGGGTATTACCGCCCGAGGAAAGCAGGCAATAAATTAAGATTATTTAAAAGAGATGTTTTTGTAAATTTTCTATCGATCACAGCAGCTGTAATTCATCAATAAATGATTGAAATGGAGAAGAGTGTCATAACCTGGCATATATCCAGATGCGTGGTGTAGTCGAGCATACTTTCTTCATGTTAAAGAGATGATTCAAGTGTCTGGATCACAGTGGTGGAGTGATGCTGTACAGTTCTGGCAGAGTGAGACAGACCGCAGTGGTCTGTTACATCCTTTGCAATATAATGCTCAGAACCAGTCCGCGAGAAAGGAACTGCACCATGCAAATTAGGTTCAGTACAGATTTTGTGGGTGTGTTTGTGCTGTTGCTTGATCTGCATAATAACTTTAGTTCTATCGTGAAGACACGCAGGCTTGAGTGAAGTTTGAGATGCCATTTATTTGATAGATGTAAAACGGGAGGTGATGTCTCTCTCTTTGGCGTAGGCCCCGTCCGGCAGTCCGAGGTAGATGTACCCGGAACCGTCATGTCCTGCCGGAGATAGGAGGCAGGGGCGAGGAGCCTACCCCCCTGTGGGACGGGGCTTAACTGGTGGTGGTGGAGAGGTGGAGGTTGCAGAGTTAGCACACCGAAACAGCAATGTGATAGATTATGAGCGGACTTATAAAGCATTGGCTTACGTGCGATTGGCTAGGAGTTACCCAGCTAATGATGTGATGATGTGCACCTGCTGGTCTTCCCGCTAGAACTACGCTCCACTTCCATTTACTCAGGCGATAAACCAGCGCAGACAGCACATGCAAATAACTTGTGCTTTTAAGGGGCGTAATACATTTTTAGTGAATTCTCCCTATATATTACATATCATGAGCATGTTATTAGGAACACTATGGTCCTAAAGGGCTGGTTTGAGTATCTGAGTTACCGTAGCCTTTCTGTCAGCTCAAACCAGTCTGGCAATTCTACGTTGACCTCTCTCATCAACAAAGTGTTTCCGTCCACAGAACTGTAACCCACTGGATATTTTTGTTTTTGGTACCATTCTGAGTAAATCCTAGAGACTGTTGTGGTTGAAATCCCAGGAGATCAAAAGTTACAGAAATACACAAACCAGACCGTCTGGTACCAAAAATCATGCCACGGTCGAAATCACTGAGATCACATTTTTCCACATTCTGATGGTTGACGTGAACATTAACTGAAGCTCCTGACACATATCTACATGATTGTATGCATTGCATTGCTGCCACACAATCGGCTAATTAGTTAATCGCATAAATAAGTAGGTGCACAGGTGTTTCTAATAAAGTGCTAATTGAGTGTACAGTTAATTATTATTTACATTATATTATATTGCATACGTTGTATATTGTAAGTATTCTGCCCTAAAATGTGAGTCCCAATTGACCTGATATTGTTCGAGAAATTGCATTCACCTAAAAGGATTTAATAATCATAGTAACAGATTCAACTGTGTCACAGTAACATCTGGGTGATAACAAACTTGACTTTAAATTATTATAGTATGGACACCGAGAACCATCTCAGATAAAGGGATACATGACCTTCGTTATCATTACGTTGGGTACAATTGGTATCACCACACCATTTGGGTGCTCACACCTGGAACAACATCGGGCAACCAGATTGTGAGATTGTTATTCTTTAATTATACAAAGAGCACAGTCTCAGTTACATGTTATTTTAAAAACTAGTTAAAAGGTTAGGTTTTAGAATGCTCGTGGTTCAGTCTGAATGTCTGTCACTGCTACACTGGAATAAAGACTTCAGCATCTTCATCTCAAGATCGCCATCTGAGGGGCCTGGGTAGCTCTGCGAGTATTGACGCAGACTACCACACCTGGAGCTGTGAATCCAGGGTGTGCTGAGTGACTCCAGCCAGGTCTCCTTAGCAACCAAATTGGCCCGGTTGCTAGGGAGGGTAGAGTCACATGGGGTAACCTCCCCGTGGTCGGTTCTCGCTCTCAATGGGGCACGTGCTAAGTTGTGTGTGGATCGCGGAGGGTAGCGTGAGTCTCCGCGGTGTCACGCACAGCGAGCCACGTGATAAGATGCACGGATTGACTGTCTCAGAAGCGGAAGCAACTGAGACTTTTCCTCCACCACCCTGATTGAGGTGAGTAACCGCGCCACCACGAGGACCTACTAAGTAGTGGGAATTGGGCATTCCAAACTGGGAGAAAAGGGGTTAAATAAAAAAAAGATTGACACCTGGCCCTGTGTGTGTGTTTTATTTTTCTTACAATATTATATATTAGTATAACAGCACTGGGATACTGCATGTTTGTATCACTTCACTTGTCTGTGTTCGTCAGCTGACAGCTATGTGTGGCTTGGTCATACACAATGGTTTATCCTGCTTTAGCTTCCTTAATGGAGCAAAAATAGATAAAATAATGGACCATATAGTGGTTAAAATTACCTTAATATTAACTTATTTAGCAATAACAAACTTATAATCGTGCTGATTACCTATGCCCGAATGGCAGAGATGCTGATATTTATAAGAAAAGCACACTTGTTCATGTGATATTTCTTAAGTATACAAACACGCACAGATGGGAACAGCTTAGAGAGAATGCAGACCCTTCTGTGAAACACACACCTCATACTTTACAAACAAACAGACATCTAGAGATCTGCCTACTCACAAACAAGGTCATAACCATTTAGAACACCACCAAAGCACAACAACGCTAAACACATTACGCACAAAAGCAAACAAAGACAAAACAATGCTCATGTTAGAAATAGTTAATATGCAGTAAATGTGTAAACTCATTCTATGATGCCCAATCAGGCCGTCGCACATGGCCGTCATTAAGCACTGGTTTCTGCCTTTGTTTTTCCGTAAGCTTTTCAGGATAGTAATTTGTGGGGAAATACAACACAATCATATCTGTGTCCAATTAAAGCTCATGCCTGCTCTTAATTGTGTTCTTTATGAAGGCAGAAAAATGAATTTAAACACAATGGAGAAGTGTTGTGCTCTGTAAGCAAACTGAGGAGAAAGACAGAGAGGGAAAATAAGAGAGAGGTAGAGAATAATAGACAAATAAAAAGAAAAACAGAGTGAAATGTAAAAGTTAAGAAATAAAGAGAGAGTGACTAAGTGGAGGAACGGCTGGCTTTAATAGTATTAGGGCCTGTGTGGCTGGATCCTGGCTGGGCTCCAGGGCCTCTGCTTTGGCCCCGTGATGGCCTCTGACACTCCACCCTGTTCTGATCTAGAGCTAGTCAGTCTAGGTAAGCTGCTCTGTAACACCTTCAACTAGATGGAGATGTTGGGCTGAAATTGAATTAATTTGTCCATAAAGCCCAATAGAGTTCACCTACACAGGGTATGGGCTGAATAGTGAGCTTTTTGTGGTCTCTAAATACACATCCAGATGGAGCTTCTTTCATGAACTTGTGCTGCTCTGACCTAATATGGTAAACCTTGTTGTGCCCTTTTTGACTCTAGATCTTTGAATTGACTAAAGTCTCTTTGATGCTAGAGTTTCGTTTGCTTGTTAGCTGCTTCCAAACTTGAGTGAGTTTATTTTCATACAGTATATATATTTTAAATGTAGTATAATTTTTATATGTTTAATAAACATGTCTTTATCTGTCTGTTTATGTCTTTATAACACATACACACAGAATCTCACCTCCATGGGTCTCTCTATCCGTGTGCGGAGGGCGCGTGCCCAGTGGGCTTGTCCTGCATATTGGGGCATTTGAGCAGGACTCAAAGAAGACATCCTGGCCAACATCTCATTGACCACAACCAGCTCAGCACTAAACAAAGTATATATATCCACTGTCTTTTTGTCAATGGTCCGCTTGATGGCCTGAGAGAGGAAAAGAGAGACAGAATGAGACAAAGACACACTATGTGATTGGAGTAGCCACATTCAAAGCATTGTAAAAGTGCAGATATACACACTTGTGACCTCTCTTCAATGGAATTCTATTTTATTGTGCCTATTTAATATTCTTCACTAATGTCTTGCTAAATGTTATATATTTGATTTTTGTTTAGTGTGTGTGCCAGTGACTATTTTTGTTATCTTTGTTGATGTTTTTGCAATATTCTACATAAACATTGTACAGCACATGCTAATAAAGCACTTGGTAAATTAAAACCGCAAAGCTGAGTGATGGAAAGAAAGAGAATAAGAAGAGAAAAGAGTGGGGAAACAGGAAAGTGAAGGGAAAAGTCAGGTGAGCTGAAGGTGATTAACAAGGTAAACTGATCCTAATATTATACTGTGGAGTCCACTAAGACACAGGTGACACAGGTGTGAGAGCAGAGGACTGAATGATGTATGTGTGTGTGAGGTCCTGACATCTGCGGCTGAACTCTTGAATGAATGAAAGAGAACAGGAAGTGACATCAGAAGTCTGTGTGTGGTCTGTCCATCTGGAGTCTTTTGTATTCACTGTGTTCTGAGATAGGAGTGCTGGTCTGGCAGTGTGTAAGGTTTTAGAAGAGGAGACAAAGTGAGTGTGAATTGAAGGTCGTGTGTGTGTGTGGGAAAGACCTCTCTTGCAGACAGGTGTTGAAACACGTCGAGCAGCTGTACTCCTTCCTCTACACTGTTCACAGTCTCAAAGGCCGAAGTGATCAAATTCTGTATCATCACCTCCAGATCTTTGACTTCAGCACAAAATCTACATATACACACAGAGATAAACAGAAGGTGTAAAACAACAAAGAAATGGGCAGAGCTATTCAGCATGTTCCAAACACAAACCAGTGGCCTCTATTCAAAGCCTAAAACAAACACACACACACACACACATTCATAAATGGAGGCCTGTATTGATTTGGGTGCTGTCAACATGCTGAGGCACAATAAAAAAACACCTGCCCCAGACACAAGCACAGCTGTTTGTCTTGGCAACAATATCCCAACCCCATGACCTCCCTCTGCCCCAATCCATCACAGCCATCAGACACAAATATACACATTCACTCACACACTGCTCTTTTTCCCAAGGTCCGGCAGTGCCTGGGGCAGGGGTACTGGGGATAGTCTTTAGAGGGTGATGGCAGTCCGGGTTCACACACACACACACACACACACACACACCTCTGTCCAGTAGAATATCATGATGGTATTCAGATAAGCAGCCAAACTGCCCGCTGTCACACACTGTTGTGGATGACAATAGTGGCATGCAAACCTCACACACATATACAGAGGGACACTGATCCTCTCCCTGCTACACATTTGGCAGAATATTTATCAAAAAAATCCATATGATCCAAATATGTGGGTCGGTATATGCATATTTATGAAGCTATGCTAATATGAGATGCATGGAAATCCCCATCAGGCCAGCAGGCCAATAAACAGTCGAGATTGACAAACATATATAAATATACATTAGGACAAGAAGGACTGACTGACTGATAGACAGGCCATCAGAAATCTTACTCCATGCGTCACAACGTGACAAAACTTGATTGCTCCCATTATAGTCAATGGAGAAGTCTACTATGCAAATACCTTTCATTATTTTTGATGTACTACACAGCTACTCCTTCCACTTTAATTTGAATAAATTATATCTGTAGCATTAAAGTTGGCTTGTGAAGTTTCTGATTTCTGACCTACTGTGTTAAAACATCTTTTGCTTTTCAACTTATGTATGTCGGTATGCATTTGTAGCAATACTACATTTATGTGTAAAATGATATCGCTATTCTAAGATAACCCATGCCATGTCATACCAAGTGACCAATGTAGCATCTGGACCAATCACACACATTTATTCATCATTTAATGAATAAGCCAACAGAAGTCTCAAGATTGTAACAAGCAAAGGTCTAACCAAGCAGAGATGTCTGCTCCCCCACTGATCATTATCAAGCCTTAACACTGTCTTTACAAGGTCCAGCATCTAGTGGACATCAGTGACATTCCAAGCGGGGGAGGTTAGCTGCATGCCAGAGCAATCGTTCCCCCAAAAGAAATTAACTCAAAGCCCAGAACAACAGACTTTTCTTTATTAATGTATAGACAAACTGTCAATAAATTCACATGTATATCCCCAGGACATTGTGTATAGGATCATTACTTTTTTTTTTACATTGTTTTTTTGTACTGTATACTGTTTAATGCATGACTTACTACAGGACTACCAGCTAATGTAAAATGATTTAGTATCATGTTTCCTACCAAATGAATCCTTGTGTGACATCCTGCACAACGGTATATAAATATATAATTCTGACAGCATGCATTGTATGTTTTCTATATTAATCAGAGCACAAAGGGGCTTAAACTAGCCCCAAATATGCAAATGAGTCAGCTTCCAAACAAAGAAACATTTCCCGCTTGGAAATTGCACCTTTCGAGAGGAGGGACCTCCAGCAGAACTTAAAAGACACGTCCCGCCTCTTACTCACTCTCTTTCCCCTGACTCTCTTCTGCTGTTCGTGTGGGACCGGGACCACCCGGTCCAACCCTGAGGTTGCAGTCCGGCAGGCATCAATACATCAATGAACACCACAGTTCATCATCATTTCTTCATTCAATATGGAAGAAATGTATGGCAACTTCAACGCCATCGAATGTTCACGGAAAGTCCTAAAGAGACTCTTCCGGGGCAACTAACCGCACATGCGCAACCTGCCGACGCCATATTGTCAACACAGTACAGCTAAGCTAACAGCATAACACAGCACCGTTAACCTAACCAGTTAGCAAATTTTCATTGAAACCCCTAAACGCTACATCTTAATTCAAATACACTACAAATACGCTGTCTAGACCTCAAGCTGTAAGCTTGAGGCTAGACAGCACAAATTATATTATATTACGATTTTTTCAATCGTGTTAATTGCCTATTTTTGTATTTATTGTGATTAATCACAGATTTTGAATATGCTGAAATTTGACACCATATATACAGCCGTGGCCAAATATATTGGCAGTGATATACATTTTGTGTTTCGCAAAGTTTTCTGCTTCAGTTGTTGTGGTGTTGATTCACATTGTTTCTAGATTATTGTGCAGAGTGATCAGATGCATTTTAAATAATTGCAAAAAGCTTAATTGGCCAAAAACAATTAACTTTATCACAAAAACCCAAATTTCACAGTTTTTTTTGGCCCGTCACAAAATGACCAGCTAACATAATTTCACTACTCTGTGAATGAGTACTAGTCAGGTGAAATAAATATCATTCTGATTGGATTATAAGAGCAGACTGATTGCTATAAGGAGGGAAGAAGTGCTTCCAATCATTGTGTTCTTGTTAGCAATGGTTACCTCTATAGAAAGACGTGCAGCCATCATCGCTTTGCATCAAAATTGTCTCACATGCAAGGAAATTGCTGCAAAGAATATTGCACCTGAAAGAACCATTTACCGGATCATCAAGAACTTCAAGGAGAGAGGTTCAATTGCAGTGAAGAAGGCTTCAGGACATCCAAGAGTGTCCAGCAAGCTCCAGAACTGTCTCCTCCTGAGGAGTCAGCTACGGAATTGTGTCACCACCAGTGCAGAGTTTGCTCAATATTGGCAGCAGGTTGGTGTGAGTGCATCTGCACGCACAGTGAGGCGAAGACTTTTGGACAATGGCCTAATGTCAAGAAGGGAAGCAAAGAAGCCACTTCTCTCCAAGAAAAACATCAAGGACAGACTGAAATTCTGCAGGAAGTACAAGGTTTGGAGAGCAGAAGTTCTTTTCTGATGAAGCCCCCTTCAGACTGTTTGGGACATCTGGAATATCGATAGTCCAGAGAAGAAAAGGTGAACGCTACCATGAGTCCTGTGTCTTGCCAACAGTGAAGCATCCTGAGACCATCCATGCGTGGGGTTGCTTTTCATCCAAGGGAGTGGGTTCTCTCACAATTCTGCCCAAAAACACTGCCATGAATAAAGAATGCAAGGCAAGAGTGATAATGAAGTGGCTCAGTGATCATTACATTGAAATTTGGATCCGTGGCAAGGCAACTCCCGGGATCTTAATCCCATAGAGAACCTGTGGTCAATCCTCAAAAGGCGATGAGCACTAATAAGGCAAGAATGGATCGCCATCAGTCAGGATTTGGACCAGAAGCTGATATCCAGCATGAACAAGAACAAGTGTCAACACTGTAAATATTGACTCTTTGCAAATATTGAATGTTTTTGCCAATAAAAGCTTTTAAAACTTATGAAATGCATATAATTGTTTTCCAGTATACCATAGAAACATGTGAAAAAATAATCTACAAATACTGAAGCAGCAAACTTTGCAAAACACAAAATTGATGTCACTGCCAATACTTTTGGCCACTGCTGTACTTATCTTCCTGTCAAAATGCATTTTTTTCATCTTAGGAAAGAAAACAAAACAATATGTAACAATATAATGCCTTATTAACATTATCCAAACATTGCACTAAAATATCACCAATTCAAGTAACACTAAACGTTTCCCAAAGTCTAATTGGGAGGTTGACTTATTGAAAGAATAGTCCTCACATAGGTTGAGTATTAATTCATATTCTCATTTATTATATATTTCTATATTCATAATTTTACATTTTAATTATTCTTCTCATTATTTATGCATTTGCAACTGCCATGTAAATTTATTTACTCCTGCTTTGTGAAAATACGCATATTTACAATTTAAAATGCAGCTTCTGTGCCACCTTTGCTGTGTAAAGATGGCTTTAGTCCCCATAGGTTTAGTATTCCAGTGGGCAATCTCTTAAACTCTCGTCCTCCACGATATGAATCTGCCGGTAGACTGTGACTATTCGCTTTGTTACAGCAGTTACATCTGAGCGTCAACGCCAGCGTCCAGTGCCGCTATGAACTCCACAGGAAAAGCGGAGTTATAGTTAAGACTTGCCGTGCTTCAGTGGTAATTAAAATGTGCTGAAAATACTTGATTTCTAACACATGTCCCATTTGGACTTGTTTTGTACACAAATAATAGCGCTAAGAGGTCTTTTCTCCATAATTTTATCACTGACAGGGAAGCACTGTTGTGGTGTGTAATGTCAGTGTAATGACTCCAGGCGGACACATTAAAAAGGTTCTGCCCTCCCAACAAGTGTTTATGCTGGTTTATGCTGTATTAATGATAAATGTGTTAATCGCGATTAAACTTTGTGTTAAACTTTTTTAATTATTCACATGGTTTAACGCATTAATTCCAACAGCTCTAATTATATTATACATTTAAAAGGTTAAGCGCATAATAATTTTTTTTAATCGCAATTTACCATTAATACTTCGTAAACGGAACCTTTGCGTTGCGTTTACACTGACGCTCACTCCCCAAACACACACAACAGTGAAAACAGGAAATTTCTTAAAGGTGATGTAAGCCATTATAAAGATATTTTCATGGAAAAATATGCAAAAAATTTTCCTACTCCTTGAGAGATATTACTGAAATAAGTGTTGTAAGATATCTCCACTGTCTCTTGACCACTCTAGACTCTGTAAACAGCAAACAAATATGTGTCTGAGGGCTACAGACAATGACACTTTCGACCTATTAACAATTTTGCATGTTCTCACAGTGTTGTAGTTGAAGTGTATTATTGAGACTTACAGCCATTTTTAAGCCATACTGTTCATAACAGTTGTCAGTTGAGGGTGCCATTTTGCTGCTGTTGTTTTTAACAACTGTTTCTGCACAATGTCGGTCTCAATAAAGCTAATTTGGTATCTTTGGAGTGCAGGGTTTTGGAAAGAGGGGCCGTGGCTAATCCAACGGCTCAGTCTCATGGAAGAAGAACGGCTAAAATCGCTTGCAGTACCTTTACCGCTATTTGTTTTACAAAACAAGCCTAGATGGAACTTCTGACAGAAATCAAGTATTTAAGCCTAAGTAAGGTGGATTTTTATTTACCACAGAAGCATGGCAAATCTTAAATATGACCAAAAGGCAGAATGAGACGTTTTTGCCTACAAGCAGTTTTCTTGTGTATTTCAAAGCAGTGCTTGACCCAGGCACTGACACCCTGATGCGAATCATGAACACGGCTTCACAATTGTAATAATGTGGACAGTCACAGTCTGACAACTGACTAAAATTGTGGATGAAGAGAGTTTAAGAAATGTAATTCCCATAGCAATAAATATGCAACATATGAGGGGACTAATTCTTTCACTTAGACAAACTAACACTTGGGTTTTGGGAAAAGTTTAATGTTACTTGGATTGGTGCTATTTTAGTGCAACTCTATCTTTATACTTTGGAAGGCATGGAAAAGTAGCAGCATATCCTATCACTGTTATTCTGACGATTGCCAATTTAATTTCCCAGTGAGTGTAGACAAGAATTGTTCATCTGAGAACGCCCTAAATTGCTTCAAAGATATTAAACATTGGCTGGCAAACAATTTCTTACAATTAAATGAAAGACTAACACCTGACTCTAACTGTAGTAAGATTGGGAAGAGCGGCATAAAAGGACCATGCCAGCACCATATTGAGGGAGAGAGGCAACTCCCTGTGAGCCTTACAGTGAAGCTGATGTGTTACTATGAAGCTGATGTGTTATGTGTTATATCTCTACAGTGGCTTCCTGTGAAATTTTTTAATTCCTATCTGGTCTCGCGCCCCAATATTTCATGACCTTCTACACCCTCACTCCACCACCAGAGTGCTCAGGTCTTCTGATAAACTTTTATTGAGGGTTCCTCGTTGCCGCTATAGATCTAAGTGTGATCATGCTTTTTCTATCAGGAAGATATGCAGACTTGAGTGAAATTTAAGATGACATTTATTTGATGAATATAAAACAGAAAAGTGATGGCTCTCTTTGGCGTAGGCCCGAAGTAGTTGTGATCGGAACCGTCATAACCTGCCGGATATAGGAGGCAGGGGCGAGGAGCCTACCCCCATGCAGGACGGGACTCAACTGGTGGTGGGGTGGTGGAGTTTGCTGTGTTAGAATGCTGAAACAGCAATGTGATAGATTGTGAGCAGACATATAAAGCAATGGCTTACATGTGATTGGCTGGGAATTACCCAGCTAATGGTGCGATGATGTACAGCTGCTAGTCTTCCCGCTAGAACTATGCTGTGCTTACATTTCTGTGATAGGTCCTAATCTATGGCAGCTTATATATATAGTCTTATATATTATAGTCTCTTTTACATGTGAGGTCAGCTTAATCATTAGCCATTTTTAAATCTTCTTTAAAAACATATTTTTATTCTGTAGCTTTTGAAAAGATCATTGAATATTTTGAAATGGATAAATACATGAATTAAAATTTTGTATTTATGTATTATGTATATATTTAACTTTAAATCAATCTGTTTGATCTGAAAAGAACTTTGGGTCAACTTGACTTGACAAATAAAGCATTATATTGTTACATATTGTTTTGTTTTCTTAAATGCATTTTGACAGGAAAGAAGTATATTTAGAGTCAAATTTCAGCAGTTTCAAAATCATATGATTAATCCCGATTAAAATATGAATCGGCTGACAGCACTAATTATATTATTGTGGCAGGGCAGAGGGTGGGGCCGGGTCGTGATTCTACACACCCGGTACCTTATCAGGCTAATCAAGCCTCCGAGAGGGATAAAGGCCGACTGTGGAGGATTGTGCGGGAGAGAGAGATCGTTTATGGACATGTCCGTCATGTGTGTTTGTTTCCATTGAATTAAGTTACAATTATATTATATTATATTATAAATAGTTACGTGGACAGTAAACTTTCTCAGGTGACATGCAGCTTCAGTTCCAGTCTAAACAGCCTCAAAATGACATTAGTCATGTCCGGTATAGACAGGTGTCTCTAAGAGCCATATGGGAAGATTGCAGATTATAAAAATCTAAGTCATCTACTGCACAGAACCCTCTCTCTCTCTCTCTCTCTCTCTCTCTCTCTCTGATCAATTCACAAACATACAGCACCTGCGGAAGTCATTATGCCAAGAGTTGTTTCTGATGCTTAGGATGTCCTTAACAGAGTGCAGGGCCTGCAGGATCTTGTCAAAAGTTGCTTCTATGTACAGCAGCCTCTGAGTGACCTCTGAACCCTGACGTCCTGCAAAGCATGGCAACGGCATCCGCTCCTCCTCTTCAGAACGAGCAAACTGCTGCTGGCACTCACACACCTGAAAAAGAGAGAGCAAGTGTGATCTGTGAACCACAAGACTTTTGACCATTGGAAAGTCTGGTCCAGTATGTAGCTTAATTCCACTGAGAACAAGATCTTTCCACAGGTAATAATAACTACAACTAATAACCACAGTTAATTTTGTTGTTATGTGCAGTTAGGTGCATTTTTGTATTTATTAATTTTTTTCATTTTATTAACCGCACCATAGTGAACTTTGCCAGCTGCCTAAAAACAACTTGGAGTTACCTTGGTGTTGGCAAATTCACAATCATGAGTCGGCATGTACTGAAGCCATTTAACCAGCACGGTTGAATACTGTTAAGAATGGTTAGCTAACCATGCCGAGAAATCCATGCGGGGAACAGTTCGCAACCGTGCTCAAGTGGAAATGCTACTAGAACCGTTCCTCCCGGTGCACAGAACGGTTCGGCCCAATGGTAGAAAAGAGGCTATATATAAACCCAAGAGTGAAAGATCATGCTTATAACAGCATGAAAACACTTGAGAGGAATGGGTAGGACCACACAGCAAAAAAGTGTTGAAAAAGTGCTGAATTAATATAAAAATAACACGTACTATAAAATAAAGATCTTATAAAAGACAGGAGTCCTAGGAAATATGAAACAAATTAAAACAATAAAGAGACAGAGAGATGTGAACTATTGAGAAACCTCAGAGGATATTCTCTAGATGTGGCATGCGAATGTTGGGTGTAAACATTTCTGAGTGTGTTGATAAAGTTCAGTTTGTGAGTGTGTTTGTGTACATCATTTTGCAACTTTTACTTACCTCTATAAGATCTTTAAATCTCTGGACAAAGGCATCCACCAGTGCAAATATGCTGGTCTGGTCAAGTGACCAGCCATGGGAAGAATATCTAATCAGAGAGAGAAAGAAGATAACGGTTAAGTTCACACATCTTCCTTTCCATCAGTTTTATTCCTAAAAAGTAGGACTGTAAAAAGAAGAGAGAAAAATAGAAAAGTCTGCTATGTCACTCAGGGCAAAATGCAAAGGATCGGGCCAGTACTTCAGATTTTTACTGGCCCTGGCAAAATTTTCACTGGCCCCAACACAAAAATGACAAATAGCTGTTTTTACCATCATTGCTTTAAAAATATGTTCGAAGATAAATATTTTTTACATTTCTTATATTTTTAATACAATGTCCCTCAGGGGCCTGGGTAGCTCAGCGAATAAAGACGCTGACTACCACCCCTGGAGTCACAAGTTCGAATCCAGGGCGTGCTGAATGGCTCCAGTCAGGTCTCCTAAGCAACCAAATTGGCCCAGTTGCTAGGGAGGGTAGAGTCACATGGGGTAACCTCCTTGTGGTCACTATAATGTGGTTCACGCTCAGTGGTGCGTGTGGTGAGTTGTGTGTGGATGGCGAAGAGAATAGATTGAAGCCTCCATACATGCTATGTCTCTGTGGTAACGTGCTCAACAAGCCACGTGATAAGATGCATGGATTGATGGTCTCAGACACGAGAATTGTACTCCGCCACCCAGATTGAGGTGAGACACTATGCCACCATGACAACGTTGAGCACATTGAGAATTGGGCATTCCAAATTGGGGAGAAAAAGGGGTGAGAAAAAATTAAAACACAATGTCCCCCAAAACTGAATCACATTTATAATTTACAAGATATGATTTATGCCTTATGTAATCCCATATATGTGCTATACAGATATCAATTCATAAATACATCAAATTAACCTCAGCCTTCCTGCCATTTACACATGTGCTTTTAAGCCAAGAGTTCTGTGGAGGAGATGATGGGTTTTCGGTCACCCGTATAGTCATGCTGTCATGCAACTTTTGCCCATGTGTAGTGTTTTCACAAGAAGGATCAAAGATACATTCACTGAGTTAAAGATTTAATTATTGGCTGAGAGAACAGACTTGCTACTAAATCGGTTGTAATGTGTAATATACAGTAGGTATATATTAGGCCTAATCTGTGAATTAACAATGTGTATATAACATGAAATCAGACAACCCAAACAAGACCAACACTAACTGATATACGAAGAACAAAAACAAAAATACCTGTATGGTCCAGAAATGAGACATGTAACAGGTGTTTTATGAGGATGAAATGAAGTAGACTTTTTCAAATATTCATCTTCACCCTGCAGCTGAACAGCTCTGATAATAATAGTCTAATAGTCATAGTGATCTTGCTTCTTTTCATATCAAACAGCATTATAATGTTGAATTAATGTTTACGTTTTGAAACATTACCTAATTAAATATATACTTACATTTTGGACATTGAGCAGCTTGTGATTTCCAGACACATGTATAACTGGGATTTAGCCAAGTTTATTACGTCTCATTCGGTGCTTCATCTCTAAAGGCGAATTAATGAGAGAAAATGTGTTTGTTTTTTTTTACAGTGGGAATAAAACTAGCACTCTGTCCCTTTACAAGAGCACAGGCATTTTAAACAGTCTATGCTGACGGAGAGAGATGATGATGAGACATATGCACGGAGAGATGTGGATTTTCAGTCATATAGAAATAAACTGTTGATTTCTTGTGTTCCAATGTGTGGATTACTAATTTTCACCAAAACTAAAAATGTGGGGATTTCGCGCACTGTGAACACGGAATGTGCACAAGATGTTAAATCCCACTATGAGTTTATTTTGTAGAATAACAAACCTTCAGGACAGTTTTATTGATGAATCTACATGCTCTTTGTGTGTCTTCTGCCTGTTGTCTTTTGCTGTGTAATTCTGTCTCACAACATTTGTATAGAAACACCAGACTTGAGTAATCTGATGGCAAAGTTGTCGCGGGGGTTCTCGTAGGTGTGTATGGACTGTTTGAGTTTGGAGGGATGGAAACCAGTTGGCACTGTTGTGTGCAGGGTTAATGAGAACGTTTTTCATTTTCTGTTTGTTTTATTCTGGGGGATGTTCGGGTTTTGACTGTTGCACTAATGTTGGAATGTAGTCTTTATAATCTTGTTTTTAACACACAATCTATTTTTTCTTACATGTCAAAATGTCAAATGTTAATATGAGTGGATTGAATCTCTCCACATGCAATGTGAATGGGTTGGGGCACCCCATAAAAAGAAGGAAGGTTATTTCTCTTCTTAAGTGTGAGAAAAATGATATAGTGTTTCTTTCTCCACAGGAAGCTGAAAATTTGGTGAGGATATGGGGTGAGCATGCTTTCTTTAGTGTTGGCTCGAGTAAGAGCAGGGGAGAATTACGCTGATAAGTAAACCTCTACAATTAAAATGTCTCAAACAGATTAAAGATAAATTAGGAAGAGTCATTATTGTTCTAGCTGATATTCAGGGGCAAAGTCTTATTTTGGCTAAATTTGATGCACCTAACGTTGATGATCGGGGCTTTTTTATAGGCTTAGAAGGAAAGTTGCAAGCCCCTTGTACCCCTCATGATATAATTTTGTGAGTAGACTTTTGATGGATTCTGTTGTTGACCTTAATGAAGCAAAAGTGTGCAAGCCCCCTAGAGCAACATTGATGCTTAAAAGAATGTGTAAAAATATTGGTCTTACAGATATTTGATATTTGAAAAAAAGATAATTTTTTTTCATCAGTCCATAAGATTTACTCTAGAACAGATTTTTTTATATATCTAAGTCCCTCATTCCATCTATTGTTGATTGCTCATTTGGAAACATTTTAGTCTCAGATCACACCCTGGCATGTTTAGAGGTGTTGCCACATATGATGAAAAGGAAATCATACAGCTGGCACTTTAATGTATCCCTTTTGCAAAGTCCTAAATTACAACAAAGGAATGGAGGCTGAAATCAATGTCTATATGGAGACCTACTAGTCCTCAGTATCCTCTGTGGGCATGGCTTGGGAGGCACTTAAGGCGGTTCTTAGGGGCCGAATCATACAGTATGCCGCATTCACCAAAAAATCCAAAGCACGAGAACTCCTGGAATTGTAAGGGAATATTAAAAGAGCCAAGGCAGAGCTGAAACACAGAATGTCGTCTAATGGCCTCTCAGAATTGACATGATTTAAATACAGATGGATCTTCACAAGCAGAGGGAAGGCCAAGGAAACAGGATTTCTTGTTGCACAGGTCAGAATTTTATTCTCCTGCTTTCACTTATTTGTACAGCGTAGGTACTTTCCGTTGCTTTGCACTCAGGCAATAATTCACATTCAGTATAAATATAAATGACTTCGGAAACACTCATTAGCTCTTTAACACTCTGCAGAACCCACGTCAATGCTGTCCACTCGTTCTCTCTCTCTCTTTCTGGCGGTGGCATGGCCATTTATATACCGCTCTCCCCATGCTCACTGGAATTAGAGACAAGTGTTAGACATAATTTAGCTCATGTGTAAGCGACCTTACCACTTTCGCTCTCTCTCCAGATGGGTGCTCAACCACGCCCCCGCTGCCAAAAGATATAATACTATTTTGTCACAAAAGTTGGAGTTTTGGCTATTCAGGAGTTTTGAATGAGGGGACATAGCAAGGAAGCTTTTGGCTAGATATATAAAACAGATAGTCTTTTTCTACCATTCCCTCAGTGAATTCTGCTGGTGGTAAAATATTTTCCTCAGCCACTGATTTTAATAATGTTTTTAAAGAATTCTATCTTAATTTTTATAGTTCCACATCTTCGTCCACTGAAGAGGATATCTTGATTCTGATATAACCTTGGAGGAGCTTGGTAAGGTAATTAAAGCCTTGCCTACAGCAGGGTTCTACAACACCTTTTCTAAAGTCAAATTCAAGCACTATTCAAGAATTTTCAAGGTGTATTTTCAAGCTTTTCCAGCATCTTACAGCGGTGGTAAATTACATATTTACATGCATATATATACTTCTTTGTCTCATTAAATCAGAATTTTGAATTCTGATTTAGATTTTTTACAGTTGTCTGCAACAATCATGCCAACCCTTGCCTGTACCAACTGCATATATCAGTAGAGTCAGTTATTTTTGTATTAATTCAGTTTTCATCATCATTTATTTAATATTATTTATTGCTTCAAATTTTATATTATTATTTTTTTTTAAATATACTTTATGTAAAAATTAATTAATAATTAAATAATAAGTTAAACACAAGTTAATATAATATAAAGTATTCTTTCATTACAGCCATGCTACACAAAGTGTATTCATCTTAACTGTAAAGTTTAGATGTAATTTTGCGGTTGTCAAGCTGGTGTCCTTCACGAGTCTGTCTCCTTTAGATGCACTTGACAATCCACGATTGCTTCAGAGTGTTTGTAGATCTGCGCCGATTTTCAAGAGCTTATAATGTTTCAACACTTTTGAGAAGTCTGTTTCATCACTTTTACGATTGACAGCTTTTTGGAAAATGCTGCCCTTACCACATATCATTTACCTGTATACAATAAGGGGTTGTATTTTAAATATACTAATAATCACTTTACAGTCAACTCATCACTTTGTGAAGGAATGTGCATATGAATGACATCTTAGTTTATCTACAACATGTTTTTAAATATATAATCACATCATCAAATCATATGTTCTCTGCACTTAGACGCATCCTGTGATGTCTTGAATGAAAATGTCCGCAGACACTGATTTAGAGTTAGCTTTTTGCATCTATAACAGTTAAAGGTCTGGATTTTGATATGGTATCGAATCATGGACCGCAGTTACAGACAACTATACTGGAGCAGGAATCAGATGAAACAGGCACAAACTCTCTGTGCATGAACTCATGGAATCATGAAAGCAGAACAGCAACTGCAAATTGATTTACATAATGCGCGATTACTAGTGTTGATGAATGGAGTTGATATTGAATATGAAGTTTTTTGGCGCCAGGTTAACTTGCTAATTTGCTTCATTAAATTCAGTTAATCAACATTTAATTAATGGGATTTACTCTCTTCAATGACTGTCTGGCAAAAAATTGGGTTTACATACATCCTGAAAATGGACTATATTTAGCTTGTGAATTTGCCACCTAGCTTAAACAAACGTTACGTGTAACATTGGTCAAATTGAAAATTCGCTACTAAAAAGCGGCACATACTTTTTGCAGACTTTACAGGAGGCTACTCGAGGATTTGGCCCTCGTTTCAACCATGACTTGTATTTTTCGTTTTCAAGCCAACGCTCATTGAAGCGACAACCTCCCAGCACGTTGTCATCTCCCACTCTGTTCAATCAGAGGCCACACATAAAAAAAGACCAGCAGATCACACTAAAGCCACACACGCAGACTCAGAGTGGCAAGCGATGCTCAAGCAGAGTCGTCCTTATTTTATGCGAAAGGCAAAAGCAATTAGGCCCATTCAGTAAGATAGAGAATTATTATGAAAGCAATGCAATTACAATTTCAAGCAGTTTCAAGCACTTTATCCAAAATCCAAGCACTTTTCAAACCTTGAAAACACCACATTCAAATTCAAGCATTTTAAAGGATTTCCAGCACCCGTACGAACCCTGCTACAGGCAAAACTATGTGGCCAGATGGCTTTTCCAAATTTTTTAGATCTTATGCTACAGAAATGGCTCCACTATTGCTATAAGTTTACACAGATTCATTAAAGAATGGAAAGCTTCCACCAACCATTAAACAAGCCCGGATCAGTCTCATTCTTAAAAAGGACAAAGATTCAAGCGAGCGTAACAGTGAGTCACCGTCCAATTTTCCTGCTCCAGCTAGATGTTAAAATAATGTCAAAAATTTTGACTAACCATTTGAGCAAAGTTATGTAACCTCTTATACATATACATTAGATGGAGTTCATTCAGGGCCGTAACTCTTCTGATGACATTAGGTGTTTCAGTAATGTCATGTGGGAAGTGACGAATAATCAGACTATGGTCGCTGCCAACTCGCTTGAAGCGAAAAAGCATTTGATATGGTAGAATGGGATTATCTTTTTAAGATTTTGGAAATATACGGATTCGGGAATATTTTTATTGGGTGAATAAATGTACTTTATAGACACCCGGTAGCGGCTGTTTAATGGATTCATTTCAGATTATTTTACTCTGGATAGGGGCACCCGGCAGGTTTGCCCTCTTTCCCCTTTATTGTTCTGTCTTGCCCTGGAACCATTAGCATTAGCGATAAGTAAGGAGGATGATCTTACACAGGTGGTGGCAGGAGGTGTGGCGCATAAGGTTTGGCTTTACATTGATGATATTTTATTATTCGTCTCCAACCCAACTAGATCTATGCCTTGCCTCCACAGAATTAATAATTCCTTTTCTAAATTCTCAGGATCCAGAGTTAATTGGTGTAAATAAAAGCTTTGTCTCTGACAGTGTACTGTCCGGTAACGGCTTTTCAGCCAGGTGTCTTCCCGTGGACAAAAAAGGCATTAAGTATTTGGGTATTTTATTCCCAGCAAATTTGTGTGATTTACTTAAGAATTAATTTTGACCATTTAATAAAAAGGTTTTCGAGCGATGTGGGCAGGTGGGCTTCATTAAGTTTATCTATGACTGGGAAGGTTAATGTTTTTAAAATGAATTGTATTCCAAAATTCAACTACCTATAGATGTACCCCTTTCTTATTTCAAGCAATTTGATAGCATAGCGAAGTCCTTCATTTGGAATGGTAAACGTCCCATATTACACTTCAGTAAATTACATAGGTCGATTGACAAATGTGGGCTAGGCCTACCCAATATTTAGTTTTATTATTATGCATTTGGCCTCAGACATTTGGCTCATTGGTGGCTTCCAACTGAGAGAGCCCCTCCCTGGTTTTGTATTGAATAGGAAATTCTTGCCTCTATATCTTGCCATTGCAAAGCCTTTCTATCAAACTAACCATATAAGTTTAGTTACACCCCGTTATCTCGCATTTGCATGAGGCATGGACAAAAGAGTACAGAATGTTTAATTCTGACACTTATTTAAATGTTGCTTCGAGCATATGACTGAACCCAAAATGATGTTTTGACAAGTCCCCTTTCTGCTAGACAGAGTGGATTATGAGGGAGATTAATATGCTCAGTGACCTATATGAGAGTGGAGTGTTGAGATCCTTAGAAAACATGGTTCAAAATTCCCAGGTCTCAATTATTTAGATATTAACAACTGTGCCACCCGCTCTGTACTATTTTTGGGAGTAGCATGCACCCCACTAAAGGAGCAGACACTCTGGGAGAGGTGATTACTGAAAAGATCATGAGGCATCAGTGTATTACTCCCTGCTAATTCAGATTATGGGGGATGGAGCTCCAACTTCTCTCAAGAGATTATGGGAGAAAGATTTAAACTTGGTATTGGAGGAGGGAGTGTGGGGTAGGATTCTAAAAAAACATCAAGTCTGTATCTAGAGATGCAAGGTTGCACCTTATGCAATTTAAGATTTTACATTGATTCTATTGTACCCCCTCTAGATTGAATAGGCTTGGTCTTAAAGACACACCCACCTGCTGGCGATGCCAATCAGAAGATGGGGACACAACCCATGTTTTTTGGTGGTGTGTTAAGATCCAAGAATTATGGTTCAGGGTTCAGAGTTTTATATGTGATGTATTGGGCACTCAAATTTCATTTTGCCCCAGATTTAGGTGATGGGGCGGTCATTAATGTAGGGGATAAATACTATTAGATATTGGGTTCTAGCCAGTGTTATGAATGGCAGACAGATTATCGCAAAGCCATTAATGTCTAAACCTCTGGCAACAAAAGTGAGTACATCCCTAAGTGAAAATTTCCAAATTGGGCCCAAAGTGTCAATATTTTGTGTGGCCACCATTAATTTCCAGCACTGCTTTAACCCTCTTGGGCATGGAGTTCACAAGAGCTTCACAGGTTGCCACTGGAGTCCTCTTCCACTCCTCCATGACGACATCACAGAGCTGGTGGTTGTTAGAGAACTTGCGCTCCTCCACCTTCAGTTTGAGGATGCCCCACAGATACTCAATAGGGTTTAGGTCTGGAGAAATGCTTGGCCAGTCCATCACCTTCACCCTCAGCTTCTTTAGCAAGGCAGTGGTCATCTTGGAGGTGTGTTTGGGGTCATTATCATGCTGGAATACTGCCCTGCGGCCCAGTCTCTGAAGGAGGGGATCATGATCATGCTTCAGTATGTCACAGTACATGTTGGCATTCATGGTTC
The DNA here is from genome assembly GCF_025860055.1 of Xyrauchen texanus. Lineage (NCBI taxonomy): Eukaryota > Metazoa > Chordata > Actinopteri > Cypriniformes > Catostomidae > Xyrauchen > Xyrauchen texanus. Next base: position 20,170,937 of record NC_068277.1, on the reverse strand, counting down.
CCTCAATGAACTGTAGCTCCCACATGCCGGCAGTACTCATGCAGCCCCAGACCATGACACTCCCACCACCATGCTTGACTGTAGGCACGACACACTTGTCTTTGTACTCCTCACCTGGTTTCCACACACACGCTTGACACCATCTGAACCAAATAAGTTTCAAATTATCTTGGTCTCATCAGACCACAGGACATGGTTCAAGTAATTCATGTCCTTAGTCTGCTTGTCTTCAGCAAACTGTTTGCGGGCTTTCTTGTGCATCATCTTTAGAAGAGGCTTCCTTCCTTCCCTCTGACAGCACTGACAGGCTGACCCCCACCCCTTCAACCTCTGCAGCAATTCTGGCAGCACTCATACATCTAATTCCCAAAGACAACCTCTGGATATGACGCAGAGCACGTGCACTCAACTTCTTTGATCGACCATGGCGAGGCCTGTTCTGAGTGGAACCTGTCCTGTTAAACCGCTGTATGGTCTTGGCCACCATGCTGCAGCTCAGTGTCAGGGTCTTGGCAATCTTCTTATAGCCTAGGCCATCTTTATGTAGATCAACAATTCTTTTTTTCAGATCCTCAGAGAGTTCTTTGCCATGAGGTGCCATGTTGAACTTCCAGTGACCAGTTTGAGGGAGTGTGAGAGCGATGACACCAAATTTAACACATTTGGGGAGGGAAAATGGATAATTGGGCTCAATTTGGACATTTTCACTGGGGGTGGCAGCATCATGTTGTGGTGGTGCATTTCAGCAGGAGGGACTGGTGCACTTCGCAAAATAGATGGCATCATGAGGAAGGAAAATTATGTGGATGTATTGAAGCAACATCTCAATACATAAAAAAAAAAAAAAGACATCAGTTAAAGCTGGATTGGAGAGGCCATCACAAAGCCCTGACCTGAATCTGATAGAATATCTGTGGACAGAACTGAAAAAGCATGTGCGAGCAAGGAGGCCTACAAACCTGACTCAGTCTGGAGGAATGGGCCAAAATTCCAGCAACTTATTTTAAGGAGCTTGTGGAAGGCTCCCCAAAACATGTTAAACAAGTTAAACAAATTAAAGACAATGCTACCAAAAACTAACAAAGACTATGTAAACTTCTGATTCACTGGGAATGTGATGAAAGAAATATAGGCTGAAATAAATCAATCTCTCTACTATCATTTCAGAATCATAAAATAAAGTATTGATCCTAACTGACCAAGGACATGGAAAGTTTTCCATGATTAAATATCAGGAATTGTGATAAACTGAGTTTAAATATACCTGGCTAAGGTGTATGTAAACTTCTGACTTCAACAGTATATAGAGAGAAAGAGAGCAAGCCTTTAGCAGGGTGACTCTGTTAGAGGATAGGTGTGATTGTACATGTAAAGTGAGTGATTTAGTTGCAGGGAAAGAGACCAGATGCATGACCTGGTTTTGAGTGATCTCTCCCCAGGATCTCTGTCAGAAGTTACAGGGATAGTTCTGTTATGCTTGAGTAATGAGGCAGACGAGGAGATGCGGATCCAAACGCAGTTTGAACTTTATTTCGTGAACCAAACAGGAAAACACAAAGGAACAACCCACGATGGGGAAATGAAACATAAAATAGCGAATTAAACACGAGGTAAGCAACAGGGGACTCGAGGAGGAAACACACACCAGGTTGACATCAAACGACGATCGACGGAGACTGAACAAAGACACAGGGTATAAATACATAAACAAGGGGGAAAGGGGCCAATGAACGAACAGAACTCAAACAAGATAATAAGGTGATTAACAGAAGCAAACGGCAAGCTAATGAGGGCAGGTGAAAACAATGACAGGGAACACGAACGCTAACAGAGGACTATGGAGTTACATAAGGGACTAAAGTGAAAACTAAGAAGTGCAAAAGTGACAAGATGGAAAACGTCTCGGGTTATGACTATAACCCTTGTTCCCTGAGAAGGGAACGAGACACTGCGTCGTTGAAAACGACTCTTTGGGGAACGCTCCTTAGCGTGCGCCTCTGAAGTATGAATGAAACTATTCCAATCTTGATTGGTGTTGCGTCATGACGTAACATGTGACGGCATAACCGATGCATAAAAGTGACGCCGCACACATACACATTAGCCTAGCGATGAAGCAAGCCGCTCTCAGGCCTTGAGGGGCGTGGCAGGACGACGCAGTGTCTCGTTCCCTTCTCAGGGAACAAGGGTTATAGTCATAACCCGAGACGCTCCTTCCGAGGGAACTCGCGACTGCGCCGTTGAAAACGACTCTTTGGGGAACGAATGCCCACTAGGCCACGCGACCTAAAAAAGGCCTGCCCTAGGGTGAAACTGAACTCAGGCACTCAGCTAGGACGAGAGCACACGCGCGCCAGGCGTACTAGGGAGGTGCAGACTGTAAAACCTGATGAAAGTGTGCGGGGTAGCCCAACCGGCTGCCTCACAGATCTCCTGGAGGGGTACTCCCGATAAGAGAGCCCTAGAGGACGCCATGCCTCTAGTTGAATGAGCCCTCACGGCCAAAGGTGAAGGCAAATTGTGCACCTTGTAGGCCGAGATAATAGCCTGAACAATCCAATTACTAATGGTTTGTTTCAAGGTAGGGATCCCCTTCTTAGGTGACCCAAAACACACTAACAGTTGGTCCGACCTCCTCCAAGAAGAGGACCTCTCGAGGTAAGCGCTCAAAGCTCTGACAGGGCAGAGCAAATGGAGCCTCTCTTCTTCTGCCGACACATGAGGTGGAGGATGAAAAGCCTGCAGGACCGTAGACCGTGCCGTGTTAGACGGCACCTTAGGCACATAGCCAGGTCTCGGTGTAAAATGGCTTTAACTCCGCCAGGGGCAAACTCCAAGCAAGCTGGCATCACTGCCAGGGCTTGAAGATCACCCACCCTCTTTAGAGAGGTAATAGCTAAGAGAAAAGCCATCTTGAACGTCAGGTCCTTGGGTGAAGCCGACTGAAGGGGTTCGAAGGGGGCCAGGGATAACCCTTCGAGAACCACCGCCAGGTCCCAGGCAGGAACCCTGGACCTGGTTGTCGGTCTCATCCTCCATGTACCACGGAGAAAACGAATGACCAGCTGGTGCCTCCACAGAGGCCCATCACTCAGTGGTGCATGGAACTGAAATGGCAGCCACATACACCTTAATTGTGGAAGGGAGAGACCCAGCAGAGAAACGATCTTGAAGAAACTCCAGAACTGAAGCCACCGGGCAGTTAACTGGATCTACTTCATGTTCTCTACACCAAGTGGAGAACACATTCCACTTGAGGCCATATAATCTCCTAGTAGACGGAGCCCTAGAGCTAAGTATGGTTTCAACCACCCCGCTGATAGACCAGCATTTAGGTACTGAACCCCTCAGGGGCCAGACCCACAGTTTCCACAGCTCTGGACGAGGGTGGAAGACTGTGCCCCCGCCTGAGACAACAGATCCCTCCTCAGAGGAATCTGCCATGGCGGAGCTATCAGGAGTGAAATTATGTCTGAGAACCATACTCGGGCCGGCCACATGGGGGCAACCAGAAGTAGACTGAGGCCCTCTTGGCGGACCCTTTCCAGGACTCCCGGAGCAGAGCGATCGGGGAAATGCGCATAGGCTGAAGCCTCTGCCAAGCCTGTACCATGGCGCCCAACCCCAGTGGGGCTGGATGTGAGAGGGAGAACCAAAGTGGACAGTGGGACGTCTCGAGACGCTAACAGATCCACTTCTGCTGGTCCAAATTTGTCCCATATCAACTTCACCACCTCTGGATGAAGTCTCCATTCCCCGGGCCTCAGCCCCTGCCTCGACAGGATGTCTGCTCCCTGATTCTGAACCCCCGAATATACATTGCTCTGATAGACAGTATTTTCCCTTGGGACCAAAGAATTATCTGATGCGCCAATCTGCACAGAGGGCACGATCTGAGTCCTCCTTGTCGGTTCAGATAAGCTACCACTGATGTATTGTCCGAACGCATTAGGACATGGTAACCTTTGATGTCTGGAAGGAAGCTCCTCAGAGCCCTGAACACAGCCAACATCTCTAGACAGTTTATGTGCCAAGAATGATGATGGTCCTGCCACAGACCCCTGGCAAAGCTGCCGTCCATGATCGCGCCTCAGCCAGTGAGGGAGGCGCCTGTCAAACGGTTTTCCGCGACATGACGCTCCCAACACTGGCCCTTGGGACAGGAACCAAGGTTTCTTCCATATTAGCAGAGAACGAAGGCACCTGCGCCGCTACTCTGATTATACTGAAATGGATTCCCGCTGGGGAAAACCCCTTGGCTTTCAGCCACCACTGGAGGGGCCTCATGTGTAGAAGGCCCAACGGTACAATGTTGGATGCCGCTGCCATGAGGCCCAGCAGTCTTTGAAATTGCTTTACAGTGATGGCCTGGCCTAGCTTTAACCCGACACCATCGCCATAAGGGACTCGACACGTGCAGGAGACATGCGTGCCTGCATCGTAACAGAGTTCCACACAACGCCAGAAACGTTGTGCACTGGGATGGTTGTAACACACTCTTTTTGTGTTGAGTCTCAACCCCAAACTTCGAATGTGGCCAAGAACGACATCTCGATGCCGAATCGCCATTTCTCGAGACTGGGCCAGAATGAGCCAGTCGTCGATATAATTCAGTATACGGATGCCCTGAAGTCTCAGTGGAGCAAGAGCTGCATCCATACATTTGGTGAATGCGCGGGAGATAGTGCTAGGCCGAACGGAAGAACCCGATATTGGTAAGCTTCAGCCCAAAGCTAACCTCAGGAACCTCCTGTGACATGGAAGGATGGATACATGAAAATAGGCATCTTTTAGATCTATCATGACAAACCAGTCCTCGGATCTGATCTGACTCACGATGACAGGAATAGTAAGCATTTTGAACCTGAACCTCCTCAGAGACCGGTTCAAAACTCTGAGATCTAAAATCGGCCTCAACCCCCATCCTTTTTTGGAACTATAAAGTACCAGCTGTAAAGACCGGACTCCCTGTCTGAATGATGAACACGCTCTATGGCCTCCTTCAGCAGCAGAGATTGCACTTCTTGTTCCATCACCTGAGCCTGCTCCGAACCACTGTAGTCTGCACCACCCCAGAGAATTTGGGGGCGGTGCCCGAACTGCAGTCTGTACCCTGAATTTATTATATGCAGGACCCATGCAGATATGTTGGGAAGATGATTCCATGCCTCTACAAAATCTACTAATGGAACCAGCCTCAGGCTGGTCTCGGTAGTTTTGAGCACTGTTCTCGACTTCCTGAAGCGGGATACCGGCAGGATTTGGTCGATACAGTGCTTGTGACCACAATTGATGTGTGTTTTTATTTTTTGACGCTAACGGCACGGTGTGCTTCGCTGGAGATTGGTGTGGCCCGAAGCGCCAGAGATGGCGGAAACCAACACCGATTTCCTGAGGACTCCGCTGCAGAACAACCTCGGTTGCTCTGCAGCGGGGCAGCCCTCCGAGGTTCTAACACCCGGTTAGGACCTCTTCCCAAGCCCTCCTAGCCTTAAGGACGTCCCTCAGGTCGGCCCCTGGCTGGAGGGCTTCGCTGGGAGCGCTTCCTCTGTTGCCAAGCTCCTGGAGGAGGGGCTCTAGAGGAAACGCTCTCCTTTGCTCTGCGCTGCGCGAGGAGCTGACTGAAGGCTGGGGCTGATGTGTTTGCCCCACCCTACTTGACTTAGACTTGGATTTACGGGGAGAAACTGCTTGAACGCCGCGAGATTGTTTCCTCACCTCCTGAAACCTGTCGACGACCGATGTAACGGCGTCGCCGAACAGGCCAGAGGGCGTAGAGCGGGCATCAAGCAAAAAAGCTCTGTCTTTTTCTTTTATTCCCGATAAATTTAGCCACAGATGCCTCTCCGTGGTCACCATAGCTGCCATAGAGCGGCCAATAGCGTGGCCGCCTCTTTAGTTGCCCGGAGAGACAGATCTGCAGCTCTGCGCAACTCCGCGATATCTTCGAGTTGGCCCTCCCCTCGCCTAAATCTTTCAGGAGATCGGCCTGGTACGCCTGCAAAATCGCCATTGAGTGCAGGCACGAACCAGCCCGACCTGCCGCCATGTAAGCCCTGCTTATTAATGCAGATGTATCTCTGCAGGGCTTACTAGGCAGCTCGGGTTTTAAGGGAAGATGCCGAATCAGGAGAGAGGTAACCGCTAAAGCCTCCTCCACACCAGGCATCTTCCCATAGCCCATATCCCGTGCCCCTAAAACATCGCTGTAATCGACCACACTGGGGGTGGAGACACGGGATCTAATGTGGTTTATCCCACGATCTCGAGATCTCTTTGTGGAGATCGGGAAAACGGCAAACCCCGGCGCTGGGGTTGTGACGCGTGCTGCAGGAAACGCTCGCCTAATTTGCTTCCGACGTGCGCTCTCTGCTCATTTTGTGGCCAGCTAATGTTAAGTCTGGCCACAGCACGCGCCACAACCTGAATCAGCTCCTCAAAAGCCTGGCCGAAAACTGGCGTGCTTGGCTGCTCACGGTCGTCCGCGATCAATGCTGAGCATTTCCACTTCCTCGAAGCAGAGAGCTCAAGCATTGGGACCTGATCGCGGGCAGAAGAAGCCGCGACGCCGGCTTCTGCACCACTCACAGTAGGCTCGGATCCTCAAATGAAGAATGAGAAAGTGCCGCAGCAGTCTCATTCTCATCTGCAAGATCCGCTGCGTAACCCCACGATCTCAATCGCCGCTGCCTCAACAGACGCTGGACCAGAACCGTGGGGAACGCGAGCCTGACCGTGCTCATCAAAGCACGCCAACCGGAGCGCAGCACTCTCATGGGTAGTGCTTCACAACTTACACAGGCAGATCCCTCGAGAGCTGCCCAGTGCGTGCTGCGCTCCCAAACAGTTCACACACAAATCGTGCGTGTCCCTACCCGTAATAAAACGAGGGCAGGGGTGCACGCACTTCTTGAACTGCTTGGTGGCCATAATTCTTTTAAATAGGACAAACAACACCAAATAAGACAAACAATATACATAGAGCTTGCTGAAGAGCTGAAAGCTAATGTGTATGTGTGCCGGCGCCACTTTTATGCATCCGGTTATGCCGTCACATGTTACGTCATGACGCAACACCAATTAAGATTGGAATAGTTTCATTCATACTTCAGAGGCGCACGCTAAGGAGCGTTCCCCAAAGGGTCGTTTTCAACGACGCAGTGCGAGTTCCCTCGGAAGGGAACAAGAGGGCAACAGTGAAACAAGACAGGGTAACCGTTACAAGTTCATCCAAAAATAAAAATTCTGTCACTGTTGTTGACCCTAATGTTGTTCCAAAAACTTACTTTCTTTCATGGCATACAAAAGATGATGTTAGGAAAAACGGCATTCCTCATTCACTATTCATTTTCTATATTTTTTCCTTATTTTTCCATACAATGAAAGTGAATGGTGATTGTTATTATGCCTAACATCTCTTTTTGCATGCCATGGAAGAAAGAAAGTCTTTGGGATTTGGAATGAGTGTAAATGATGGTGAAAGAGAATTGATTACTAAAGAGGAGGGAAGATTATCAGTAAATAACAAATAAAAATGTTGGTCCATTCCTCACACAAAGATATTGTGCTACTCCAGGAAACATGAAATATAGCACACAAGTTGTTTGGATTATTTTTATGTTTGTTTGTGTATATTTTAGCTTGACAGCCATGGTCATAGTATGTTTTTGTCTTCGGAATATGCTATTGTCTTTCTGATTAGAAACCGATGTCAAGATACACCGTTACATTTATCATTTGGAAGTATCAGTTTTCCTGCGTTTCACAATTTCTTCCATATATAACTTCAGTACTGGCATGCATGGGGTAATTACAGCACAGAGTACAGCGTTTCTACAGAACAACACAACTAAATTAGCAAAGCAAATAAAAGATGAAAACACAATGGAAATAAGCAATAACACAATGAAATTAAGCAACAATACAATGGAAAACCCCCAGCACAATGAGATTATTATTATTAGAGAGTGGTGGTGGCATAGTGGGCTAAAGCACATAACTGTTAATCAGAAGGTCGCTGGTTCGATCCCCACAGCCACCACCATTGTGTCCTTGAGCAAGGCACGTAACTCCAGGTTGCTCTGGGGGAATTGTAAGGATAAAAGCATCAGCCAAATGCATAAATGTAAATGTACAATGGAAATAAGATACAACACAACAAAATTAAGCCACAACACAATGGAAATAAGCTATAATAAAATTAAGCCACAACTCGATGAAATTAATAAAATAAATACAACAAAATGATCAGAAAAGAAATAGTATAAAAATGTTGTGCTTATTTGTCCTTATGTGCTCTCGCCAATACCTGTTAGGTTTTCTACCAGAACTCAATGCGATCTATTAGGAACATCTGTAAACCTAATTATTCATGCAGTTATCTAATCAGCCAATTGGGTGGCAGCATTCCAATGCATGAAATCATGCAGATATGGTCAGGAGCTTCAGTTAATTTTCACATCAACCATATATTGATTTGTATTGATGTTGAAAAATGTGATCTCAGTGATTTCAACCGTGACATGATTGTTGGGGACAGACGGGCTGGTTTGATTATTTCTGTAACTGCTGATCTCCTGGGATTTTCACGCACAACAGTCTCAAAAGTTTACTCAAAATGGTGTCAAAACATAAACATCCTAACACCTTGTTGATGAGATACAGTTCTACTCAGCAGTCATTGAGTCTGTCCTCTGCACTTCAATAACTGTCTGGTTTGGTGCAGCTACGAAATCAGACATCAGAAGACTACAGAGGACAGTTTGGACTGCTGAGAGGATTATTGGTTGCACCCATGCCCCCATTCAAGAACTATACACTTCCAGAGTGAAGAAAAAGGCTGGGAAAATCACTCTGGATCCCACTCACCCAGCCCAAACCTTTTAACTGTTGCCTTCTGGCCGACGCGTCAGTGCTCTGAGCACCAGAACCGTCAGGCACAGGAACAGTTTTTTCCCTCAGGCTATCCATCTCATAAACAGTTAAAGCTGCCCCACTGAGCAATAATTATGTGCATTACACAGTTTAGTCTAATTATATTATCCAACATATCCTCTTCTGCCATTATATACATTGCACTGTACATAACATACTGTATTTTTGTACTTTTTATAATGGATTTGCATTAGATTTGCACCAAGAATGTTTATGTGTGTATGTATGAAGATGTGTGTCTGTGTGTATGTACGTATATGTTTTTGTTTTTTGTATTGTTGTGCACTGGAAGCTCCTGTCACCAAGACAAATTCCTTGTATGTGTAAGCATACTTGGCAATAAAGCCGATTCTGATTCTGATGAGAGAGGTCAACAGAGATTGGCCAGACTGGTTCGATCTGACAGAAAGGGTACAATAACTTAGATAACCGCTCTGTACTATTGTAGTGCGTAAAATAGCATCTCAAAATGTATAACATGTCGAACCTTGAGGTGAATGGGCTACAACAGCAGAAGACCATGGGGAACATAGTGTTCCTAATAAAGTGCTCAGTGTTTGTAATATCATCAACATGTGCTCGAATCCATCTGGGCAATTATGCCAAAATGACGTCACTGTACCTGCAGCTATTGTTGAATACCGGCAGCTCTAATAAACTATCCTGCTCCACGGAAAATGTGCTGAATGCAGGCTATAGTCCCCACTCGGATGAAAAATCGCTCATCCGCGTGGGAAATGCTCATTGGGGAACTCTTGTAGTGGTACGAGCAGCTCTCTGCATCTTCCGAGCAGCCTTAAAATGTACAGTGCTTAAAAAATATTTATTTTCTGTTAATTTTGCTCTGCTTTGAATTAATTTAATTGTGTTTTGGCTTATTTTGCTGTATTTGCTTTACTAATTTGGTTGTGTTGTGCACTTCTCGGACACCATAGGTAAAGACATGCCACCACATAGGTTCTTCGGAAGGTTTCCACACATAACACAAAAAAATTATTTTCATGTTTCATGATATACTGATTTATGCAAAAAAAAAAAATCCCAGAAAAGATTTAATACTGTATGTATTATTAAACAGAAAAAATAACTGATGCTTGGTGAAACGAATAAATTAAGATTTCAGCCTAATGATTACCTCACGGAGATTATATTCATCAGAGCAGAGGATGAGATCTTAAATTGAATTTCAAACTAAGCTTTAATGATTGCAATTCAAATACACATTGAAATGATGGCGAGCCGTACACCAGCAATCAGTTCTCCTGAATCATTTACAGGACCACCCAGCATGGGCATCTCCACTTCGTCTTTTAAATCCTTAATCCCCAGTTAGCCCGTGCTATTTGGGAAGGAACAGAGCAGTGCCAGGCTGCTCAGTTCACTGCAAAACAGTTAATATAGCGTGAATTGTGGTCAGTTTGACAGCTATGCCATTTAACCGCAGGGATAAATGGCCAATAAGAATGTTTTGGCATGTGGAAAACTGTAAATCCATCCAAATTGGTGGCTAATTAAAACAGGGCTTATGGAGCCCCTCATACAGAGGGTAATAATGCTCCAGTACACGCCTGTTATGCAAAAGAAAGAGAGGAAGTGAGGTTGGGAGGACTACTTTTGTACAACTTACAGAGGGATCAGCTAAGGATAACAGATGAAAAGAGATGAACACGGTTGGTCTGAGAGAGTGAGAGAAGTGGAAAGTGAGAGAGAGAGAGAGTGATTAAGAGAAAGATGATCCAATGGTGCAGGTCTCAGAGAAGGTCGTCGTTGGGCCTATAAGGATGAATGCACTGACTGAACATACAGGAGGACACGGGTGAATGTTAGGCACAGGCGGTAACAGAGATTACAGACAATAAGCAATGTTTATTCTCTTACATGCTCTCTGGCTCCAGGGTCACATCCATTTGAATGAGTTACATCATACCATGGATCATGACATTACTCAGGGAGTAATTTGTAAGAATGTTTCAAACTGGTAACTCATGAGTTTTGAAGTCTCTTTGTGTCTCAGTGACCAGTTAAGACACACATTTGTTTGTTATGTGTGTTTAAATGCATACAAACAAAAACAATCTCCATATCTTTCTTTCAAAGCACGACTTTCTCAGCAGTTGATAGCAATGGTGGCACCATGGCAATGATTACATTCATGAAAAATATTTCATGAGGTAATTTGTGATTCAGATGGTCAGAAAGGATTCAGGCCCAATCCATCATTATACAGAAGAATGTCTGGGACAACCACAACGGTTGCGATTCAAACTCTGTATTGGGCAACCTTTAAAGGCATTGTAAAGAAAATCTAACATAATTAACTCTGTAATTCAATAAACCTAATGAAGAAAAGAAAAGATGATGAGAAATATTTCAGTTAATAATAAAATCTCTTGTGACTGCAGACTATCAGGGCAAATCTAAGCAGTTTTGACATTGTTAAGAAGAGGTGACACATGAGATTACTATAAGTTTTTATTTTTATTTAGAATTTTTAGCAAAAGTCTCGATTTGTTCTCTATTTAATGTCATTACTGTCTAGGAGAAACAATTGAGCTACCAGTTTCTAAAGAAAATGTCCATTCTAATTTACTCTAAAATAAAAAGTAAAAATAAGAATTTATATTTTATACAGTATATACAGTTGAATTCAGAAGTTTACATAAATCTTAGCCAAATACATTTAAACTTAAAGTTTTTCAAATTCCTGACATTTAATCATAGAAAACATTCCCTGTCCTAGGTCAGTTAGGATCACTACTTTGGTCTTTATTTTAAGGATGTGAAATGTCAGAATAATAGAGAAAATTATTTATTTCAGCTTTTATTTCTTCACATTTCAATCACATTCCCAGTGGGTCAGAAGTTTACATACACTTTATTAGTATTTGTTAGCATTGCATTTAAATTGTTTAACTTGGGTCATGTTTTGGGTAGCCTTCCACAAGCTTCTCACAATAAGTTGCTGGAATTTTGGTCCATTCCTCCATACAGAACTGGTGTAATTGAGTCAGGTTTGTAGGCCTCCTTTTTATATCGGTATACCCCTTGAGGTCAGTGCTTTGTGATGGCCACTCCAATACCTTGACTTAGTTGTCCTTAAGCCATTTTGACACACCTTTGAAGGTATGCTTGGGGTCATTGTCCATTTGGAAGACCCACTTGCGACCAAATTTAAACTTCCTGACTGACATCTTGAAATGTTGCGTCAATATATCCACATTATTTTCCTTCCTCATGATGCCATCTATTTTGCACCGGTTCCTCCTGCAGCTAAGCACCCCCACAACATGATGCTGCCACCCCCATGCTTCAAAGTTGGGATGGTGTTCTGTGGCTTTAAAGACTTTAAGAACATTTCTCCATAAAGTAAGATCTTTGTCCTTATGTGCACTTGCAAACTGTAGTCTGGGGTTTTTTTATGGTGGTTTTGGGGTAGTGGCTTCTTCCTTGCTGAGCAGCCTTTCAGGTTATGTCGGTACAGGACTCGTTTTACTGTGGATATAGATACTTGTCTACCTGTTTCCTACAGCATCTACATGAGGTCCTTTGCTGTTGTTCTGGGATTGATTTTTACGTTTCGCACTAAACTACATACTGTACATCTCTGGAAGACAGAATGCGTCTCCTTCCAGAGCGGTATGACTGCGTGGTCCAATGGTGTTTATATTTATTATTGTTTGTTCAGATGAGCATGGTACCTTCAGGCATTTGGAAATTGATCCCAAGGAAAACCAAACTTGTGGAGGTTCACAATTTTTTCAGAGGTCTTCAAGATATCTCATTTGCAATTGCAAAAAAGAAGAAAGAGGTGGAGAAAGAATGAAGTGTGTTACTTAATCTAAAAAATTAGATTAAGTAAGCTTTAATGAGAAAAAGAGAAAGAAAGAGAGAAATGGAGAGGCCACAAGGAGGACAGATGAAAAGGGCATGCAGCAGCTAACATCACATTAATCACACAGACGAAAAAATGCAAACGCACATGCACATACACATGCACACACACACACACACACACACACACACACACACACACACACACACACACACACACACACACACACACACACACATATATATGTTGGTGCGGCTATCCTTATGAGGACTCTTCATAGACATAATGATTTTTATACTGTACAACTATAGATTCTATCACCTAACCTACCCCTAAACCTAACCCTTATATAAAACTTTCTGCATTTTTACATTTTCAAAAAACATAGTTCAGTATGTTTTATAAGCGATACGTTTTAATTAAGTTTTAATTATGGGGACACTAGAAATGTCCTCATAAACCACATTCATAGCATAATACCCATGTAATATTAAAAAATGTCCTTGTAAACCACGTAAACCCACCCACACATACACATACCATGAGATTAACCAAACCATCTTTGCTTATACAAACGACCCAGAAAAACTGCTTTGGAGAAAAACACAGATGACCTTTTGATTCATGGCTGTCTAAACTGATAGTGTTGATGACCAGCTTTGATCAATCTTTTTTTTTTCTTCACAGAAGACACAGCATTAAATGTGGCACTGTTGTGAGCTATAAAAGTGCCAATGACACATGTTGATGTTTCTGCTCTTCCTCTCTATGCAAAGAACAACAAAATGATGGTAACAATGTAAGACATTAAGTGCATGTGCTTCCTACAGCAAGTATTCCACAGCTCACAACGTGTTCATCACAAAAACATGCACATATGACAGCTGAAATTCCCCCACTGCATACCCCAAACCTCTAAGATATAGCCCCAGAACTAAACTCTGAAGGACTAAGATAGGATGTGTGTGAGTGTGTGTTTAAACTAGAAAGGGTTCATGCTTTGCTTAATACTAAACGTTGAGTATCTCGATCCAGATTTACCATTACCCTTTTCTAACACTGTCAGCTTTACACAGGCCATTCACACCCACACTCAATACATCATCAAGCAGGGACAATGAAATTCTATGCCAGAGGCCTGCTGTGCCTTAAGTTTTTAGTTGCAGCTCTGTATTGAATTTACTGAGAGCAGCAATTGATTCACTTCGAGTGCTGCCACCAGCCCAAGCCACAGGAGTGCAGGCTGTTATTGCTGTAGCAGGCAGAACATTAATGATACTACAACAACAAATGCCTCATGATAAAAACAATACTGGCATGCTCTTCTATAATGATTCCATTCACAAGCTTATATACAGTATCTCACAAAAGTGAGTACACCCCTCACATTTTTGTAAATATTTGATTATATCTTTTCATGTGACAACACTGAAGATATGACACTTTGCTATAATGTAAAGTAGTGAGTGTACAGCTTGTATAACAATGTAAATTAGCTGTCCCCTCAAAATAACTCAACACACAGCCATTAATGTCTAAACATCTGGCAACAAAAGTGAGTACATCCCTAAGTGAAAATTTCCAAATTGTGCCCAAAGTGTCAATATTTTGTGTGGCCACCATTATTTTCCAGCACTGATTTAACCCTCTTGGGCATGGAGTTCACCAGAGCTTCACAGGTTGCCAATGGAATACTCTTCCACTCCTCCATGATGACATCACAGAGCTGGTGGATTTTAGAGACCTTGTGCTCCTCCACCTTCCATTTTGATGTGAATTTATTGAAAGGATAGCCCCTTGAGATGTAACATCTCATTTTCAAGGGGGTCTTAAAAACATAAACAATATACAGCACAGACAACATAAAGCAAAACAACATTACAAAACAAAACTACAAAAACAAAAGCTCAACCTACTTCCCACACTCTTGTGGGCTTCCCACACCCACAGCATAGTTTCAATACAAAATCTCAGCATCAACATAGAGCCACATAATATCAGCAAAAGAACCTCAAATGAATCTCAAGTACATAGAGAAAAAGTAAAATCAGAAACATAGACAAGTTATTTTAAGATAAGAGAATAGGCATAACCTAAAACAATTAAGAGAGGTAATAGATCTCAGAGAAACAGGAAGATTATTCCAGTCAAAAGGGGCTTTATACAGAAATGACCTACGTCCAACTACACTAACAGTTTTTGGAACAAAGAAAAAAGGATGTTGCAAATGTCTAAGAGAGTAGGGAGATCTATATGGAATCAAAAGTTCATTCAAATAAGAAGGACAAACAAAATAAACACATTTAAAGATAAACAAAAGCCAATGAAATTGTCTTCTAGATTTAGGATGCAACCAATTAAGCAATTCATACATATGGCAATGATGAGTACGATATGGACACCTTAACACAAATCTACACAAAGAATTATAAACAACATTAAGAGGCTTAAGATAAATATCTTAGAAATCATAGGTAAACAGTATCAGCGTAGACAATAAGAGGAAATATTAACTGAGAAACAATTCTTTTCCTGTCTTGAAATGTAAAGCAATTAATTGAGCAATAAAATAAGCGCAGGCAGTGATAAATTCTTTTAATAATATAATCTATATGGGCTTAAAAGAGAGAGTCGATCCAAAGGCCGAGATATTTAAATGCATTGACAGTCTCAAGAGATAAGAGATCATCAACAATAATATTCAAATCAAAAGTGTTCGAATGGCAACGACGCGACCCAAACATCATACAGCAAGACTTCCTCTTATTTAATGTAAGCATATTGTTATGAAACCATTATTGAACCAGATTAAAGTCAAGTTGTAAAGAGTTCTGAATTTGTGACAGATCAGAGTTAGAGGTATAAATTACCGTGTCATCAGCATAAAGATGCACCGAACAGTTTGAACATATCTGAGGTAAATCATTAATAAAAATAGAGAAAAGTAATGGTCCAAGAGAGGAACCTTGTGGAACACCTTTTTCAACAATTACATAATCTGACTGGAAACCTTGAAAAACAACACACTGATGTCTGTTGTGAAGATAAGCATTAAACCAGAGAAGAGCATCTCTATTTAAACCAATAGAATACAACTTATCAAGAAGAAGATAATGATTAACCATATCAAAGGCCTTAGAAAAATCTATGAAAATGGCACCTGTTGCTTGGCCTTTGTCAATGGACAAGAACACATCATTCGTAAATTTTAACAGAGCAGTCGTAGTAGAAAAATTAGGTCTAAAGCCTGACTGTAATGGAGATAAACTGTGAAATGAATTAATAAATGATGATAGTTGATTAAATATTAATTTCTCAAAAATGTTTGCAATAGCACAAATAATAGAAATTGGCCGATAATTATTGACATCAGATGAGACTCCACCTTTGAACAATGGAGTAACTTTTGCACATTTCCATATAGACGGAATAGAACAAGTAGTTAATGACAAGTTAAATAAATCTGCTAGAGGATACATTAATACATGAGCGGCGGATTTAACAAATTTAGCTTCTAAATCATCAGGACCAGCACTACTATTTGTTTTTAGATCACAGATAACATAGTAGACATCGACAGGCGTAATCTTCTTAAAGGAAAATAATCCATTAACAGTAATTGAATTTAATGATGCAGTAAAGGAGTCAGACCACTGAGAGCCACATATAGAGGAGAAATGTTGATTAAAAGCTTGAGAAATAAGTGAAGGATCAGAAATAATTTCATTATTAAATTTAATATTTTTAATCAAGCTTTTTTAGATTTATTTAACAGATTACTCAGCTGATTCCAAAACTGTTTAGGGTTATGAAAGTTTTGAGAAAGGCGATCTTTGTAATAATTAGCTTTTGCATTACTTGTTTCCAATTTTGATAAGTTTCTCAAATGTCTGTACTTTTCCCAATCGTTAGGATCTCTAGATACCCGGTGTTTAGCCCATGCTTTATCTCTTTGCTTAAAAAGTTGAACAAGATTAGAATTAATCCAAGGTAAATGTCTGCCTTTAACTCTAACAGTTCTCAAAGGGGCGTATTTATTTATTATATTCATAACTTCAGAATGAAAAAAAATGTGTTGCTTCCTCAACAAAAGGAATTAACTGAAACCTATTCCAGTTTACATCAATTAGATCTTGAATAAAATTATCAGTATTCATATTTTTACACTGTCTCAGAGTTATGTATTTATGTGGAGAACTTGGGATTTTAATTTTCCAGACACAGTAAATAATCGAATGATCACTTAAACAGTCTGACAATACACCAGATTTAATTATCCTTTCAGGATTAGTAACGAGTATCCAGTCCAACAAAGATGAAGAGCGATGGTCAACTCTGGTAGGCACAGTAATTAACTGACAGAGATTTATACTGCCAAGTAAATTTTTATCATTAACAGAGGAACGATCCAACCAGTTCTTGTTAAAGTCACCCAGAATAATCAATTCATTGTGCTTCTCAAGGGAGTTAATCGTTGACAGAATACACATCGTAGAGTCAGACGGAGCAGAGGGTGGCCTATAAATATTACCAATAGTTACATTTTTATTTACATGAAAAGTAACTTTAACAAAAAGACACTCAAAATTAACAGGATCTATGCTAGGAATAACACATTCTGAAACTAGGATGGCAGAAACATAAGTTGCCACACCACCACCTCTGGAGGCTCTGTCAGATCTGTACAAAACATAATCCTCAATTTTAATCACATCATCAGAGATGTTGTTATGTAGCCAGGTTTCTGATATAGTGATGATATTAGGTTTATGAAAAAAAACCCAGGCTCTGAGGAGATCTATTTTAGAGACAAGACTCCTAATGTTAAGGTGAATAACCTTTAAACCTTTAACAGATTCAATTGTACCAATAAAGACAATTCAACCAGCCAAATAATGAACTATAGAAGAAAGGAAGGGGTGGAGAAAGAAATACAGCAAATTGAGCAATCACACGAACACTACACATATACACACACACACACACACAGCACACACACAAACGAACAAAAAAAAAAATAATTTCATTGAAGATCGAAATAAATAAAACCAATATGCCCCAGATTCAGACTGCAACAATAATATTATATAAAAAAAGAAGAAAGAAAAAGGACTAAACGGATGTAGGATCAAAAGATAAATAAATAAATAAATAATAACATACACTAACAAAAAAAGTTAGTTACAGAACAGAGAATACATAATCATGGGGATACAGAAAGATCTCGAAAGAACGTCTCTGCCTCCTCAGAACTACGAAATAATTTCGGTTTTCCATGCACCATCACCCTCAACGTACAGGGATACAGCAAAGAGTATTTAATATCCACAGCACGGAGTTTCTTTTTCACAGCATCAAACTGCCGACGCTTCTTGATCAGGCTAGCACTAAAATCAGGATAAATGAAAACTCGAGTACCTTTGTAAAGTAGTTCTTTCTTCTCCCTGGCCAAACGTAGGATCTTTGCCTTGTCCTGGAAATGCAGAAATTTGACCAAAATAGGTCTGGGCATAGGCCTGGAACCAGAACTAAATGCAGGAGAGCGATGGGCCATCTCAATAGCCGGTGCAGCAAAGGATTGATCTCTGCCGAGAAGAAGTGGAATCAGCTGATTCACAAAGACGATCACATCACTACCTTCACTCTTTTCGAGCACATTGATGAACCGAAGATTACATGACCGACTTCTGTTCTCAGCGTCGTCAACTTTGTCCTTCAAGTAGGCATTCTCTTTTTCAAGTGTTTGCACACGTTTCGACAGATCTTCAATGTTATCTTCATTAGAGCTCACCCTGTGTTCAAGCTCCGAGATTTGATCACACAATGAAGATAAAGATCCGTGGATGCTGGTAAGGCTAGTTTGTATAATCTCAGTTTTTGAATCAAGGTGGGCAGTCATTTCAACTTTAATTAGCTGTATTGCGTCCCAAACTGTTTGTAGTGAGATCTCGGCTTGATCCATGCTGGAGAGAATCGCGACAGAAGAAAAGATAATATAACAGAATACTTGGAGACTTAAGTGCTAAAAATAAATATAAAATGGTTGAGGGTAACAGTTATAATCTAGTCCAAATTACATAGCAGTCGAATCACACAGCAGACGCTCATGCTAACACGGCCATCTTGATAAATAATTGAGTGTAAAGTGGATGAGGATGCCCAACAGGGTTTAGGTCTGGAGACATGCATGGCCAGTCCATCACCTTCACCCTCAGCTTCTTTAGGCAGTGGTCGTCTTGGAGGTGTCTTTGTGGTCATTATCATGCTGGAATACTGCCCTTCGGCCCAGTCTCCGAAGGGAGGGGATCATGCTCTGCTTCAGTATGTCACATTACATGTTGGCATTCATGGTTCCCTCAATTAACTGTAGCTCCCCAGTGCCGGCAGCACTCAGACCATGACACTCCCACCAACATGCTTGACTGTAAGCAAGACACACTTGTCTTTGTAATCCTCACCTGGTTTCCACCACACACGCTTGACACCATCTGAACCAAATAAGTTTATCTTGGTCTCATCAGACCACAGGACATGGTTCAAGTAATTCATGTCCTTAGTCTGCTTGTCTTCAGCAAACTGTTTTTGGGCTTTCTTGTGCATCATATTTAGAAGAGGCTTCCTTCTGGGACGACCAATTTGATGCAGTGTGCAGCGTATGGTCTGAGCACTGACAGTCTGACCCCCACCCCTTCAACCTCTGCAGCAATGCTGGCAGCACTCATACATCTATTTCCCAATGACAACCTCTGGATATGACGCTGAGCACGAGCACTCAACTTCTTTGGTCGACCATGGCGAGGCCTGTTCTGAGTGCAACCTGTCCTGTTAAATCGCTGTATGGTCTTGGCCACTATGCTGCAGCTCAGTGTCAGGGTCTTGGCAATCTTCTTATAGCCTAGGCCATCTTTATGTAGAGCAATTCTTCAGAACAATTCTTTTTTTCAGATCCTCAGAGAGTTCTTTGCCATGAGGTGCCATGTTGAACTTCCAGTGACCAGTTTGAGGGAGTGTGAGAGCGATAACACCACATTTAACACACCTGCTCCCCATTCACACCTGAGACCTTGTAACACTAATGAGTCACATGACACCGGGGAGGGAATTGGGCCCAATTTGGACATTTTCACTTAAGGGTGTACTCACTTTTGTTGCCAGCGGTATAGACATTAATGGATGTGTGTTGAGTTATTTTGATAAGGCATCAAATTTACACTGTTACAAGCTGTACACTCACTACTTTACATTGTAGCAAAGTGTCATTTCTTCAGTGTTGTCACATGAAAAGATATAATCAAATATTTACAAAAATGTGAGGGGTGTACTCACTTTTGTGAGATACTGTAGATATATATATATATATATATATATACAAATTCCTAAGACTCTGTTCCAATTATTAAAATGATAGTTCACCCAAAATTTTAATTCTGTCACCATTTGCTCACCTTTTTATTTAAACTAGTTTAAACTGTTGATATGTAATTCCCCCCACGCGGTAGTGACGTCACTCTGCTTACATTTAATATATAATTTACTGTCTATAAATGTAATTAATGTTAACAAATTATACATCGTTTCAAAGGTCTAAGGGTTCAACATTGATATCTGATCTCTGTTTCACGATAGCAAAGCTCCAGAAACAGTAATTTAGTTATTTGTGCCAGGAGTACAAATGAAAACATGGAATATCAAAACGAGACTTCATACCTTTGGTATGAAAAGGCGATCGCCGGATGAATCCAGTTCGCCAAACTTGGGTCAATTGTCCATGGCAAGCTTTCATTGAAAAATATCCAATAGCACTGCATCTGAGTAATATTGATATATTCTCCAGTGTTTACATGAGATCTCGCCTGAAAGAATTACCCTTCGTCATCGTTCTTCAAAAAACTATGCAATCTGAGCAGCATTCATGTTGTAAAACTGTATATGATCTTATATATTAGAGTCTCATAAACAAAATGAGCGTGTCTCCACAAAATCTATTTTTAAAAATGCGGTGTAGTTTTATTCATAATAGCCAAGCAGTGCAGTCAGATTTTGTGTCATGTTGAAAAGCGGAGCCTTAATTTTACTCTGTACACTGGCAGTGATGTTCAGAGAAAAAAGCTTGCAGGAACCTCATTTTTTGTTAGATCATTTTCACATTTTAAACATAACTTCTTTAGACTTGTGGCTTTGAGATCATTGCATTTCTGGATTGTCTTGGCACATTCATTACTGTTTTTTTTTTTTATTAAAAAAACATGTTCAGCACAAAATATATCCATTACTATAAACTTCAGCCTTTCTAACTTTAACCAATAACAACATATATTAATTCTGAAACTTGAAATAAAGCCCAAAGTGTCTTCTTTCAAAAGATACTACAACTGTGTTCATACTCCAAAGGGTCCAGTAAATACAACCATTTAAGTTCAGGTATGTCATTTTCATGGTTTGTGCTCAAAAAGGGGGGGGGTGTATCAACAGGTTAACTTCCCTTTTCTATGGAACACAAAAGAAAATGTTAGGAACTGACAGACTCAGTCACCATCCACTCTCATTTCATATTTAATCCATAGAATAAAAGTACTGTAAATGGAGACTGAGGCTGTCAGTTCCAGAGATTCTGCCTAACATCTTCCTTTGGGTTCCACGGAAGAAAGAATGTCAAGTGGTTATGGAACATGTGAAAATAATGACAGAATTTTCATTTTTGGGTAAATTATCCCATAAAGGATAAGGACTTTTTTCTTTACCTTAATAAGGGAGTAGGGGTGTGGTGGGTGGTTGTCTTTCTTCCAAATACCAACATCCTCCATAACTTTACAAAACAATACAAGAGCCAGACATGATTGTCTAATTTTGACTGTATATATATGGACATGTATTTGTTCTCGTTGGACATTTTTACACTACAAACTGATGGCGGCAAAAATAAATTCATTTATCCGTATCTTGCACAAAACAGCAGATAGGAAACTAATTAACATGTTAACGTTGAGTGTCACAAAATTAAGTTAAATAATTTTTGTAGTAATTTATCATGAAATATTTGTTTTTACTCAAACAAAACTTTACAGAAGTTAACACAAAATTAATCAATAACATTTTTTATGGTTCTTGGTTTAAGATAAATCTAGATATACCAAACACATTCTAAACTCTAAGTTTAAACTTTAATGTTCTCTGAAGAGAACATTAATTTGCTATTGTTAAAACGTGCAGCTACAGTAAGGCTGGTATGTTTTGCTTTTGCATAGGTGTATGTACAGTATATCAGTATAAGAAATCAAAATGAAGTACAGCAAATAATGCATTTTATTTCAGTAAGAGTAGCAAGAAAAAGCCAGCTGACTCTGAGACACAGGAGAATGACAGGCAGTGTGAGCTAGAGAAGGTAAACCACCTATCACACATACACATGAGTTCATTTTACATCTCTGTATGTGTACTAACTAAAGCTATCTTTACACTGCAAAGGTTGCACAGAAGATGAATCTCTTCAGGTGTATTTACACAGACTGTTTAATGCTGCTCAGATAGTAAATGGCATAAATGCATTTACACAGGAAGAACGATTGCATTAATAATGCAATTAGATTGTTTTAATTATAAAATTATGAATACAGAAATATGAAATTAATACAAATCTGAAATTATGCTTTTAAATGTTAAATTAAATTATAAAATATATGCTCTATCATGAAAACAAAAACATTTAAGGCTGCTCTGATTTTATTTACACAAAACCAAAGCAGCATTAGAACTGCCTTTGTTACTAGTGGGCTAAGGTGGGTCAGAGCAGGGATAAGTTAGTTTGGCTTTTATGCAGCAATGTGTCTTAACACAGAATTCTGACCAGGCACAGAGCAGCCTTAACTAGGCAGCATGAAGACGCTTTAATTTTTCTCACTCTCATAAAATGGAGCTTCATTAACTCTTTCCCCGCCAAACACGGAATTTTCAGGGTTTTATGAAAAAACACTTCCCCGCCAAACACGGAATTTTCCAGGTATCCGTGTTTTAGGTGGTATACGGTAAGGAAGACCCGCACGCATGTTTTGAAAGAGTACGCAACTCTTTGATCAAAGAAAAAGACTGCGATCGTCTCAAACGTGAAGAAGTGGAGTATTGAGAAGCTCAAAATATCAGACATAAACATGCCTTTTTCTCAGCTTTTTGTCTGAAATGTTGTTTTTGACAAAACCAACCTCTGTTCAAGTGGCAATAAAAAAAGAACAAATGAAGATAAAATAAAATCGTTTTTATATATTTTGATATATATAGCATCTTCATATATTCATGGAAGAAAATATTCTGCGGGCCATTAAAATTTAGCGAAAATCGTCAAAAACCCTGGCGGTGGCTGGCAACTTTTTTTTAAAAACGCTGGCGGGGAAAGAGTTAAAAAAGTTAATAGGACTTTTTTTTTTTTTTTAAAGTAAGGCAAATTAACACAAGTCTTACTTTCTCAAGCTGTTTGAAAAAGCTGGATCAAAAGTTTCACGTTGAATGGGGTAACATTTTTTAACCCAGTGTCTTATCAATGAACACTTTAGTGAACACTCATTGCAATTGCTCTTACATAGAGTTAAAATGAATGGTGACAATCCAGCAGTTTGAATGTAATGTCTTCCCAGATGTCAAGGAATAATGGCATAAAGGCATAAATATTAAAGTGTCCAGTCGATCCGCACTTCAGGATCTCGCCAGAAACAGTAGGTCATTTGGGTATTTCTTGCTTTCTGTTTTATGAATACTGAGAATTCAGACATACCCTCCATTGGCATACTATTTTTTATAAACTATATAGTAAGGAGTAGATATTCGGACATTCGGATGGAGCGAGAGTCATTCACGACCAGAACCAGTCTTTAACAAATGATTTTTTATTAAATTTGCATGTCTACAATTCTACAAAGACTTCAGCACTGCAGAGTGTTTAAAGGAGACCTATTATGACCCTTTTTACAAGATGTAATATAAGTCTCAGGTGTCCCCAGAATGTGTCTGTGAAGTTTCAGCTCATAATACCCCATGGATAATTTACTATACCATGTTATAAATGCCTCATTTTGGATGGAATCAAAAAATATTTTGTGTGTGTCTCTTTAAATGCAAATGAGCTGCTGCTTCCTGCCCCCTTTCCGGAAGAGGGTTGTGCCTTTACATGCTTCGGTTACTACAGCAACAACAAATCAGAACCTTATGACCGACAGCGTAAATACCGGAGTTCAGGCAGGGCTGGACTAGGAAGAGAAATTGGCCCAGGATTTTACATAGCAACTGGCCCAAAAGTTGATCGGGCGGTGTTCGCTGTCCTTTTCTGCATATTGCGGTGCCATTTTGTGGTCCGTTCTGAATAACACGGCGGTTCGTTTTAGCTTATAACGGCCCATTCGGCCCATTTTGCAGCCAACCCACGAGTGTATCAGTACATTCAGTTTGTTTATGAACGAGATGTCTCGACTCATTCAGAATCAAATGACAACTGGTTCAGTGAAGGAGTATATTTGTTTAGTGGGTTGAACCAATTATATACTCACAGCTAACACTCGAATGCTATTGGCTCGAGCTATAGAAATCAGGTCTTATTTATCCTGAACTGAACGAACAACATGCTTCCTCTCGTTCAGTCAGTCAGCAGATCCTCTTTCATGAACGAGATGACTGAGTGATTCGTTAATATAGTTTGCGAGCAAGTACACCATTAAATTCAGTTCGTTCATGAACAAGAGTCACATCTTATTCAGACTGAAACCATCAACTCGACTGGTTCAGTGAACGGAAATAGTCTTTTAGCAGGTGAAACAAAAGATATGGTCCTTTACAGCCCGCATTCGAATGCTATAGGCTCATGCTATAGTCAGTCTTTTTACAGGCGAGAAAAGCGACCAAAGCAGTCTCATGCTTCAAAATAGAGCTCATTGGCTTCGTAAGGGAGAGACACCAGTGAATGAGAAATATGAGTCAGTGTATGAAGGTGAACACAAACGATTCATAAACCTAAAGGATTTGTTAAAAAAAAGACTGACAAAAAAAAGACAAACGAAACATCACTAGTTTCTATGCTGCCTTGTAAGAAAATTGTTTAAACCTGGTAAGTAGTTCAGAACCAGAAGGCAAGACCTTGTTCAGAGAGGCGAAATAGCTTGTTCCTTGTGCACTGGTTGTAATTTAAAGGATGGGGTCAGCTACTCAAGTAAAATATTGGAGACACAAACATCTGTGGTGCAAAGCAAATCTTCTAATTCCATCATAACAAATTAAGCCAACTGTCATAATAATAACCAGCAGGCCCACTACACTAAAGGCCCACTTTCTCTCTCTTATGTACAGACCCAGAGATGGTAAAATATTTAAAAAATGCAGCATTTAGGTGAATACAAGACACCTTAGGGTGTAACCCACTGAGAACAATGTGTTTTGTTTGGTTGAACGTACATTATTTTTCACAAACTCTCAAGAGCCCTTTGCTGTCTGAAAAAGGCAAAACTGATTGACTGTATCATATAGGGAAGACAGAAGAAGAATGTTGTTGCTTAGCTTGCTGGGGAAATAAATGTTTCTACAACAGAATAAAGTATTCCTCCCACCAAATCTGTTACATTCCAACTTCAAAAGTCCAGCATTTGCTACAGTGTTATCATTCAACATCGCAGCATTATGAGTTATGCTATCGTTTACAGTGAAAAACTATGAAGCAGACATTACATTCTACTGCGACATGATGATGAAACACCATTGCAAAGTTTCACAGCACCAAGAGAAGCGTCAACCTAAACCTAAGTGCAATATAAAACTCCAGATGACACTGAGAGAGCTCCTTTAAATGGATTCTGCAGCCTCTGTCATTTTGCAGTAAATTGCCATCACTTTGAAGAAGAAACTCTGTCATCACACCGTAAAATGCTGTTCTTTTTGGTAGAAGGGCAGTAATCACAGCCGAGCTATGGCACCTTCATTTAGTAGTGTGGAGGTATCATTTCCATTGCGCGCAGGAGAGAAAGAGTGCAGGTACAGTATTGTGCGGAGAGGTTGAGATGGCTAGGTGAGTTAAGTGGAGCCAGGGATGGTAGAAATGAGGGACAGAGAAAACGCTTTAAAGCTGAGACACACAAAGTAAATAAAACATAGGCTTAAAGTGTTGTCTGTATTGGAAACTGTATAGAAAGAAAGACCTGAACTGAAACTGATAGCTTACTGTCTACAGCTGACTCCCGAGCTGACCAATGAGTGCAAGAAAAGCTCATGGAGTGGTAACAGCTGAGGTGTCAGTAGAAGTAGCAGCAGTTAAACTGCTGGACATTGTTGCAGCAGAAACAGTGTGTGTAACGGTGATTTTGTATTTGTGGCAGCAGAAATGTAGTAATGGTTGTGGTAATAATGCAGACATCTAGAGTAAACTGGTAAAGGAAGCAGAAGTAGTAGCAGCAATTATAATAGTCATATTAGCCTGTTTAAAATACCAGCACTGCTGTTCACCATAATATGTTGTTCTGAGGACGGCACCCAGCATGGGATGCTATTTTGCAAGTATCCACACTAGGCAGCTTAAAGGAATCGTTCAGTTTGTTGATCAAGGAACCTTTGCTGATAAAGCTAGTTAAAGGTTTACTTCAACTAAAAATGAAAATTCTCTCATCAATTACTCACCCTCATGCCAACCCAGATGTGTATGACTTTCTTTCTTCTGCAGAACACACATTTTTAGATGAATATCTCAGCTCTGTAGGTACATACAATGCAAGTGAATGGGTGCCAACATTTTGATGCTTCAATAAGCACATAAATGCAGCATAAAGTTAATCCATAAGGCTCAAGTGGTTAAATAAATATCTTCAGAAGTGATATGATAGGTATGGGTGAGAAACAGGGTCCATTTAATATTTAAGTACATTTCTGAAAGACATTATTTTCTCTGCCCAGTAGGGGGCATTGGCATGTATAATATGAATCACCAAAATCACAAGAAGAATGTGAAAGTTAAAGTGGAGATTGACTGAACAGGGAGGAGAATTTTTAGAAAATACTGACTACAGTTTTGATCTGTTTCTCACTCACAGCTATCAAATCACTTCAGAAGACATTGATTAAACCACTGTGTCATATGGATTACTTTTACACTGACCTTTGTGATTTTTGGAGCTTCAACATCATGGTACCTATTCATTTACATTGTGTGGACCTACAGAGCTGAGATATTATCTACAAATCTTCATTTGTGTTCTGCTGAAGAAAGAAATTCATACACATCTGGGATAGCATGAAGGTGAGTAAATGATGAGAGAATTTACATTTTGGGTTGAACTACCCCTTTTAACTAGCTTAATCAGTAAAGGTTCCTTGGTCAACAAACTGTCAGAAACACTATGCTGGTTGGCCAGCATTTTTTGCTGTTGAACAGCATGGCTATGCTATGAAAATTCATGCTGGACTAAGCTTGTCTTTTCAGCAAGTTATGTAGTAGTGATAGTAATGCAGACAACCATAGTAACAGTGCTAGAGGATGCAGCAATATTAGCAGTAATGATCATATAATTAGTATCAGTAGTACAGAGAAATATAGTAGGAAAATGTTAAAGTTTACAGTCATACTAACATTAATGGCACTGATTGTATTAGTAGAGGCAGTAATTAGTGTTTGACTGATGAGTTTTTAATGGCCAGTTTCAATATATAGAGAGCAGAGTGCGGCACTGCGGATGGCAGATACAATGGCGGTATTTATAATACAATTAAATGATATAAAATAAGTTATATATAAAAACTTATTTTACTCAACATTTATTCAAAATTGGAAATGACGCCTGAAATGATCACTTTTGATAATCAGCCAATTAGGAATGGTCAAATGTCCACCAATAAATCAGTCTGGTCATTATATACTGTATTGATCTATACCTAGTATTAATACAGAGAAAACTGTTTTTGTAGAAATAGTTGTATTAGTAGTCGTAGAAGTGGTGGCTATAGTAACAATACAGAGTCCACTAGTAGCAGTACTAATAATAGTACTAATAATGTTGGAAATGACAGTAGTAATGGTTGTAATAGTAGTTGTGATGGTGATGATGCTATGAAATAGTACAAAGATAGTACAGAGTTTAAGCAGAAATAATTAACTGAAGAAGTTTAATTGTATTTGAAATTAAATGACACGGTTAACTTTAGTAACTCTCAAAGTTATGGTGTGTAAATTATAGGGGTGCTGCTGTAATACAGTGGAACCACAGTGCAGTTAGAAATGGAGTGTATAAGGTACTGAGCACAATTCAGAAAGAAAGAGACAGAAACTGTGATTTAGTGCTACTGTACTTGTGATGGAGCTGGGAGGTGTGCAGGTAGAGCTCCTTCCAGGCCAGGCAGCACTGGATACAGTCCTTCAGAATCTGTTTGCTGGAGATCACGTAACCCTGGAAGATCCTGTCCAGAGAGATCTCTTTACAGCACAGATGGATGATCTCATTACTCATCTGCAAAAAGACACACAAAGCAGTGTCTTAATACCTCTGATATAAAAACAACAACAACAACAACAACAACAACAACCATACATACAGGGGAAACTGTGGTTAATTTTCCAACTAATATTTCTCAGGGTAGGTGTGTTTTTGACAGCCAAAAAGGTATTTTCCAAAAAATTTTTCCAAGGAAAAAAAGATAAAGTTCATTGAGCACATTTTGACCTTTTGTGATGTCCAAATGTGGGGCATGTTGTCACACTATAGGGAGTTAGTTGTCAAAATGGAACCTGCCATTAAACCAGTGATATTCGTCCTCATGCTTTCAAATTGCTTAAAATAAGAGAGGTGGACCTCTATAGGGAGAGATTGTAGGTAGCTGAATTTTGGAATACAATTAATTTTAATAACATTAAACTTCCCAATCATAGATAAATGTAATGAAGCACACCTGCCCACATCATTTGAAAAACGTTTTACTAAAGGGTAAAAATTAGCCAACTAAATCACACAAATAATTGCTGGGAATAAAATACCTAAATACTTAATGTCCTTTTTTGGCCACTGGGAGGTATCCGGTTGAAAAGCCGTTACAGGGCAGTATGCTGTCAGAGCCTTGGATTAGACCAATTAACTCTGTATCCTGTGAATTTATAACAGGAATGAATAATTCTGTGGTGGAAAGGCAAATATCTAGTAGGGTCGGAGACGAATAATAAAATATAATCCACGTAAAGCAAAAGCGTATGCGCCACACCTCCCACCACCACCCCTGGAAAATATCCTCCTTTCTTATCGTGGCTGCTAACGGTTACAGGCACATCAGTAGATGAAGATGTGGAACTATAGAAGATGTGGAACTATAGAGATCAAGATATAATTTTTAAAAGCATTATTAATATAAGTGACCGAGGTAAATATTTCACCACCAGCAGAGTTCACTGAGGGAATTGTATCTAGCCAGAGGCTTCCCTGCTTTGTCCCCTGACTCAAAGTATGACTGTCATGCCCTGAATAGCCAAAACTTCTCCTTTCGTGTCAAAATATTATTATATCTGTATTTCAATCAGGTCAATTCTCTGAGGCCATTAGACAACATTCTGCGCTTCAGCTCTGCCTCTATATCAAACCCCGAATATCCCCTAGAGCAAAAAATAAATAAAAATGAAAAAAGACAAACATGAGCATTAACACCGCGCACGACAGCGCCAATTGGCATCTGTCCCTCCAAACTCAAACAGTACATGTACGTCTACAAGAGCCCCCATGACAACCTTGCCGTCGGATTCCTCAAGTGATTCTATACAAATTTTGTGAGACAGAATTACACAGCAAAAGATAATCTATAAAACCTATGCCAAAAAGTAGACTAAACACAAAGAGCATGTAGCTTCAACCATAAAACTGTCCTGAAGGTGTGTTATTCTACAAAATATTCTCAATTTGGCCAGGAATACTGGTGCAAAAGCGAACGTCTGTTGATGTAAAAGTTTGTTGTATTGGGGCGGCAGTGGCTCAGTTGGTAGAGCGTGTTGGCCACTAATCGCTCCCTAGCATGCTAGTTACATGGCAGCTCTGCCGTCACTGGTGTATGAATGTATGTATGAATGGGTGAATGTGTCACAGTGTAAAGCGCTTTGAATACCGTTAAGGTTAAAAAGGCGCTATATAAGTGCAGACCATTTACCATTCCTTGAATTGATCACATTTCTCTCATCAAATTCATAAAGTCTAGGGAAAAGAAAATGCTGTGGTTCTTCCAAAAAAGCCTTCCTTTACTCCTCGCCTCACGTAACACAAGATCTTTATCGGATGATCTCAGAAATTTGGCCAGAATTGATTGGGGCCTATCTCCTTCCATGGACCGCCGAGCCGGAACCCTGTGAGCTGAATCAATTTCCAGCTTATGGCCTGTTATGTTGAGCAGACTTGGACGGAGCCCATCCAGGAATTTCACCATACTTTTACCTCAGGAATTCCGACAATACCATGTGGAATCCATGTCCACGAACTTCTCCCAGACATGTTCCAAATCCACCTTGGTTGCTAGCAGATTAGCAGATAATTTCCTATCCGTTGACTCCAGATAATTGATCCATTTCTCGACATCACCCACCCTCGTGACCACATCAGTAAACTTTGCCTCCATGGCAGTGATCAATTGATGTATCACAGCAAGATCCTCAAAGTCAGCAATGACCTTTGTCAGCATTGCCAATATATTCAGCATCTCTCGCCGCATTTCCCGCACCTCTCTGACCAAATCGACTCCCTGGCTCGTGGCCTATTCATGGGTGTCAGCTTGAGCACATAAGTGTCTTTTAATGTCTCCAGAGCCTGAGGATTTTGAATTCTCTGATATACTGTCCTGCTAGAACTGTTATGGAACAGAGTTTATCGAATCTCACCGGTTTATATCATAAAAAGTGTTAAAACTTGGTTTAACTAGTGGGACCATGACAGAGACACAGTTGTGTTTTATTTGGTAGAAAACCTCAAAAAGGTATTAAAAAATCCCCTGAAAATCAAATCTTCGGGGCAAATATTGCCCCTTAATGTCAAGTTAATTTCTGAAACTGGTTAGTGTGGTTATGATTATGTTTGGTTGTGTACACACACATACACACACTGTTTTACTCTTATCATTACGAGTTAATGATTTTTGTACAAACTATATATTTTATCCCCTAGTACACCTACCCCTAAATCTAACCCTCAGAAACCTTTTGGCATTTTTACATTTTCAAAAAACATTGTTTAGTATTTTGTTTATGCTGTTTGAATTACAGGGACACTAAGGGTGTCCTCATAAACCAAATTAATAGCATAATACCCTCATAATTACTAGTTTGTAACTTTAAAATGTCCTTGTAAACCACAAAAACAAACTGGTGCGGTTCAGGGCTTCCGTTTATATTTACTGCATAGCTGAATGTTCACTCTCATAACTGTGAAGATCTGCACATGAATATTTGATGAGAGAATGGAATTTACTGTATTAAAGCAAGCACAGACAAGTGTGTGCAGTAATGCGCTCGAAGTACAGACTTGGCTATGAATCACACAGGCTTTGATCCTGTAGAAACTCAGGCTTTTGTGTCCGGTGTCACTCACACATTTACAAAATGTCGGTGTATAAAACAAGCAAAAATTAATACAAAAATATGAAGAGAAGGTAACAAAAAGGAGAAGAAAGCTTAATTATTGGGGATGATGCATATAGAAGAGAATGTGAAATGACACACTCTCTTTCATTTCTCTGATCAGTGGTTTTATCCGACAAAAGAACACCAGACACTGCGCTGAAACCAGTGCGTGTGTAATAGACAGAGAGAGAGAAAGTAACAAAGAAAGAAAGACAGAAGCTGAACATGTGTATGTGTGTGGAAAATACAAAAAGAATAAACAATACTGTGCAAAAGTCCATAAGATGTTTTACAAAAACATTTGTCTTAAGATGGTTATTTATTTCTACAATTTTAGTGTGTCAATAGGAAATATACATTTTAGACTCCCAACCATTCCATTTGATAATTGAAAAGAATAGAAGAACAGGGAGCCTTGTAAAAGATGGCATTGCCCCCACTGAGTCCTCCACTGAACATCGAGTCAGTCTGGGATGACATTAAGAGACAGAAGCAATTGAGACAGCCTAAATAGATGGAAGAACTGTGGCAAATTCTCCAAGAAGCTTGTAACATCCTATCTACCAACAACCAAGAAAAACTGTGTCAAGGTGTACCTAGGAGAATTGGGCTGTTTTAAGGCAAAGACCAAACATTGAATTAGCTTTTTTTTATGTTTACTGGACTTTGTATGCTGTTAACTGATAAATGAAAAGTATTTATGGCATCCTCACTATGCAACATTTTTCACAAGTGCCTAAAACTTTAGCACAGTACTGTATGTCTATGAGAAAGAAAGAAAAAAAAAACGTGGAAGAGCAAAAGAAAGAAGCAAACGTATGTGTGTATGTGTGCACGCCATGCTGCAGTAATGTGTACTACACCCTGATTACAGTGCCTGGCAAATTCCATTTTAATGAAGCAGGCACAAAACAAGAGAAAATTAAATTGATATGTAAATGACTCAAATTTCTCATTTAAGCAAAAGGTTAAGAGAGCCACAGAATTTAATAGCTTATGAGTTTTTTTTTTTTTTTTTGCTTTCCTTCTTTTGAGAGAAAAAATAACCATCTGTAAATTAAGACAACACATGTACCAATGTCTGTGTCTCAAGAGATTTCTGAGGCCTTGTTCAATCAAACACTTTTTTTCCATTTCTGTCAGTGCACCTCTTGTAAATCAGCATGTAGAGGCACATCTTACCATTGGTGCAGAAAGAAAATGAGCCACGGTCATTCTTTGGGGAGCTGAAAGTAAGGTTTGGTGGATGTAAAAAGGTAAGAATAGATGACAGGCATTGAGCTTTAAAAAAAACCCAGCAGATGGTGTTTCATATCAGGCAACAGACAGAGGAAAGTAGACAGCTTGTGGAGCCACGAATCTCATGTACAAAATAGAAATAAGGAATACCGGCAACAATGACAAATTATTCTATTGAAGGCTTCATGCCCTCTTTTTTTTCTTTTGGTATTAAACAGAACAACAAACTGAAGTCAAAAGTCCATGCCCTGCAGAAAAATCTGATTGTAAAATGATATTAAACCCAATGTAGGCTCTTCAAGCTCAGAGAAATAGGACAGAGGGGAAAAAACAATTCAAAAACAAAAAAATAAATGCTGAAGCCCTGAGGGAGAGGCAAGGGAAGGTGGTCGTGAAGCACACATACAAATATACACACAAAATGCCCTCTCATTGGAAATTATTAGCTGGAAACCTCAGACTGGAAACTGATCCAGGAAAGCAAGTTCTGCTCCATCACTTTCTACGCCCTCTCTTTCTCTCCTTCCTCACTGAAAGCACAATAAAATGTTTCCCTGCTGAAATAATCAGTTTTCTCATGTTATTTTATGCAGTGGATGGGAGATATCATCTACAGCTTTCTCAACTGGTGGGTCGCAACCCAAAAGTGGGTCGCAGGTCTATTCGGACTGAGTCGCGGACAGCAGGGAAAGAACAATGCCATGGTTCTCCCATTGAAGATATTTCGGTGGCCGCCCAAGTGATTCAGGATTGCCGAGGCAGATTTTATGATAATCTCGCAATCAGCTAAAGGCTTCAAATCTGCACTTTTGCACAAGTGTAATGGAACCAGCTCGCGATCATGATCTGCTCTTCTCTCTGGTGCGTGCATGCAACAACCAGGCTTCCCTCGATATTGTGGAGTGCAGACCTCAAACCTGATGTGACCAATTTCAATTCTAGCGAGACTTTTCAAGTTTAAAGTGTTATGGAGGAAGTCAAGTTGAACCTCTCAAAGAGTAGGCAGCCCTGACATGCCAAACAGCACTGAGGAGGAAAAGAGCAACACTGTACTTTGCGCAATTTTTTTCCCCCTTTATACATAATCACCTTTACAAAATTTTTTCATGATTTTACATGAGTGACAAAAAGTTATAGTTTCATATGAAATAATCTAAAGGTAGAATCTATTAGACCTCATTTTATATCAACAGTAGCAGTTGTAGTTAAAGTTTCAAGATGTGTTTCAGCTATTATTTATTTTGTTATTATTATTACTATTACATGGTAATGAGGAGCCTTTCCTCCTGTGTAATATGTATGTTGTGTTTGAATTATATTTGAAATTAGGAAACAAACGGGATAATAATGGGCTCATAAAAGTAAATATGCTCTTCAATTTGTTGATGTCATCAACAAACATAATGGCACTTGATGAATGTCCTTGTACTTGAAAACCATGAAAAAACTATGCAACATAAAAGGAAATGCGACCAAGGAAACATTAAATACCGGTTAAGTTTTTACTAGGGTGGGTCGCCATTTCATTTCCAATGTAAAATCTGGGTCCTGAAGCAAAACCAGGTGAGAACCACTGCTCTAAAGTATATGAGCAAAACCTTAGTCTTAAAAGGAGTGCAATATAAGGGCCCATTTCACGTTCATTAAACAAGCCACTACTAACACGCTACTGTGCACAGCCTCTTCAATAAAGAGTGCAGGTTGAACTTATGGACCATTTATACTATATGCATATGGATGTTGATAGAATTCACTGTAAAGCTCTGATTTGAGAACAGTTTCCTCAATTTCTTCTAAAATGTTGCATTTTGAATTTGGTTAGGGTAAGTTGAGATCCCTTCAGTCCTATATGAGCATATAGGCTAAATCTGTGACTCAGGTTGAAAGATCCAAGTCAGCGAGTATTAATAGAGCTTAGCGGGCAATTTATAATCACAATACATTCATGCCATTGTGGAACTGCCATGAGAGAAAAGGCAACATTATTTCAAAGAATAACAATCAAAATCATAAAATATCCACAGAGAGATCTTTTATCAGTGGCTAGAATCTTTCACTCAGGATAAAAAAAATTCAAATTTCCACCAGGATTTTAAGGGAAAAAATGTATGTAAAGTGGAAAAGGTTATTTTTTCCTTGCAGATGAAAACTTCTAACTTCCCTTGAAGAGCAGTGTTTGTAGCACAAGCACTCACATAGCACAACAGAACTTTTTACATCAGATAGTCAATGTAGTTGACAGGGTAAAAACAAGGTTCAGAGAGCTCGCTTGACTGAACTGCAGGCATTTGACCATGGTAAGAGTACGAAGAAGTGGTGTGGCAAGGTACATTTCCAACAGACTTGTGCTGCCTTCAAGGGGACCTGGGAAGCTCCTATTGTGCCTCAGAGTAGAGGTCTGCATGGACCTTAAAATGAAACCTGAACTGTACCCGAGACCGAGTGGCCCGACCCTACCTGGCCCTAATGATACCATCAGATTTTAAGCCTGAACCTGACCCGAATATCACTTACTATCTAATTTCTTCTCATAGCAAGTACTGTTGCAATAGGCTGTACTTTATGTAAGCATATAGGCAACATATACTCACCTAAAGGATTATTAGGAACACCTGTTCAATTTCTCATTAATGCAATTATCTAATCAACCTCTTTAATCTTCAAAAAGGATGCAAAAGTATAATTCAGAAGACTAATTAATTATTGTATGGAACTCATGCCTTGTTCTGAAGGCATACAATAAGGTTTGGTGAGAAACAAACCGAAATTGAATGCATTATTTAGTGAAAATCTTCATCAACTGTTGCTCTCCTGTGTGATTTCATGAGCAACAGAATACACAGCCTTCGCTTACGAGATAGGACGTTCAAGTGAAAACTAATTTGTGACCCCAAAACTTTTGTGACCCATTTTAATTCTGAGATTCTTCTACTTTAAAGCACTATATTGAGGAAGTCGAACCACTCGAACTGATGAAGTAAAGAGAGACAACAGTGTGCAAATACATCAACATCGATTACAAGTTGTTTAAAATACACCTCATCATCCAAACGAAAATGTTTTACTGAAGTAACACTAACTGGTAATTGGTATAAATGCATATTAAATCGATTAGGGTGAATATATAAGACTACTATCTTGACCCAAACCCATAGGACTTGAAAAAAGATTAACAAATTTTTCTATTTTTTAAAAAGTTGCAATGAAAGTGAATGGTGACTAAGTTTAATCTACCAAAATCTCCTTTGTACTCCATGAAATTATTAACTGTGAAAGTTGTAGTTAAAGTAATGTGGAGCCATCCATGGTCTGACCTGTGCTTACGGCCTTGTTATTACAAATGCCACTGTTAAAAAAAAATGGAAGAACAATGGTAAGCTTTCATATAGGAAAGTATCATTTAGAATGGTTAAAGGTGTTAAAATCTGTACTTCCATGTAAAAAGTTTTCCTCCTGTTTTTTCCTACTCCTGGTCTAACTGGTAATGTTTGCCTTCAGATATTCTGAGAGATGACTCAAATCATTAGGCTTGTGTCCTGCAGAACTCATCATTCTTGCTCAAATAAAATGTCCAAAACAAATGCATGCTGTTTCGGTCTCCTGTTTGTTTTGTTACTTTTTATGGTACAGGGGATTTTGGCAAGTGAAAATGCTGACTTTGTGAAAGTGACTTTGGAATACTAGCCACAGTGGCCAGTAAGCCAAAAAGTTAATGTCAAGCCCTGGTAGCAACAGAACACAACGTAGCTGCATACAAACCAGAGAACAGAAATTACAAAACATGTCTGAAGAGTGTGAAGTTGAAGAGTACAAGCATTTCTGTGCCCAGCCTTATTTTATTTGAACTGATGTATGTAATCAGCAATCAAACAGAAAGACGGAAGAGGCTAATGCAGTCACACATACACACTCAGAAGCTACAGTCAGACAAAGTGTACAGAAGACTGTGGCTGCCTTTAGCCTCTTTAATCTCTCTCAGTTTGATTTCTGATTACTCCGGTTCAAACAAATAAGGCTGGGCATAGAAGTGCTTTTCCTCTTCGACTTCAAACTCTTCAGATGTGTTTTGAGCATCTGTTCCCTGGTTTGTGTGCAACTGTGTTGTGTTCTATTGTTACTATAGCCTTGGCGGTCCTACTGTAAATTAGATATAAAAAATTAGTTTTTGCTTGAATGGCCAATCTCGTTAGCGGGGCTGCGTGAACTACTGCTCTCGTACACTCTCATGAACGTGCACAGGAGATCAACGGTGGTGAATATTTTCACTAAATAATACATTAGATTTTAGTTTGTTTCTCACCAAATCATATGCCTTCAGAACAAGGCATTATTTACATACAATAATTTATTCGAATTATTTTTCGTCCATTTTGAAGATTAAAGGTTTGGTCACCATAAACGGCCAATGTATGATATCACTGAGCACAACATATTTTCAAAATTCTCCCATTGTGTTAAGAAAAAAAAAAGAAAGTCATATTGGGTTATAACAACACAGGAACGAGTAAACAATTGCTGAATTGTCATGTATGGGGGAGTATCCCATTTAAAAAAGGGGGGAAAAAAAGGAAAGAGAGTTCATGAGGAGGCATGCATGTTTATGCGAGAACTTGCGTTGTTTTAGTGCTAAACATTGCAAGTTGACGTGTGATCATGCAAGCCACTGAGAATGAGCTTCTCTCATCGTGCTTATGAACATGCAACATATGGCAAGATTTTCAGTTTCTTTCTCATATGCCTTCAGAAGAATATGATACATGTGTTGCATGCAGTGTTTTATATTTATTATTTTATTATTATAATTTTTTTAAAGCTTTATAGTGGTGAGTCACTATCAACTCTTGTATTGTATTGACGTAATGGAATATTAAAACATCTCCTTTTGTGTTCCCAATAGGAGAAACAGTCACGCAGGTTTGTAATGACATGACAGTGAGTAAATGATGACAAAATGTTTATTTTCTGCTTAAATATTCCTTTAAGATTAAACAAAAGGAAAATTTTAAACAGAAAGATTCTACAGGGATGAACTATGTTGTACTCATTCTGCCTCTGCAGGTCAAAGGTGCAAATGTGACCTCACAGAATAAAAATAGCCCTATGGAAAACAACTGCAGACTCAATGCAGGCATTTTAGTTTGTGCTCTCAAACTTACCCCTGAGGAAACAATTAGAGCAAAGGTTTCTGTAGTAAAGAAGAGAATGAAAGAGAGAAAAAATGAAATATGAAAAAAAGAAACAAAGTGGCAGTGGTACCATGTGATTCCTGCAGAGAAAGGGTCAGAGAGTAATTACAGAAGGTTAAACGGTTTCCCTGATACTTTCAAGGAGGGAGGGATGGAAATGAAAAGCAAGTGAAGCGATGCAAGCTGGAGGCATTCCAATGCAAGGCTCCGCTCTTCTGATCTGAAGAACACGTGTTACATGTGCTACACATGCTGCTGATGGCTTATCTGTGCCACGGAGCCAACAGCAATACAAACTTTGATGTGCCGGAAGCAAGGGGTGGTGTGGAGATCTAGTATGACTGTACGGGTTTGTGGGTTCCCCTGGGAGAAAATTTGTGTGAGTGAATTTGTTTAGGTGTGATTGATCTGTGCGACCAAACAGAAGAAGGGGTGACTGGTTGTGCATAACAATGAAAAAATGTAGCGGATCAATATTCAATGTAACAGCATTGAAAACCAATTTAATCATGTCATGTCATATAGAGATAACACATCATATAATGTACATTCATTCATATATTGGATAATTGGTTGGCATTTCGACTACACTAATGTAAAGTTGACTAAAGCCATAGAGGTTCATGTTAAACAGAGGTACCTTGCGGAACAGGGCCATGATCCTGTCACGATTATTGTAGTAGCTGGAGTTGACCCATATCACACGGATAAGGTTGAGGATGTGAGCAAGTTTGGGTGGTATCTCATGAGGTTTGAGCTGAGCTAGCTCCTCACAAGGCTCTTTCAGTAGGGACAGGAAGGAAATGTTCGACTGGGCCTGTAAAGAGCTATCCTGGTGGAGAATAAAACAAAATTCAACTTCAGCATTGATTTTAGTGTCATTAAATTCTGTTTCACAAATTCACCTTCATAGAATTCTGTGGTACAGGTAACTTGGACAACCTAATTGATAGAAGTTAGATAATACATGGTAGAGATTTTAGAAATTAAGGTGGAGTGATGCCGAACAATTGTCGTACAGTAGGATTGAGGTAAGCACCATACTTGTTTTGTGATTGAAACTTCCCAAACATTAATTCAAATGTATTTAAAAATGTATTTAGAACTACATGTAATGTTACCTAAACTAGGTCAAACACATTTTTTTTTTTTTTTTTTACATTTAACTTAATTGTTCAGTGACATCTGGGGAGGTTTAAAAGGATAGTTCATCCAATAATGAAAATGTATTTTCATCATTTATTCACTCTCATGTCATTTTCAAACCTATATGTCTTTCTTTCTTCTGTGGAACACAAAATAAAGGATTTTTTTCTTCTGTGGAACACAAAATGAGAAATTTATCATATCAAAAGATCTTTTCAATACTATTGCAGTGGATGTGATGGCACTTTTAAGCTACAAAAAGGACACAAAGGTAACATAAAAGCAGTCCACACGATTTGAGCATCATATTATAAGTCTTCTGAAAGCATACCATTTTGGTGAGAAACAAGCCTAAATTTAAATAACTGTTCTGTGAAAATTTTGTTAAGGTCACATGGACAGTGTTTATGACACTTTTGTATTCTTTTTGAAACTTGAAAGCATATTTCACCATCAACTACCATTGTACCGAAATGAGGGACCGGAACATTTCTCAAAATGTCTCCTTTTGCATTCCCGAAAAGAAAGAAAGTCATGGTTTTGGAACAACATGACAGTTAGTTAAAGGAATGTTCTGAGTTCAATACAAGTTAAGCTCAATCGATAATTGATTACAACATACATTTATTTTGACTTGTTCCTCCAATTCTTAAAAAAATAGAAGCAAACATCGAGGTTACAGTGAGGCACTTACAATGGAAGTGAATTGGACCAATTTTTTTTTATGTTAAAATACTCACTTTTTCAAAAGTATAGTCACAACACATAAAGGATATCGATGTAAACATAATTTTAGTGTAATAAAATCACTTACAAACCTTTTCTGTGTAAAGTTATAGCAAATTTTACAACTTTGTTACGTGAAGATGTAATGTCAACAAACACTAAAACCCAAAAATTACTGTAAAAATGACCATTTAAACAACTTAACAAGTTATCAAGATGCATAAAATGTGTAACTGTAACTGTTAGTTACACCTTTTTTGCATCTTGTTTATGTAACACTGTTACAAAAATTCTGTCATACTCCTCATGCCTAATTACAAGCATCCAATGGGTGCCACAGAATGTCAAATAAACCTGATGTTTAATTATTTCACTGTGATCACATTGATTTTTCACAAGCTTTGGAGATTGTATGCA
Organism: Xyrauchen texanus; assembly: GCF_025860055.1. Taxonomy (NCBI): domain Eukaryota; kingdom Metazoa; phylum Chordata; class Actinopteri; order Cypriniformes; family Catostomidae; genus Xyrauchen; species Xyrauchen texanus. The sequence continues at coordinate 20,130,862 of NC_068277.1, read as the reverse complement.
ATGAAGGATAGCAGTTGCTGTAGCTCTGCCATTTTGCACTGTATGATTGGAGGCATAAAAATCTGGAAAAATACAATTGTTCTTCACGCTGATGCAGGACCAGCTTCCTCTATCTAAACCCCAATCTCAAGTCATTATAAGAACAACCATAAAACTGGTTTAAAATCAGTGCTGAAGGGCAATGAGGATGTGACATTGAGCGCTGAAGTAGAGCTGATAGACATGCTCTGTCTCCCAACTTGTAATAGCCGAGCCCGAATGTGATACAGCCTCATTTCCGAGGGGTGAGGAGAAGCCATTCAGAAGCTGCATATAAATCAACAACAGCCAGAGAATGTTCTTGTTGAGCCCATTACCTTATGGCTCAATTCCTGCCATGCAGCCCCGCACATATTTTCACACACACACACACACACACATGCTCACCAATACCTGGATCTGCTTGGCTAGTTTACAGAATGCTGGGACGTAGTTAGACTTCGAGAGCTGCAGAATCGCCTGTAAATGACAGACTCCTGGTTTCTGCAGCTGCTGACTGATGTTGGCAAGATCAGCACAGCGGCTCTTCCAGAAGGAGATCTCCTCCAGAGGGCCTGAGCTGTCTTCCATCTCTCCCATCTCCTGAGCATTCAACACTGCTTTTATTTGACGTGTCCAGTGAATCATCACCACTGAGTGTGAGAGAAAGAGAGAGAAAATTTGGATTTGAGAGGAGCTATATTCTGTTTAAAGGTGCTGGAAGAATTGTTCATTTTTTATGGAATGGTATGCAGGAAATGTTCCTACTCCCTGAACAATATCACTGAAATAAGTATCTGAACGTCACATTCAGATTCATATCAGTTGTCAGTTCAGGGCGCTATTTTGCTATGGTTGTTTTTGACCCCGAGAAGATGAACTGCTACTCTTCTGCTCTGTGTCAGTTTTAACAGCACAATGGTACCTTTGGAGAGCGGGGTATAGAGGGGGCGCATCTAATTCATTAGCTCAGTCTTGTGGAAGTTATAGAATGGCTAAAATCACCTATAGTACCATTAAACATGCCTGATGATTAGGCCTGCGTGGAAGTTGTGCCCACTGCCCACACAATTCCACAGATATTTGTGCAGATTTCCTTAGAATTTAAACCATAATTTACAAAGATCTACACACCCCTTGCTGATTTTGAGTTCTTTCATTAAAATATTTAGCCTAACTTGGTCATTCTTTTAGCTACCAATAAGTAGTAATAGTTTAATTGTTTTTACCATAATTAAAAACATTCATAATTTAACCGACTCCCCCTCCCCCACAATCAGTGCATAAATGTGAAGAAATGCAGATTTTCTGTGGGCCTACTGGATAACCCAGCTCAGCCTTAAACAGCATTCAAAACGTAATTTGCTTCTGTAATGTGACATATTACAGTGAAATTGTGGTTATTCAACATGAAAAAACTACAGGGTGGGACATACATTTTTTACATTGGGATTTGAATCATGAAAATGGATTTTACATACCACAATAGAGCCAGAACTGAATGCGAGTTTGCATTGAGAAGACTAATCTCTGAAACTGATCACTGATGATCATGTTTAAAGCAGTTGTTTGACCAGGACATGGAGGCTAAAGGTCAAGTTCATCCCTGAGCGCCTCTGAACCAATCTTAACACTTCTTTTTCAAATCAATTGGTTTTTGCTATTATTGCCTTAACCTTTATTACATAAACTTTGATGGTAACACTTTACAATAAAGTTCCATTCGTTACCATTAAATCTCATGAAGTAACAATAAACAATATATTTTTTACAGCATTAATTAACCTTTGTTAAGGTTAGTTAATAAAAATAAAATTGTTATTTGTTCATAGTGTATTAACTATTGCTAACATATATATCTTTTGATTTTAAAAATGTATTAATAAATGTTTAAATTAAAGTTAACCCAAAATTATTAAATGCTGTATTGCTCATTGTTAGTTTGTATTAACTAATGTTGCTAACTAATTTTAACAAATGGAACCTTATTGTAAAGTCTTCCCAATTTGACCATCATATAATTACTGAAAACTAGCATTGGGAATTGGGCATGCCAAATTGGGGAGAAAAGGAATGTGTATTACAAAGTTAAATAGGGTAATTTTTTATTTAATGTTGACTTTAACACAGTGGAAATAAAAACGCTTGGAGGAGAAACAGTCCTCTGCTCTGCTGCCTGCTGTAAAGAAAAAGAAAATTCTTGAGTGGGGTATCCATCAAACTGTGCCCTGAACTTTCCCCATTTTTTTATTATTTATCTTCTAAAACACCTTTTTCACCAGAATCAAAGTGCCCCCAGTATGTCCCTTTAACCCTGAACCCCTCCCCGATCACCAAATTTAATAAAGACTCCTTTAACTGTCTTAGAGCAGCAGTGTTGAATTGAATTAGACCTTTATTTTTTGCCCTTCAGCTGTGGTTACTGTATAAATTACGCTCACAGGCTTGAGCCACATACTGTCATGGTAGAAGTAATTTCCTGCATACGCTCTGTTCACACTGTTCATTCTTCACAGTTCACCCCATCAGAAATTATTCAAGCCCTAGCACACATATTTACACACAAGCACACAGGCATACACACAAACATGACCAGGATCTTACTCTCAAGTCTGTACACTAGCTCCTTGTTCTTGACGGCCATTTTTGGGCTGTACTGCAAAGCCTCCAGAGGAATGTACAGCGCTGTGCTGCCCAGCAGTTTAAATCTGCTGTCTGCGGGTGGGGGGGAGAGAGCAATAGTTCAGTAATCCGATCAGTAAGGGCATAGCCACCTTCCCCATTAACAAGTACAGAAAGCACATCATCAAATACATAATAACACTCTTTATTACTTAAGTATGGTCACACTAGACTTATAGCATGCAAATTTACTATGGATCTTGAAATGAACTATATGATCTCACAATCTAGGGCTTCTGTTTTAAATAAATAACAAATAACAAATAGTATTCTTTTCTAAATTCTCAAATTTACCATCTACTCCACTTGCCTGCAGCAATAAAAAACATGCAGCTTTGAATTGAGCTACATTGTATTGAGAGGTCAATCTGTGACATTTTGATCTTTTATTGGTCACACATCTACTCATCATACAAAACTTGAATTTTGCAGAATGCAAAATATCTTCGCATGAGTTTGCGTTTCTGGTGTCCAGCGTTGGGATGCGTACATATGGGAGGGAATCTAGCCTAAAGTCTAGAGTGACAGCACCTTCACTGCTGTGGACAGCAAATCTGGCCCACATTACAGTGCTTCACATGGTGGTGAAAGTAATCAACATGAAAGCATAAAAGGGAAACACATTAAAAGTTTACTACGACTCTTATGTGCTTGTGTGGCATGTGTGAGCTGTCAGAAATGGTTATACACCTCTTTTGCTTTGGTGCTTTTCCCAGCATTGCTCCTTCGATGCTAGACATCAAAACAGTGCTTACTGCAACCAATTTAACAGCCTTTTAAAGAGTGAAAGGCAGACAAAAAGATAAATGGAGATCCATCAAATAAAACTGTTAGAGAAAAGTCTGATAGAAGGAGAGGGATGAGAGACAGACTGAGGGTACATTTACATATCAACGATGTACTAAAAAATGAAAAAGTTTTCTTTTGAGTTTTTGAAAGATTTTGCTTTTTCAGGCCCCTAAATGCTGTTGTCGTGTAAACGAACAGCCAAAACGCATAAAAGGTTTTCAGTCAAGTGGTTTTTATTGTTGTTCAATCATATATAGTTAGTACAGTACACAGCGAAATGAGACAACATTCCTCCAAGACCATGGTGCTAAATAAAACAACATAGGACAAACACAGAACCACATGAGACTATATAGACTAAATAATATTTCTACATAAATTGCATGTGCAAACTTGTGCAAAAAAGTATGGGACAGTACAATAAATTACTAAAAGGAATAGGACAATAGACACAAAAAAATATGACACTTTCTAAAAATGCCAAATGTAAACATAACATATTATGAAATAGTATTCTATGGACATAGCAGTTATTGAGGTAGCAGCCAGGTAAAGTGACAATGAATTAAAGTGCAACTCTGGACATGTGCAAAAGTTGGATGGTGTACAGGTGTGTGTGTGTGTGTGTGTGTGTGTGTGTGTGTGTGTGTGTGTGTGTGTGTGTGTGTGTGTGTGTGTGTGTGTGTGTGTGTCAGTCCAGTCTCTGAGTATTGAGAAGTCTGATTGCTTGGGGGATGAAGCTGTTACACAGTCTGGCCGTGAGGGCCAGAATGCTTCGGTACCTCTTGCCAGATTGCAGGAGGGAGAAGAGTTAGGGTGAGGGGTGTGTGGGGTCATCCACAATGCTGGTTGCTTTGCGGATGCAGCGTTTTGTGTAAACGACTTTGATGGAGGGAAGAGAGACCCCGATGATCTTCTCAAATATCATCGGGGTCTCTCGATGTAAGAGGTCCGAAACGGTGTAAGTCCCAAACCAGGCAGTGATGCAGCTGCGCAGGATGCTCTCAATAGTCTCTGTATAGAATGTAGTGAGGATGGGGGATGGGAGATGTGCTTTTCTCAGCCTTCAAAGTAGAGACGCTGCTGGGCTTTCTTGGTATTAGAGCTGGTGTTGAGGGACCAGGTGAGGTTCTCCACTAGGTGAACACCAAGGAATTTGGTGCTCTTGACGAACTCCACAGAAGAGCCGTCGATGTTCAGCAGAGAGTGGTCACTCTGTGCTCTCCTAAAGTCAACATCCATCTCTTTTGTTTTGTCCACATTCAGAGACAGGTTGTTGGCTCTACACCAGTCCGTTAGCCGCTGCCCCTCCTCTCTGTATGCTGACTCGTCGTTCTTGCTGATGAGACCCACCACGGTCGTGTCATCGGCGAACTTGATGATGTGGTTTGAGCTGTGCATTGCTGCACAGTCATGAGTCAACAGATTGAACAGCAGTGGACTGAGCACACAGCCCTGGGGCCCCAGTGCTCAGTGTGGTGGAGAAGCTGTTCCCAATCCGGACTGACTGAGGTCTCCCAGTCAGGAAGTCCAGGATCCAGTTGCAGAGGGAGGTGTCCAGGCCCATGAGTCCTTTTTATCTAGGTGGGTGAGGGCCAGATGGAGGGTGGTGGTGATGGCATCGTCTGTTGAACGGTTTGGACGATACGCAAACTGCAGTGGGTCTAGTGAGGGGGGCAGCTGGGTCTTAATGTGCCTCATGATGAGCCTCTCGAAGCACTTCATGATGATGGGTTTGAGTGCGACGGGACGATAGTTGCTGTGGCAGGACACTGAAGACTTCTTTGGCATGGGGACGATGGTGGTGGCCTTGAAGCATGTTGGAACGACGGCGCTGCTCAGAGAGATGTTGAAGATGTCGGTAAGAACATCTGCCAGCTGGTCTGCACATCCACTGAGCACTCTGCCAGGAATGTTATCTAGCCCAGCAGCCTTCCGTGGGTTGACTCTACATAGAGTTTTCCTCACATCATTCCGTTTTTAGTTGAAAACATTGTTGTGTTAATGGCCCCTGAGATACAAAACTAAGTGCATAGTGTATTGAGAGATGAAAAGAATAAAAGGAAAAAGACCAGTGTGTAGAGAGAGCAGGACTGGATGTTGATTGAAGAAAAACAATGACAGCATTCGATTGGCCTTTACAGGGAGAACAAAGACAAGCAAATGGGATACACCAGAGGGAAAATAATGAGACATCAAGAAACACAGTGGCAAGTGAATGAGTCAGCCTGCTGAGAAGAGAAACATTTATGTGTATGTGTGTTTGGTCCGGTAGAGGTCTTTTGGTTTAGTGTATGAGTAGGTTTCAGTGTCTATATTTACACAGTTTAAATCAACCCCAAATTCTTTAGCTCTGGTAAATAAGAGCAATTAATTGACCCTTCGCTAAAGTCCGCCCCCCTTAGTTACCATTTCTCACTCTGACAAGCTTTGCAGAACTTCCCATTGGAGAATATGTGAGATTGCTGTGAATTGGGCTGTTTTTGGCTAAATATTCTCATAAACCGAATTGATGATATTCTTCTGTGGGCTGGAATAAAGAATGATATTTATGGCAAATTTATTTTATGTATTTTTGTATAAATTATACAGTCATTTGATTGTAGACTGTGAATCACAATTGAGGCAAACGATTATCACAGTAACTTGAAAAAAAAGATCACAAAAAATTATCACCAAAAACTAAAAAGCCCAGTTGAGGGATAAGGCTGAGCCAGATGATGCAGTTCTGGAGCAAGAGAGCCACTCGCACACATGTGTGTACTTGTGTTTGTGTCTTTTTGTTTAAATTAAATATTACTTTGATTGTTCAGTCGGTTCCCGCCTCCTCCTTTCCAATTGTAACCCTGTTACGTTGGTGCCGAAACCCGGGAAGGAGTAGGGTTGTGCTGTTGTTGAGTCCTCGCCCCTGCCATCCGCCCACAGGAGCAGCCACGGAGGAGTCGCTGCCGATATCAGGATGCAGAGGAACGGTCACCATCCGCGAGGGGAGGCAGGGCTCGCTGCCAGCCGCCTGGAGCAGTGGAGCCGCTGCCAGGGGTGGAGGGGCTTGCTACCGGCCACCAGAATGTGGAGGGGCATTCCATCCGCCAGGGGTAGAAGGACTCGCTCCAGTCTGCATGGGGAGGAGCGGCTGTCATCTGCCAAAGGGTGGAGGAATGGTTGAGGACCAGGCGACGGCGTGTCTGGGAACTGGCGAGCAATTCTTTTTCTCTCTCGCCTCTCTATCTCTCCTTGCCCTCTCCTCTCCTCTTTTTTTTCTCCCCCCTCTCCTTATCCCCCTCCCCGGGATGTATGTCATGCTGGGGGGTTTTCCCGGCCTGAGGCATAGGAGGGAGGAGTGTGACGAGGAGGGTGTGGCCGGGCTGTGGCTAGCCCCAATCGGGCTAATCAGCCGAGAAGAGGGATAAGGCAGAGGAGAGGGATAAGTCCGAGCCGGATGCGGCAGTTTGGGAGAGAGAGCGTATTTGTTAAATTAAATATTACTTTGACTTTTCAGCCGGTTCCCGCCTCCTCCTTGCCCATATTAACCCTGTTACACGCCTCTACTAAGACCTGAATCAATACATAAATGAATTAATGTTAAGTTATTAGCTAAGTTACATGTAGAAAAATTCGGCATAAATCTACTTAAACATTACTCCCAAAGACTTTCCTTGGGAAAAAACAAGGTCTTGTCAGAGAAATGGTGGAAGGCAACAGTTGCTAAGATAGGATTGGTCAGAAAAGCTTTTAAGGTGGGACTTAATAAAGAGTCAATTGCCAAGGCTTTTACTTATGGAGTAAGAATTAACCTAACTTTTATCATTATTTTAGAACAACACATGGAATAACACACTGAAATCAATACCTGGGGCACTCCCTCATTACTTTAATTTTAAAGCTAAATGATCTCTGGAATACACAACTTAACCAGCTGAATACATCAGCCGCAGCTACCGAAGAGACCTTTATGACTTAACTGTGATTGCTTTGATGAATTAAAACATATTCAAAGCAACTTTGCAGCACAGTATTTGAATCGGCTGTATTCATGGCCTTGAAATGTCATTTTTGGCCTCAGGCCTAAAGTATTAAACAAGACCTACAGAATGATGCACTAAAAGAGGAGAAGAAAGAGAACCAGATGCAAATTGTAAAAATAGCCAAAAGGCTTTCTGATTACCTTGGAGCACTGCAGCAGTGCCTTTCCCCAGTAAAGAAGAGCCTGTGATTGGTCACTGTGTTATTTCTGTTTAGTCAGAGTCGTGCTGTTCAGGGTGATGTGGGTGTGCTGATTGGACTGATGAGCATAATAATTGAACCATCACGGTGCTCCAATGTGCCAGGTGATTACCACTGAATGGCTGACTGTGGAAGGAGCTAGTTCTAAGTGCACAGTCCAAAAGCACTGATCCTGGATCAGCTATGCTTTTTAAGTTAATGGCGAATGAGATAATAATACAATGTAGCAGTCTGATCCCAGGTCAGTACAGCTTGCCTGAAAATCAGTTCTTCTCTAATGTGAAAGAAGCATATGAGAAGCAGGCCTCTGGCTGAAATATTAATGAAAGGAAGTATCAATAACCTGAATGTGAATTGTCAGTGTACTGCTGTGAGTATATGTATGTGAAGAAAAAAACACCTGGGCTGCCCGCTGTACTTTTAACAGGGTTGATTTCGAAATGTAATTGATAACGCATTTTTGAAAGAGTTTAAGATGTTAATCAAAGCCTTGATGTAAACAGTTCCATACAAGCAAGATTTGCAAACAGCCTTGACCCAGGTCTTGGCTCCAAAATATTTATTTTTTCTTGACTTTCATTTTCAGTTTGAAGAAGCACACATTATTATATTTTTAAGAACAGACAAAAGAAAAGCCGTCAATGCTCATGTCTGATTCACTGTTCAGAGATGTGCAATGGGACCCTGTCAACTGAAAACTGTTTGCAAGAATAATGTAGTCTATGAGAATGCTGCAAATGATCTCCGATCATCTCATGAGGTACTGCGAGTTTAGTTCGCTCTTACACATTGTGAATGCATCTCTACAGGTTCAGTAATATACACAGGTATCTTTGTATTAAATTAACAAAGATGAAAGTGATTAAATCATAAGGTAATACAAGACACATTTGCCTTGAACCTAAAATTGAGTTCTATTTTTTTCTTTAGGCAGAATATGACCAAAACGGAATACAAACATATTCAATAAGAACACACATTTGGCAGCATTTTTTGGGAACACAAGATTTTTTTAGGCTTATTTATTATGATGATTATTATAATTAACTTTACATTTATAATTGTCTTTAGTTCTTAAGTTGTATGATAGTAATTTTCACCTGTTGCTGCATTCTGATACTTGCGTGATGGCAAATGGAGCCGGTAAATGTTTGGATTTGGGGAGGTGGTTTTATATATAAGATTTATATATAATTTATATATAAGATAAGATCACTTTGTTATTTGTATTGCTTTTTCGTTTCGTTTAAAGTGCAATTTGAATTTAGAAACGTCTTTTGTTCAAGTTTTTCATGTTTCAATAAATGTATTTAATTTTTAAAGTAAAATCAATAAAGCAAAAATATTCACCGACCTTGGGGATTGACCATATAATCAGATATTGATATTTTAAATGCAATTATCATTAAAACGTTTTTTACATAACGCCCAGCCCAAATGGGAATGAAACATTTTCATGAAGTTAAATTAAGTAATTTTATGGAGACCCGCACAAACATGTGTACTCAATCCCATATTGCAACAGGTTACCTATTAATATTTGCATATTAGTTTATTTGAGTAGTCTATGGGCAATATAAACATTGTATTTTATTGAAAAACTTAGTAAAGTAGTAAATTATTTGTTTGTGGTCTGGCTCTTTCAAAATATGCATAAACAAAATTTTTTTAAATTGGCTCCTTAGTGAAAAAAGTTTCCCGACCCCTGTTATAGTTCAAAAGGACAAACAGTGGAAGTTATCGTATTATGCGAGATACAAAAAAAACTGCAAAGCTGCAAAGTCGTGTTTGTCATCAGCCACAGTGGACAATTGGACTTTTGAAATGGAAAGTTTGAGTGGATTATACATGCTCTTTCAATCAGCAAGAGAGGAACAACATGGATGTTATTATGCTATCTTTCTTGGCAAGGAGGACGCTTACACACGCTCGTGTCCAAAGTGAAGTTATAGCCACTGTCATCTCCTATTATACCCTATATTTATAACCTATAATAGTATTTATAAGGTGTATAGATAGATAGATAGATAGATAGATAGATAGATAGATAGATAGATAGATAGATAGATAGATAGATAGATAGATAGATAGATAGACAGACAGTATTTCAAGTGTTGATTGTACTTAATATGTCATTGTGGTGTGATTACTTTTTTGGGACTTTCAGGAATGTGTGGATCCTCGTGTGTTGTCGAAACTAATGATGTCGTCATCAGCTAAAACGCATGCACAGGTTACTTTACTTCCTGAACGAGTGGGCACCCGAGTCCGAGTTGCTTTCACATTCACACTACAGTTCCATTGCAACCAAACTCAGACCACCTCCTACAGGTTCGGTACCATGGTGCGCACCCCGGTCCGCATGACAGCTTTCACATTACCAATTTTTCATGTGAACCGTGCTCTGTTTCGAACTAAACTGCCAGTGTGAAAGCACCCCTTCCTCTGGGCAAGGTCTAAGGAATTTCTATTTAAAAAAATCAGCTTGTCTTTGTTTTATAATTATTATTTATTATTATTTTATAATTTAATAAAAATCATAATGTGAAAATCTATTTGCAATTTATATTTTTATTCAGAGGTTTGTAGCATAGCATATCGCCATTGTATATTATTCAACAAGTATATCACATTTTCCTCCATATTGTGCAGCCCTAGTACCAACTGTGAAAATGTAATAGAGAACAAATTACATGTACAGAGTAGATTACTGTTATGTTGCTTTCTGGGGAAGGGCGCACACTAGTTGGCCCTGTAAGAAGCTGACATTACCTGTAAGGTTGGTAAGGAATCGGTGCATGTGTTCAGAATAGTTGTTTTTGGTGCTCTCCGGCCAGGCGGTGCTGATGGTGACCTGAGGGGCGTGAACCCCATGCATCAGCCTGAGGAGACCCTCTATGGCCCCTCCCCTCACAGAACCAAACTGCACCAAGCTCTTAAAATTCTCCTCTGTGATTATACTGTCCACTGCACGGATGAAGTAGGACATCTGCTCCACCACCTGGGGGTGGGGGCAAAAGAGTGAGAGAGAAGTGAGAAGAGAAAAATGGATGGATGGAGAAGGGAAGATGGTGGTAATTCATATTTTAGAGTGCTAATGAATCACCAGAGGTCATCACACACAGTTTAACAGTGAGTTCTTTGGTATCCTGGCAAGTCACTAGATACACTGGAAATGAACATAGCATGAAAAATAAATCCATTCAGAAAGCTCTGCATGCTTCTTCATTAAATTGAAGCTCAGAATATCATTATAAAAACAAGCACGCTGAATCCATGAATAATCTTCAGAGTCTTTATGAGACTGTGACACAAAAGGCTCTGATTAGGACGCTAAATGTCACTTCTCAAAATAGAGCTACAGCATACCTTTGCTGGCATGGAATAGTCCACACGTAGGCCGGTGAAAGGGTCACGGTAGACAACGAGAAGCCTGATGGAAGGGTCTGAGATGAATTTATCCAAGGCTCGCTCATTTTCATCTGTCCATGACTCCTTTGATATACCACTCAATGCTAAGTGGTTTTTAAATGCTTCTCTCTGGTGGAAAATAATTTTGTGAATCAACTACAATATGAAAATGTCAGACTATATAACCAAATAATGTACTGGTAGTATATATTTATATTCCATTAAACCTCTGCTTAATTTTATTATTTATTATTAAACCTTAATTTAACTAGGTTGGTCCCACTGATATAAGCCTCTTTTACCAGATAGACCAGGCCAAGAAAGGCAACAACCAGATTACAATACATAAAAGCAAAATTAAACAGGAGTAAGAAAGAAAGAAACAATCATTTATAATAATTATAATCAAATAATTTATTTTAGTTAACAACAAAAAAAGAAATATTCATATTCCTTAACATGCAGGGCAATGTGATCAAGCTTTGCTCATAGCACTCAACATACAACGGACATCATGCTTCTGACCAAAGGACTTCAGAAGACTTGGAATATGATCCATGAGGACTATTGTATTATATTTTATGATAAGGACATGTGATTCAAACATATGGGTGTAGAACAACATGAGGGTGACATTTTTTGTCTTATTCCTTTAAAAGCACTGTTGCCATGGGGCAGTGCATATGCTATGAGGATTCAAGCTGATTTCAATTAAGCCACAGACAGGTCAAACTGGATGAAACATGATATGGCGTAACATTAAATTATACGGTGAGACAGTATTTTGCATGTCAAACCGTATGAAAAAACAACCACTCTCTCAAGATACTCTCAGAAGTTGTGTGGCATTCCTCATCAAATTAATAATTAGGCTTATCTCTGTAATAAAAGCTTCACATTCCCATGGTAAAAATATTGATATTTGTCTCAAGGGCTAATGTCTGCAAATATGCATTACTGTAACAAATGTGTCATTACAACCAGATCACCAGCTGCTTTTTCTACAGGGTCTCCCAGCAGGGGCAGTCATGCCGAGCCACTGCATGTAAATGCCATTGCCTTTTTACAGCCAGAGGGCTGTAATTAATTCTATTAACCTCATTGATGAAAGGACAGAGATGCTGTAAGTTCACAGGCCTGCACTGCCCAATCGCCCCTTTTCTCAGTCATTTCATCCTCCCCTGCTATTTCTATCAGCCATCATTTGTGACCAGAGGATACCTATCTCGATTAAGCCAAAGACTTCTTCATGTGTATGCATGAGCCAACAACGGAGATTGCAGTTCAACAATATTCTTCTTCTCTTCTGCTATTTTCATGACCAATTGGTGGGATATAGAGTTATTTCCTGCACTAGCTTGTTTCCGTCCCCTGGATTTGTGTGATCGATGAATTCCAAAATGTGCACAGGGCCCAAACAAGGCCTTTGAGCCCACAGTGCATGTGGAGAGTGAATTAAATATTCAGTCACATCATTAGACGAACTCAATATTGCCAATATGAAAGCACTGATTAGTAAGCCAGGACTGCATGTGCATGACTCAAGAGAGGGAAAATTATAAATTGCAGATTATAATCAGATAAGAATCCCAATCATTGTGAGGTGATTTATCAGTGTCTGTGCCGAAAGGCTTGTAATTTAGCATGTATGAGTGAATTACCAGCCATTTGGTGTAGGAGTATACATCCTCTGGAGTGGCTGAGATGGGCACGTTTGAGACAGGCCTCTCATGAATCTCTTCAACTGAAAAATCCATACATACAAATACAAAAAGCAAGGAATATTTCAAACAACTGATATACTGTATTTCAAATTAGAAAACATTGTGCTCCACAGTTCAGGCCAAGATGATCTGTATTATTCTGTGGTAAGAACAAATGCATAAAAATGATGGTTCTGGATCAAGCTTTGTTTTATAAAGTGCTTAAAGGGATAGTTCACCAAAAAATTTAAATTCTCTCATCATCCCCCCCCATCCCAGTAATGTATGACTTCCTTTCTTCTGCAGATCACAAACAAATATTTTTTTTGAATATTTCAGCTCTGTAGGTCCACACAATGCAAGTGAATGGTGACTAAAACTTTGAAGATCCAAAAAGGAGATATAGTCAGCATAATAGTAATCCATACAACTCAGTGGTTTAATTAATGTCTTCTGAAGCGATCCAGTTGGTTTTGTGTGAGAACAGACCAAAATATTGTACATTTACTGTACATCTTGACAGCAGTCTCCTTGGCGATCATAATTTGAAGCTCGATTACAATTATTACAGTTCCATCTAGCACTCTGCGCATGCATCTGTTGTGAGGTAAGTGAGGACCCAAGCGCGATGTAACAGAAATGTAGTCTTTAATGAAAGTTCTTAGCAACACAAAAATTAACACAAAATCTTCTCCTTGAGAGGCAAAAGGTTAACACAAACAACCCGCAGAGAGGGCGATGAATAAAGGAGGCTTCTTCTGAGCTCTAGCGAGCGTCCCTTAGGCGGCAGCCGGGGGTTGCAGTGTTGCGCCGTCAGGCTGTAGACTCCCCTGGGGTAGACAGGGATCGAGGCGAGACCGTGGGGACCAGACTTCTGGCAGCACGGGGCGAACTGAACAGAACACAAATGTCCAGGTAATTAACGGAGAAGAGAGTGTAGAGGCGGGTGCCAATGGGACAGGACCGGACAGCGACAAGTAGACAGTGGATTGTTTCAGCGTGTGAAACTCAAGTGAGACTCAGACAACGAAAGCAGCGAAAGCAGGGAAAGAAGTAGAGATCTAATCAGCGGGAAAACGGGAACAGGTGGGAAGGGAATTGACGGAGAATTAAGGGGAGATGAGAAGCAGCTGGAGAACGAGAGGAAGGAGGAAAAGTAACAGAGAGGGCCAGTAGATGGCGAAAGAGTAGAAGGAAAGAACAAGAACAAAACATATAATGACTGGACAGGACAAGACATGACAGCATCAAGCACTAGGAAGTGTAATCAAGCTTGAAACCATGACCGTGCCCTAGAGACTACAATGTCAAGATGTACAGTTTAAAAGGAGTTATATTTTGGTCTGCTTTCACCCAAAATCAACTGAATCACTTCAGAAGACATTGATTAAACCACTGGAGTCTTATGGATTATGTTAGTGCTGCCTTTATCTCCTTTTTGGAGCTTTTGGAGTTTTGGTCAACATTCACTTGCATTGTATGGACCAACAGAGCTGAGATATTCTTCTAAAAATATTTGTGTTCAGCAGAAGAAAGAAAGACATATACATCTGGGATGGCATGAGAGTGAGTAAATGATGATAACATTTTCATTCTTGGGTGAACTTAACTTAAAATCAGTTAGAAAATACATATACAATGAATGATAATTAGAAGTGCAAATTTCCAAAAATATACAACAGTCTCACACGCAGAGGAATTTGGTTATTATTTACTAATCTATTTGAGGGTCCTTTTCTTCTGGAAGCCCCACCCCTAGCTCCTAACACTTATGGGCTTTTTATACATATATACTGTATGTGTATGTGTGTGTGTATATATATATATATATATATATATATATATATATATATATATATATATATATATAAATCTGGAAATATTTCCATTCACAATGCATGAATACAGTTATGTTGGGGTACAAATTTGCTGTTTCTGTGTATGGAAATGTGGCAACATTACCAGTCGGTTTTGTGTGTGCGCACAGTAGCATCTTTAAAAAAAGGAAAATGTGTGTGCCGTCTCATCCAATGGTAAAAGAACCCTCTTTATACAGTTTTCACTGTTTAAAAACAATGCCTAAGGATACTTTTATTGCAGAGACTTTTGACTCATTTTAAATACATATTGATGACTCAATGCATCTTTCAGTAAAATGTAAATAACTGGAAGATCAGAAATCTGGTGGGAGGCAAGCACTAACTCCACAAAGGAGCTTCTTTGTCTTTCATACTGTACCTGCAACTTCTGGCACTTCCACAGAAAAGTCACTGGGGGCCAGTGTGGAGGATGTGCGTTTGCTCTTGGAGTGACCTGAAATTGACTGCTTGGACAGGCTGGAAAATGAACGGGGCGTGCGGGGGGTCTCTGGGTCAGCCATCCTAAAAAAATCAATACTTCTACCGGTACATTAACCCTTCAATAAGAGTGTAAGACAAGATATTATAACTTGCTATGCCATATAACAGTCATTAAATAATTACATACTACATTTTAGATGTGTTTGTTGAGACAAGCATCACTAATAATATTGCTCATCCTAAGAACAATAACACACCTTAACACAAGAGTATAAAATATTGGCGCATAGCTCATCCTGCATTGTATGTGCTACAGACATGAATGATATCTCAAATCTTAGATAAATTCTTGTGGAGAAGAGGTGTGCTATTAGTTTTTGTTTTATTAATCAGACTTGTACAGCAATGACCTGCACAACTGAGAACTCCTTAGAATTGTGGATGCAACTTTTTACTAGAGATAAGTCTGTTTACAAGGGAAGCAACACAGAAATGTAAAAATCTAGATTGTTCTGGTTGGGCCACAATATACACTCACTGAGCACTTATAGGAACACTATGGTCCTAAAAAAGTGCCCGACATGGTCTTCTGCTGTTGTAACCCATCCACTTCAAGGTTCGACTTGTTATACATTCTGAGATGCTATTCTGCTCACTACAATTGTAGAGAGTGCTTATCTGAGTTACCGTAGCCTTTCTGTCAGCTCTAACCACTTTGGCCATTCTCCTTTGACCTCTAACAAGGCATTTTGTTTTTGTGTACCATTCTTAGTGAACTCTAGAGACTGTTGTGCATGAAAATCCCAGGAGATCAGCAGTTACAGAAGTACTCACACCAGCCCGTCTGGCACCAACAATCATGCCACAGTCGACATCACTGAGATCACATTTTTCCCCTCATTCTGAAGGCTGATGTGAACATTAACTGAAGCTCCTGACCCATATCTGCGTGATGTTGTTCATTGCACTGCTGCCACACGATTGGCTGATCATATAATCGCACAAATAAGCAGGCGTACAGATGTACCTAATAAAGTGATCGGTGAGTGTATAATGTGCATAGATAGATCTGATAGTAGGGAAGATTTAATTACAAAAAAGGTGTTTAATATTCAAACAGTGCTTCATCATTTCCCAATATGCCATTCTTTGTAAAAAGTAGACAGACAAAAAACAGGGCATTTTCAACATCAAAGAGAAAGTCTGCACTTTAAACACAGACTTCCAATCTCTACAATATTGTTCTCTTAGTCCCTTTTTAGACGGATGACATGGATAAAGCTGCCACACAGCCAGCCTCGCTGGCTCAGTTAGGATGCGAGAGCAAAAGTATCTAGTTCATAAACAATTTATCTTTTCCAAGCTGACGTTTCCCTCCATTTCCACATTTACTTGTCAACACCAGCAGATCCTCCTTTATTGAAGCTTTGATTCAGTTCCCAACATGTCAGTACGGTTGAGGTCTGTATGTAATAAAGCAGACAGTTTTGGAGGTACAACAAAAGGATGAAAAGAGAAAGGTAGGCGAGAGAGTCTGTGAGTAATATAAAAAAACATTTAAAACTGCAGATTGCCATCAGATCAGATCAGATTAGACTGGGGAGGAGGCAGGTGAGTTGATGTTGATCAGTTAATACATGTCTGAGAGACACACACCGCCTCTGTCTGAGATGAAGTGACAAAAACCAAGATTGTGGTTGGCAACAGGCTGATTATAAACTTCAGGATTGATCTCTTTTAAACCCAAATATAAGGTTTAAAATATCTGAATTTACTGTCTGCTGACAAGACTATGAGTTTTCTGTCAACTTAGTTCATTTACAGGCTGATGTCCATTGATAGGATTGTTTATAAAGTAAAACATCACCATTACTAAATCGTCTTGTGTTGCAAAATACGCATTGAAAGTAAATGAAGATGACTGAATATGGATATT
The DNA here is from genome assembly GCF_025860055.1 of Xyrauchen texanus. Taxonomy (NCBI): domain Eukaryota; kingdom Metazoa; phylum Chordata; class Actinopteri; order Cypriniformes; family Catostomidae; genus Xyrauchen; species Xyrauchen texanus. The sequence continues at coordinate 20,113,799 of NC_068277.1, read as the reverse complement.
ATTTTCCTATATTGTTTCTTTATCTTCCGAAACTCTCCAGGTACCTGAATCGTATGTTTTGAAAATAAATAGCTCTTCTCATTTCGCCGTCTCAACTAAGTTTGCAGGTAAAGAAGCAAAATATCTCATTCTTACCTCTGAATACCGTCTCAGAGAGCGTCTTGCCCCCGTGTGAAACAATGTTTAAAATTAAACAAGGCACTACAAGAACTTAAAGCGGCTAAAGTTAAACGTTTTCAAACAGTTAACGGCTAACGCTAACTTCTCATTCAGACGATCTGCGTGTGTGGACGCATCACCATGGCAACGACGGTAACCCCCAGTTACCTAAAGTCTCGTGAGAGCCGCATTCACACGCACTGTGTTTATAGTGTTTATTTAGAGTCATACAGAAACCCTACAACTACCCCAACCTCTAAACCTAACCCTAATCTAGACTGCCGGGGTGTTACCTGTTAGACACAGCCCTTGTTGGCCATCACGTATGTGTCAAAAAATCCTGAAAATAAGCTTTTAATTGGATATAAATAGACACAAAACATCCAGTGTATAAATAAGGTAGGCCAATGCTGGTATTACATTAATGAAAACTTTTTAACTAATTTATTTATTTTAGCTCATAATACCCCAATAGCATACAGTATATGGCCTTGTCTTCATAGATAAATTATTCTAGATTTCCATGCTTCAACACAAGTGGCGCACTATTGCCTTACTGAATTTAAAACAGCTCATGGATGCTCTGAATCACTGAAACATAGAATTTGGGTGAGAAAAGACATGCTGATCTTAAATACTGTTTACAGTAAGCAAAAGATAAAATGGCAATTTTCAGCTGAATGTCTATTAAATAAAACACAGCAGTAATATTTGAACTCCTTTCCACGAGGAAAAAAACAAATTTTTGAGGCATCATCAGTGGATGCATGCATTGACATAGTTCTCAAATGTTCCAGAGTTCAACCACTGTCCAACACACCTTTTCAAATCTAAAATATATGTTTGTAATTTGTATCACTTCTCTTACCACTCCAGCTTTTATAACTACTCTCAGTGCAAATTGACAAGCTGTGGAATTTGTACAAGGCAACACACCCAGGGGGATCTTTGAGCTTCCATTCACTCTTTATATGGAAGTACAGTAATTCATATGGCACACAAGTCCCTCTGTGCCATTTTCATTCCCTTTTTTTCAGCATCAAAATGGTGAAGAGAGAGAGTTTGACAAAAAGGCATTGGTGGGAGTCAATGTTCATGGCAGGTCTATTATCTTTTATTTAAAAATGGGAGATTAACCCAAAACCCTCTAAATCCTTTGGATGAAGAGGTATTCTCTCACTCTCTGATAGCCTAATGTCGCTCACACAGTCAACCTCGGCCCTATAATGCATCTCACTTTTTTGATTACAGACTCCCCGCATTTCCTTCTCTCTCTCTCTCTCTCTCTCTCTCTCTCTCTCTTTCTCTCTCTCTCTCTCCCTCCATCCATCCATCCATCTATCTATCTATCTATCTATCTATCTATCTATCTATCTATCCATCTATCCATCTATCTATCTATCTATCTATCTTTAACCCACACTTCTCTTAGATATGCGGCTTGACAGAGCCCCTCCGAGAATCTAAAATCCAAGAAAGCCAAGAATGAGGTTTGGCCTTCGACGTTGTGTCGAAGAAGCAACACTAGGGGGTCCATATTCAATCACGCCATATGCTGAACTGTGTACTTGTGCTCCTGATGCAGGTGCGGGCAGGCAGTTGCGTGCCAAAGCGACAGGCTGCGTCAGACTGCACGAACCCTTTCCCAACGCCGTAGCCCGGTCGTGGTCTTAGGATGACATGAGTGTCTGCCGGACCAAACTCCAGGCATGTGTCACTGACAGAGAATGCTTGCAAGTACCCAGCACTCTTGATGGAAGTAAGCACGATCAGGAGGGCTGTCTTCAAGGAGAAGGCTTTTAGATTGACTAATTCTAGCGGCTCGAAGGGGGGTCTCTGTAGGCCAGAGAGGACTACTAAGAGATCCCAGGAGGGGAACAGGCTTGGCCGGGGAGGATTCAACCTCCGGGCACCTCTAAGGAACCTGAGAATGCTGTAGACTACAGCTCAGCATTCAACACCATAGTGCCCTCCAAGATTAATGAGAAACTCCGGGCTCTGGGCTTAATAGCTCCCTGTGCAGCTGGATCCTGGACTTCCTGTCAGGCAGATGTCAAGTGGTTAGAATGGGCAGCAACATCTCCTCATCACTGACCCTCATCACTGGAGACCCGCAGGGCTGTATTCTCAGCCCACTCCTGTATTCCCTATACACGCATGACTGTGTGGCAACACATAACTCCAATGCCATCATTTAGTTTGCTGACGATACGACGGTGGCCTACAGAGAGGAGGTGCACACTCTGACACGCTGGTGTCAGGAGCACAACCTCTCCCTCAATGTCAGTAAGACCAAGGAGCTTGTAGTGGACTTCAGGAGAAAGACAGAGAACACAGCCACATCACCATTAATGGTGCACCGGTGGAGAGAGTCAGCAGTTTCAAGTTCCTCTGTGTCCTCATAACTGAGGAACTCACATGGTCCATCCACACTGAGGCCGTTGTGAAGAATGCTCACCAGCGCTTCTTCTTCCTGAGAAGGCTGAGGAAGTTTGGAATGAACCACCACATCCTCACACAATTCTACACCAGCGCTATAGAGAGCATCCTGACTGGCTGCATCACCGCCTGGTACGGTAATACGGTGGTGCGAACTGCCAGACACGTCATCGGAGGTGAGCTTCCCTCCCTCCAGGACATATATAACAGGCGGTGTGTGAAAAAAGCTCAGAGGATCATCAGAGACTCCAGCCACCCAAGTCATGGGCTGCTCTCACTGCTACCATCAGGCAGGCGGTATCGCAACATCAGGACCCGCACCAGCTACATCAGGACTACATGACAGCTTCTTCCCCCAAGCAATCCGACTTTTGAACACTTGATCTCTCACGATCAATAATCAGCACTGCACTTTATTAATCTAATATCTCACACTGGACTGTCATAATTAGATTCTCCAGAACACAACTACTGTATATATATATTTTTTATATACTCTTTATTTATTTTTTTTATGTGTATTCTATATTGTGTGTATTGTTTACTGTACATTGTATATTATATTGTGTTGTGTAATAGAGGTCGACCAATATTGTTTTTTTCAGCCCGATGCCGATCTTTTGAAATCCGGGTTGGCCGATGGCCGATTAATGCTGCCGGTTTATTTTGGCCGATATTTGGCCGATATGTGCTTGTTTCTAACCTCTTATTTGAACCTTTTATTTGAAAGATAAAATGTAACACAAATAATTACTTAAGATAGACAAAATTCCTCAACAAATAAATTTATTGAACACTTGACCAATGTGCACTTGTAGAATTAAATTAAAAATGTATAATGTAAAAACATATTGTATAAATAATGTATAACAAATATATTAAATAAACAAAGCAGGTGTTACGAACTCTTCCGAGACACGAAGGTTGAGATCCAAATGCAGCTTTAATTAAGGGGCAATCCAGACACGTAATCCAATATTCAGAGCATCCAAGAGAAGCACAGGCATAACTAGGGATGGGTATCGTTAAGGTTTAAATGGTATAACTACTCTTACCGATACTGCTTATCGATCCTGTACTTTAACGGTATTCTTAACAGTTCTTTTTGTTATATATATATATATATATATATATATATATATATATATATATATATATATATATATATATATATATATATATATTAAACAAAGATAAACAAAAGATAAACAATTACACAAAGATAAACATTATATAGGCACAGGGATTTAATTTCAGGAAGATCTACTAACATTACTGTTCAGGTGTGGTCTAAAAAGAAATCTAATGAAGTAATCAATTGTAAAATAACACTGCATAGTTTATCATATATAGATTAATGCTTATTAATGCAGAAGTTATTCATTCAAGAGCTGTAAGTGATTTTCTCTTTGCCTTTTGTTGTTTGATTCGCAGTAATGGCTCAATCGTCAGCATGTTTATTAGACAGCTTCCCCTTTAAGACCGAGTTCAGATCTAATAGGCTCCTGATGCAGCATATTTTCTCCCAACTATTTCCATAACTACGTCCATTTAAGACATAAACTGTGTTTAAGTGAATCTCCAAGCCGGTCGTTTTGACATATTTTTGTGTATAGTTGATCGTTTAGATGCGCACATGAAACCCAAAGTAGCCTATACTTTGCTTGTCTCGTTGTGGTCTGTATCGGAGCACGCGCCACCTTGGGAACGGTATCCCCTGCACTCTTTTATTATTAAACGCATCCCGCAATTTAGCAACAGTAGCATTTTACAACAATCACCGATCGTGCTGATTCTGACGTTAAGTTTGAGCTTAAGGGAGAAATGTCAGTGCACCGCTGTGAAGGGAAGGATGTTGTGCTAGACAGTATGCGGCTTATGTATAAATATTCTTTTTATAATCTTTGGAAGGCGAAATCTAAAATAAAATCAGACTAATATCACAGATCTAAACCAGGCTACGTTTGAATGTTTAGTTCTGTCACTCATTATGCAGGGCTCATGTTGTGCTCGCTGTGGCACCGCATGAGCGAGATCTCTCTCTCTCTCTGACTGCGAATAGCTAAATTGCATCACAGACAATTGGTTTCATAGAATTATTATACGTAGAAATGGCTGGCGAGATAAAATAACTTTCTCTTTATAGCAATAATAAATGTATTTTCTTAATTTCTCCAGTACCGACAGCAGAACCGATAACGTCCGAGCTTACCAAAGCCAGTCCATCAATAGCCTATAGTGCGTTGGTATCTTTTTTATTACTTATTTCTCTGCATTGAGTGACAACCCTCTCAAATATAAGACACACAAACAGAACAAATGAAAGTCTCAGATTCACTGTCTGTAATTGCAAAATTCTTGCTTTCTTATTGTGATATGATAGCAACCCTTCTGCTGTGATAATGCAACTTCAACTACGCCATCAATATCCAAAGTAGCCGAACGTCATTTCGCGTTTCTTCTCGAAGTTGGCAGTAACATATCAAAAGTTTTTAATTAGTAAAATATCAAAAGTTTTTAATTAAATATAAAGAAGATATACAAATTGAATCCTTACTGTTTTCTCCAAGGAACTTAGCTCCTTCCTTAGGCACTGGATGAGGTCTGCTCACTCTGCTGGAAAATGACTCTAGGGGCAGCATGCGTCGAACACGTGTTCCACAACAACACTAGGCTGCCCACAGATGCGCCTGCCTAATAATCGGCTTGATATACTTGGATATTGGCCGATGCCGATTATGTAAAAAAATGCAAAAAATCGGCCGATTAATCGGCCGGCCGATTAATGTTATGTAATGCTATGTTGCTCGGAACTACACACAAGACTTTCAGCTACTGTTGCACTTGTGTACATGGTAGTGTGACAATAAAGTGATTTGATTTTGATTTGATTTTGATTGATAATGAAGTTGTGCTTACCTAAGGACTTGCCGTCCACTGCGTCGTGGTGGGCCGCAATAGGTGGAAGGGGACGGCCTCCCCTCCAACATCTCCTGCAGAAATGAGAGCACTAACTCTGTGGGTCTTCGGACCAGGAAGAACACCAATTTGCGAACAAGTGCCACTTTAGGGCGTGAAGTTGCCTGAGAGTGGGAGCTCTGGCAGGTGGTAGGCCACTTAGAGCTTCCGCATTCTTTCCAGGGGCCAGACGTGGAGGTTCCAGAGGTCTGGGCATGGATGCCCATCCCTGAGAAAGAAGGTCCTTCCTCAGGGGAATTCACCAGGGAGGGGCGGTCATGAGGAGCACAAGATCCGAGAACCAAGTCCATGTGGGCCGGTAGGGGACCACCAGAGTGACTTGTTCCTCGTCCTCCCTGACCTTGCACAGCACCTGTGCAAGAAGTCTCACTGGAGGAAATGCGTACTTGCGCAGCCCCAGGGCCAGCTGTATGCCAGTGCATCTGTTCCGAGGGGAGTACTTCCATTAGGGAGTACCATAGCGAGCAATGGGAGGTCTCCTGGGAAGTAATCAGGCCTATCTGTGCTTTGCCGAACCGTTCCCAAATAAGCTGGACCGCCTGGAGGTGGAGCCTCCACTCTCCTCTGAGCGTACCTTGTCATGACAGCGCGTCCGCTGCCGTGTTGTGACATATGACGAGAGCGCACGCCGCCTTGGCGATTTATGTATGCTACAGTTGCGGTGCTGTCTGAGCGGATCAAGTTGTGCTTGCCCCAAATTAGCAGGAGAAACCTCCTTAGAGCAAGGAATACAGACAACAACACCAGGGAGTTGATGTGCAAACGCAGCAGGGGCCCTTTCCAGGAGCCAGCGGCTGCGTGCCCGTTGCACACGGCGCCCCAACCCTGTTTGAAGGCATCTGTGGTGATCAGAATGTGTCGGGACACCTGCTGAAGGGGGACTCAGAGGTCTGAGGTCTGTCATGGGGTTGAAAGTCTGGTGGCAGGCGGGGGTGATGAACACACATTGCGTGCCATGGCGCCATGCCCATCTCGGGACTCGAGTCTGGAGCCAGTGCTGAAGTGGTCTCATATGCAACATCACCAGTGGCGCGACCTACGCGGAGGATGCCATATGCCCCAGGAGACCAAACATCTGAACAGACAAAACCACTCACATACACGAGTGTGTAGAAACAAGCTCACATGGAGGGTTATGTTTCACACACCCTTATAAAAGTCAAGAGGGTTATGAGTGCCTTATGTCATTGGCAAAATACAACATCTGGATCCCTCTAAATCTTTTAGTAGTTGCAAATGAGTAATGACATTCTTCTGGTGGTTTTGGAGATAATTATTACGTAACAATTTTTTTAACATCATCAAGCACACACACACACACACACACACACACACACACACACACACACACACACACACACACACAAACACACACACACAAGGTACAGTGAGGCTCTTGTAGAAACAGTAGCAGCAGGCACTGGTGCTCACATTTGGACATAACACATTCATCATGAAAAGGCTTGACTCTGGGCTAATCATCTGATGAGTCCTTTTGTGTACAAATGTACAATGCATTTACACTTTTTCCATCTAAAAGGATCCATCTCTGCCTTCCCCTAACCCCTTTTACCTGCAACCATAGTCGGTCTGCAAAAATAATACGGTTCTCTAAAAATATGTGTTGCCAGGGTTGAGAAGCCAATCATTCTTAGGTGATCAAATAAAACTCAAAGCTTTTTAATAAAACATGGACATGAAGGGACACTCTTTTTTCAAATTAATGGCAGAGAGGGGATTCTCTTTTATCTGCTCATTCATTTCATTTTTCAATAATTCATTTGTAGAGGGAGGGAACTAACAGTTTGTGTTTATGTGCGGTATTGGCTGAAAGAAACTTTGCAGAGAGCATGACGAATCAGTCACATTCCACATTTTCCAGTGGCCCTTAATTAGCTTCAGTGCTTAAAAGGCCTGACGGTTCCAATATCACAGCTACTTTTAACATCTCTGGCCCAGTCTCTCATATAATTATTGGACAGGGTTTGGATAAGGATACATTATTTTGCCCACTTTTATAATGTAGCCATTCTGTTTCATTTTATGTTTCTTTGAGAGGTTTCCACTCTGGAGAATTTAAATGAACAAAGTGCTCCGTAAAATGGAAGCTGATTAATATGCTCATTGAAACATTAAAAGCCTTTTAGTCTTCTAAACCATCCTTGTAAACATCTTTATAGGCTTAAGATATTACATTTATTTTTTGGTTGCACTCAGTATATTGAATACAAAATTATATTTATCCCATAGCCCAAAGCCTTCTAGGTCTTCTACAAAACAGTAGCCTAGTTTACAAAACTACTTTACCATTGTACCACAAAAGTAGCAATAAGAGATAAACAAAACAAGAAGTGGCTCGTAAATTCCTAATATGTGGCATAATTTGTCACAACATTAAACTGGAGTTGCACGCTATGGCCTCCATTGATTGGGACAGGCATTAAAAGATTAAAAGGTTTATCATCTGTCTGCGTTGTTGACAGCAGTCTCGAGTCATTAGCGCCATTAGCATTAAGCTTGCCCCATCAATAACAGCCCGGGTGAGTGATCTGCCTCCTCGTCTGATCCCGGAGCAGGGGCAGCACTGCCATCTTAGCCCCTACTAATCTTGAGTACCTGATGCACTTGGGAAAGTTTGTCTGAGAAGTTGAGTCAGCTAGACAGAGAGTTTAGGTGAAACAGAAGAGATAGAGAGAGTGGGGACCTACCTATGTCAGAGCCAAATCTAGATGACATCTTTCAGAGTAATAAGACGCTTACATTTCAGTACATAAAAGAATGTCAGTAGATATATGACTGTATTTACATGGTGACAGTGGCTGGAGTGGTTGGAGTCATTTCACAGTTGAAGAGTGTGTGGTGTGCACATCTAGCATTTGTTCACTTGGCTGTCACAATGGTTGTTCTCCTGACAGTAACATGGGACAATGAGTTTTGTCAGAATGTAGATATGAGTGTAGCTGACACCCAACACACTGGCTTGAGAACATTCTGCTGATGATCTCATTGCAGTGCACGTCTATCACTTGCAAACTTGCTGTCAGTCAGTGTTTCTGCTGCGAATGGCTTGAAGACCACTGTACTGTTGTATACTCGTCACAAATGACCACTAGCTTTTTACGCTGGACCCTTTAGACATAACCAGATGGGCATAAGTATGTCCACAAGGAAACTATACACTGATTGTTGGGGACAATATGCAGAAATGTAAGTGCTGCATAGTTCTAGCGGGAAGACTAGCAGCTGTACATTATCGCACCATTAGCTAGGTAACTCCTTGCCAATCACATGTCAGCCATCACTTTATAAGTCTGCACATTGCTGTTTCAGTGTGCTAACACTGCATCCTCAACCACCCCACTGCCACCAGTTGAGTTACATCCTTCATGGGGAAGATCTTTAGCACATAACACAAAAAAGGAATAATTTGCAAAAAAGGGAGATCATTTATTAAATGTATTAATTGCTGTCTATCAATAAAAAATGTAATCGCTATTAAAGCATAATATTTCATAGTTAAGGGATGAATTTGACACTATATATACTAATTTTCCTGTCAAAATGCATTTATTGAATTTTTAGGAAAGACAAAAAACAAAATGTAACAATAATTATTTATTAACATTTTCAAAACAAAGCCTTCCACAGTATAAAGATAGAAAATAACTAAAATAGCAACAATGCAAGTAACAATAAACGTTTCCCAAATTCTAAGTGGGAGGTTCACTGTCAGAAAATTGGTAAATACATTTATTGCGACTATGAAATATTAATGCTTTAAACATTTGTAATGAATCACATGTGTTAATTTTGACAGATCTATTTATTTTTATTTATTTTTTATACGCCCTCCCTCAATAGAGGAAAAAGAAAGAGCGACCATTTTAGAATAAAAAAAAGTCCTCTTCCTCTCCATTAAATGGCCGCAGTGGGACATAAGATGGTGCAAATCAATTATGCACACTAAATAAAAGCACAGCTAAAATATGAGTCAACAGAGAACTTTAAAAATTAAATATTAATGCACTTTTATGACTCCACAATCTGTGCACTTTTATGACACAGATTGTGCAAATAAAAGAAAAACATGGAAAAAGATCAAACTCACTGGTCCTCTGCAGTCAGGTAGAATGGGCAAATGAAAACAAAATAAAAAGAGTGTCACAGTGTTATGAAGTGAGGACAAGGCAGACGGGAGGTGCGGATCCAACTGCGGTACTTTATTTACAAGCAAGATTATCAGACAAACACAGGAACAAAATAAAGATCCACGAGGGGAAAAGGGAACTAAAACACGAGATAACATCAAAACATAAACGAAGGGCAGGGAAACCACGAACGAATAGACTGACATCCGGGAACATGAACCAGGAACATACATGTGCAGTGCACACATGAACATTGAACAATCGACAGGGAGTGAACAAAAAGCAGGGCTTAAATACACAGGGAGTGATGACTGGATTAGACACAGGTGAGAACCATGATGAGTGCAGGCAGTGAGGGAGGCCGAGAATTGTGGGAAATGTAGTTTTAGACAAGGACAGTGAAACACGGGGCGGACAACAAGGAAAACGTGACATGGAGCGTGAACGGTGACGGGTGAAATGGAAAACACGGAGCAGACAAGGAAACATGACATGAACGTGAATAGTGAGACACAGAACACAGGGTAGACAACAGAGGAACGTGACATAACCCCCCCTCAAAAGGACCGGATTCCAGACGGTCCTAACCAAAAAAACAGAAATACCAAAAACACAAAATTACCAAGGAGTGAGGGGGTAGACCGGGGGGGGGGGGACAGACAGATGAAACGGAGAACAAGGACACAGAGACCATCCAAGGAGGCACAAGGGACAACTAGGCAGTCCATGGGGGCACAAGGGGCAATTAGGCAGTCTACGGGGGCACAAGGGGCAATTAGGCAGTCCATGGGGGCACAAGGGGCAATTAGGCAGTCCACGGGGGCACAAAGGGAAATGAGACAGTCCCCGGGGCCAATTAGGCAGTCCCTGGGGGGACAAAGGGACAGGTTTAGGAGGCCAGGGAGGTATCGACCGGGCAGGGACAGGTTTAGGTGGTCTGGGAGGTGTTGACCGGGCAGGGACAGGTTTAGATGGCCCGGGGGCTGGCCATAAGGCAAGGGCCGGTTCAGGGGGCCTGGGAGGAGGAGTGGCCACTGGGGAGGCCGGCGGAGCCGCGTGAGGCGGAGCCAAGGAGGACCTCTGAGGCGGAGCCGAGGGAGGCTCGGGAGGTGAAGCCGAGGGAGGTTCGGGAGGCGGAGCTGAGGATGGCTCAGGAGGCGAAGTCGAGGGAGGTTCAGGAGGCGGCGCCGAGGGAGGCTCAGGAGACGAAGCCGAGGGAGGCCCCGAAGGCCAGGCCGAAGCAGGCCCAGGAGGCGGAGCCGAGGAAGGTTCAGGAGGTGGAGCCGAGGAAGGCTCAGGAGGCGGAGCTGAGGGAGGCTCTGGAAGCTCAGGAGGAGGAGCTGAGGGAGGCTCATGAGATGGAGCTGAGAGCGGTGGCGCCGTAGGCAGCTCTACAGGCGGAGGCCTGGAAGGCTCTGGAGGCGGAGCCAAGGGAGGCTCAGGAGGCGGAGCCATAGGAGGCTCAGGGGGCGGAGCCGTAGAAGGCTCGAGGGGAGGAGCCGTAGAAGGCTCGAGGGGCGGAGCCGTAGAAGGCTCTGGAGTCTCTGGGAGCAGAGCCATAGGAGTCTCTGGAGGTGGAGCCGTAGGAGGCTCCGGGGGCGGAGCCGTAGGACGCTCAGGAGTCTTTGGGAGAGGAGCCGTAGGAGGCTCGAGAGGTGGAGCCGTAGGATGCTTGAGAGGCGGAGCCCTAGAAAGCTCTGGAGTCTCTGAGAGCAGAGCCGTAGGAGGCTTGGGAGGCGGAGCCGTAGGAGGCTCGAGAGGCGGAGCCGTAGGAGGCTCTGGAGTCTTTGGGAGCAGAGCCGTAGGAGGCTCGGGAGGTAGAGCCGTAGGAGGCTCTGGAGGCGGAGCTGTAGGAGGCTTGGGGAAAAAGGCCGTGGAAGACTCGAGAGGCTCAAGGACGGTCGAGGCGACAGGCACTGGCTCACTGACTTCTGAGGCGACAGGTTCTGGCTGGTTGACCGTGGTTGCGTGGGTACACTGTTCCTGGTCGGCGTGGCTTCAGGCTCGCTGGCCGTGGCTGGCAAGGGCTCAGGCTCGCTGACCGTGGCTGGGGCTCAGGCTCACTGACCGTGGCTGACGTGGGCACAGGCTCGCTGACCGTGGCTGACGTGGGCACAGGCTCGCTCACCGTGACAGGCGTGGGCACAGGCTCGCTCACGGTGACAGGCGTGGGCTCTGGCTCGCAGACCGGGGCTGGTGTGGGCTCTGGCACGCAGAACGGGGCAGGCGTGTGCCGGAAGGCGGAAGCCCGTCTTCTCACCCTCCACCGGGCTGACGAAGTGGGTCGCGCTGGCTCGTGGAAGGTGACTGGCGTGAGCGTCGGTTCGCTGACAGGTGGGGCTGGTGTTACTGGGGCCGCCGGAGGTGGTTGAAGGGACTCCACTGTGGATGGCGAGGTAGGGTCCTTCTCAGCAATGCCCATGGTTAACGGTGAGCTGCAGACCCGCAAGGTCATCTCCACGAAGCTGCAGAGAGTCCACTCGTGCGTGGCCGGTGGCAACCGCTCCCTCAACGAGGCGTTCAGGTTGCCCCTGAAGTAGACCACCAGGGCCGAGTCCGGGAAGTCGGAGACGCTAGCTAGCCTGAGAAAGTCGCCAATGTGGAACACCGCCGGTCGGTCCCCTTGTTTCAAACACAGCAGCCGATAGTTGGCCTGTTGGACCGCTGGATCCATTTTGGTCGATTGTTCTGTTATGAAGTGAGGACAAGGCAGACGGGAGGTGCGGATCCAACTGCGGTACTTTATTTACAAGCAAGATTATCAGACAAACACAGGAACAAAATAAAGATCCATGGGGGGAAAAAGGAACTAAAACACGAGATAACATCAAAACATACACGAGAAACTAAAACATGTGATAACATCAAAACATACACGAAGGGCAGGGAAACCACGAACGAATAGACTGACATCCGGGAACATGAACCAGGAACATACATGTGCAGTGCACACATGAACATTGAACAATCGACAGGGAGTGAACAAAAAGCAGGGCTTAAATACACAGGGAGTGATGACTGGATTAGACACAGGTGAGAACCATGATGAGTGCAGGCAGTGAGGGAGGCCGAGAATTGTGGGAAATGTAGTTTTAGACAAGGACAGTGAAACACGGGGCGGACAACAAGGAAAACGTGACATGCAGCGTGACCGGTGACGGGTGAAATGGAAAACACGGAGCAGACAAGGAAACATGACATGAACGTGAATAGTGAGACACAGAACACAGGGTAGACAACAGAGGAACGTGACACACAGCAAATCAATAATATTTAGAAAATCTGGTAGTCTCCCCTCCTCATTGTCTACCTTCTATTTTAAAGGCATGACAGATGCCCTTGTTGGCAATGCAGACAGTACAAACCAGGCGAGAGGAGCTGAAGATGGCAGCCGAGGTAGAGTCGCTTATGAATAATTTAAAAAAGATCTCTCTGACCTCGGCCCGCTTTTGTTTTCCTTTCAGATATGAATTTGGCAGAAAGACGCTTGTTGACAGGTAGTTTATATTCCCCGCTGGATGAGATTCTGGATAAACGACAGTTACCCACATGGAGAGAGAAAGAGATGCTGAGAAAGAAAATTGAGAAATAAGGAAGAGTAGACAATAAGTGAACTGTTGTGAGAAGATTGAGAGACACCCAGCGTGTTTGTGAAAGCCGAATGTCAAGTGCTTTAACTGTGAAAGATTAAGCACTCTTACCTAAATTACTTTTGTAATTAAAAAGAGCGCATACACTCTCTATCTTGTGGCACAAAATGATACAGGCTTACTGGTTACAGCAGAGCTGGCATGCTGGCATGGTGATTTGAATCAGAGGTTGTTAGAGAGGAAAAAAGGTAGAAAAAAAAGCTGAAAAAGGCCCAGAGGGATTTGGAAGGAGAGGTTGATAATGAGGGAGAGAGGTAGTAGAGGCTGTCACCTGGACAAACGCTGTTCGACCCTCTGCCATTCTGCAATCCTCTCAGCAACCTCTGCACACACCTCCACAAATGCACTTCTATTGTCCTCATCCATTATTCTCCTTCTCCTCCCTCTTTCGTCCATCACTTCATCACTGCCTCATCCCTGTCCACTGCTCAGCCACCTCTGTGGCATCCTCATCCCTCATCTGGCCATCCACTGCTTGTTTAATTCCTTCCTCTTGCTCACTCTCCCTCACTCTCATCTGCTCTTTCCACTTCTCCTTGTCTTTTTCTCACTCTGATCTCAATGTCCAGGCTTGTATCTAATCTTTTACTTGTGCTCTTGCAAATTATGGTATTTCCTCTCTGTCTCCTGAGGATTTCTCTAGCAGTTCATACTCTGGCCAAGAAGCACCATGCCGTGTTGCAGGTAGGACAAGGCAAACGTATCATTGCACATACTGTAGACCGTGTCAGTGTGGTGCATATAGGTGGCAGTCCAAAACTGTGAATATAATCACCGTACAGTGAGACATTACATTCAAATGTTTCATGCACTTCTTCACAGTAACACCATTTTTTATTTTTGATGTGAATGAAAAGGAGGCTGTGTGGGCTATCCCTCATAGCCTCCTACTTCACATCAAAAATTAAAGATGGCACTACTGTGAATAAGGTCCTGCTGGACTGTTTTCTGGTTTCGATCTCTATGAGAAGCAAAGATAAATCTAACTAAATGGGCGATCCAGATGGAGAACAACAAACATTTTAGTGTTCGTTGGAGTAAAAATGAGTACTTGTGCAGTTTTTGGCAGTTAGAACAACTCAAAGTTAAAAAATTATTGTTGCACTTAAATCTGTTTTGAATAATATTCTGAAGCTAGTGTAACTTTGTTATATGGAACTTTTTGTATCACTCTCTACTTATGATGATTCGCTTCTGTTTTCCTCTTTTGTAAATTGCTTTGGATAAAAGGGTCTGCCAAATGAATAAATGTAAAAGTAAATGTCAAAGCAGGTAATTATATCAATTTAACTAACCTCTGGCATTTGCTTCATGTCATTTACCCACTTGGGTGAGGTACTGTCGAAAGACGGTCATCGCGATTCTGTAAAGCACAGGGTGTACATGCCACACAGTGTTACAGCAGTGTTGTTGTGCTTTTATTTAGTGCAGAAGACCCGGGTTTGATTCTGCCTTTTTTCCCATCTTGTATTCTTTCTCTATTATTAATTTTTCCTTTAATACTACTTATAATAATACATTTAATTGAATATTATTATTGTTTTCCTTGCAGTGAATTGGTCATAGCGAAGGTCGGGGAGTTGAGAGAAAAGTTTGATATGGGTAAAATTAACCATGGTTTTACTATAGTAATATTGTAGTAACCATGTTTTTTGTGGAAGCCATAGTTTTAATGCAATTAACCATAGGCCTGACGGTTCCAATATCACAGCTACTTTTAACATCTCTGGCCCAGTCTCTCATGTAATTATTGGACAGGGTTTGGATAAGGACACACTATTTTGCCCACTTTTATAATGTAGCCATTCTGTTACAACAGTAACTAAACTTAAAATGTTACAACTTTAATGCAAAGTGGTGCACCAAAATTTTGATCAGCTTTCATAGTCGTAGCTTGAAAGCGGCATCGCGGCTGTGTGTATTTATTCATAGAAACCGGTTTTGGTTTGGACACTATGAGTCGCCACCTTCATGTATGTCTCTCTCTCTCTCTCTCTCTCTCTCTCTCTCTCTCTCTCTCTCTCTCTCTCTCTCTCTCTCTCTCTCTCTCTCTCTCTATCTCTTTGTTTTACAGGCATACACTGCATTGGAAACATGTACATTTCCTTTATTAATACTCTATGTTGTCTCAGTGGATTTTTCCTTGAACCGATTTCCTGTTAGGAGTCTGTAACTTTGATGTTATCTGCCACTGTAGATGTTCTCCTCGTACAGCTCCACTCCTTGGCTGTGTAGCCTTGACCTGCAGCAGCTTGTTGCCACAACAGTGACATGGTGCTGTGTGTTACTACGACAACGCTGTCTCCGGCAATTAGAGTCACATGCAACATTAGCAGACATCTCCCAGCCTGCATTTTGACAGGCTCTATAAATAGCACGCCTCTCTCTTTGTTTGCCTCTTTCTTTCTCTTTTCCTCTTGGGATGAAGACACCTCTTGAGATGGAAGGGTGTGCTGAGGTCACTTAATTTTTAAAAACAATCAGTGTTTAAATATTTAGCCCTGGCTGTCATCGTGTTGCACAATGCAAGGTTCAACTGAAAAGTCCCCAGGGTCTGACAATTTAGCGGCACTCACACTTCACTCAGTCAATCCAGGACACAATGCGAGAAATGCACATATTGCAAATTTCGCATACAAAATCCACGCATACAAAATCCAACTTGGCTCATGTGGTGCCCTGGAGGAAGCACAGGTAAACCCTCCTGAGGTGCAATGAGCCCCAAATGAATTAATGACATATTTAAGAAGAGGAGACATGTCCAGTGGGCAAAATGATTGAGCGATGTGTCTGCAGATGAGTACAGCATTTTCTGCATTGAAACAGATGAAAGTAGTCTAATAAATATCATGCAATAATATGGCACACAGACTCCTTACTAATGCAGTAAATGTGATGGGCAGAAAAGAGAGAGAGAGAGAGAGAGAGAGAGAGAGAGAGAGAGATGGAGTGAGTGAGTAAGAATAAAGTAAAGAGAGAGGAGGGCTGTGTAAACAAGGTTCAGCTCTAATGCTGCTCATTGGGCTGAAATGGAGCATCTCTTTTTAATTTCTTTCTCAAGCCTTTCCTCCAAATCAAGTCTATACTTACTCTGTTTGATTTTTATAATTATTTTTTATCATGTTTTTATCTCAGGCCTTCTTTCAGATATCTACTGCAGCACTATACTATAGTATAATTCAAGTGCCTACATCAATAAACACATCTACAAATACAAAGCTCATGAATAACAAAAAAGATGCAATGACCAAGTTGGCTGCTGCATTTTCTTTACAACACATGGTTGTTCATGGTAAAAGATAGGGTGGAGATGGGCCACCAGCAGCACACAGAGCTTTCTGAGACTCCAGGCAACTGCTTTATTCAGCCTTACTGCATCGCAGCAGTCAACTCGCATTTTAAAAACATCTTGGGCATTATTCAGTGACAGAGTCCTTTATCACTGTCTTATGTCTTATTTACACACTCTCTTGCTTTTTCTTTCTCTCTCCCTATCTATTTCTTCCCCCTACTCCACTCAATATTCTTCTTTTTGCGTATCCTTCGCATCACATTCTGCCACAATGAACTTCACACCATTTATCAGCTTCATGAAAAATCTGAAAAAGAGCTCAGCGAGAAACACAGACACGCTGGTCCATAAATTATGCAAAGACTGAGCTGTTATGAAACAGTGTTCTTACATATTAGTTAGTTTTTCATCAAAATATTCACCTCTAAGTCAGAAAGTGTCTTGTATGTTGACAGGTAAATTTTATATATTGTTTAAATATTTTCCAAAAGGTGCTGGAGACATGTCAAACTTGAGGGAAGACTCTCTATGTATATATTTAATGCATACTGCAAACAAAAACTGAAAATAACTTTCTTAATTTGCCAAGCTCTAATTGTTTTTACAAGGTATGAAGTTGATAAAATTAGTTCTTTTGAAGAAGCACTAGTCACTGGATTTGCCAGGCTAGTGGCATCAAATATTTGGGAGATACTCGGAGTATTGTTTGCAACACTTGATAGTAGGCTTGGGATCCTTGCCTATTTCATGCATCAATAATCAGAAATGTATTATCGATATACAGCTCTGGAAAAAATTAAGAGACCACTGAAAATTGTTTAGTTTCTCTGGATTGACTATTTATGGGTATGTGTTTGAGTAAAATGAACATTTTTGTTTTATTCTATAAAGTACTAACAACATTTCTTCAAAATTCCAAATAAAAATATTGTCATTTAGATCATTTATTTGCATAAAATGACAACTGGTTAAAATAACAAAAAAGATGCAGTGTTTTCAGTGGAAATGTGTTCACACTTGAATTAATGCAAATTGATGCAAAAATGTATGATTTACATGTATAAATAACAGTTTGAATAATGCAAAGAAAGTTCATACACATTTTTAAACAACACCATTTTTTTTTTATGTTTTTCTGTAGAGCCAGTTATGGACAAACACTGCTGTGTAAATATTTTAAGTTTACTTTTTTTTATTTTGTGTCAGTCTACCATAGTGGAATCAACTATTTCAGATAAATCTGCACCTAAATGACACATAAAACTAAACAAGCTTTTGTTGGTCACTTTACCTGTTGGCTTTTTTAAAAGTGTGGCTACATCAGACCAACATGAATACACCGGAAATAAACATGTTCCTTCCAGTAGTTCATGTACCCTGATATCAATTCCATTTGGCCGAATTACTGACAAGCGTCAGTAATTTGCTCAATTCAAGTGTGAACACATTTCCATCTAGTGCTACACTTGTTCTGATCCCCTGGAAACCAGGAATGAATTGCATTCACATAAACTAGTTAAAAAATGTGCATTCTTCTTCACAGTATTACATCATTTACAACAAAAAATACATCTCCCTTTAGGGCCGCTCAGTGGACATTCCACCCAGAAAATGGAGTTGCCCATCCGTTCGACAACACTTCCAGCTTCGGTCACTGGGGCAGTGATTTGAATTTTGGTTGATTTAAGAGGGCCATAAGCTGTTTCTGTTTCTGCCAAAGTGTAGGAACTGGCAGCAGTTATACATTATAATGAGAATATGTCAATATATCTATAAAATTGATAAACAATTTAGCATGTAAAATCACTTGTTTAAATACAACTGCCCCCCAAGTCCTGGCACACAATCTACATCCACTTCATGACCTCATCAATGAGTGTATGTTAGCTTGGCACCCTCTATCTCTTTGGCACACACAGAGAACTGTGCAATCCAATTACAGCCACACTGGCATCCACAGGCCTTGACACAGTGAGACATTTTGGTGTGTGTATGTGTGTGTTTGTCTCTGTATCTTAAGGTCAGTGTGTCTGGCTGTGTGTTTGCCAGGCATCAGGCAGACGGTGACCCCTCAACCCCTCACGCTTGTTATGGAATTCAGACTCAATTTCTTCTTAGCCACTATCGCCTGGCACTAACTGCTCCTGAGCTTCAGGCCTGCTGCCTCATCACCAGGGCAGATATTTGTATCCAGCTTGTTCACTCTCCTGCCCCTTCTCTTTCTCTCTCACTTCGCCACTCAACCCCATTCCACCTCCCTCACAACCAAGCACCCTTCAGCTGCATGTCAGTCCAATTTGGGTCATCCTGCCCGAGCCAGATGGCATGGATATATTAGTGCACATGTGAGGGCTGGAAGGGTGACTGCCAAGCCCACAGATTGGAAATCAGGATAATGGCAGCTCCTCCCTAGACCAGAGACATCCACGTGAGAATGTGACAGAGAAGGGGTAAAGTGAACCGAGTCAGAGTGACATAGTGTCTGGCGGACATGTTGGAGGTTGAAGCTCTAAGGCAAGATGACATAAAAGGTTTAAACGCTATTAACACCTCGAGATGGAGGCTGTGTTTGCTCAGCTCAGCGTTTCTGTCAATGCCCATACAGAAGTGGAAGAATCGAGTGCCTCTGACCTACGGTGATATTTCTTCAGACACTACAAAAGAGAGGCATTGTGGATGAGTGTGTGTGGTAGAGAGAAGCTAAAACAAGCATGAAAGAGCAGGGCAGAGACAGACAGCGAAAGCAGAAAGATGCGGAGAGGGAGGAAGCAGCAGGAAATCTTGTCAGAGAAGTACTACAGCTCTATTCATGCCATGCAGTCAAGGCAGGACTTTCGGCCTCTTTCCACACGCTGGGGCATCACTTATGTGAACACTGCAATTCTGTGTGTCTACTCCAAAAAGCAGTCGTGGCTGGCTGTCTGTTGGTTCCTTTCAAAGCAATCATGTGGGTCCCCCACGGGCATCCCTACTGCTCATGTTAATGTCAAAGTCTTGTTCTTTGGAACAAGGCTGAGTATGAGGACATGGCAGCAAGTGCTTGTGGACACTTATATTTCTCACCCAGCATTATAAGACATACTTGAAAAGAAAATGCTGTCCTACACACAAGAGCAAACATTAGGCTCTATATGCATCTTGGGAACGTTTGTTCCCTTTTTTACCTGTCTAATAGAAAACCGTCATCATAGTATTACTCTTTTTTTCTTCTGTCTTTCTCATTCTCTTTTAACCTCCACCTTCAAAAAGACTTATCATTTTCTGCCAGTGGACATTAACACATTTGTCTCATTTTAAATTTCCATTCTAGTGGTATTGTCTCTATGCTCCCTGCCTGCAGCATTACCCAGAGACAGTGATTAATGTGCCACTCAAATCCTAACACTTGAAATACTCTAAGAGACTTGACTAGTGACTAGTTCACCCAAAAATTTTAATGATGTCATAATTTGCTAACCTACCAACATATAACTTTATGCCTATCCGCTTTTGTGTTCCACGGAAGAAAGAGCATTAACCATTCACTTTCATGGAATGGAAAAAGGATGTACTGAAAGTGAAGGTGAGTATATGATAATAGAATTGTAATTTTTGGGTGAATTATGCCTTCAATGTAGGGCTTTGTCAATACAATCATATATCAATATATCACTTTATTCTCATATATTGCATCAATACTTCAGTGTCTTGTATCAATGTTTATGCAATCATTCATATAGTTTCCAACAGGAAAATAATGAAGTAGCAGGTCATCTAAATAAGTGCAAACTCTGAAATCAGGACTGAATGAGGTGAGAGCCACTTCAGCAGATTCATAGTCTATTACAGACACAATGAAGCTGTGTCTTTATACACTTTAGCTATACACTATGCATCTAGTGCATGAATTTTCAATGTGTAAGCTGCAAGCATTAAGCCCACGAACTGTCCAACATTCCACACTCCATAAAATCTAATTCTCCTGTTTAAAACAAGGCCAAATACTGCATGATACAATTTGTAGATGCTGACGTAAATTATTTTTTACGGAGCATGACTGACATGCTTCTGAAGTGCTGAAGGGAAGTTGGGCGGCTGCTTCCAGGTTCTAATGCCTGCCACATAGTCTCTGTTAAGTGCGACTTAAATGCAGAGGTGACATATCTGTGGGTTTTTTTTCTCTCAACAATGCGATTTTAACCAGGTGTGACCTATAGTCAGGTGTGACTTTATTTCCGGAAAAACATTTGGGAAGCAGATTGGCACAGTTTTTCATAAAAGTTTCAGTTGCGATCCAATAATGATATTGTGATGCATCATAATATTTTGCATCATGACATTCTGTATGTGTCGCTGTGTATATCGTATAGTGAGGTAGTTTGTGATTCCCAGAGTGTCAGTTGCTGAGGCAGAGATGCAGGATTGTGTGTTAACAAACAAGGATCCAAGAAAGGAAGTGACCTTAGCTGTGTAAATTTCAAGAAGGTCATGTGAGTCGACCCAGAAAAAAAAGAAGAGTGAAATACTTCACAGATAGGGGAGGACACAGAAAGAGAAACAGTAAAAGAAAGAAAGAAGAAGATTGCAGAAAGAGGTGCAGGCAAATATGAAGGAGGTAAAGAGAGAGTAAGAGAGTGCTCCAAAGAATAAGTGTGAGAGAAGAAAGGGGCGAGAGAAGATGAGCTGCAAGGACTCTGACCAGCTAGAAATGAGAGAGAAGTGATGAATAAAGAAAGGGAGACGGCGGATGAGTGGGAGGAACCGGTGGACTCCAGGCAGGAGATAGATGAGCTGAGGTCAGACATTGAAAGAGGGAGGCAGGAGAGGTAGCTGGAGAGAGAAAAGACAAACGAGAAGAATGGATGTGTAGACAGGAAAGCAGAGAGAAGTCTGAGGTGGGGAGGAGAGAGGTTGTTAACCAGAAGATGTCACAAAATCATTCATCAATCTTGAAAATACTTTCCATCCATAACCCACATCTTTTCTCATATGGGCACACTACACAGTACACACCATATCTACCCAAATTTACCAACCTAATTAAACCAAAAAAAAAAAAAAAAAACCACAAGCCAATCATAGTTCCTTCTACTAAACTTAATAGCCCAGAAAGCCACTGTCACTCCAAATCTGTTCGACAGTGCAGACAGAACCAACTGCACATCTTCTTGAAGAACTTCTATGCCAGTATGGCTCTCTCTTACCTCTTTTCCACCTACATGGTTCAGGGGCTGGTTCCTGGGCTGGTGCAAATTCTTGAAATATTTTGCACATTTCCACTGCAGAAAAGGCAGTTCCATGGTGGAAAAACTGGTTGTGTACAAGCCCAAAAAACTAGCTGGTCTTTAAGCAGAAACTGATTATGTCAGGGGGCAGAGGGCAGAATAATGTGTCATCACCCTTCTCCTATCTTTTACAGTAAAAACAGCAGTGTTCCACGTAGGAAGCCAGCACTCTACTTGCGATATGGTCGTCTATGGAGATCCAATACAAATTAGAGAGCTTGCAAAGGGGGGAAAAGTGTGTACGGCAAGAAATGATGAACACAAACTTCAATCGGACGATTGACCAATTCAATAACACATTTTTAAAATGTAGGAGTACAGAAGAAGGACCTGAGCAAATCAGCAGTGGACAAAGCAATAAAACCATTCACTACGATGTCTTGAACTCTGTGCTCAAACACCGACCAGCCAGCAAACTAACGTATTCATTGAATTCAGTGACAGACATGCTTGAGACAAACACCGAATCACCAATGTTTTCTGCAGCTAATCTCAGTAAGTTATTGCATTTGCCAACTTAGTAAACTTTCCTTACACTCTTCTTGTCTTATTTTGTGCAGATCCTTTTGTTCAGTACAGGTTTGTTAGCCAGCTACTCATTTAGTTAGAAAGACCACGGCTATCCGGTAAACCTGTTGAATTCTCAATCAAGACATAAACATAATATTATATGCTATAGCAAAACAATGTTACAATTCATAGTACTTAGCTAGTTAAGCCACATTAAAAAGTTAATAGTAAAGGGGTTAATATTCAAATATAATTTTATTCTTACAAGTTATATCTCATCTGTTATAATCTTCATTTATTCTTATTATATTAATACATTTTCTATTTTCCTTTAACAATAAGGTGCAAGTAACATGTATGTCATCTGAGGGGTGACAGAGGATCTGATTTATATAAGGAATGCAATAACAGTGATAATTTATTTAGCCCGGCTCCTAAAGGATATACATTTATATTGTACTGTATTTATTCACAAAAATTAAATGAGAGAGATTTTAGTTATGATATGATTTTATTGTCATATTAGGTGACTATGTGCATTAGTAGGGCTTGTGTGTATGCTCTTTGTCGTGCTCTGTGTTAATTTTATGCAGATGGTGAAAAGAAAAACTGCATTCCACTAAATTTAGGGAGATGACCTCCAGTCCTGGGAAAAGATAACAGCTACCCATTGCAATGTCTAAATCAATCAGTGTTTGGATTGTTTATGGTGCCCTATGACATGTGACAAGTGCACATAAGTTCTGTTAAACCAATGATGGGAACTTGATTAATGTTATGGCTATGTAACTATTGTTTGCACAAAGGTGGAAACAGACCATTTTTGTAAAGTGCTAAGATTTTTAAAGTAATGGACTGTAAAGAGATATGAAGGAAAGGAGGAGGCGAGAACCGGCTTGACAATATAAATAATAGATTTAATGAAATACTTAAACAAACGACACAAACACACATGACGGTCAGCTGACCGCAAACGATCGATCGATTGATCTCTCTCTCTCTCTCTCTCTCTCTCTCTCTCATCACACCACCTTCTGCAGTCTGCCTTTATTCCTCTTGGAGGCTTAATTAGCCTGATAAGGGACCGGGTGTGTATAATCACAACCCGGCCCCGCCCTCTGCCCTGTCACATGGACCTATCAGAATCTTAGAATGTGTTGTACTGTGACACCTCTAATTCAATTAGCATATGACTATAATTGCTTGTGAATGTTTCTGAATGGAGAGCTTTTTCTTCTGTATTACTGAAACCAATGGATTCAATATACTTGTGATGCTTATTGGAACAGCAGAGAACAATCAGTAAACTCTCTCTCAATTAATTGCAAACTGAGTCTGTGTTTTCATTTCTCAATATTCATATTTGGGACCCAACTGTTACCCCCTACAACACAAAATTCAGAGATGCCAGGAGATCACTGTTTAATCTGTATGGGAAGCTTTTTCAGGGGTCACAGGCAGACAATTATTCAATGACTTTCAGGGCTTCTAGGACAGTGAGCCAAAGGTTAACTATCTTAAAACGTTTTTATGATATGTTAATTAGGGCCCTATGATTTTCATGATGCGAAAAACGTTGACGGAATTCAACAATTCCAGGCATATAAAATGAAATTAACTGTTAAACACAGACTGAAATTGAGTTTTACATATTTGAGATAAACATTCATGTTTGAATGCACCATTAATCAAATTAAAATCATGATATGTCATAGTGTCATTATTAAACAGCAAAAGCCTGCAATTTTATTGAATAAATATTTAGTCTGCATTTGCAGCATGCTTCAAAGTTAATTTGTGAAGCCGGCTGCTCATTCACTGACAACACTACATTTTGATCATTGCATGCAAGATGTACATGACAGAGAGCAGGGCACAGTAAATAGACTATGTGAACCTATTTCAGTCGCAGCTTTATTTGGTCTAATAGTCACACTGGGCCATTGTGGCGGACAAGCCTCTTGTTCGTTGGTAAAGGGGGAAGCAGGAACTGGATTGACACTCAACCAGACTTTAATTACATGCCCCCACCACCCGATTCAGGCCAGGGAAATAATCACATAAACCCACTGCCCGATTCAGGCAGGGGAAACCTCCAGACTGATTTTCCCCTTTGGCCATGTCGCCGGCTGGTTTTCCCCACTTCCTGGGTAGGACAAGGGAAGGGGAGCGAAGAGGAAAAGGGGGCGAGAGAGATGGAGAGAGAGAGAGAGAAAAAAAAAACATGTCGCCATTTAGTCCTCGGTCAGCTGGGTAGCAGTCCTCCACAGAATGGTGGAATGGTACTGGACTCCGCTGCCAGGTGGATGGCAACTAGCTCCTCCACCTCCCGGCAGATATCAGCGGCTGCTTCACCTCCCGGCAAAGACCCCCTGGTGGATGATAGCGGCTCCTCAGCCCTCTAGCGACCAGCAGCAGCTCCTCCACTTCCTGGTGAACAGCATCAAGCTCTCCCACCCCCTGGCAGACGACAGCAGCTCCTTCATCACCTGGCGGACAGTAGCAAGCTCCTCTGCCTTTGGGCGAACTGCTCCAGTACCACCGCATCAAACATCCTCAGCGTTGCAAACCTTCGTCAGCAGCAAGGGCTCTCTGATGGTGCATCTTCATCCAGTCCCGGGTTTCAGCACTAGTATGGCAGACAAGCCTCTCGTTCATCAGTAAAGGGGGAAGCTAGAACCAGATTGACACTCAATTAGACTTTAATTAGAACTTAAAACACTGAACTGAACATGACAACACACACACACACACACACACACACACACACACACACACACACACACACACACACACACACACACACACACAGCTCAGTGTGTGTCTCTCTCTCTCTCTCTAGCCTCCCAACTCCTCCTCTTATATCTCTCCCACTGATTGGGCCGCTCAGCACCAGGCGTGCACACTCACAGCACGGTCACGCCCTCCTCCTCGTCACAGCCATTTAGCAAACTGCTTATCCAGAGGTGAGAAAGTAATAAA
The DNA here is from genome assembly GCF_025860055.1 of Xyrauchen texanus. Taxonomy (NCBI): domain Eukaryota; kingdom Metazoa; phylum Chordata; class Actinopteri; order Cypriniformes; family Catostomidae; genus Xyrauchen; species Xyrauchen texanus. The sequence goes on along the minus strand of NC_068277.1, from coordinate 20,088,376 downwards.
AAATAATGCAGTAATATGTTGATAATGTTGGTTATGTTGATAAAGTTGTTCTATGTTCATTTGATTAAAGTATTAATTAATTCATATGATTAGACCAAATGTATGATGATTAAATTGTATACAAAAATTAAAAATGTATTTAAACAGTTTTGCAGTAGCAGGTCCTATTTATTTTTAAGTCTTTTTGGGGGGGGGGTTAATTTGCACCCTGGTCACACAGCAACAAAGAAACACACTCAATCTGCTGGTGTGCAAAAAGAGAGCAGTAAAAAAGGCTACAGAAGCAACACATATGATCAGAAAATTGAGAAATGTTTTAAAGAATAAAGTCCATAACTCATTGTCTTAAGAAACATAAAACATGTAAAACATAATTCCAAACACTCTCTGCAATTTCAGCACAAACACAATTTCCATTAAAGGGAAAATAGCTTTGCCTCTGAATGAGAATAATCTATGACCTATGGTTCCTTCTCATTATGCTAATGTCATATCTGGATATCTTCCATTAGCTTTCTAAATGAGTCTTATCTACATTGCATGTTTGGAATATTTATCTATAATGTCTATGAGTATATTCTTTAAAATGTGTTCCACACATTCTTAGTGACTTTGTAGGAAGTGTTCAGTAGAATATTTCTACTATTACCTGTAAATTGACTGTGCTGCTGAGCTGGCTCTATGGAGGGACAGTGCCATACTTGTGGATTTAATATTGGCCAGTCACCTCTCTAGCTGTTCCAGGGTCAGCAGTCGATCCAGTCGGGTCAAACTCTCCACATGGAAGGGCAAAAGCAGCACCATGCTTGCCTTTCCCTCCCAAAGACTCCAACACCTGTAACATTTTCTTCATTTCCTCATAGTGACAGTAGACGCCTGAGAACAGTGTTGAAAAGAGATGTTTTGTCATTTTAATAAGGGATGTGCAAAACTGATTCTTAAAATCCACTCCTCATTGTATTGGTGACTAATCGGTCTCGAAGGGAAAGTTCACCCAAAAATGTAAATTCAGTCATCATTTACTCACCCTCATGTTGTTTCAAAGCATAACTTTCTTACTTCTATGGAACACAAAAGGAGATGTTATTCAGAATGTTAGTTTCAGTCACCATTCATTATTTATTGTATGGAAAAAAGATGCAATGAAAGTGAATGGTGACTGAGGCAAACATTTTGCATAACGTTCAGTGATACGTATTTGGAAAATATGAAAATAACCATTAATATATACTGTACATTATATATAAATCTAGATAAACTAGTCAACCTTAAAGAATAATAGAAATTACCTGATCTGTGTATCATGGGAACTTTATTGTATTCGGTACCCAGGAAGCTGCGCAGTTTGGTTTTCTTGGTAAAAGCCTCAATCCCAAAAAACTACAAACAAGGGGACAAAAAAATCCACTCTCATATCACATGTGTGGGCAGTGAATAGATGAACAAAGGGCAACGTGACCCACAGACATGCACAAACAAGCATTTTGACATCCTGACACAAACCATCAAAACAACACAAAGAACTATCATCATCTTGCTTTATCCAATAAGGTCATGTTACAATGTCATAGAGTCGGACTCCTCTATTGTTCTGACATACACCAATCAGCAACAACATTAAAACCGCCTGCCTAATATTGTGTAGGTTCCCCTCGTGCCTCCAAAACAGCACCAACCCGCATCTTAGAATAGCATTCTGAGATGATATTCTTCTCACCACAATTGTACAGAGAGGTTATCTGAGTTAGACTTTGTCAGTTCTAACTAGTCGGGCCATTCTTTGTTGACCTCTCTCATTAACAAGGCATTTCCATCTACAGAACTGCCGCTCTCTGGATGTTTTTTGTTTTTGGCACCATTCTTAGTAAACTCTTTTGTCTCTTTAAAGTCTTTTGACGCACAACAGCTGACCAGCAGTTAGAAATACTCAAACCAGCCTGTCTGGCACCAACAATCATGCCACGGTCCAAATCACTGAGATCAAATTTTTTCCCCATTCTGATGGTTGATGTGAACGTAAACTGAATGTTAACGCTGCTGTTTTGTTTGTATTGTTGTGTACTGGAAGCTCCTGTCACCAAGACAAATTCCTCGTGTGTGCAAGCATACTTGGCAATAAAGCTGATTCTGAAGCTCTTGACCTGTATCTGCATGATTTTATGCATTGCACTGCTGCATCATGATTGGCTGATTAGATAATCACATGGATGATTTCTGGTGCCAGATGGACAAGTTTGAGTATTTCTGTAACTTTTGATCTCCTGGGATTTTCATGCACAACAGTCTCTACAATTTACTATGAATGGTGCCAAAAACAAAAATCATCCAGTGAGGAGCAGTTATGTGGACGGAAATGCCTTGTTGATGAGGAGGTCAACAGAGAATGGCCAGAGTGGTTAGAACTGACAAAGTTTAAAGTAACTCAGATAACCGCTCTTTACAATTGAGATGAGACGAATATAATCTCAGAATGCTATTGTGAGATGCAGGTTGGAGCTGTTTTGGCAGCACGAGGGAGACCTACACTAGGTAGGTGGTTTTAATGTTATGCCTGATCGGTGTGCAACTAGTTTAGGCCTTGATGAGTCATATCATATAGAGAAATATCACGAACACTACATGAGATACAAATAAGGAAAAGATATCAGGGGGGTGCTGGGGAGGCAGAGGCATAGGATGTATTATTACAGCCCATTACACCCATTAAATTCGTTGACAAAGATGAGATGAGGTAAAGAGTCTATTAGCAGTATTACAGTCACATGTTTTTTTCCACATTCTTTTCACCTTATTGGATTAGTCAAGGGAAATATGAAGAATGATAGAGAAAGAGTGCATATTAAGCTAAATAAAATCTGCAAGACAAAAAGGGTTCAGCCAGGTTTTGATATTGTATTTCACTGCACCAAATGCACTGTATTACTCTTCAAGGGGAGAAAGGATAAAAATATGCAAGACAGTCAGTGGCATCTACAACTGAATTTGAACCTTGTCACGTAATGTAAAAGCTAGCATGTGTTATTTGGATCTGCAGTGGCCCCAAAATCCCACACTTAAACATTTATTAATTTAACTGATTCTAGACATTTTCTCAGAATGTACTGCAAGTTTTATCAGCCATTTTGCTAATAAACTTAACCAACTGGTCCCAAGGTTATTTTTAATTAATGTATCAAGTCAGTTCTATTCAAGTTCACACAGGTTTCCAAGCAGAGTAACAAGTGTACTGTAGTTCCATTAAGTTTGACAACCAAAATGTATCAAAATACCTACTGTCTTAATTTAAACAATGTATTTATTTTAGGTTAGATTATAAATTAGCTCTAACCTAACAACCTTCTTTTTGTGAAGTATATTACTTGAAAAGTGCAATCTTTCTTAAAAATGCTTGGTTTGATCATTTATCTAATGTAAAGACATTCTACATTTTTATGTATGGCAAAAGTGTCCCAATACTTACTATTATAGGTATATAGTGCATTTGGCAATAAAGCTGATTCTGATTCTGATTCTGATTACTATCAACAGAATTTAGCAGCCTTTTAAATTGGTGCTAGTTTTTTTACTTACCCATTAAATTACCTGATCGCATGTCTGTATTTATATGCATATTAACATTTTAACCTAGCCTCTGTTTTGGTGTGTCATTAAGAGGAATGTGCCACCCAAGATGAAATTTTCATAATTACCTCCTATCAACATTCCTGTTATTTATCAAAACCACTGCTACAAAGTTCAGCAATATACATCTTTCTCCTAAGCAATTCTAACATGTTCCTTACAGCATGATTAGGAATAATATTAATAACCAAAAATTAACAAAACACAAAGACAGAAACTTGGTTAGAATTCCTCTTTGTTTCATAACCTGAGACGAATTGCTTGACTGTCATGTATTATGAAAAACACCTGATCCTGTGTAGTCAAAAAGAAAAACCTCTATTGTTGGCCCAGCGCCAAGCTTTACATGTGCCTCAATAGTATGCTAGAAGTTCCCTATGAGCTTGTGAACACAAGCCAAGAGCCAAAGTAGTTGGATTTCAATAATTATACAGGGGGATGAAATTTGATCAGTCTAAAGTTCAAAACACATGGCGTGGTGTCTATCAGTTATTATGGGGTTAAAAGCTTTTGGAACTATGAGCATTAAAAGGGAAATTCTGCCATGCGAGTTTCTCAAATGCCACACAAGGATTCTTGTCACTGTGGTCTTGGCTGGCAATCAAAAGAAAGAAAATATCCTGGGAGATTCTGTGACTGAAAGAGAGAAACCAAATGACCTAACAAGCATACACAAGAGAAAGACACTCATGTCTCCTTCATTAATTACAGAGCATAAAAACAATGTGGCTATTGTGCGCTTTTTCATCTTGAATCCTCTCTCATGCCGATTTACAGTAATAACCGAGCTAAGGACACTAAAGCTAAAATGCTCTAAATTAAATCACTTTTCATTTGTCATTTTTCATCACTCTTGTCGGATCCTTTGGTGCTCAGAGAAGTGCTGCTGTTGGGGGGTAAAATATGTCTGCTTGTTTTGGGGTTTGTTGCTCTTTCACAGCACAAAGGCTGAAGTAATGAGCTGGTGTGGTGCTTGCTGTCATGACACACCTTGAATAGGCCTACAATTCTTTCTTTCTCTTTGTCTCTACAGCCATTCAGCATTCCCCCAAAAGTCCTCTTTTAATATTACTTGCTGTATGTCTGCTGTCACTCTACATGACAATCAAGTCTTTCTTATCTTTCACCTGTCTCTCTTTTCACACCCTACCTGTGGCAATCCATTTACCCCCTGCTGGAGCTCTCCCCTCCATCTGTTCTCCAGTCCAGTTCTCCATGGTGTTTGGCTATTTGTTTCAGTCTTTATTTGGTAGTATGGATTGCACATGCACCAGAAGCCTCTAGAAAATCCTTAACACAGAACATTTGGAAGCCACAGAGTGCCGATTAAAAAAAGAATGAAAAAAAAGCTCAATCTATTAATTTTAAAATAGAAACGTGGATAAATGTATAAATGGACAAATAAATAGATACATTAAAATGTGTTTATTTAATTCACAATTAAAATGTATTTATTTTAACAATAAAACTGTGCATTAATAATTCATATACTTAATTTGTGTTTAAAATGCAATTTAATGCAACAATATGTAATTTTTAAATGCACCTTTTAAATTGCATTTTAAAACAGCATTTGCCAGTTTCTTTTCTTTATCTATTTACTAACGGCTTTTCTTTTTCGTTTTACATTGGCTTTTTTTCATTTGCCAATTGCTTTTCATTATCCATTTGACAGAACGGAAAACTACGTATGTGTATGTGGGTATGTATGAAGGTGTATGTACATACCTGTATATGTATAATTATTATTTTTTTTTTTTTAATTATCTATGTCTTGCTGCTGTTTCTGTATTGTTTTGTATTGTTGTGCACTAGAAGCTCCTATCACCAAGACAAATTCCTTGTATGTGTAAGCATACTTGGCAATAAAGCTGATTCTTACAATCAAGTTTAAAAATGCCATTGGACAGTTGAATGTTGGCGCAACCAATACATTTTCGACTCAGTTTTAATACACACTCCCTCTCCCACTTGCCACTCGAAGGAGATGTAAGATGGCCTGTCATTGGATGGTTATTTATAGAAGTATGAGCAGCCTGTTAATGGTCTCTTGTCAACGCTGCTGTTAAATGCCAAGTGTGGCCCTCCCTGAGTGTGCACAGTGGAAGAGAGCTGCTGGAGAATGCCCGCAGAACTCCGGGCTGCAGCGGACGCTGGATCTTGAACCTACCTGAAGCAAAGGCTTCTCTGTGCTGCCTTTTCTTCCAGTTATTCATCCGTTTCATATGACTTTACTGTATGACCAGTCTCTCTGCCGTATTTGTGAACAAACCCCATTTACTGTACCTGGATCGTCCACAGCCACTGGGATTAAAATCGATAAAACTTTGCGTAACTGTTTCTGTTTATTTTGCTTAATAAAATGATACTGCTGTTCGCTTTCACAAACATAAATTTTGTTTTCCTTCAATTAAAGTTATATCTTTTAAGTGACATGGCTTTGTTTTACACATTTCAAGCCAGCATTTGCAGCGGTGACAAGAGACCATTAACTTCTGGTACACGTCCGTTTCTTTGCCTGGGTTTCATAGAGCACAAACTGCTCATACCTCTATAAATAACCACATCTTACAACTCCTTCGAATGGCATGTGGGAGAGGGGGTGTGTCTTAAAACTGATTGGTTGCTCTCACGTGCCAACTGTCCGAAGGCATTTTTTTTTCTCCAATTAACATTTTTATTGATTCATAAATACACAACAAAGAAAAACCCAACACATATACATCGAATCAACATTTAGCCTTTGACCCCCACTAATATCACTAATAATCACTATCACTAAAAATAATTATAAACATACATATTTAAACTAAACTTCTCTCTCAACATCTTGAATTGCATAAGGCACACCCTTGCATTTCTAGATGCAGACTTGATGTTTTTTAGAATCCTTTCCCACACTCCCTCCTCAAAAACCAAGTTTAAATCTTTCTCCCATAAACACTTGACAGAAGTTAAAGCTCCAACCCCCAGACTCTGAATTAACAGGGAGTAATACACTGATGCCTCATGACCTTTTCCAAAAGCAGTAATCACCTCTCCCAGAGTACCTGCCAGGTGTGTGTGTGCTACTCCCAAATACAGAGCAGGTGGTGCAGCTGTAAATACCTATAGAACTGAGATCTGGGAATCCCAAAATTTTGAAACAATTTTTTAAAGGATCTCAAAACTCCACTCTCATATTGGCCACAGAGTGTATTAACCCCCTTACAATCCACTCTGACCAGCAGAAAGGGGACTTATTAATACATAATTTAGGATTCAGCCATATGCTCGAGGCAACATTTAAATAAATGTCCAAATTAAACACTCTTGACACTTTTGTCCAAACCAAGTGCAAATGTGAGATAACAGGGTATAACTTAACTTCTCCGATTAGTTTGATAGAAAGGCTTTGCAATGGCAAAATAGGGGCAAGAAATTCCTGTTCAATACAAAAGCAGGGAGCCAAATGTCTGAGACCGAATGCATAATAATAAAATTAAATCTTGGGTAGGCCTAGCCCATCTTTGTCAATCAGCCTATGTAACTTATTAAAATGTATGCTAAGACGCTTTCCATTCCAAATGAAGTACTTCGCTATGCTATCAAATTGCTTGAAATAAGAGAAGGAGAGATCGTTACAGGTAGTTAAATTTTGGAATACAATTCATTTTAATAACATTAACTTTCCCAATCATAGATAAATGTAATGAAGCCAACCTGCCCACATCACTCGAGATATTTTTATTAAGGGGTCAAAATTAACTCACTAAATCAGACAAATTTGCAGAGAATAAAATGCCCAAATACTTAATGCCCTATTTGGGCCACTGGAGGGTGCCCAGCTGGAAAGACATTACTGGGCAGTATGCTGTCAAAGCCAAAGCTTCGGATTTAGACTAATCAACTCTGCATCCTGAGAACTTAGAAAAGGAATTAATAATTCTATGGAGGCAAGGCATAGATCTAATGGGGTCGGAGATTAATAATAAAATGTCATCTGCGTAAAGCAAAAGCTTATGCGCCACACCTCCCACTACCACCCCTGGAAAATCATCTTCCTTTCTTAGCGTGGCTGCTAATGGATCTAGGGCAAGACAGAACAATAATGGGGAAAGAGGGCAACCCTGCCGGGTGCCCCTATCCAGAGTAAAATAATCTGAAATTAATAAATGTATTTGTACTGCCGTTACCGGGAGTCTATTAAGTAACTTAAAAGTATTCCCGAACCCGTATATTTCCAAAATCGTAATAAGATAATCCCATTCTACCATATCAAATGTCTTTTCGGCGTCAAGTGAGATGGCAGTGACCGGAGTCTGATCATTTGCCACTGACCACATAATATTGATGAAACGCCTAAGGTTATCAGAAGAGCTGCGGCCCCGAATAAACCCCACCTGATCTATATGTATGAGAGATGTCATAACTTGACATCTTGACATAATAGGTTAGCCAGAATTTTGTGTCATGGTTGGCAGAAGGTTTCCATTCTTTAATGATTAGAAAACTTTTAACAAAAATGGAGCCAGTTCTGTAGCATAAGATCTAAAAAATTCAGCAGCAAAGCCATCTGGCCTCTAAGTCTTACCTGTAGGCAAGGCCTTAATTACCTCGCCAAGCTCCTCCAAGGTTATCTCAGAATAAATAGATTTTTTCATCAGTTTAGGGATTTCTAATGGTTCCAAAAAGTTTCTAATGTCTTCATCAGTAGGAGATATGGAACTATAGAGATCAAGATAGATATCTTTAAAAGCATTATTAATATCAATGGCTGAGCCAATTTTTCTTGGGTTTTGAGTGAGCTAGCCTATTCATTTTTAAAGCAAATGACCTGCAGGACATGCTACTGACCCTATTTAGACACGTGAAGGGGTAATAAAAATACACATAATTAGAAATGATTGTAATCCATTAGGCTGAAAACTCTGAGGGGGCACATGTATGTCAAAATGGGCAAGAAACTACTGATTCCAGGTGAACCTATAAAACTGCTCTCAGATTAGCACCAAAGGTAAATTTTCACCAACGCCACAAAAAAAAAAAAAGAACAAAAACATCTTCTGACAAGTTAATATTGTGCAGGCAACTAAATGATTTACTTTAGAACCCTGAAGCAGTAGGACTACTGACTGCCTTTAAATTATAAATCCAAACTATGAATTCAATTTTCATAATCTCATTGACAGAGCCAAATCTATTGTCTGATCTAATTTGTATATTTCATCGACTGAATTAATGAACTTCCACCGACTCTGCGCCTTACTGGAGAAAGGGGGGGTGGGGGTGTAATTAAGTTAAAACACAAAACAAAAGAAATTAATTAGATTGCTTATCAACGTAAAATCAATCCAAACTTTATTTCCTGTTGTGTTTGTAGTGGAGAGAAGCACTCCTCCTACCACTTCTTTCCCACCGCTCTGTGTTTAAACTAGGATCAAAGCACCTGCCAGTATTACTCAGACAAAGAAATCGATGAGTAGAACAAGATTCCAGCATGTGGGCGAGACAATGCACAAAGAGAGAGAAACAGAACTCTGGGGAAGGAGAGCTGCATAGCACTGACATGTTAAAAAATTATTTTAAGTCCCATGATTTAACATCTGTTCTTGAAAGTGATAAGAAACTTATTGGTAAAGTGTCTCTGATTTACAGCATGTACTGTACAGCTTTCAAGCTGGTAGTTAATATTGCTATTAAAACTTAACTGAAAAAACTAAAATAAAAATAATCGTAAAAAATATTTAGCTTTTGTTACAATAGATTTTTAAACCTTTTAACCCGCTACCACCTTAATATGCAGATGCCACAAGTTGGTGATAGCACTAGCAGATGGTCTGTTGCCCTCATTACATTAGCAAACACAGAGCGGGAGGGAATCTCTACAGTACATTATGGCGGAAAGCAAAGCAGGTAGAAAACTATGAAAATCAGGGTGAAGTTAAAACAAAAGTATTGTCCATCCATCCATCCATCTTCAACCGCTTATCCACAGTCGGGTCGCGGGGGCAGCTGCTCCAGCAGGGGGCCCCAAACTTCCCTATCCCGAGCCACATTAACCAACTCTGACTGGGGGACCCCGAGGCGTTCCCAGGCCAGTGTGGAGATGTAATCTCTCCACCTAGTCCTGGGTCTTCCCCGAGGCCTCCTCCCAGCTGGACGTGCCTGAAACACCTCCCTAGGGAGGCGGCCAGGGAAAACACAAAAGTATTGTGTTTTTTAAAAATGAATATTAACTTTTTCTTTTCATTATTCAAAGTCTGAAAACACTGCATCTTTTTTGTTATTTTGACCAGTTGTCATTATCTGCAAATAAATGCTCAAAATGACATTATTTTTATTTGGAATTTGGGAGTGTTGTCAGTACTAGAATAAAACAAATATATTTTTTTCTCAAACACATAACTATAAATAATAAATCCAGAGAAACTGATAATTTTGCATTGGTCTCTTATTTTTTTCCAGAGCTGTGATGGGCTTGAGTACTCAAGTACTCGGGCACTTGGACATTGCAGCAATGATCGGTCATGAAAACGATGATCAATGGTGATCATGCATGATGTGACTTTTCACTTAACTCTCTATGGCATGGTACCCTCAGGCAACAAACTACCTTTTTGGACCTCACACCAACCCTTTTGTAAAAAGAAAATATATAATATCACCTCACATGTTCATGTTCAATGAAATGAGGGGCTGAAGTGGGTGTGGCCTTTTGTCTGGGGGCGGAGCAGTCCTTTCAGGAAGAAAAGTCGCATGGGACACAGTGCCACCAATTGGTCAGATAAATATACATTTATAACATGTTTAAATTGAAATAAGTTTATATAAAATATATGCATGTGCATGAGTATGTAAAGAAGTATGTTTGATTGTCTAAAGATTTATTTTGTATTTATTTCAATACTAAAACTGTGTTTTTTGGTTTGTTGCCTCAGGGTGACATTGTGCAATTAAGCCACTTTTGATCGGGCAATATCATGATAAAGTGTGGAGATGTGCTCAGATGCATAATTAGGACCATATCACCTGGCTGCCTTACCGAAGAGACTGTAAATGCACTGGCATGAGAAAGAAGGAACATATAAAGCTGTATACCATCAAGTCCAACATTGCTGAAGGCCTATGCAACACAAACACACTCATTTGGATGTTGGTTTATATGTTTATATGAAATGTGAGAAACATTTATACATGGGGTGTTAGTTGTAATTAGTAGTAGTTTGTTTATTTGATGTTTGTGATTGGTTGGAACCATTTGTGATTGATTATTGTCAAAAGATTTTCTTTCTAATGCATATATTGCTTGTTTTCCTTTTTCCACGTATCATATGTACTATTGAAAACCTTGGCGTTTCAGTACCCTCCTAGCAAACCAATATCTGGTCCATCATTTTATGATGGCTATATTATCAGGGTCCCCTAAGCTCCCAAAAATGGGGTGAAATCGTTTTTTTTCCCCCAAAATAAAAATTAATGCCATAGAGGGTTAATTCTAAATTCAGTAACAATTACCTGACAACTAAACACAAACGTGTCAAAGAGGGACATTATTTTTAATTTTGAGATTGATTACGTTGAAATTTTGAAGGTATATTATTTGTCAGAGACATCTCATAGCAACCAAACTGATAAACGACGCTGCAATGCTATTGTTACAATCATCAAAAGGGAGTGTAATTAACAGTGTTTTGAACACCTGTCACTGAAAAATGTTTGCTAAACATGTTGTATTATCATTTAATGTAAGAACTTTGACTCATTAATGGATATTATTTAATAAAAGTGAATGTTTGTCACTGACTGTAAACCACCCTGCCCTGGGCATGTTTGCGTGATGTAACACACACCTGCGTCTCAACGAAATGGGAGTTGAAGATTTCCGTACTAGTTTCCAAGTTAGAAGTCTGACATAAGTGTCATTCCATTACACTTTCCCCAGTTAAAAGGTGGAAATTCTGACTCTTCGAGTTGAATGGAATGCTTCATGAATCATCACAGCAACAACAATATGTAGCATCGTGGCTTTTCCCACAGGAGCGAACACTTGGGAAGACACACACACACACACACACACACACACACACACACACACACACCAGGTGTGTGGCAGTGGGTCAATGCGCTGAAGCATCACATATACAGCAGGTGAGAGATTCAAACAGCTAGACAGAGCACAGCTCTGAACAGAATGCTTTTTTTTTACTACGTCAAGAAAATGTTTCTTTTTTACTAAGTCTGGAATGTCTCTCTCTCTTGTAAAGCGTTGCAACATTGGTACAGCATGTGTATCCACTTTTTCAGGTAAGTTCAGATAATTCTCAGTTCCCAATTGTTTTGTGTCCTGACTTGCAGTGACTGCTTCTGGTACTATTTCCATTTCAGCAGGACAGGAAATTTCAGATGGCAGGGGCACTTGGTCAGAGGGCATTGTTAACTGGGTGGACTCCTGAAACAGGTCAGCGTGTCGAACTCGGATTTGATCAACCTGCCGCTTCAGGATTTGTCCACTTCCAACAGCTACTGTATAGGAAACCAGACCCAAGGATCTCACGATGACAGCAGGAATCCACTTGGGACCATAACTGTAGATATGCACTAACACATCATCTCCAGTAGTGAAAATTCTCAAATTACTACTTTTGTCATGACTCTCTTGTTGTTTTTGTTGCACTTTTGCTTTAACATCTGGCAAGAGAAGATCAAACGTAGATCTCAGCTTTCTTGCCACGAGCATCTCGGCTGGTGGCACACCTGTTGTGGCATGTGGTGTGATACGGTACTTAAATAAGAATCCTGCCAATCTGGATTCCAATGTTTCCCCTTTCACTTTTTTGTTTGGACAGCTCGTTCGGCTAATCCATTAGAAGAATGATGGAATGGTGCTGATCTCACCTGGCGAATGCCATTGCTTTCAAAATCTGTGCTTGTGAAGCAGGGGGCGTTGTTGGAAACTGAGATCTGAGGTAGTCCAAAAATACTGAAATTTTGGCATAGTTTCTCAATGGTAGCTTGAGGTGTTGATGAACTCATGGGATAAATGTCCATCCATTTGGAATACGCATCCTCAATTACCAAAAACATCTTTCCCAGGAAAGGACCCACATAATCCACATGAATACGGGACCAGGGGGTCTCAGGTCATTCCCATGGATGCAATGGAGGCATTTTGCTGTGCTTTAGACTTTCCTCACAGAGTTGGGACTCCCTCTAAACCTCCTTGTCCATCCCAGGCCACCAAAAATAGGATTGAGCCAGTTATTTCATTTTAGACATCCCTGTGTGTGGTTGGTGTAACAACTTCAGAAGCCTTGCACGACCCTGCTCAGGCACAATCACAATCACTCTGGCTCCCGAGAGTACACATCATCACGTACACTCAGTTACAGTTTTCTTCTGTGGTAGGGGTTGAATTTAGGATCCACTTCTGCTGGTCAACCCTTCAACACATAATTGCGTACTTGAGGTTTGCTAGTAATTTAGCAAACCTAAGTAATCTTTCAGTTCAGTGACATTGGTGGGACATGGAGCCTCTGTTAGTGACTCATGTCTAGTTTTGAAAAAGACAATTCCTCAGACAAAACTGTAAAGAGGTTCCCCACAGGCAGTACTGGATATTGTTCCAAAGGCGAGGCTTTGTTTATTGTGAGCTTATAAACTCTGCTCTGTCTTATGGATCCATCTGGCTTAAGGATTGGTACAACTGGCGCTGCCCACTCCGAGTACTTCACAGGGGTGATTATGCCTTTGTTATGCAGTCTATTAATTTCAGCATCAATTTTAGACCGCATTGCAAAAGGTACCGATCTGGGATGGAAAATTCTTGGCACTGCCCCATTTTTAACATATATTGTTGCTGTAGTACCTTTGAGAGTGCCAATTCCTTTTTGGCAAACTTCCTCATTACTTTGCAACACATTCTGCAATATCACTTTAAAGGTTTCCTCATTTTCCCTTATTCTCACATTTTGGATTTCACCCCAACACAGCTTTATCTGCTCCAACCAGCCTCAGCCCAGAAAACTAGGTCCCTCCCCCTCTACAACAATGAGAGGAAGTTTTTTTTCTCCTTGTGATACATAACATCCATATAAGCTGCTCCTATTACATGAATAGGTTCACCTGTATATGTCTCCAGCTTGATTTTCACAGGTTTTAATTCAGGACTCTTTGATTCTTCCCATGTTGCTTTGAAGCAGGCTTGATTCATGACAGTCAGCCCACATCCCATATCTAATTCAAAGTTTACATTTTGTTCATTTACATTAAATTCCACTGTGTAGGGTTTCACCTTCTGCAGATCTGGACAGGTCATACTGCTAAGCTGGTATGTGAGACAACCCAGGGCTAAAGCATCCACAAAGGCATTTTCATTAGCATTCACTTCCACTTTCTTTGACATGTACCGTGGGGTTGCTTTGGCTGTGTCTCCTTTAACGTGAGACTTACAGTCTTTAGTTTTGACATTGCGGCAAGCTCGTGCAATTTGTTAGATTTTTTCACAACTATGATGCTTCTCACAGCCGTGTGATTTGAGCCTTTACATCGATAACATTGTCCACTGTCCGTACCAGTAATCTTTTTTACTGTGCAGCAGCGTTGCAGAGCCTTTCACTCTGTGACATAAAGCAGAAGAGGGCTTTTGCAAATCTTGAAAATTTTGCAGCTTCCACCGACAAAGCAATTTTCAAGGCATTTTCAAATGTTACATTTGCTTCCGCCAGCAGTCTCCGTTGAATTCTGTTGTCATTGATGCCGCAAACAATCCGATCTCTCAACATCTGCTTTAGTGTGGCTCCATAATTGCAGTTTTGTGCAAATCTTCTCAGCTCTGTGACATATTTTATTACAGTCTTTCGGCTTAGGAAGGAAGGTGGAGTTTTGGCTATTCAGAGCATGAGAGTCTTTTTCTAACATTCCCACGGTGAAATCTGTTGATGGTGAAATTTTTACCTTGACCACTGATATTAATAATGCTTTTAAAGAATTCTATCTTGATCTTTATAGTTCCACATCTTCGTCTTATGAAGAGGATATTATAAACTTTGTGGAACCATTCCTTCCTAAACTGTTGGCTGAGCAAAAAAAATATTTGGATTCTGAGCTAACCTTGGAGGAGCTTGGCAAGGTAAGTAAGTTCTAGCATACAGACAAGGCTCCAGGACCAGATGGCTTTGCCACTGAATTTTTTAGATCTTATTCTACAGAACTGGCTCCACTTTTGCTAGAAGTTTATACAGAGACTGGTTCAGGAGGCCTGGGAGGCAGCTTCAGGTCCAGGACTGGGTCAGGCAGCCTGGGAGGTGGACACATGGCCAGGACTGGATCAAGAGACTGCGCCGCTGGAGGAGTCGTCTCTGGGAGAGCAGATGGAAACACTGGAGGAGGAGTCTCTGTGAGAGAGGATGGAACCGCTGGAGCAGGAGTCTCTGGGAGAGCGGACGGATTCATGGAAGTTTCTGAGGGTGGAGTCGTGGAAGTTTCTGAGGGTGGGGTCATGGAAGACACTGAGGGCGGAGTCACCATAATCAGAAGCACTGGTGGTGACAGGGGAACGACCTCCATAGTCGTTAGCAAGGGCAGTGACAGGGGAATGACCTCCATGGTCGAATTCGCAAAGTCTGGGAATAAGAAAATGCTGTGGTTTTTCCAAAAAAAACCTTCTTTTGCTCCTCTCCTCATGTAACACAAGATCTATATCGGATGATCTCAGAATTTGGCCAGAATTGATCGGACCTGTCTTCATCTGCGGATGAATGAGCAGGAACCCAGTGAGCTCACTCGATTTCCAGCTTATGGCCTGCTATGTCAAGCAGATTCGGAAAGAGCCCATCCAGGAATTTCACCGTATCCTGTCCCTCTGCTCCCTCAAGGATTCCAACGACAAGGTCGTTATCCACCGGTTCTCCATGTCCTCCAACCTCTCCCAGATATGCTCAAAGTGGATTAGCAGATAATTCCCTCTCCTATGACTCCAGGTAATCGATTTGTTTCTCAACATCCTCCACGCTTTTAACCACACCAGCGAACTTCACCTCCATGGCAGTGATTGATCAACGTATCACAGCAAGATCCTCCAAGTCAGCAACGACCTTCGTCAGCATTGCCGACATGTTCAGCATCTCTCACCGCATTTCCCACACTTCTCCAACTAAATCGACTCCCAGGATTGCGGCCTGCTCAGGGGCGTCAGCTTGAGCACATAAGTGTCTTTTAATGTCTCCAGAGCCTGATGATTTTAAAATCTTTGTCATATTGTCCTCCTAGAACAGTTATGGAACAGAGTGTCATAAAAAGTATTAAAACTAGGAGGGTGCTCAGAGCTCGCCATTCACATGTCTGACCCTCGCATGGCATCACATGACTCCCCCAACACAGCTTTTAATTACTAGAGTGTACCGTAATTTCTGGACTATTGAGCGCACCTGAATATAAGCCGCATCCACTGAATTAAAAAAAAAAATATTATTTTGGACATAAATAAGCCGCACCTGTCTATAAGCCGCAGGTGCCTACCGGTACATTGAAACAAATGAACTTTACACAGGCTTTAACGAAACACGGCTTGTAACAAAAATAAATAGGCTTTAACGAAACATGGTGTGGCAGCAGGGGCGTGGTCAAGCACCCGTCCGGGAGAGAAAAGCGGTAAGGGTGCTTACACCTGAGCTAAATTATGTCTAACACCTGTGTCTAATTTCAGTAAGCATGGGGAGAGCAGTATAAAAAGGCAGCAGCCACAGAGCTGAGAGAGTGACACACGTCAGTCTAGTGTTGGCGCATAGTTTACAATCAATAAAATTGATTGTAAACATTGCTGTGGCCTTTAAAAGCCTTACCTGGAATGTCAAGTGCCCTGCTGAAAACTGTCACACTGGTGCCCGTGTGACAGTTTTCCCAAGAAGGACACGTGAAGCAGGGCACTTGAAATTAGACACCGGTGTTAGACATAATTTAGCGCAGGTGTAAGCGCCCTTACAGCTTTTCTCCCCGGACGGGCGCTTGACCACGCCCCCGCTGCCACACACGGCTTGTAACAAAAAATAAAAAATTAGCAGTAAACAGTAGCCTACCAAGAAAGTCATTGGTCACTATCTTCCTCGTCCTGTGCACTGAAACCACTGAAGTCATCTCCTTCGGTGTCGGAGTTGAATAGCCTCAGAATAGTCTCAGATTTAGTTGTCTTTTTGCACTGAGTCAATTCCTCACGCTGCTGTTTCCAACGTCTTATCATCGACTCATTAAGACCAAGCTCCCGTGCAGCAGCTCTATTTCCTTTTCCAACAGCCAGATTAATCGCCTTAAACTTGAAAGCTGCATCATATGCGTTTCTCCATGTCTTTGCCATTATGAGGGTGACAAAATGACTACCGTAATCAGAATGATGGGAAGTTTGAGCGCGCTCGATTTAATCTAAACAGTAAACAAAAAAAGTTGTTTGACCTTAACCTGTTTGGCAATTTCATTGGTCTAATGAAAGCTTCACGCCGCCAAAAAACTGAGCACGTCACAGAATGTTTTTTTTAAAAATTTTTATAAAATTTGAAAGCGGGAAAAATCCATATATTAGCTGCGTCATTGTTTAAGCCGTGAGGTTCAAAGCGTGGGAAAAAAGTTGCGGTTTATAGTCCGGAAATTACGGTAACCTAAAAAAAATCCTTGTAAACCAGAAAAACCAGCTCTCTCTCTCTCTCGCTCTCTCTCTCTCTCTCTCTCTCTCACACACACACACACACACACACACACACACACACACACACAACAGTGTTGTGTATCCATGTTTTATGGGTAATTTCCATAGACATAATGGTTTTTATACTGTACATACTTTATATTCTATCCCCTAAACCTAACCCTCACAGAAAACTTTCTGCATTTTTAAAAACATAATTTAAGATTAAGATTCAACTTTATTGTCATTGTACAGAGTACAGGTACAGAGCCAATGAAATGCAGTTGTTTTCACATATCCCAACTAAGCTGGGGTCCGAGCGAAGGGTCAGCCATGAAACAGTGCCCCTGGAGCAGATAGGGTCAAGTGCCTTGCTCAAGGGTCCAACAGTGGCATCTTGGCGGTGCTGGGGCTTGAACACCCAACCTTTCGGTCAGTAACCCAGAGCCTTAACCACTGGCTCAGTGGTTAATTTAGTATGATTTATAAGCTGTTTTCCTCATGGGACTGACAAATTGTCACCACAATGACAAAAATTTCAGGTTTACTATACTTTGGTCCCCACAAAGTGATAAATACATGCGCACACACACACGCACACATTGATACACTCATTATTTCACAAATTTGGATAATTGTGAAATCTTATCAGGTTGTACACCAAAGTGTTTTTCACACACGTTTTTGCTTCAGCAACAATGTCTTTGAGAGAACTAAGCAACAAAAAATATTTAAAAACTGTCCAAATTTGTGAAGAGACATTGAATGTCTCATAATTTTTTTTTTAATTAAATATAACCTTATCGTTTACGAGTATCAGAGACCCCAGTTATTGAACTAATTTAAATTCACCAAGAGAATGCTTCGATCTAAACTTAAATGAGTAATTTTATTACTTTCTGCTGTCAAAGCAACTGCAAGCTTTTTTTCCCTCTTCCAAATACATATTTTCAATGTTTATTGTGCACAAGTCCTGCTTTTTTATGTGGCAAACTCGTAATATCGCCTCTCTGTGGTGCTTTCTGCAAATCTTGTCATGTGGAGGGCAATGTGGCTGTAAAGGGATCAATGGAAAGGAGGAGGCGAGAACTGGCTTGGCGATATAAATAATATTTTAATGAGAAACTTAAAAGACACAAACACACACGACGGACATGTCCGTAAATGATCTCTCTCTCCCGCGCGATCCTCTGCAGTCGACCTTTATCCCTCTCGAAGGCTTGATTAGCCTAATATGGGACCGGGTGTGTAGGATCACGACCCGGCCCGCCCTCCGCCCTGCCACAGTGGCACTTGACGCTGTGTTCAGCCTCCAAATCCAAATTAAAACTGCCACGAGAAGTCGTCTGTCCGAGGTAAAGATGCAAAATCGAATGACCTAATTGCCTCAGCATCAGTCTCACTTGATGTGTTTGATTACGCACAGGCGAGCACCCAGTTTAAGTCGATGCGGACCAGAGGGAAGGTTTGAGTTGTAGATTGAGTTCTGTTAAGTTTTTCATTTTCACATTTTCATTTTTTCTTTGCTTTGTTGGATTAAAAATGAAAATGTGAACAAAAATAAAAGCTATTCAATGTCTTATTATCATTAAAATAATGAAAATTAAAATGACAGGTAATAATAGATTATGACAGAATTTT
Organism: Xyrauchen texanus; assembly: GCF_025860055.1. Taxonomy (NCBI): domain Eukaryota; kingdom Metazoa; phylum Chordata; class Actinopteri; order Cypriniformes; family Catostomidae; genus Xyrauchen; species Xyrauchen texanus. Next base: position 20,069,460 of record NC_068277.1, on the reverse strand, counting down.
ACGACCCTGTCCGTCAAAATAACGGATAATGAGAAAGTATAACGTAAAAAAAAAAAGTATGTGACTTGTTTTTTTTTTTTTTTGCATAGCCGAATTTCAAACATTACAAGTAAACACACTACTAAGATGGACAGAAAACATGGACAGAAAAGAAAAATATTGATGATAGTTAGCCTATGTGGGATTGATGTGCCGTATAATTTTTTAGTCATAAAAAGTGTGCCGTGGCAGAAAAAAGCTTGGGAAAAACTGGTTTAGATATTGGCGTTTCCAGAGCTGAAGACATGTTTTATTTCTTTATTGTGGTTTTTGTTTGGACTGACAAGATTAGAGGGTTACATACGAGAGTTAGATTGATTTGATACTTTTCTTTGGCTTCTCTCATGTCCCTTTTCCATCTTGCTTATTTACAAGTATAAAGTTGATAATTTTATATATACTTTTTCTCTCTTACTATTTTTCTCCCCAATTTGGAATGCCCAATTCCCAATGTGCTCTTAAATCCTCGTGATGGCATAGTGACTCGCCTCAATCCTGGTGGCAGAGGACGAAGCTCACTTGCCTCTTCGTCTGAGACCGCCAATCCACACATCTTATCACATAGCTTCCACGCACAACTCAACATGTGCCCACCGAGAGCAAGAACCACATTATAGTGATCACGAGGAGGTTACCCAATGTGACTCTACCCTCCCTAGCAACCGGGTCAGTTTGGTTGCTTAGGAGACCTGGTTGGATTCACTCAGCACACCCTTGATTAGAACTTGCGACTCCAGGGTTGTTAGTCAGCGTCTATAATCGCTGAGCTACCCAGGCCCCTTTCTCTCTTACTTTTGCAGCGTATACTTACCTGGTTGTTTTTGTCATTTGCCAACCTGACACACAAAACAAAATCAATCCACAATGAAATACCCTAGACAACCTCAGGGGTCGTAACAATGTATCACTTGATTTAAAAAATAAAATAAAAACTCAAAAAGAACTACCGGTAACAAACAAAACGAAAACTAAACAAAATTGGAGCGAAAACGTAAGAAATAAAAATAAAACGAAATAGAAATAAAAACTAAATTAAAAATGTAAAACTATTATAAACTTGGTTTACACACTTATTATAAAGCTCCAAACTTTATTTTCGACCAGTTAGGTCCTCATCAGGCAAAACCTCCACACTGAGTGAGCCACAACTAGGGACAGGTAATGACAAGTTACCTGCCAACATCTATTAATTTTTTCTATGTTAAAAAGGCCAAAGGTTAAATAAAAAAAAGTGACCAAGCAATACTGTACAAGTAAGCATAATGTACTAAGCACCTATGTTCTGAATAACATACTATCATACAATACTTGCTATTTCTGCAGTATATGCATATTTTGCATACTATAGTACGTTTTCTGTATGCTTTGAATAACCAAATGACCTACTACTTTGCCAAAAGTGCAATATACAGCAAAGCACACAGCACTGGGTAATGTATCTGATAATGCAGTGCACTCATGTACAACAAGTAAAAACTGTCCTTTTTTGCTTGTCTTTCTATCACAGACTGCCAAATGTTAACACATTTTTACACAACATTTTATTAAAAATGCAAAACAACCAAATATATTTTTGCAGCAATAACTGGACATCTGTGATTGGGTTCTTATTTGGAATGGGTACCAATTTGTTTTAAAATACTGTAATCATATGATTGACAGTGTATTCTATTCAGCGGCAGCGTGGCTCATCCAGAATTATTAAATTACCTACTGTGTGATTCCTTCCCCTTTGGATGCCACACACAAAACTAAACATGCAGTGTAGAGAGGTCATGTGACATCAATGTTGCATGCTACTGTTTTAAATGTTTATCACAGCATAATGCATACTGTTTTACAAACTATATTTTTAAATAGTAGGCATTGTAGTATATACTGTGCAGTATGCAGTAGTCTAATATTGCATTTTAAACTTACTGAAGGAAAGGAGATGCAGACACTCATTATTAATTTATTTAAGATGACACATCATCCACCATGGGAAGATATAAACTCCCTTATAGACTGGAGGTCATTTGTTATGAACTGTGCAGGCAGGATGTAAAGGAGGATATGTGATGTCCAATTCATGAACTAATCATTTTTTAACTGATTCTTTTTAATGAGTTGTTCTAACCCAGTGTTTGTAAATCACTTGACTCTAGGGAAGAACTGTGCTTGATTCTAACATGGTAATGAAATTATTGATAATATCTTTAAACCAGTTCTTTAAAACTAATCAATTCACTAAAATTACTTCCCTAAGGTCACACACACAAACACACACGCACGCACGCACGCACGCACACGCACGCACACACACACACACACACACACACACACACACACACACACTCAAATTACCTAGACTGTTGGTCTGTTTACTAGTCTTGAATAATTACTTAAGAACTTGAAACCATCCTTCCATAATAAGTTAGTGTTGTTATTTGTTGTGGTTTTGATTTTGAAGCTGGTCTTGAGAATCTTCAAATTTCACTACCGACTACTGAAATGTTGGTATTGTGATATTAGTGTATAGCCTATATTGTACATGATAGATCTTGCTGCAATAACATGATGAAAAAGTAGATCTCATTCCATAGACCTATGATTATCCCTGCTGTTAATGGGGGTGATGAGGCATATCTTTATCTGACTACCATACGTAACATAAAATATTGATCATATGACAATAGCCTCCTCCCCTACCCAGTGCAATTTACACTTCTGTCACAGAAAATTGAGTTGATGGCATAGATACACTATTTGTTTGGTTTTAGAAAAATATACAACATAAACTTGAGACTTGAGAATGTAAATTAAATGTCCTTTTTTCTCTACAGACAAGTAACTTTTTTACTCTGACAAGTGAATTACCATTACTTGTCTGGAGGACAAGCACATGACAATGCTTAATGTTGAGCCCTGGCTCAAATGCATGCTCTAGTCGATTTTGTGTTTTGACCATTTGTGAACTGCGTTAAACTCTTTGTGCTTTGTGGGTGTAACCCTTTTGTCATGACATCACTATTCATATCTATGCAACCAATGTGTTTATGATTAAATTACTACTAGAGCACAAAATAGTTTACAAAAACACAAAGTTTTTCATAGATCTAGCCTCTTAATTTTGTTCTGTGCACCAGATTGATGCATTTAACTTAAAATGTAATTTTTTTTCAAGAATTCAGTATACAGTATATATAGTAAGCACACAATTTGGCAAACACAGCTTAAAGGTGCAGCTAATCACACATACAACACAACACCCAATTCCACATCAACTAAGCAACGTTTCACTTTAAGTATCAGTTGTGCAACTGCTTACAGTCCATTTATCAAGCAGCAGTACAATATGTACTAGCTAATTCACCAGCACGCTAGAGAACGGAAGCCCAGTGGTGTTACGACCATTCTGTCTAATCCTGTTTTGCTCAAATATCAGCTCTTTCCTTTTTTAGATATGAACCAATCTGTATATGTAAAACTGATTTACCACACTGAAGGTCTTGGAACAAATGGGAAGAGAGATAGAACTGGGGAAAAAATAAGACATGAAAAAAGTACAATTCACTTTCTAAAATTGGTTAATGACTGCCTGAAAATATATGAACTGCAATAGATAAATAAGCTTTTGTACTAGATTTAACATTATATTAATATAGATGATATGTAATATATACAGTGTGTGTGTAAATCAGAGGTAATGTTCTCAAGGTGTGACTCAGGACTACACCTAGTCTTGATTACAGCCATAAATTCAGCAATGCTGTTGAAATACCATCCAATCATGCAATGGCCCAAAAAGCTGTTTTCAGACAGAACTATTTTATCCTTTAAAACAGTATAACACCTATATTTATCCAATTCCTGTTCCGAAAATTTGCTTTTCATTATGTCTTCATGATATGTCATGTCTTATAAATATGCCATTTGCATTCTTTGATGGATATGTTACAGGTCCCAGGCATAGAACCTGAGTGAATTTTTGCAAAATCAAAACAATTTAAGAAATCAGGAGAAAAAAAGACAAGACACAAATTAGTGGCTTTCCTCAGGCTTGGCTTGTCAGCATCTTTATTAAACTCAGTTTAATAGTTTAAAAGTTTAATCAGTTTAAAGTTATTTTTTCCTCTTAATGTGAAAAATATGTTGTCTTTATAATAAAAGCACATTTCACAGAACAATCATCACATTTGTATTAACAAATACACATTTTAAGATGCCATTTATTTGATAAATGTAAAACAGAAAGTAATGTCTCTCTCTTTGGCGTAGGCCCCCTCCGGCGGTCCGAGGGAGTTGTACCCGGAACCGTCATGTCCTGCCGGAGATAGGAGTCAGGGGCGAAGAGCCAACTGGTGGTGGTGGGGTGGTGGAGGTTGCCGTGTTAGCACACTGAAACAGCAATGTGATAGATTGTGAGCAGATTTATAAAGCAATGGCTTACATGTGATTGGCTAGGAATTACCCATCTAATGATGTGATGATGTACAGCTGCTAGTCTTCCCGCTAGAACTACGCTGCGCTTCCATATATAATAAAGCTATGAAATAATAATTTTTTTCTTAATTATATATTCTACCTTTGGTAATGTGTCACCATATAATTCATTAAAATGCTTTCAATATTAAACAATGACCCACAAAGTTAGCCATTTTTAGGGTTTTCTTCTTGAGCAATGACTTATAACTGTGCTGGATGTATGTAAAACTCTAACGTTCCCTATCTGTCACTCATTTGACGTTGTGTCGATGAGTTGCACTTACTTCGTGTTGGCAGTTGATGTATGCAATCGTCGCTGTGTTGTCCATCAGAATCAACACATGCTTGCAACGGCAATAGCCTTCTTGAAGAAGAAATCTGAGTGCATGTTTGCAAGCAGCACTCCTTTTATACCTGTATGTCAGAGGGAGTGGCATGCAAATTCCACACACCAATTCTCATTTACCTTTTCTCAAAGGTCAGAGATGTCTGGGCTCCCAAGAGTGAACTCCTAGTGTTAACTCATCGACATAAGTCTTGTTCCCTCCATCAGGGAACGGAGGTTACTTCAGTAACCATGACATTTGATGTCAATGGTCAAGGTCAATTTATTTATAGAGCACATTTAAAATCAACAATTGTATACCAAAGTGCTGTACATGGGCAAATAAAACAATGAATTAAGGGGAAATAAGATGGGGCAAAACTATTAACAGGTGAAATATTTTCCCTCTTCCTTGTTCCTGTCAGCAACCTAGAAGCTGCATTTTGGACTAACTACAAGTGATACAGAGATGAATGACTAAGATCCATGTACAGTGCATTAGAATAGTCAAGACTGGATGAGATGAAGGCATGACTAACTATCTCAAAATCCTTAAATGAGAGTAATGGTTTTAATTGAACAATCAACCTAAGTTGGAAAAAGCTGCCCTTCACCACAGCACTTATTTGTTTTTCAAAATTTAGAGCCATGTCAAAGAACACTCCCAAGTTTTTAGCAAAGGGGTGAACATTTCATGACAGGGTTGTTAGATTGCTAGTGATATCAGAGACATTGCTGGGGAGGCCAAACCCAGCAATTTAATTTAGCTGGAGAACGTTTCTTGCTGTCCAGCAAATAATATCCTCAAAGCATTTAAAAATGTTGGCAAATGAATCATCAAAACTAATTGGGACATACAGCTGTGTATTATCTGCATAACAATGATATGAAATGTTATATTTCCTAAAAATTGAACCCAAATGGGGAAGCATATATAAATAAATTAAATCAGGCCTAAAATGGAACCTTGAGGTACCCCACAAGCAAAAGGTGCAGAAGAAGAGGAAGAATTCCCAATCCTAACACTCAGAGTTATATCTGAAAGGTAAGATGTATACCAATCTAAGGCTGTGAATTTAATATCAACTTCACACCTAAGACTGTCAAAGAGGATAGTATGATCAACTGTATCGAAAGAAGCGCAAAGATCAAGCAACTTTAAAATTGGAGGTCTACTAGAATCCAAAGTGAGCAGTAAATCATTCGTCACCTTGAGTAGTGCAGACACTATGCTGTGATGAGCTCTAAAACCAGACTGAAATTTATCTAAAATGTTTTCAGATAGGAATGAAGCACTGCTTGCTTAAAGAAGGATGGAACAATGGCATTATATAAGGAGCTATTCATAATAGTCAACACACTAGAACGAACAATGTCCAGCACCTCTCTGATGAGCCGAGCAGGAATAACATCAACAGAAGAGGTGGTAGTCTTTATCTGTTCAACTACATTTATCAACTCAGCGAGAGATATAAACTGATCAAACAAAACAGAACAAGTGACTGGTTTAGAGGGGTCATGAATACTAGTGGTAATGCAAGATTGTAAAGCATCAACCTTACGAATAAAAAAACAAAATCTAAAAATGCTACACAAGTTTCAGGTGTAGCATCAAGACAAGAGGTGGCAGCGTGAGTGAGCACTGTATATCAAGTGTAACATGTTTTGTTACAAATTGGATTATGAGGATTTTTAGAGATTATATAGAAAGATATTTGTTTTTTGCATCTTTTACAGAGTGTTGGTATGCAGATAGACAACTCTTAAGGATTACATAAGACCCTTGCAGACTGTCTTTTTCCAATTATGCTATGCTTTCCTACATTCCTGTCTGAGCGCACGTGTGTTATTGTTTAACCAAGGCTGGGTCCTTAGTTTAGGTGTTCTAGTTTTAAAAGGAGCAACAGAGTCTAAAATGCAAGTACAGGTATTGTTAAAAAGAGTGACCATCTCCTATGTGCCTAGACTTGGATGAAGTAGCTTCATAGTGCACAAAACGTGAGAAGCAGAGAAGGCCTCAGAGAATTTTCTGGCAGTAGAAGAGGTTATAGAATGTGAATATGCCCCAGAGAAATGTGATTTTGGAATCAGACATAGTAGTGAAACATTAAAAACAACAGGATTATAATCAGAGAGACAAAACTCAGTAATTTCAACATTGTAGATGGGAAGACCAAAAGATAAACAAGATCAAGAGTATGAACATGATCATGTGTAAAGCCAGTAACATGATGTGTGAGATTAAATAAGTCAATAAGATGAACAAACTCCCTAATCAGAGGTTTGGAATGTCAATGTCAATGTCAATTTTATTTATATAGCACCATTAATCCCAACCGAGGTTGTCCAATGTGCTGCACATACTATAGTAGACATAAGACAATACAATACAATAAAACAATAATAAAAATAAAAACTGTAATAAAAAACAGTTTAAAAAACGTACAATACACTTCCTCATTGAATATAAGCCAGTTCAAAAAGATGCGTTTTTAGCTTAGATTTAAAAACAAACAACGATGATGCAGAGCGAATACACAAGGGTAGTGCATTCCACAGTCTGGGCGCAGCTACTGAAAAAGCCCGTTCACCCCTGCGCCTCAGCTTCGACTTTGGAACACACAACAATTTCTGGTTAGAAGACCGGAGAGACAGAACTGGACGATATTCAGTTAGTAATTCCGAGAGGTAAGAAGTGGCCAGACCGTTTAATAATTTAAACACCAAAAGAAGAATTTTAAAATTCACTCGGTAACGCACGGGCAACCAGTGAAGAGAACGCAAAACAGGCGTAATGTGGTCTCGTTTTTTAGTCCTGGTTAAAAGTCTTGCAGCTGCATTTTGAACTCTCTGTAACCGCGAAAAAGCTGACTGGCTAATCCCAAAGTATAGTGAGTTACAGTAATCCAATCTCGATGTAATAAAAGCATGAATTAATTGTTCAAAATTTTTTCTTGACAAAATAGGTTTTACTTTAGCTAGAAGTCGAAGCTGAAAGAAACATGATTTGACCACTGTATTGATATGTTTGTCAAATTTCAGCCCATCATCGAAAACAACCCCTAGATTTTTAACCCAAGGCTTCACAGACGAGGATAACTCACCAAAATTAATTTTCAGTGGACTAACAGAGCCTGAAGGACCAAACACTATTATCTCAGTTTTACTCTGATTAAAGTTAAGAAAATTTAAAGACAACCAGGCCCTCACATCAGCCAAACAGGTCAAAAGTGCATCCAGACCATTAGAACTCTTCTTTAAGGGCAGATAGATTTGAGTATCATCTGCATAGCAATGAAATGACAGACCATGTTTCCTAAAAATAGAACCCAATGGTAGCATATACAGAGAAAAAAGAATCAGAGCTAAGATGGAACCCTGAGGAACACCACATAATAGAGAAGCTGCCTTAGATGAATGTTCACCCATGATAACATTAAAACTTCTATTTGAAAGATATGATTTAAACCATTCAAGAGCACTTCCTTTTATGCTCTGCGCAGTGCTCCAAGCGAGTAAGAAGGACAGCATGGTCAACAGTGTCAAACGCAGCACTCAAATCTAGGAGCACAAGCACAGCACAGTCTCCAGAGTCACCAGTAAGTAGAATATCATTTAAGACCTTCAAGAGTGCTGTCTCTGTAGAATGGTATTTTCTAAAACCTGATTGAAAGACCTCAAATATCTCATTTTCATCTAAAAAACTCTGCAATTGTTGAAGAACTATTTTCTCGAGGATCTTTGAAATAAAAGACAAATTAGAAATTGGCCTATAATTATCTAAAACAGTAGGGTTTAGATTCTGTCTCTTAAGCAAAGGATGTACTGTAGCATGTTTTAACACATCAGGTACAGAACTAGTTTCAAAACATCGGTTAATCATAGTCACAAGGTATGGACCCACTGCATCAAAAACTTGTTTCAGGAAATATGGAGGCATGACATCAATGGAAGAGCCTGACGGCTTAAGCTGGCATACTAATTCTTGAAGATGTAAAAAAGAAATAGGTTCAAATTGACTGAACTCTGCAAAACAAACAGAGGGGATGGACGGATCAGAAGCAGGGCGAGATATCCCCAATCTGATAGCATTAATCTTCTTAACAAAAAAGCTCAGAAAATCCTCACACATTGTTTTTGACACAGCAGGGTACTCAGAGACGTTTGGGTTAACAACAGTGTTGAAAACAGTAAAAAGAGTTTTGGGCCTATGGTAGTTATTTTTAATAAGATCCTCAAAATACCTAGATTTTGCTATTTTCACTGCCTTCTGGAAATTGGATAATGATTCTCTTAATAATTCAAATGAAATCTGGAGCCGATCCTTTTTCCACTTGCGCTCCGCTCGTCTACAGATCTGCCTCGAAGAGCGTACGTTATCGTCAATCCAGGGCTCAGATCTAGGTTTGAGTTTTAAAGTCTTTACAGGAGCAACTGAATCCAAGACATTCAAAGCAGTGGAGTTGAGTCTAAATAGGAGCTCCTCTGGACTCAAAACATAGTGACTTACATCTACTGATTGAATAGCATCACAGAAAGCTAATGAAAAGGATTTACTAGTAGATGAAGTAATTTTTCTAGATTTACGGACACATTTAGTGGCTTTAGCATAATTTGGTACCCATGGAACAGAAAACATAACAGATTTATGGTCAGAAAACCCATTTTCAGTGACCTCAAGCTCAAAAAGAGAAATGCCATATGAAAGCACAAGGTCAAGAGTATGTCCCAGCTGATGAGTCGGGATTTTCACATATTGTTCGAGATCAAATGCATTTATCAAAGTAGAAAATTCTTTAGATAATGAGTCCGTTATGCAACACACATGAATGTTAAAATCACCAAGAATTAACACTTTCTCATATTTAGGTAGAAATTCCCCAAAAAGTCAGCAAACTCATTTAAAAAATTTATATTGTGCTTAGGAGGGCGGTATATCAGAGCAACCAGGAGTGGACCATTCAGATCAAATGTAAACAACTGCAGCTCGAAACTCCGAAAGTCATAAAACATAATTTGGCAACAAGAAAAATTTTCTTTAAAAACAGAGACCAGTCCTCCACCACGGCCCGCTTTACTGAGGAGAATTAAAAAACGAACAATTTTGAGGTAAAAGATCAGAAAACGGACTTTGGTCCCCATTAGTAAGCCAACTTTCAGTAATGAATAAAAAATCAAGTTCCGCGAAGAGAAGAAGTCATTAATAATAGCAGTCTTATTTACCACTGATCTGGCATTTAACAACGCCATCCTTAGACCAGGCAGATTTTCAGTCGCGCCCTGCCGAATCCGAGAAAAACGTCGAAGATTACTCAAACACACTCCAGCGCGGTGTAAACGGGGCGAGCCGTAGACAGGTAACTGAACAGTCACAGCCGTGATCACTGAAGTATTCTTATTCCATTCATACACTGGATCCAAAGAGCCAGCGAATGGAGAAATCGCCGCCAAACCCTTCACATGGAGACCCAGAGAGGGACGCGACTCGTTGTTGTTGAGCCAGGAAATGCTTCAGCTTAACGGCAAAGCCACCCCGTCTTCAGCGTTTTCTCCTACGCCTCCTCACCGGTAGAAAACACGGCCAGCGGCGCAGGTTGTCAGGTACTGACGTCAGAAAATGAGATGAATGAGATGAGCCATTTCGAGCTGGGTATATCAGATCGTTTGCACTAATTTGCAAACTTAACAGAGTTAATTTGTCATATACCAATATTGACGAGGTGCGTTGTGTTAAATAAAAGATAAACAAGACAAACAAACTAAAGACTGGACCAGATGTCCGACGGCAAGCCACACACAACGGCGCCATCTTGAAATGGGCACAAGCATGTCATGTGTGCTTGTCAGTATGCTCAAGGAAGGGCAGCAAACATGAATATTAAAATCACCAAGAATGATAAGATTGTCCATACTAGGAACAATGCTAGATACAAAAATCAGCCAATTCCTGAATAAAGTCCTTATTATATTTAGGAGGCCTGTAAATGAGAGCACAGAGTACTGGACTGTACAGCTGAGCCTTTATTAACTGTACTTCAAAATTACTGTAATGTTCTGAGGGTAATAATCGGCACTTAGAACGATTTTTAAAAACTGAAGCCAACCCCCCACCTCACCCCACAGTCCTAGGGGAGCTAAAAAAGGCACAGTCACTTGGAGAGAGTTCAGATAAAGGATCCATCCAACTTACCAACGTGAAGCCAAGTCTCTGTTACAAATAGGAAATCCAGTTCATAAGATTTTTAGAAGTAATTTAAGATGAATGTTTTATTGGAAATAGATCTTGCATTTACCAAAGCTACTTCCAGCTTGTAGCATAGCAGCATCCAGTATTCCAGTGATCGGAGATTTCGGAGATTGGCGCCTCATCTGATGATTCGTGGTCGCACTGGAGCGCACACAGATGATGCCAAATCTGGTAGGATGGGCAGTAGACAGGTGTATCGGGGCTGTATGACAGAGGATTGTATATTAAGAAGGGCTTGGCGATCATAAGACAGTAAGGTACTAATTCCTTGTGCATACACACACACGGATAACACAAACAGACTCAGGACAGGAAACACAGGACAAGGGCAATGGCATGCCAACAACCTCACTGGCACCATCTTGATTAAACTTGACTCACTGTACAACAATTACACCATTACTATTGCAATCTGACATTAAACATAACATTTGTACAGAAGTAACCACTGAAAACTTCAATCAAACATTAATTAAATAAACAACAAATTATAAGACATATGTGGAGCCATTTCACTACTTATAAAGAAAAACTGAGCCGAAAATAATCTCAAAATACAATGGATAAGGGGCATAGGCCTACAGTTTTTATCTGCTCATTGTCTTAAGCTTTAAGAAACTTTAGGCAGAACTTATTTCATTCACGGATATCCCATTAATTGTTGTCGCCAGATATAGACATAACCTACTGGATAAACTTATTTGGTCATTGGATTGTATAAATTAAGCTACTGATCTGTTTACATTTGGATAAGACAATTGTGTTAGTACTAACCTTCTATATTTCCTCCTTAATATAAAATGTTTTGTGTCCTGATTGAATGATGCATTAAATAGCCTAGATCTAATGGTTTTAGCCTACATTTTAAGTTATCAAATTATTTCTGTAATTATTGTCAGGTTATTGTTGCAGGGCTATTGTGATTAACTTATGCAAACATGCAAACATGCAACATCTTTGTGTTTTGACAGAAAGGCGTTAGCACTTGTTGGCTTCATTTTTGTCTTGCCAACATTTTGATTGGGTCTACCTGTTTGAGCTCTGTTGCAGATTTTACTTTGGTCTTAACTGCTTTATTTAATAACAGAAGTTGTTTAAAAGATTGTGTCTCATCATCAGTTTGAGCCAGGTGTGCTTTTCATCTAGACTGTAACTTTTATGGATTCATAGGCTGCAGAAAAAAACTGCTAGTTTGAAACCTTAGCTGTGCTTACTGGCGATACCCTGACATTCACAAAGAGGCGCATATGCGAAGTCAGAATTCGGAGAAAGGATGCAATTACCAATTTTGTGAGGTGTAACGGAAAAGTAATATAATGAGTAGTGTAATTAATTACTGTTGGCAGGGAGAAATAAGTAAAGTAATAATAATATTTTTGATAATAAATGACCTTTTTTGAGTCAACTTAACACAATAACAAAATTGTGTTTTAACATGCCCCATTCATCATCCCATTAGAGATTATTTATCCAAGGTCAGTAAGCCATTATGTTGAGCCAGCTCAACTAGTTTTTTGCCTTATTCTTTCACCTTTAATGTGCAGTGCATTGGCCAGGATCATGGCACCAGCTTTGGACTCCAATCCCTAGATCAGAGCTGCTGTTTCCACACCACCCATTCCACCTTTAGCCCAGGACTGGAGCTTCTCCATGTCACTATGTTTGTCTTTAACCTCCATGTCCACATGCTTCAATGCAAACTGGGCTTAGAGCTTCTACCAGAAATCTGTACTCTGGTTTAGGGAATTGTTTGGAAAACAATGCAGAGGAACTGTGCAACGTATAGCTGATTCCATTAGCTTCTCGCACAGATTTCAAAGCAGTTAAAATCTTCAATGACTGTGTTCTCATCGTTGGTGATCCTTAAGAGATTGTGAAATAGTTTGCTGTGGATCATTTTGCTCCATCACTTAGAGCCAGTATAGAGTTGGCAAACAGAAGAGGAGAGATAAGTGTGTTGGTCTGGGAACCATCAGTGTGGAGAGACCTGTAGAGCTACAGCCCCAGGGTCCAGGTTGGGTGATGTAAGCTGGAGATTTCTTGCTGCAGTGAGCCTAGAACTGATGAGTCCTGTGGACCAGACACACTGGCCCAGTAGAGCCAACACAAGTAGAGCATGGATAGGAACAGGAGAAATAGGCAGCATTGCAGGACTAGAGAGAGAGAGAGACAGAGGGAGAGAGACAGAGTTAAATATAAAATATGATTAAACTCTGCAAGGATTTTATAAATGGTAAGTGATATATGAGTCATTAAGTCAATGTGAAATTAAAATTGACTATTCATTTTCTTTCATACACATTGCTGGTCTTAAAGTGAAAAATTAATCAGTGCACATATCTTTCATCAAAATGTACCTTGCTCCGTCTCTGAAAAAGTGTTCAAACGTGCCGATCAGTTCCCTTTACAAAAAGCTTCACTAGGATGCTGCACTGATAAAAGTGCTTTGGGAACAATCCACATCCTGAATATGTGTGTAACACGTCAATGAACATTGACCAGAATTTATAGTCTCGGCTGGTGAGATCATTAGATGCCAGGCTATAAATAGATGCGTCACCAGCGTGTCGCCAGATCCTTTTTTCTTTTCATAGCCATTCTGTGTGTGTGTGTGTGTGTGTGTGTCTCACAAGCCTGTCAAAACTTTCTTCCCTTTGTTAGGAGTTAGAAATTGTTAGGCAGTGCGCAGAACTTTCTTTCTCCTCTCTCTTTGCTCTGAAAAAGAATATATATATATATATATATATATATATATATATATATATATATATATATATATAAAGAATAAAAAAGAGAGAAAATGACAGAGAGTCAAGGCAAATGATGCATTCTATGACTAATAAGGACACATAGGCATCAGTTTTGCTTTGTTTGGGAGAAGAGCATGCTGCTCTCGCTTTGGGGCAGGGCGGGTGCACGCATTGTGACCTACTTTCAGACAAAATGCTTTGTGCTCGCCTTGCTTACTTCCAAGAGCCAGCACCCACACTTCATTCGTGGGGCTCTCGTATGGATCTGGTTGAGGAGCGAGAGACGGGTCCGTCCCTTTCGCTCACTTTCTCCCCAGATCCGGCTGGTCCTTCCCGTGATCTTGAAGCACGCTCCGGTGGCCAGACTTCAGTTAGACTGGCCACGCCATCAAGAAACCCCCAAACGCTCCAAATTAGAGGACAGATTTCTGTCTGGTGGCCAGGGGAAGGGAACGCCTCATCAGTCCCTTCCCTTCTTTGATGACCTCCACGACAAGCTTTCTCATTCGTGGAGGAAGCCTTATACTTCTCGCATTCACGTGCTCTCAACGTCGTTATATTCAACTATCGTGGGTGCTGAGGCACGAGGGTATTCAATGATGCCGCCGGTCGAAGAGACATTCGTGGGTTATCTCTTGCCGGGTTCGGCATCATCATTGAAAAAACCCGCTCTCCCCACTAAGCCATGCAGGACTACCTCCATGCTAGTGGAGACTAGTGGAGAGTGCTAGACTTATCAAGCGACAGGTCAGGCTGGTGCTGTGCTGCACACCATGGCCATGTTACAGGCTTACCAGGCTAACCTACTGAAAGACCTGAGTTTGGGTGCAACGCTTGACGAAGAAGCCTTCTCTGAACTTCGTCGGGCCACAGATCTATCTCTCCGTGCGACCAAGCAGACAGCCTGTGATATTGGCCGGTCTATGTCCGCCTTGGTCGGCACGGAGAGGCATTTATGGCTTAACCTTTCGGGCATCAGGGATAAGGACAGAGTTTTCTTACTTGATGCCCCGGTTTCACCTTCTGGTCTCTTTGGAGACGCCATGAATATGGTTATCTCCAGATTCCAGGAGGCGAAAAGCCACGAGGAAGCCTTTGGGCAGATTTTCCTCGCTGCACTCAGGGGGCGGGGCCGTCGGCCACCCAGTCCCTCCCCGATTCTGCTAGGAGGGAGACTCAGAAACAGAGCATGGCGAGTCGTGCTCCCCCTCATAAGGACTGGGGACAGGCTCGTCGCCCTCAGCAGCCATCCAAGCAGGACCTCAGGGGCGTGATATCTAAAAGAAAGAAACCTTGACGGTCTTGTACCCAGCCTTGTGGGGGTAGTTCCCCTCGGGACGGGGTGCATGTACCATCCACTTCGGACCTCCCGATACCCTCACGAAACCTCTTCACTCCCGCCGCCTTTGGTGTTTCGGGTGATAGAGGCTTCCAACAAAGAGTTGGGTGTACCGTTGCTTCCTGCCTTAATACAGGACGCGGAACACTCAACACCCCCTCAACAGGTAGTGTCGAAATGAATACCCATCTCAGAGAACCTGGCAGCGTGGAAACTTCTGCCAGGTATTTCTATGTGGGTTCTGAAGACAGTAGAAAGAGGCTACAGAATAAAATTTGCTCGCCGCCCTCCGCATTTCAACGGCATGATTCCCACTACCGTAAAACCGGAGCAGGCATGTCTACTGTGGAAAGAGTTACAAAATCTCTTGGTCAAAGGGGCCATAGAACGTGTTCCCCTTCCAGAGAAAGAGTCAGGCTATTACAGCAGATACTTCCTGGTTCCCAAGAAGGGTGGGGGGTTGTGTCTGATTTTAGATCTTCGAGGCTTGAACCGCTCAGTCAGGGTGTCCAAGTTCAAGATGCTAACTGTCAAGACGGTCGTGTCTCAGCGTCATGGACGCATATTTCCATATTGGAATTCTGCCACAGCACAGAAAGTTCCTGAGGTTCGCTTTCAGGGACGAAGCCTTCCAGTATCGGGTTCTTCCATTCGGCCTAGCCCCACACATTCACGAAATGCATGGATGCAGCACTGGCTTCTTTGAGACTCCATGGCATCCGCACCCCGCACATTCACGAAATGCATGGATGCAGCACTGGCTTCTTTGTGACTCCATGGCATCCGCATTCTGAATTACATAGACGACTGGCTGATATTAGTCCAGTCTCAAGAACTGGCAGTTCAGCAAAGGGATATTGTCTTGGCTCATCTGGGTTGTCTGGGTCTGAGACTCAACATCAGGAAGAGCGTTCTTTCTCCTACCCAGGGAATTACCTATCTGGGGGTTATATGGAGTTCGATCACGATGAGGGCACAGTTGTCTCCCGCTCGTATCATGTCCATTCAGAACTCCCTGAGCAAACTCAGGCTAGGTCAAGGTTGCACTGTTTATCAGTATCAACAAATACTAGGTCTCATGGCATCTGCGTCCACGGTGATTCCTTTGGGCCTTCTCCATATGAGACTGTTTCAGCTGTGGCTATAAGCCAGGGGATTTCATCCAAGGGCCAGTCCCCTAAGGCAAATAAGGGTTACACGCCGAGGTCTTGAGTGGTCGTCCAGCCCAAGGGGAATGGGAGGGTCACCAGCTCGTTTGGCACATCAACTGCCTTGAGCTGATGGTGGTATTTCTGGCCCTGAAATACTTCCTCCGACATCTGAGAGGCTGCCATGTCCTTGTGCGGGTGGACAACACAGGTTGAACTCGCTCTGAAACGAGCCAGGAACACTCATCCGGAAGCCTGATCGGGGCTAACGAGTGTGCTGGGGAATGGGAAGTTGGGGAATGGGTATTTACCCGGCGGAGGTGGTCCCACTGAGGTTCCAAAATCGCCCCCAGTGCTAGCCGCGCTGGCCTCATACTCGTAGGTAGAAGGATCAAGGCGGGGAGCCACTGGGGTGGCTTGCTTTCTTACAAAGGCAAGCCGCGACCGCAGCGTTGCCATGGTCATGTTTTCGCAGTGAGGACATGACCCATCTACGAATGATGTCTCAGTGTGAGCAGCGCCCAGACACGAAAGACTGCAATCATGGCCGTCAGAAGGTGAGAGATAATGACAGCAACCAGGAATAACACAAACGGAAAAGCATCTTTAAAAAGACGCGTTCTTAAAAAGACGTTTCCGTGTGTGCTGCTCTTTTAGAATATATTCTTTTAGGAAAATACTCTTTTGTACTCTTTTTTTTTTTTTTTGCAGTGCACCGCTCAGCTCCAAAGAGAAAATCTGAATGAGCGGTTCACACGCCAGCTCCTTTATACTCTTATGTTCGGGGAGTGGCATACAAATACCACTCGCCAATTCCCCTTTGGCCTTTTATCAAAGATCAGAGGTGTCTCTGGCTCCCAAGAGTGACTCCTAGTGTCACTTCAGATGATTCCAGATGATCAAATGTTCATCATTCAGATTGATTCAGATTATCAAAAATTGAACACTTTTTCAGAGACGGAGCAAGGTACATTTTGATGAAAGATATGTGCACTGATTAATTTTTCACTTTAAGACCAGAGTGAGTGGCAGATAGGGAATGCTATTTATCATGATATATATTTAATACCATTAATGGGGTAGAAAATGCATTCCACATGTCTGTTAGACCTCAAGATGCAACTGGATATGTTTCCTCTAAAATTGAAATTAACTTAGGATGCACTTATCAGCAATGCTTAATATGTGTGTTGAGTTGTGAGTCACGTGACCCATGCTAGGATCGGACATGTGAATGGCGAGCTCTGCGCACTTTGCTAGTTTTAATACTTTTTATGACATAAACCAGTGAGATTTGAGTGAGGACAATATGCCAAAGAATTCAAAACCCTCGGGCTCTGGAGACATTAAAAGACAATTACGTGCTCAAGCTGACACCCCAGAGCAGGCCATGGGCTTGGGAGTCGATTTGGTTGGCAAGGTGCTGGAAATGCGGCAGAAGATGCTGAACATGTCGGCAAAGCTGATGAAGGTCTTTGCTGACTTGGAGGATTTTGCCACAGGCTCTGATCAATTCTGGCCAAATTTCAGAGATCATCTGATAAACATCTTGTGTTCCACATGGCGAGGAGTAGAGGAAGGTTTTCTTGGAAGAACCACAGCATTTTCTTTTTCTCAGACTTTGCAAACTTAACAAGAGAGAAACGTGATCAATTCAAGGAATGCAATAAACTTTTACATCAACAGAAGGTCGCTTTTGCACTGATAGTCCCTGCCAAATTGAGAATAGATGCTAAGTATGGGCATAAAACAGTCACATACCCACAACAAGAAATGTCGTTCATACAGTTAATGGAGTGAGTAAGTTATTATGTTGTACTCACATTGCAGCCAAACGGACCGTCTCACTGAACATTCGCATGACTGTTTGAAGAATCTGCACGCTCATTTTGTGCTGATTCCGTCTAGCGGCTGGAGTTTATTTTGTAGAGCGACAGAACTTCGGGATGGTTTAATGGATGAATCTACATACTCTTTGTGCTTAGTCCGCCTAGCGGCTGAAGTATTTCTGGCAAAGTCATTGGAGTAAGTCATTTGCTGGCACTCATGCTGCAGTCAAGTGGACCGGCTCACGGAACATTCGCTTGACTGTTTGAAGAATCTGCGCGCTCTTTTTGTGTTGGTTCCGCCTATCGGCTGGAGTTTATTTTGTAGAATAATCACCTTCAGGACAGTTTTGTGAATGAATCTACATGCGCTTTGTGTTTATTCTGCCTATTTGCTGGAGTTTGTTTTATAGATTTTCTTTTGCTGTGTAATTCTGTCTCACAAAATGTTTATAGAAACACCACACTTGAGCAGTCCGACAGCAAGTTTGTCGCAGAGGCTCTCGTAGGCGTGCATGGACTGTTTGAGTTTGGAGGGATGGATGCCAGTTGGCTCTGTCATGCACAAGGTTAATGCACACTTGTAGAAGATCCCAAAGAGGACACCAGACAACAGGATCTGGTTCCTGCTGATGCTTCACCAAGACCTATGCCTGCCTTACCATCTGAGAATTAGCTCGGTGGTAGAACGCCATACACTTGGGCACTACAGACCTGGGTTCGATCCCTGCCTATGGCAGCTCTGTCACAAAAACAGTCCCTGTCTGTGTTATGTGTTGATTATATATTATGTTTTTGTATTAAAATTGATGGTGCATTACTGTGTGTGTTCCATTACTGTGTGTGTTCCATTTCACTGCTGTAGATTTTTAAGGTTGAGCTAATTTATATGCTTTTGGGTAGTTTAATTTACAGCAATGCATCATATTCTATAACATCATCATATGTTTGTAGCATTGCTGTCCTGTGAAAACCATGTATCTCTAAATTGTTTATCTACCTTAAGGAGGAGAGTTTCATAAACCCATCAAGAACACTTACCCCTTCAGTTTCTCAGAAAACTTGACATTCAAAATCACTACATTTGGAGATATGTGGTTTTCAAAGGACAGGAAGGGTATGAAAAATGTAATCTGAAAAGTAACTAGTAACTAAAGCTGTCAGACAAATATTATTGGGTAAAAAGTACAATATTTGGCTCTGTGATGTAGTGGAGTAAAAGTATAAAGTTGCATAAAATAGAAATTCACGTACAAGTATCTTGAATTTGTGCTTGAGTATGTTAATTTTATAAATGTTCTTAGTTACATTCCAACACTGAATGTAGACAACTGTAGATAAAGACACAAAACAAGTTGAGGGTTGATTGGACCAGATATTTTATAGGTAAAACTATTTCATTTCTCAGTGTAAGCTAATATGATTATTAATTTCTGGAAACTTAGTATTGGGCCATTTGGCTCACTGTGGCAACTTATAAGAGAATTTACAACACAATCTGTTGTAGTCTCAGACACATTACAAAAAAAGAAAAGAAAAATTGCAGAGTACATCGCTCCAACCCACTGGGATCAGTCAAAGAGAGAAGACAGCTTCCTATGATGGTAAGTAGTAATGATGGTTGATAAGGGAGGAACATTTCAACAGCAGTTACACCAACCTGCAACAGGCACACAGACCTTGAGGCAACATGGGCAATGACAGAGGAATTGTTATGGTTGAATGTACACACAGTTTTATTGATCAGTGATACAGACATTTTAAATGTATTTACAAGCATTGCATATACGTGTTGAGCCGATGTAAGTCTTCCACTTCAGGTCACGAGGAGAGTTCTTCCTGGTGCGACCTCTGTCATCTCCACTGTCTTGAGCGTGTTCAGCTCCAAATTGATGTCACTGCATCCAGACTACAAGCTGCTTAGCCTCTACATCATTCTAAAGTGAAACCGTTCTTTGTAAACAGGAAGTTGAATGTAGAAGGAACACAGTGCATATATGACAATTTAGAGGACTTTCATTGGATAGTCAACACCACATTGCCCTGACATTGTGTGAGTGACACCCTGAGGTGGTGTACTATCAATGTGAAGCGAAATTGTTCTTTGGAACAGGGATTTTCCTTTTAATATATCTAAATCTGAATTTAGAAGGAACACAGCATATTTATGACATTTTAGAGGGCTTTAATCTTAAAATTCAACATCAGACAGTCCTGACATTGTGTCAGTGACACTCTGAGGTATATGTACCCATACAACGTGTGGGCTAGCTTGACCGTGTTTTTCCAAGTGGAGTCTGGCCTGTAACTTTGGTGTTGATGTCAAAGTGTAATTAGCTAGCAAAGTGGATTTACAGGTTTCAGAGTTGTCAAAAGCTATCGTGAGTATTTTAAAGTGTTCTGGGGATGTCATAAGAACTAGAAGCAGAGCGGGGAGATTTTAAAACAAGAGTGGTTCATTCATGAACACAGAAGATCCTACCTTCGTGCTGTGGAAGTACTGAAATGCCTCTGTGCTCATGAAACTTCAAGAGACAACACAAATCTCTAAAATTATCTCGTACAACACATTTGACCATCACCACTTATTGTGTTAAAGTTAAGGTAAACAGATTTTTAGTCTATACAGCTACACACACGAGTGTATATTTTATTTTTTATTCTGTTTACAACTATTTTAATCACATTTAAGCCTCTAAAAACATGTAGGGTGACAAATTCATTTAAAAAAGTACAATTGTAATTTTCTTCAATGTAGATTTTGCATGTGTAATAATATGAGCTGTCACTGTTGGAAATGTCATATCAACTACACATTTTAATACAAACTATTAACAATTTGAAACCTAAAAGCTAAGCAGAATTACAGGTATAACAATTAAACGCTTGCATTATGAAAAAGTGCAGTGTGCCATAACTGTTTGAATGTGAACTGCCATGTCCAATTGACCTCAGCAGGTGTTGAAAAAAGAACATTTAGAATCACTAGCATTTTCATGTAGTAAATATGGAAGCCCAGGAGTGCCATTTACAAAAGAATTAAGGAATAAATTATCAATCCATTAATTTGAAAATAAAATGTGAATACATAAACCAATTTATAAATGACATAAATGGACACATACAATTTTTTAATAATTAAACCAATTTAAAAATTGACAAATAAATAGACAAATTAAAATGTGTTTATTTAAATCATGTTTTAAAATGTACTTTTATTTAGCAATAAAATAGCACATTAATAAGTCATTTTTAAATGACATTTTAAAAAGCATTTGGCAATAGCTTTTCTTCATCCATTTTCCAGTTTCTTTACTTCATCCATTTGCCAATTGCTTTCTTTATTGTTTGACTTTTCCTATTCTTTTACCATTTGTCAATACATACAAGCTGATGCCCATGTGTGCCAGTTAAAAATAATAAATTATCAATCAATTAATTTGAAAATAGAAACCTTGAATAAACAAATCAATGTCAAAATGGACAAATAAAAAGTTTATTTAATTAATGTTTCTAAATGTCATTCTATTTAACAATACAATTGTGCATTAATAAATCATATTTATTTTATCTTTAAATTGTCATTAAATGTAGCAATAATTTAGAACATTAATGAGTCTTTTAAATGCACTTTAAAAGCACCTTTTAAATTGCATTTTAAAAGGTATTTGGCAATTGTTTTTCCTCATTCATTTGCCAATTTCTTTTCCCTTTACCTTTTTGCCAAGCGCAAAACCAATGAATTAAGATTCAGTTATAAGACACCCCCCTTCTCCCACGTGCCTTTCCAAGAGGACGTAAGACGGCCTGTCATTGGATGACAGTATGAGCAGTTTGCATGATATTATTGGATCTGCGCATAAGAAATGGATAAAAAAAAACATATCAGAATTGAATGGTTCACTGTTGCTGTGAAGTACTGAACGTGGCTCTGTCATGGCTCCGGCATTTACCGGTTCATTCTGTTGTTTGTTTTTCTCTCTCCCTCGTGTATCACAGGTGGAGTCGGTGAGCTTAATCAGCGTTTCCATGGGAATGCTGATTGCTACCGGGTAGGCGTCGATTACGGTAATGGTTTCTCACACACTCTACCTGTCTTCCTCTGATTGCACGCCCTACTTTATCCCTTGTGTGTTTCCTGTATGTTTGCTGGTTTATTGTTTGCTGTACCTTATCATTGTTCTCCTGTTTAGTGTGAAGTTCTGTTCTGTTAGTTGCTATTTCTCCAGTGTTTGCCCATCAGATCACCATGGCATGTTGATCGCGCTCCAGGGGAATTCCTCGGTTTCTGCCCACTTGTTCTGGGGGGTCTGCTTCGTACCACACCATAATTTAACTGATTGTTCAGGACCTCCACAGCACACACACTGACAAACACACTATCCTCTCCCTAGTGGCTTCTTTTTGAGCTCGACCGAGCTGGCGTTGTAGCGCCTTTGTTTACACTGTTTCACTTTTCAGACTTGTGAGCTTTCCCTCTGTTTTGGGTCCTGTCTGGTTTTGGGTGACCTACCTGAGCGTGCACAGTGATATGTGGGTTATGTCTTCATCTTCTGATTGGCATCACCAGCAGGTGGTGTGTCTTTAAGTCCAAGCCTATACTATCTAGAGGGTGTCCAATAGAATCTAGGTAAAATCTTGTATTGCATAAGGCAAACCCTTGCATCTCTAGATGCAGACTTTAGAATCCTAGCCCACACTTCCTCCTCCAATACCAAATTTAAATAATTCTCCCATAATCTCTTGAGAGAAGTTGAAGCTCTGTCCCCCAGACTCTGAATTACCAGTGAGTAATAAACTGATGCCTCATGACCTTTTACAAAAGCAGTAATCCCCTCTCCCAGAGTATCTGCCGCGTTGGGGGGGTTGTGCTACTCCCAAAAACAATACAGAGCAGGTGGCACAGCTCTAAATACCTATAGAACTGAGATCTGGGAATCCCAAAATAACAAATGTTTCAAATGATCTCAACACTCCACTCACCGAGTGTATTAACCCCCCTCACAATCTACTTTGACCATAAAAAAAAGAGGACTTATTAATACATAATTTGGGGTTCTGCCATATGTTTGAGGCAATATTAAATAAATGTCAGAATTAAACACTCTGGACACTTTTGTCCATACCAAGTGCAAATGCGAGATAACGGGGTGTAACTTAACTTCTCCAATTAGTTTGATAGAAAGGCTTTGCTATGGCAAAATAGGGCTAAGAACTTCTTGTATAATACAAAACCAGGGAGGGGCTCTTTCAGGTGGAAGCGACCAATGAGCCAAATATCTGATTATGCTGATTATGATTCGCCATATCTTCCAACTTTCCCAAACGTGTTCTAAGTCCACCTTGGTCGCTAGCGGAAGAACAGCTAATACTCTCTGAAGACTCCAGATAATCGATCTGCTTCTCAACATCTGACACACTTTTAACCACCTCAGTGAATTTCATCTCCATAGTAGTGATCGAGTGACGTATTACAGCAAGATCCTCCCAAGTCAGCAATGACCTTTGCTAGCATGGCCGACATGCTTGACAGTTGCCGCTGAATTTCTTTCACCGCCCGGTCCAAATTGAGTCCCTGGTCTGCGGCCCTGTCAAGGGTGTCAGCTTGAGCACATAAGTGTCTTTTAATGTCTCCAGAGCCAGAGGACTTCACATTTTTTTACTTATTGTCTTCATATAACAGATATGGAACAGGGTGTATCTAATCTCTAAAAATCTATTAAAAACTAGCAAAGTGCACAGCGCTCGCCATTCACATGTCTGACCTTCGCATGGCGCCACGCAACTCACCTGTATGATCATCTTTAAATATTTTCTTTTATTAAAATAATTGCTTGTATATGATCGAGAAAAGATGGACTGTCGAATAACCGTCAGCTGAGGAAAGTGTCTCTTTCAAATTAAAGTTAATATATATGTAGATTTTTTCCACACCAACCAGCTGTGTATCTGTTTATAATGTCACAAATAAAGTTTGTGCCTAATCTTTTGTTGTGCTCATCTTCATAAATATGTTTATTGACCGACAGGAGCTATACAAACAGGAGCTATACAAACAGTACAGTAAATACACAATGTACTGTGTTGAATTTTGAATGGGAATTTACTTTTTAATTGTACCTGAATCGATTATGTTAATGGATACATTTAATTAACACAGATGATGGCAATTAACATGTCAAAGATGTTTGAGTTAAAATGTCCAAGATTTAGGCCAGACATTTTCCGAGAGTAAAAAGCAATAACCAACAAGTGTTTAACCCCTTCACTGCTAGAATTGTGTGAAATTAAACAGTCATTAAACATACATTTTACTGGAAAAAAGAGCTTCTGGTTGTATAAATGAAAGATAACACTTTATTAAGCTTTAGAAACAGAAACAGATTATCAAAGATTCATCGTTTCCCAGTGCTTATGGTCGATGATCTCACAGAGCACAAAAGGTACAGTAGCCTATATTGGCTTTGTTCCCAAATATGGCAGAGAGGGCGGTCATACAGAAACAGTGAATAGCTGTAAACCCAGGCAATGCAGAGAATAAAATTGCTTTAGTAATCTCCATGAAGTTTGCACCTCTTGTAATTAAATGATTACTAAATCTATACCATTCATTTGTGCTGCAAAAATTAACGTTTGTACTGGTTCAGTATTTGAGATATTAGATGCTATTTTTTGACTGTGTGATGTCACTTTCCACCCCTTGTGGTCCAAATCGCTCCAAACAGTTTTTTTGTGCTCAATTTGTGATGTTACAAGAAACATCATAAAGATTTCCTTTCTTTTTATTTAACAAGATAGCTTTTGGGAGTCGTGAAATTGTGCCGGCTTAAACCAATATCAATCAATCACACCTGTCTCCATCGTTTGTGCTCGTTTATGGTTTGTGCCATGTTTGGTATCATTAAAGCATTCATTTTTTTAAAGCTTAATAAATGGTTATCTTTCGATCACCAGGCAATGGCAATCTGATGGGCAAACACCACTGGAGCCAAAGCAACCAATAGAATGGAACTTCACACTAAACAGGAGAACAAAGTTAAGGGACAGCGAACAATAAACCAGCAAACATACAGGAAACACACAAGGGATAAAGTAGGGCATGAAATCAGAGGAAGACAGGTAGAGTGTGTGAAAAACCCATTACCGTAATTGACGCCTCCCCGGGAGCGATCAGCATTCCCATGGAAACGCTGATTAAGCTCACTGACTCCACCTGTGTAACACAAGGGAGAGAGAAAAACAAACAACAGAATGAACCGGCAAACGCCGGAGCCATGACAGAGCCACGTTCAGTACTTCACAGCAACAGTGAACTAGCCACCAATAATTTCTGATATGTTTTGTAACCATTTCTTATGCACAGATTCAATAATATCATGTACACTTATCCGTCATCCAATGACAGGCCATCTTACATCCTCTTGGGAGTGGCACGTGGGAGAGGGTGTGTGTCTTATTACTGAATTGAAAGTTCATTGGCTGCTTTCACGAGTCAACAGTCCAATGGCATTTTTTTTTTTTAACTCTATTCTCAATTGGTTAAAGAAAATGAAAAGTAAAGGAAAAATTGAAAACGAAAAAGAAAAACCATTGGCAAATTTTCTGACTTCAGAAAAGCAATTGCCAAAAAGGTGCTTTTAAAGTGCATTTAAAAGACTCATTAATGTACTAATTTATTTATTTATTTTAATTACATTTTAAAGATTAAATAAATAAGATTTATTAACACAATTTTATTGTTAAATATAGTGACATTTTTAAACATGAATTAAATAAACACATTTAAATGTTTCTTTTTATTTGTCCAGTTATACATTGATTTATTTACTCAAGTTTTTATTTTAAAATTAATCGATTGATAATGTATTCCTTCATTCTTTTTTAATTGGCACTCATGGGCTTCAGATGGTATGGATTGACAAATGATAAAATAAAAGGAAAAGTCAAAAAATAAAGAAAAGCCAACTGGCAAATGGCTTAAGAAAAGAAATTGCCAAATGCTTTTTAAAATAGACTGATAATTTATTCCATAATTATTTTGTAAATGGCACTCCTGGGCTTCCATAAGTAAAGGGGTGATCACACCATCAACTCTTAGGGGAAAATACTTTCTGTGCACCCACACGTACAGTAATACATTTTGATCGACTCTTCTCAGTAGCTACAATACAAACAGGAAGTTAGATGACAAAATTCGGAAGAGCGGAGCACGGAAAAGGGCCGGGGGCTGAATAAGGTGAATATATAGGTGGCTTTATCACTGATATATATACAGATAGAACTGGATCACTGATGCAATGTTAAACTGTTAATTATTCGAGTGGCCATCATGGTATGCCCAGAATGCCAAAGAGCATCAATGACTGACAGACAAAATCACCCCTGTTTCATACACAGTAAGGATTATTAACCCTCTCACAACATTGTTGGAAAAGTAGGTTTTATTTCTTATTGGAATTTATTGGAATTTTATTGAAAGAGCATGACACTGCAATCCTGCGGTATGGCGATTTACATGAGTATACCTCTAGTGAATAATCCTCATGGTGAGCCAGGAGGAGAGCACTTAGAATGTATATATGACTATATAGTCATATAGTATGAATTAACCCTTTCACAAGCCCAGTCGGGAAGCAAGTTTTATTACAATAAAAGTACTTGTGACTTTATGGGAAATTTGGGGGAAGTTTTATGGGAACTGTCTGTATGCAGGCGGTTGTGTAAAATGACGGGGAAGCCTATACTTAAAAAAGGCACAAGTTTGTTTGGGCAAAAGGCAGTTCAACAGCATGTAATCGGGCGGCTGTATTGATCATAGTCAGTAGCTCACTCATAATAAGGGCTTGGGCTCACCCGTTTGAATGTAAGAAGTGCACTATACATAAAGGACTTGTAAGGTGATGAACGCCACATCCAGGTTATAAAATCTTGTGAATGTGTTTTAGGACACATCGTTTGTGCATGCCCATGAAGAGCCCATGCTTCTGGTTGAATGAGTTTTGAAGCCAATAGTGCAATTTGCGCCTTGTGATTCCTAAGCGGGGGCGATCACATCAACGATCCAGTGAGAGAGCCTTCGTTTGGAGACGGACATTTATTTTGTGCTGCCTCCTTAACAAGTAAAGAGCTGATCTAACAGCCTAAGCTGACAGGTGTGCTCAACACATGTATGCAATGCCCTCACAGGGCATAAAATATGCATAGATTGCTCTTCATCCCTATTAAATGGTGGAAAAAAGAAGGCTTGCAAACGAACCACCTGAGCCCTGAAGGGCATTGATAAAACCTTAGGTACGTAGCCTTTTATAGGTTTAATGCCATTTAAATGACAAGCCAGCCTCCAGTGTTCATCACAGACTGAGCCAATTCTGGCTCGTCCAACGTGTTCCATTCAGAGGCCAAACATATAGGTTCCGCAGTTCTGGCTGGGGATGCCAAATCATGCCTTATGCTTGAGAGAGAAGGTCTCACCTGAGCGGTATTTCTCATGGAGGGCCATCTAGTATTTCTGTCATCTCCGGAAACTAGGACTGATTGGGCCATTTCGGCGCAATTAACAACTGATTCCATGTCCTCTCTGACTTTGCTGATGACAGAATGGAGGCAAACCAGGGGAAACACATACTTGCATTTTGCCGTCCATTTGTGAGCCAGCATATCAATGCCCAGCGGGGGTTGGGACATGGAGTACCAAAGGCAACAGTGGGCGTTCTCAATGGAGGCGAATTGGTCGACTTCCGCTTTGCCGAAAATTTCACAAATCCTCATCACTGTCTGAGGATGAAGTCTCCATTCCCCTCCCTGCTCCCTGGCATGACAACAGATCCGCTCCGAAATTCAGGCAGTGTCTCACGCAATAAGAGAAGATGACACCTCCATTGGAGGAGGCATTGTGTCATGTTCATTAATTGAGGTTTATGTATGCCACGTCTGTTGTGTTATCTGAACGAATCAGCATGTGGTGATTCACAATGTCGGAATGAAAAGTTCTCGAATATAAAAAGACTGATTGATGTGCCACACCCATTTCGCACCTGTCCAGGTTCCAAAAATCGGCCGTCCATCGCACACCACACCCCAACCTGTGACTAACCCCTAAAAAGTGTCCTTTTCGCCCAGTTGACATTCAGACCCAGATTCAGATGGCAAAGCAGCAAGTTTCTGTGTTCGCTCAGTAGTGCCTCTGATTGGGCTAGTAATAGCCGATCGCCAAGGTAATTCAAAATACGCACAATGCTCATTTACTATGGGGCAAACGCCACATCGATATATTTCGTGAACGTGTGGGGAGCCAGAGACAGACCGAAAAGAAGGACTTTGAATTGATACGCAGTTCCCTCGAACGCAAATCTCAAAAAATCTTTGTGACATGGTGCAATTGGTACATGAAAAATCATTTCAGAGGACGGTTGTGCGATAAAGGTCTGTGTCTGAATGAACATTTGAATGGGAGCTGCATGAGCACACTATTTAAGTCCACCGTCTTTTTCTGGAATGAGAAAATAACCGCTGTATAACCCGCTGTGTGGGTCGCCATCTGGGACAGTCTCTATCATGTTTTTTGTGAGGAGACTATGAATCTCAATTGCAACACTTGTGGGGTGGCTGGCTGGCTTCCAAACTGAATCGTATAACCGTGCAAAAAATTGTTTCTAACACGCACGTGAGGGCTTGCCATGCATCCGTACAGCGGGACAGCGGGACTCACTTGCTATAAGCGATAACGCGCTGCTCGCTACAGAGAAGTGGTTGAGTATAACATGCGGGGTGCATGATATGTGAAGAGAAAATTGCCCTTTTTCTGTGAATGTGTGAACATCCGTGTTTATAAATCAGCACTTTTTTCTCTTTTGCAAGAGCATCTCTGTTTGAGTAATAAACACAGAAATAACATTTTAAACAAGACCCGTTCATGATGAACAGTAATGGTGAAGAGGGGAGAAACACTGTGTGGCTCTAGTGGAGCTTTCTTCAGTCATGAATAACAGCAAGCTCTGGGCTCCTCTTCACAGATCTGGGCATGTCATTAATATTTCTGTTACCTGTATGGAGTATTTTTCGTCCATGCGTTTTCATGCTGAAACTAAAAAAAATAAAATAAAATACCATCCCCCAAAATTGAACACTGATGCTTCTCACGCAGACGAGCTGAACACTATTTACACTCGCTCCGAGGCTTCAGTTTACTATGCTAACAGTGCTGACAGCAGCAATAGTGATAACGGCTGCTTGTATCTGGAGAGCATTAATGCTAGAAACGAGTTCACATCACAGAGTGAGCTTTCCAGAGAGAGTACGTCAGGAAGGCAGCAGGATCAGATGGAACCTCAGGTCGGTTCCTCAGAGCATGCGCTGACGAGCTAGCACCGGTGTTCACAGAGATATTCAAGCTCTCCCTGGAAGAGTCAGTAATTCCAACCTGTTTTAAACAGTCCATTATTGTTCTTGTCCCGAAGGAATCCCAACCTTTCTGCCTTAATGACTATCATCCTGTAGCACTGACCTCAATTGTGATGAAGTGCATTGAAAGACTGGTCAGAGACTTCATCACCTCCTCACTACCTGACACCCTGGATCCCCTACAGTTCACTTACCGTCCAAATCCATCAACGGATGATGTCATCACACATCTTCTTCACACAGTCCCAGATCATCTGGACAAGAGGAAGGGAAATTGTTAAAATGCTGTTTGTTTATTACAGTTCAGCTTTTAATACTTTAATAACTTGGTGGATGTAAACTCACCACCAAGTTGGAGGACCTAGAATTTAGCTCATCTCTGCCTCAGTGGATCTCCAACTTCCTGACTGACAGGCCAAAAGCAGTAAGGGTGGGCAGACATGTCTCACCCACCTTCACCCTCAGCACTGGAGCCCCCAGGGTTGTGTTCTAAGCCCCCTGCTGTATGCATTGTACACTTATGACTGTGTGGCCACTTCCAACTCCACCACCATTGTCAAGTTTGCTGACAACACTGTCTCTGATAATGACGAGAGGACCATCTCTGCAGGAGATCAAAGGCCAACCTACTTTTGAATGTCAGCAAGACAAAAAAGCTGATAGTGGACTTCAGCATAAAGCAGGCGAGGAACTACCACCCCATTATGATCAACGGTGCCACAGTGGAGAGAGTGGACAGTTTCCGATATTTTGCATACACATCTCACAAGATCTGTCATGGACCTGCCACATTAACACCCTGGTGAAGAATGCCCATCAGTGCCTTTACCACCTCAGGTGCTTAAAGGACTTTAAATTATATGGTGCTAAAAAACTTTTACACCTGCACATCACAGCCTGGTTTGGAAACTGCACAAAACAAGATAGACTGGCTCTACCAAGAGTGTTGCGATCAGCTGAGCGCATCACCTACATCAAACTCTCTGACCTGCAGTCCATCTACAACAAACAATGCTAGACCAAAGCCAGGAAGATCATGAAAGACCTCAGCCATCCTAATAATGAGACTCTTCTCTTTGTTGCGGTCAGGGAAACGCTCCTTGATGGCCAAAACAAAGAGAATGAGTTGGAGTTTCTTTCCCGAGGCCATCTGTGTCCTGAGCACCGACATGTTTTGTAGTGCTGAACTAGCTTGGCCCACTCCTGTATAAGCTCTTCCAGCCAGTTCAGACATCAATCGACACATCTTGGAAGGGTGGGTGGGTGGGATTTCAATCCCATAGCAGTATTATGGCAGAGGTGAATTGCAACCGCCTGTTCTACAGGAGGAAGTTTTGAATAGACTTTTTTATTAGCATGGTCCACTTTAATGAGGATGGCAGCACTTCTGACCTGAATGTGTGAAGAGTTAAGTGCACACCAAGTCTTTGTGAGCTCCACATGGACCTTGGAAGAATGGTGTGCTCCTGGTCGCATTCTGTCTGGGTTGCAAAAACCATTCATCCAGGTGAGACTTTTCTGGCCACTCTGGAGTGGACCACTCAACACCGAACTCTTCAAATGCCCTCGAAAGGACGCAAAGAAGCTCCTTGTCCATGGCGTGTGCACACACTTCAACCTCACTGGGGAAAGAGGCGTCAACATCCTCCGTGAACTACTCGCCCGAAGCTGAGAGTGACCTAGCATCATTCTCATCGTTAGAGCCACCAAACATAATTAGGTAGTGCGCTCCAATAGAGGGCCGAAGCTCATCACGCGCACATTGCCTACGAGGACGTTAGATCTCGAGGACGTTAGATCAGAAGTACTGGAGGCTCGCAGGGCTTGCGCCAACACAAGATCCTCCTCTAAGACTTCCAGCTCAACCTCACTTCCCCGCCGTGCACCCACATGTATTCCCTTGGGACTTAACACAGCAGAGGTGGGTGGGAGGACACGAGAGGCTGGACCTTCTCTCAGAAAGATGTCGATCCCAGAGCGCAACATCTGGAGATTCTTGCCCTCGAAGTGAGGGCAGTCTGACTCTATGAAAGCTGCTTGTGCATGGGCGCAGCCCAGACAGCAAACATAGCTCTCGTGCTCATCAGGCAACGGGATGTGCCGTCCACATAGAAAACACTTGCGGAACGACGTCTGTGTGAACTGAATTGATAAGGAACTGTGGATATCAGTGGATTTTATCCATTATTGGTTCTTGTGAGTTTGGTGGAGGGGCAAGGTGAGAGAGCACATGTGTGAGATATGAATCCGATAGAGATGGAGTGTACACACTCACGAACGGATGAGTGTGTGTGTAAATCACGATAATCCGAACAGGATTAATTTATTTACTCTCATTTAATTCCTGTCAGAGTGTTATTAAGAGTTTCATCCAGCATCTCGCTGAGTATTTTTTAGTTTTTTGATAGTGTTTTATTTGCATCTGTTCTAAGAGGAAAGACATAAAAACTAATCTCATTATTTTCACTAACTTATGCATGAGCACCAGACGAGTTATTTCTGAACAGCCAAGTATTGTTTATACACCACTGCAGTATGGACTATAGACTATTGCTGAAGTAATCATCATTGTTAACCATGGTGAGACAGTTAAATCATCAGAAACACTGTCTGGAGGGAGATCCAGATAGTGCCCTGAATCACTGTTAGGTTCAGGGCACCTCTGGCTACAAGTGACCGGTGAGGCAGCTGCACGTCTGATTGGGCTCAGACACAAAGTTAGTTTAGTGACACAGTTTCACAAATTCTGAGGACATGAGTGCTAAAAGGGAATTAAGGTACTCAATCTATATTTTGTTTGGCTCTTCAGAGTGAAGGGGCCAATTCTCTGTTTGTTTTGTTGCTTCAGCGCACACTAGCAATGGTACAGGCCTGCAATGAGGTGTAGGTGTGTGTGTGTGTGTGTGTGTGTGTGTGTGTGTGTGTGTGTGTGTGTGTGTGTGAGCGTGTATTTATCACTTTGTGGGGACCAAATGTCCCCATAAGGATAGTAAAACCCGAAATTTTTGACCTTGTGGGGACATTTTGTCGGTCCCCATGAGGAAAACAGCTTATAAATCATACTAAATTATGTTTTTGAAAAGGTAAAAATGCAGAAAGTTTTCTGTGAGGGTTAGGTTTAGGGGTAGGGTTAGGTTTAGGGGATAGAATATAAAGTTTGTACAGTATAAAAACCATTATGTCTATGGAAAGTCCACATAAAACATGGAAACACAACGTATGTGTGTGTGTGTGTGTGTGTGTGTGTGTGTGTGTGTGTGTGTGTGTGTGTGTGTGTGTGTGTGTGTGTGTGTGTGTGTGTGTGTGTGTGTCAAATCAAATCAAATCACTTTATTGTCACACGACCATATGCACAAGTGCAACAGTGGGTTAAAGTCTTGTGTGCAGTTCTGAGCAACATAGCAGTCATGACAGTGACGAGACATATACCAATTTACAGTAAACAACATATTTACACAACACAATTTACATATCTAATTTACACATAATTACACAACACAATAATAATATACAATTTACAGTAAACAATTACACACAATGTAGAATACACATACACATAATATAGAATACACATACAAAAAAAAGTATATAAAGTGTATAAAAAATTTACAGTAGGTTTTATTATAAAGAGAATATAATTTATGATAGTCCAGTGTAAGATTAATAAAGTGCAGTGCTGATGTATCTTGATCGTGAGAGATCAAGTGTTCAAAAGTCTGATTGCTTGGGGGAAGAAACTGTCATGTAGTCGGCTGGTGCGGGTCCTGATGCTGCAAAACCGCCTGCCTGATGGTAGCAGTGAGAGCAGCCCATGACTTTTTTCACACACCGTGTGGCCCACATGAGTTATTTGCGTGTTTATTGGATATTGCATTCACTTGAAATTTTCTTCAAGTGAATAATTTGCAAGTTAAAGTATAATGCAGTCAGAACAGTAGATTGTTTTTTTTCCGAGCGCAGATGTTCTGTCTGCTTGGAGAATTGAGGGGCAAAAAATAAGTAAAAACGTACCTTGTTTTGTTTGTATTGTTAATTAATTAAAGCTTCCTTGTTTCCTCCGGCTTCTTCTGTGGGTTTAAGCTGAAATAAACTGACAGGCCAAGTTCTGACTCTCTCTGGAGTCCACCATCCGGGCATGTTTTTCTTACCAAAAATGTCTTGCATTTCTTTAAACCCTCTTTACATGCTGTTCTAGAGGAAATGTAAACAATACCTGATTGTTTATTAAGCTGTTTATTCTTTCTTTTTCTAGTATGTATCCAAAAATTTGTCAAAGTGGACTATTTGTCATTTGCGTTCACATTTTAACACTGTAACACTGTGCTGTCATTTAATGAGCACCTTTTTTAAGTTTGGTTTTCCATGCAACTTGTTGGTTGTTCTCTCAGTGCACACCAAGGAAAGCCTGTAGTTATCATATTGATCAAAAGGGGGCGTCCGTAGTCTGATTTACCTGATTTACAGCTGACTTGTTCTTCAAGAGCTTGTTTTGAATCCACCCACTAAAGCCTTAAAACGTGTGCATTTTTAACCAGTTTTATATATTTTTATATTTTAAAAAATCCTTAGGGAACGCTACATAAAAAAATAAAAAAAGACTAAGGGAGAAGTTCAAGATTGGTTAAGTTTAACCACAAATTGATTAATGAGCAGATAGCACAGGCAGACAGAATCAATTGATGTTCAGAAATTCAGAGAAGGTGAAAAAGGAGGATCAGGCCTGGAGACAGACTCAGATAATGGCAAACACACTGCAATGCCAAACAGCCTGCTTGAACATGACAGCACATAGTATCCACCAATTACTTCTCTCTTGCTCTAATCCATATCGCACTCTCAAAGATTGCCATCTTAGAACACACACCAGAAAACACATACATACACACACAATCCGACATTTCAATATTTCTGCATGAAATGCTAGTTTGCAATATCTTAGATGTTGTGATAGGTAATCATATATGCTGTACATATGCTTATCATTGTAAAACTGTCAGAGGCCTCACGCATCAGATCTAGTGCATTCTCCCCCGACACACACATACTGCCAACACGCTGACAGCAAAACGTACATCTCCTTCTCTCTCCCATATGCAAAGACCGATGCATGCGCGCACTCTCAGTAATGATGACTAATGTGTAACTGGTCATGGCTGCTTGCTTTATGTGGAGGATGGGGCTTATTGGTGTAACTGGATATGTCTTAACCATCTCTCTGGGAGCTTCTGCCTGAAGGACTCTAACAGAAAATCACATTCACTGGAGCCTATAATTAGTTGCCCTTTCATACTGGTCTAGAATCACCCCCTCCCACTTCTCAAATCAAAACCATTATAAGAAGAACTGCTAAACTGCTCTCAGATCAGACCATCACAGTCAGCCGAGCCTATAACGAGTGACCTCACCGTCATGCAACCCCAGGTGATCCATCTGCCCGTGGCTGCTTCACACTTAAACGAGTCCCCCAGGAAAACTGCAGAGAGATTCCTGGACACCATGAGGGTGATTTGCATCTTCCAGGGGTCTCTCCTTTACCGGTTCAACACCTTTTCCCTTTGCTCCTTTTATATTCAGGCTTTGACCTCACAGATGCATCTTTACACCCTCTGATGACCTAAATGTTCATTCTACCCCATAGATGTGGCTATGGATGGCCCTCCATTTATGTTCCTTATGTTATACCAAATGTCATTCCAGGATCTCGTTTCCTTAGTTCCACTTATCAGGTCATCAACATATCACCCCCCACCCATTAACTGCGTTTCCAGTATCTGGACAAATAAGGGTGCGCTAGAGCGTGCCAGGGCTAGTTGCATTCACTTCCAGGGCTTCATCTTGCCTCCACGGGGCCAAAAGCTGAGCAAAGTGAATTTGGCCATCTATTACCCTTGGGCCGAAGAATGCCAACCGGGGATTGTGTCAAAGGCAGAGAGTACCTGAGTCATATCATGTCACCAAGAAATAGTGGAAAAGCGGCTATCACAGCCATATTAAAGTACTGGCAGCCAGTAGCAACAAAACCTTTAGTAAAAAAGAAATAAATGATAATACCCTTAAAATTAAAACAAGGGCTTTTTCTTAACTTAAGGAGTTTGTTACAACTGGCTACAGAATATCATAGAGACTTCAGGGTGGGCTATTTTGACTTGGGCCAGTAAGCAATCACACAGAACACCCTAAAAACTGCATAGCAACATGCTAAAAACCACTATGAACACCTTAGCAACCTTATAGCAACACCCTGGCATTGTGATGGTGAGTTTTGCATAGACAAGCATCACTCGTATTTTCTTTTCAATCAAGACCTAAATCTACATTTAGTTTACTAGACTCCTATCCAACTCATTGATCTGCTCCAATAAGGCAAAACTTTCCTTGAAATTCTCTGGATAGGTTGGATGTTTCTATAGTGCCAGAGACAATATAAAGGTAGAACTGACATTTACCATTGAGCTTGATTGCCTTTCCTTATGGATGCTGTCTTGTAAAACACACCCAGACCAAACTTCACAGTTAATTTTGCACACAAGTCCCTTCCAGAATCTTACAGACACCTATAAGGCAAGAGTTTTGGTGTCTGTCCAGTCTCATAACCTACAATCCACTCTGCCAGCAACATGAGATGAGAGGCAGGGCGAGTGACATTTACGGTACAAAAGGCCCCTGATTTACTTTCCGTATGAGCATGTAGACAGTAAAGCTCACCCCCATGCACACACATTTACTGCAGCCTCTTTTATATATTGGAGCCATTTCAGGTCAAACAGTGAGGTGCTGCTCTTCCATGAGCTCTGTCAGTTGATCATCAGCCATGCATCGTGAACACTAGCAGTTCTGTTTCATGCTCAGTCTCCTGTTTATGCTGGTTTCAGACCAGCCTCTCTCATCTACATACAAATTCCCATCATAATTAGAGAAGCGCGAAACTGTCCTGAGATCAGCATTAAAAGAGAAGATCTGTCAACACCCTCGCCTGGATCAGAGTGTGTTTAGTGATGGACATGTGCCATGTTTCCTAGTGCTTTTAATCCAAGATGACTCCGTGGGTCTGACCCACAGCAGCAAGTAGGCCTGAAAAGAACATAAACACACACATTTTCACCGTCTCCCCTGCTTTCTCTCTCGCACGCTCATTCATACAAATACACACCCAAGGGTGTATAGTCTACAGGAGCTGAGGTCTAGATATAACTTAAGAAGAACAAGCACACACAACTAGTGTAGGGTTAGGTGGGAAGCATGTTCACAATTGTCACAGCACCATCTGTTCTATGTCTCAGATTTTTCCAGGCAAAGGCTAGACGAGTTTCCTGTGAGATGAGGCAAACCGGGCTGACGACCCCCAGTGCAAGAAAGGGTGATCCCAAGTCAAGAAAAAGGGTGTCGGGTGAAGGGAGCAGATGACAGAGGAACCATTCCTGGAGGTTTTTTTTTTTTTTAATTTATGTTGTTTGGTCTAAAGTTCAACCAACAGCATTTGTGGCATAATAATGGCCAAATTTTTATTTGTTAAGCACTTTTCACAACACACATCGTTTCAGAGCAGCTTTACAGAAAATTAACCTGTAATAGTGGTAGAGACATCATTGTTTAGTTTGATTTAAATATGATTGTAAATTTTGTATAAAAATAAATAATTAAATAATTTTATTTAGAACCCCAGTGAGTCGAAGACTGTGGCAAGGTACACAAAACTCCATAAGATGTTGGGTAATGGAGAAAAATAGACTTGGGAGTTCCCTTCTAGCTAACAGAATTAATATAATCCCAATATTACTTATTTATGTGCAGTGCATGTAAGGGTTTAAAATGAGTAAACTAAGTAAGTGTCAAGGGCCAGTGTTTAAACAAATATTTTGTATTAACTGTAAGATAAATGACTAATGTCTTTGAAGTCCATCCTAGATTTAACTGCAGAAGTTTACATAGAGCAGTGTGGTATAAAGTATCAATTTGTCATACTTGAGTAAAAGTAAAGATACCTTTATGGAAATTGACTCAATTAAAAGTTAAAGTAGCTAATGAGAAAATGACTTTAGTAAAAATATTAAAGTAACGGATATTAAATTTACTTAAGTGTCAAAGTACAGTTAAATTGCATAAATTATGGAACAGATCATTAAACCCATTGCAACTTATTTGATTGGTGGTGCAACTCATTTACTCGCCCTCATGCCATCATCATTTACTCGCCCTCATGCCATCCAAGATGTGTATGACTTTCTTTCAACTGCAGAATGCAAACAAAGACTTAAGAAGAATATTTCAGCTCTAATAGTTAATTCAATGCAAGTGAATGGTGATCAGACATTTCAAGCTACAAAAAGCACATTAAGGGAGCATAAAGTTATCCATACTACTACAGTGGTTAAATCCATGTCCTCTGAAGCAATTCAGTTGATTTTGAGTGAAAATAAAACAAACTGTGACTAATTGTCACTGTATATCTTGCAATTGCAATCTCTAGGCACGATCATGATTTCAAGCTTGATTTCACTTTCTAGTGCTTGAGGCATGTACAGAGCCCCAGGTGGCGCTATAGGAATTGTAATCGAACTTGAAATTGAACTTGGTGTTAAAACAATTCTAATTAAATTATTAAATGAAATCATACTCTACCTCAACCACAATGTATTTAAAAATGCATTTGTTTGCATTTGCAATTGAAGTATAACTTCTAACTTTTTTAATGTATATAACAAAGTGTATATAAATCTAACCATTCAAAACAAATAAAATCTGAACATCATAATATAGTATTGCACCATATCAAAGAAAAATGTATAACAATTTGCAAAACTGCAGCATTTAAATAAATTTAAAAAAGAAGGATGCTATTACACATGTGCATTTAAAGTATAACTTTTTAATGCATATAAACAAAGTACATAAATGTAACAATTCAAAACAAATCTGAACAACATAATAAGTTGGCTCCGCCCTCCCTCATGCACCTTTGGTTCATTGGTTGGCACTGTGTGTCTGATTGACAGGAACAACAAGTGAGGCTGTTAGTCAGAGCAGACAGTCAGAATGAATGTGTGTGCGCTTGAGCATTTAGGCCTATATTATTTTATTTATTTTTTCGTTCTTTGAATTCGTAAATTCTATTTATTGAAATCCTTTGATTATTCATATCTTAATTTTATTTAAATATTTTTATAAATAGAGCCGACTCGTTTGCAAATGACCAATCACTAAAATCAGTGTGCAAAAAACACAGAAAACAACTTTGCAACAGCATAGTAACAACCTGGCAACCACATACTGTTGCAATGCGCCAAAACACACAGCAGAGATCACATTGATAACTGCATAGCATGCTCTAGCAACCATCCAGAAAATCCTAGTTACCACATACTGTAGTATATATGTGCTACAAATCAAATATAACACTTTAGCAACCACCAGAAAACTAGTTTTGCTTTGGCAAAGACCATTCACATCCTCATAAAAAATTTAAATAAATACTGTGACATTGACATTTTTGCGAGCGCTGGTAATTATTCATACACATTATATCTTGTTTAAATGTAAATACATGTGATTGACTTTTATATGAACAGGTCTAATGGAAAGGTAGGAGACTGATCGCACATAACTTAATTATTTCACAGCTTTCATAATGTTCAAACCTAAACTTATAAATGTAATCAGTCGGAAAAAAATTAACTCACATTAGCAGTTTCTTGTCTTCCCCAGAGGAAGAACACAGAACACATAATCTGGCACATGCTTCACTTGTGATTTTGATTAAGATTCATGATTCATGAAACGAATCATTCAGACCGCTTTTTGAATCCTTTTGTTCAGTTAAAAGGAATCAAATTTAGACACAAATGATTCTTTCAATGAATCACACATCATATCTCTGATCTGCATGCATTTTTGCATGTACTGCTTTTCTTTTTTGCAGTGTTCTGTTGCAACAGTAATAAAAGAGTCTGGGGAAATGTATTACAGTAAAAGTATCAATTTCCTCTTCAAAATGTAGTAAAGAGAAAGTAAATGTCCAAAAAAATATTTATACTCAAGTACAAATATTACAAAACTGTACTTAAGTACAGTAACAAAGTATTTGTATTTTATTACTATACCTCTGACATAGATGCATTTCCCCTTGTTAGTTGGCTGATGAAGGCATTTGTTGGCAATGAATTGATAGTCTCTGTATTCCTTTTCAGGTGTGTAGTACATCATTAGACCAAGGGGATCTCTGTTTTGTTGGAATTGAGTAGAAGGACATTTCTATCAGGAAGACTCGCAGACTTGAGTGAATTGAAGATGACATTTTTTTGATGAATATAAAACAGAAAAGTAATGTCTCTTTTTGGCGGTCCGAAGTTGTAGTACTCGGAACCGTCATATCCTGCAGGAGATAGGAGGCAGGGGCGAGGAGCCTACCCCCGTGCAGGACGGGACTCAACTGGGTGGTGGGGTGGTGGAGGTTGCCGCGTTAGCACACTGAAACAGCAATGTGATAGATTGTGAGCAGACTTATAAAGCAATGGCTTACATGCGATTGGCTGAGAATTACCCAGCTAATGGTGCGATGATGTACAGCTGCTAGTCTTCCCGCTAGAACTACACTGCACTTACATTTCTGGCCATCAAATCTTTGATGATTCCTGATAATATCTCCCAGGGGAAGCATATATAAAGAGAAAAGCAGAGGCCCTAAAACTGTTACCTGTGGCATTCCATACTTAATTTTTGTTTGACTAAGTGGTAGCAGTCTGCTAAATAGGACCTAAACCATTCTAATGCAAGTATAC
Source organism: Xyrauchen texanus (assembly GCF_025860055.1). Taxonomy (NCBI): domain Eukaryota; kingdom Metazoa; phylum Chordata; class Actinopteri; order Cypriniformes; family Catostomidae; genus Xyrauchen; species Xyrauchen texanus. The sequence goes on along the minus strand of NC_068277.1, from coordinate 20,029,144 downwards.
AAATGCCAACATAATTCTCAAGCATATTCAAGAGAATGTCGTGATCTATGGTGTCAAAGGCAGCAAGAAGATCTAAAAGATCTAGAAGAGAAATGTAGCCACGATCACATGATATGAGCAAGTAATTTGTAATTCTTATAAATGCAGTCTCTGTACTGTGGTGTTGCCTCAGTCCTGACTAAAATTGTCCATATATACTATTTCTCTGTAGATTAACATAGTTGGGAGGACACTACACTTTCTAGTATTTTTTACATAAATGAGAGATTTGAAATCGGTCTATAATTAGCCAATTCTCCAGGATCAAGCTGTGGCTTCTTAATAAGCGGTTTGATAACTGCCATTTTAAAGTTTGCTGGGACATGGTCTAAGTATAGTGAGGAGTTAATAATATTAAGAATAGGTTCTGAGATTTCAGTGAATACTTCTTTTAAGAGCATAGTTGGTATTGGATCTAACATTCATGAAGTTTACTATTGTGCTGTGACGGAATATCTGGTTCAGTTGAGGCTTTATTCCAAACCAATTTAGCCACAATACTGAATAAACACCAAGGATTGTTATTTTCTATGAGTTTACTAAAATATGCTGACCTGGCAGCTTTTAGAGCCTGTCTGTATCTACAGACACTATCCATCCATTCACTGCGAAATACCTCTAATTTTGTATTCCACTTTGTGTTACATCTTGCAGCTAAACTTTTGAAACAGTGTGTATTTAAAGTTTTTTGCACTGGCCCTATTCACTTACATTATAAATGCCTTACTGCAACTGCAACGTTTAGTTTCATTAACCCTCCTACAGCATTGCATTCAGAATCTGCCTACAAATTTTTCCTTCGTGGGTCAATTTTGACCAGGTGAAATTCAAGCTTATAAATCATTCATAAGCTGATGGTTTTCATCTATAACTATATTGTAAGTCATTAATAAGTTCTTAACTGTTCATACATGTAAAAGATTTATATTTTTGGCATGTTAACTGACAAATATAAAAGTTAATTAATTAACAAATTAATAAATATGCCATTAAAAAAAATATATATAAAATGTGGAAATTCTTTGTCATGCCAAAATATACATTAACTACAGCAAAACCAGTGTGATACATGTGAATACATATTTTTTATCAACCTTTATGTAAAATTGTATTTAAATGTAACATAATATAGAACTTATATTAACATCTAATTTGAATTCAAAGATGTACAAAAATGAATCTACATAATATCATGTGTAAAGCCACAATTAATGTCCTGGTCAAAAGTGACCCATGAATGCAAAAGATGTAACATTTAAACAAAAAATTGTTATATCACTATATCACAGTTTTATTTAAAAATCTGAAAGAAAAAAAACATATTATGTGTATTTTGATACTCATACATAGTCAAAAAGTTTGACAAAGTCACATAGTTTGGCTCCCTTTCTAAAAACTGTGGTATTTAAAATTATTATTTACCTGCCCTGGGTCTAAAATTACATTAATGCAATAGGAGGGTTAAATAAATAAGGGACGAGACAAAATTATATTTTGTGGTAATCAATATTATGCCACTAATGCTGTCGATTGAGTGTGACTTGTGAACCTGGAACGTTCCTTTAAAAGCATACCGAGACTCAGGCATACACATGCCAACAGAAATAATCTGGGACGTCTCTCAACAGTCTGAGCTAACTCAAAAATGATCACATACACATGCTGGTTTAAAGCTCACATGCTGCTTTAAACAGGCACACCTTCCCAGACAGATGGACAGGATGCACAGACTTTCTTTAGTTCACACACTTTCTTGAACACACCCGGTGATTTGCTTGAACAGATACACTCAGATACTAAGTTTGCATCTCTCTCTCTCTCTCTCTCTCTCTCTCTCTCTCTCTCTCTCTCTCTCTCTCTCCACTCTATCAACAGAACGGAGGTTAACTGGAGCAGTTAATTGCTCAGAGTGAGTCAGCGATGAGTGGAATATTTGGAAGTGGCACACACTCCTGTGCTGACAGCTGTCTTTATATAAACTGAACACTGCTCTACCCAGAGCGGCTTTCCGTCCAAAAAATCCCGACCAGCGCTGTTCTGCAACACGCCTTCGATCAGCGGGGAATGAAACAGACGCTGTAGCGATGCAAACTGTGCCTCCCATTGCCTCCCTCTCTCTTTCTCTCCTTCCCCCCTCATCCTTTCTTCACATTGTCCTGCTGTGTCTCCATCTCTCTTTCTCTCTTGGATTCTCTTTCTTTTCTCCTCCTCCCTGCTTGGCTGCTGCCAGGAGCCCAGCTGGCACTGTCATGTCTGATAGCCTGGAACAGGTGGGGGTGGGGGGATTCTGAAAATGGCTACAGCACAATGCATTATGCATTACAGGGACACAGTAGTGTGTGTGTTCCATGATAGGAGTATGTTTCCTTTGGCTCATGAGGTGAATAAGTACAACATCATCATTCTCAAATGCAAGAGAGATAAAAGGAGAAAGACACACATAATATGCCATTTAGCTGTGCTGTATTTTGTGGCCAGCACAAAGGAAGTGCTCTTAATTTTTCGGTCAAGCAGCATAATGTAAACCCATCACAAACATGGATATACACACCATATTCATATCTGGGGCTGTGTGTGTGTGTGTGCTCTGTAGGCAGGTTGGAGAAGAATGGGCTGTTTTAGTCTGTGGCGAGGTGATTGATGGCCCACAGGTGAGAAGAGACAGTCATTTCTGGGCCTTGCACATTTCAGCCATCACTCAGGGAATAAAATGGAGAGATGAGAGAAAATGTGCTTGATGCTTTCACCCCTTCACACAGCCCTAAAAATACTGGCTGGGAAAGGAGAAGAGGATGAGAAACAACAGAAAGACAGTGGAAAGAGAGAAAATGCAAGGGAAGGAGAAGATATATGAGCCTTCAAGGGTCTGGAGAAAATCAACAGGTGACGCATTTATCCAAATAATGACTTCAGCTACCGTGGAGATGAGATTGTAAGTGTGTTTTGGGGGCATTAGGCAGAGGCTCATAAAACAAGAGAGAAAGAGAGAGTGAGCGAATGAATGAACAAAGCAGAATGCTCCTTTTCCATCATCTCCCCATCAAGCTGTACTGAGTAATCAGCCAAGGCTAATAGTGGTGTAGAGTCCATTCTTGTTCCACATCCAGCACAACTAAACCCTGACATTAAACCATTAACAATGGAAAAGGTCAATCCACTGTGAACATTACCCCTGGTCAAATAGGCATTAGATTATTCACCTGCATAGCCAGCTTTAAATGAGGACCCATGTCTTGTATTTGTGTAAAAGATGGTGTGGAAGCAAAGGTTAGTCATATAAAGTTTTAGCTTTGAGGCATATTGGTTACAGAGTCTATGAAGCTTAATTACCGGTAGTAAAGGGCCCTGACCATGCTGAGCACTTAAGAGCTCATTGCGGTAAGGTAATATAAGAATATAGTGTCTTCCAACAGCTCATCTTCCAATTTCCCCTTAGGGATCAGTAAAGTACATTCATCCATCCATCCATCTACCTTGCTGAAAAGTCCAGCTTAGACCACCATGGAATCTAGCTGTATTGCAACATGATTACACAGAAAACTGAAATGCTGCCATTTGAATGTTTGTGTTCTTCTAAAATTGACCCTATTCTGCACAATTACTGCCAAGCACCATTCTTATTTAGAACAGTTTTGCATCAATTCAACTGTCTTCACCTTTCTCTTTACCGTCACTGATAGCACGTTGTGCAAGCAAATTCAGAGACACGGGTTCTGGTCCCATGCCAACTAGGAAGTAATCATGTTGACTCTGAGACACATGTTGTGGTCCAGTAGATACCAGGAAGTAATTGTATTACATAAACAAAGGTGAGCTTGATTTGGTGGTTGCATTTTTACTCTAAAATTAAATTTTTAGTCCACTGATGTTTAGGGTATAGTGTTACATAATTTACAACTAAAAATACAATTCGCTTTTGGTGCCACCCGGTGGACATTTCACCTTAACAACTCTTCCAGCTTTAGCCACTGGGTGCAGTGGTTCAAATTTGGTTTGGCACAGAATGATTTTAACAGAACATTGGACCTCCAGTTGACAAATTTACAGTGTGATCAGTCTGTATATCTCTCTGTCTGTCTGTTCTTAAATTAATTGATATTCTCTGGTCCTGTCATTGGTATAGCACACAACACAATGTAGATCATGTGAAAGGGGCCTCTAATTTGAGCACCTCTCATCCAAAAGTGTAATGGATGAATGTCATAACCACAAGGAACTGCATATAAAAATAGTGAAGAGAACATAAGCATTAATGGTAAAGTGCCAGTTGATGAAATACTTGATATGGCATTGTGATGCCTGGAGATATACACCAAAATGAATATTTTGTACAAGGAAAACCATCTATTTCTGGAATGGTTCTATAAATGCTTTGGACAGTTATGACCATTCGTGTGATGTTCGACCTAGATTTAAGATAAACATTTTAATTCCACTATGGCTACAATGAAAAATCCTCAAACACTGCCATATGTATAGAATTACTTGATAAAACATTCATAAATCACATTAAGGGCCGTACAGAACATACGTGTGCCAACCACAGGTAATTCACTCAGCATAACAAATGAGCGGACGTTCCAATATTTTCCTCTTCTCCCATTATATGCATCCCCAACAGTTCACTTTCAGTTAGCTGCATTATGGCGTGGCTGAATGGTTTCAGAGGGTACCTTGGTCCGGGGTCTGTAGGAGAGGCAAGAGGCGGAAATAATTTTTGAAATTTCTGGTTAGGCTAATTAAGTGTCTGATTAAAGAAATTAATTAGAGGAAACCAGCCCTCTACAATTTGGAGTGGGCTGCACAGGCAGGGATGAAGAGTAGATGAGGATGAGTGGAAAAAGGGAAAGAGGAGGTCACAGGGATTGGGAAAATGGGAGGGATAGTGAGGGGGGCTGGAGAAAAGAGGTCTTGAGAGGATAGGAAAATGTAAAAGGGAATGGTTGAATGAAGGATAGATGGCGAGATAATGAGGGGCTGTTGGACGCTAAGAGGGTCATTTTAGCCCAACTCCAAGAGAATGGACCTTTGTCCCACAAATCTAAAATATAATATATATACTCCTGAAAGAGAACATGAGCAGTCATTATTCTTCTCCTCTCTGAAAAAAAAAAAACAAACAAAAATGTTCTTAATATTTTTGTCTTGTTTTACGGTAAAACAAATTAATAGAATTTAAGCATATGTAAAACAAGCTAAATTGACTTGCTGTGTAAGATAACACAAAGAATATTTAAGAGAAATACATTTTTTAACCCACTGGAAAATAGCTTTCTCTTGTTTTAACACTGTGCGACCCCTTGTCCACAATGATTATCAAAAGATAATCCAATATGCATTTACATTTACATTTATGCATTTGGCAGACGCTTTTATCCAAAGCGACTTACAGTGCCCTTATTACAGGGACAATCCCCCCGGAACAACCTGGAGTTAAGTGTCTTGCTCAAGGACACAATGGTGCTGGCTGTGGGGATCGAACCAGCAACCTTCTGATCACCATATTACCAGTTATGTGCTTTAGACCACTACACCACCACCACTCCATATGCCATTTTTAAAATGTGAGTGTATTTACCAGGTTGGCATTTTGCAATAAATCAATGCAAACTAATACAATAGTACAAGGTTTTCACTAGAAATACTATATTTACTGTGCATTTTCATATTGAGAAAAAAATTGCTTTCAGAGGCTTTATATGGAATTAGGATGAAAAAACTGTACATTTTGAACTGTTTTGAGACCAGTGCAGACAGACAGCACACTGGAGGTTAAGTCATACACTAAATAAGAAGCAAGGGAGCATCCTATAGCTTTCCTATTATGCCAAGTTTATTCAATCAAAACTTCCTATAAAAAGTTCAGTTTCCAGCATCAGATGATGTTTGAACCACTCAACATGGTTGGCAGACATTGGAACAATGGTAATCAATACCTAGATTCAGAATTTAGATGTATAATTTTATTTTAACATAGTTGGCAGTGATTGGACGATGCTGACCATTACTTTATCAGAATTAATAATGCTAATTTCTGATTGGTCAAATGCTTCAGCAATGGCTATCACATTGTTTGACAATGCAAAGATAGCAGGTTCAGATTTTGTTGCCAAAGTAGAAAATCGCTGTGGCAGGGCGGAGGGTCGGGTTGTGATCATACACACCGGTCCCTTATCAGGCTAATCAAGCCTCCGAGAGGGATAAAGGCCGACTGCGGAGGATTGTGCGGGAGAGAGATAGTTTAGAGGTACATGTCCGTCGTGTGTGTGTGTGTGTGTTTGTCTTTTAAGTTTATCATTAAAACTATTATTTATATTGTCAAGCCGGTTCTTTTTTTTTTTTATTTGTTAGTTTTTATTTGTGCTTTTCCCAATACACTTTGTTCCAAAGCAGCTTTACAGAACATCAGCTGTAATGTCTGTAACGTCTCAAAAACATGAATAAACAACACTCCTGGAAACATAATAAACAATTTGATCAAATAAAATCTGACATTCTATAGCTTGGTATTATTTTAAATTTCACAACTTAGTCCTGCTGTCCACATATATTCCATCAATTTGCTCTCTCTTTGTGTGTGTGTGTGTGTGTGTGTGTGTGTGTGTGTGTGTGTGTGTGTGTGTGTGTGTGTGTGTGTGTGTGTGTGTGTGTGTGTGTGTTTATTTGGGGCTACTAGTTACAAATCAAATTGTACAATCGCAAAAATGTAAAATGCACAGATCAGTCACACTCAGGTTTAGGAGGATAAGTATAAACTTCACTGTTGACTTAAAATGTTTTCTTAGATTTATGCATAAAACAACAAAAAACTATTTGTTAATGGGGTAAAGATAAACAAGAAATATTCTCTAACACCAAATCTTATTACTTTAAACCATTTTATTTTTTGAGTAAATTAATCTAGTAGTTTAGATATTTTTACAGGAAAACAAGACAAAAATATTCATTAAAAAAAATTATTTTGCAGTCCTCTCTAATATTTTCAAACCATGTCTCGATATTTTACTTTGTTTTTTCTGTTTTATAATGTCCTCCCTTCCCATGTGACTTGCACTCGTCCACTCTTGCCCTCTCTTATTTCTAGAGGTCTCTCATCTCTCATTGCAGGCCCTCTCATCTCTCCCTCTCCTCTCATCTTTTTCTCTTTTACCTCAATTTCCAGCTACTGCATGATTAATTAGCAACTGCGTTCACTATCACCGCAATTATTCTTAGAGGAGAGGAATGAGAGCACGAGAGATGAAAAGATGGAGAGTTTTACACCGGGAGGGACAACTATATCGTATGATCTCGATTAAGTGAATAAGTGCTGTCATTACGAGAAACTCTATTCCTATGTGTATTTGCACAGATGACCTTTTCAAAATGGATGAGCACAAAAATGTATTGAAGATGACTCAATCGTAAATTGAAATATAAGTCCATATTGACATCCAAGTCAGACTATACTGTATATGTAAAATACAGCAAATTATAATAGAGAAATAAGTGTTTAAGTGACACGGTTAATAAAGACATTATCACTTGCCTTAAAATTAACCCCATAATGCACCTCCATGTCTCTTCACAGAAAACTAAATAGCTCCATTTATGACAATTACTCTGTGATTTTCAAAATTAAATCCAGAGAGTAAATTAAACATGTGAAGGTAATTGGAAAAACAGAACGAATGGCAAATTGCAGCAGTGATAATTTAGAGGTAAAACGGTATAGAAACGAGAGACAACGGTGGAGGAAAAAGGAAGGAGGGAGAACAATGATGGTGTGATTACAGAGAAAAGGCTGCTTGATTGAAGGATGAGTTTTGCACCGTCTCCACCCGTTAATGTGTTTCTGCCTCCAAATCTTACTGAAATTTCCATACGGCTTACCTGCAGGACCATTATTAAAAAAACATTTACCCTAAAGCTTAATGAGAACGAAATACAGAGGAAAGAAAAACAGAAACATAACAAAGACAATGCGCAAGAGCACACACATTTGCCAACCTGGAAGTTGATCATAATGACTGTAAATGCACTGAGGCAGCATTGTGTCTGGTTCTAGAGGGGTTTGGTCATTTGCATTAGAATGGATCTCCTGTGTTAATTGTTTACCCATGGCTAATTACGCTGTGCCTATCATTACTGTTGGTGGGTAAGGCTTTGGGCCACGACTATGCATGCACACACACAAACACACGTTGATTCCATTATGCGTATTTACCATTATGTATACACAGATACAAATATAAATAATTTTAATATTCATTCACAGGTGAAAAATAAGGAGAGAGATTTGTTTTAATAAGATATTTGTGAGCACGCTCATGAGAGCCGGTGGAAATGAGTTTTGTACAATGTGTGCTCTGTTCAGCTGGTGAAAGTGGGGGTATCGTATCTGATGTATCTTAATGAGCATGCCATTCCTCAGGTGAAGCTGTGTGTGTAAGGGCAGTGACTGATAGATTGATAGAATCTCAATGAGGTGAGACATTAAGAAGCACTGTTATCGCTTTGATCTAGAGGGGAACGAACACCTCAGGAGTCACAAAATGAGTGTGCTTGCGCTTGTTTGTGAGAGTGGCAACAGTCATTACTCTGTATGACAGATTGGAGTTCTTGTAATTTGAGCACATGGCAGCCCTGAGCACTCTTTGTCTTAATGAATGACATCAATGCAGGTGGCATAAGAATGTTAATTTGTGCAGGTAAGGGCCTGGATCAGCAACAGGCGCCTAAACCGGGATGGAGTTAACCACAGTGGATCCCGGCGGACTGATAGGATTTTTACAAGAAGGGACAAGATTGAAAGGGTGACAAGAGTGTGTCCTTAGTATAAAACATGGTTAGTCAGAATAAACGTGGTGAGTGTATATTTGTGTTATCTTTCAGTTTTTTGCTTTCTCTGCCTTTTTTCCCCTCAAGTTAACTCCATATGCAAGTCAAGTCTTTTAAAGTCAAGGGTTATTATAAAGGTCATGACCTTGCCAGCATCATGGGGAGCTGAGGGTGAAATGGGGCAGAAGCAGAAAGGGTACACTGGCCAAGTGAGAGCCTGTTTGTTAGTTAAAATATATTTGAGAGTGGGTCATGTGATTGGATTCCATCTGTCTCTCTTAAATAGCATGTCAAAGCAGACATACCTCACATCAGTCTCACTCACATTTCTTGGACTGAAGTGACAAAGTGGGCGTACTTGGACTTTCACCCCAATCAGCCCACCGTGATATCACCCACGTGGCCAGATGGGGTGCTATCATTATCCCTGACCCTCCCTCTAAGGGTGATGGACAGCCCGATGCAGCCAGTCCCAGCCCACTTTGTGTCTGATGGACAGGTGATGAAAATAGGAGACAGGATCGTGACCCTTCCACCTGAGTCTCGGATCTGGCCCAGACTCTATTACAACAACACTATTAATCAAACTAAATGTGCAAAGACAATGTTCATTTGCCATTTCTGAAAGATCACCATACAGTCCTATTTCAGAAGCCATTTGGATTAATACGAGACCATATGAGACCACAAAACAATTTAATTAACTTGACAAGAATGGAACCACGAAAGCCATTGTGTGTCTTTTTATTTATTTTTTATTTTTTATTTTCTCCCCAATTTGGAATGTCCAATTCCCAATGCGCTCTCTAAGTCCTTGTGTTGGTGTAGCGACTCCGGGTGGCGGAGGACAAATCTCAGTTGCCTCTGCGTTTGAGACCATCAATCGTGCATCTTGTCACTTGGTTTGTTGAGCACGTTACTGCGGAGAAGTAGCGCTTGTGGAGGCTTCACGCTATTCTCCGTGGCATCCACGCATAACTCACCACATGCCCCACCGTGAGAGAGAACCACACATAAATGGCCACAATCATGAGGAGATTACCCCATGTGACTCTACTGCGACAGTAGTACAAGGCCTGTTCTTTAAGCCTGATCACTCAATCATTAATCAACACGCAGTTCAATTGCATGAATTTATGTCAGATTTAAAGCAAATATCGCTTCATTTGCTCCATTCGCGTATTCGCGTGAGTTTTTCAACTCGAGCGAGAAATTTGCATGACGCTTAAAGACTATCAGCACTGAAATTGTCTGGAATGTCACTAACATACAGAGGTACTGACATTAATATGCATGTAGTCTTGCTGGTATTTATCTAATGCTAAATGTTAGCTCACTATCAAACATTTGTAATGTTATTACATGGATGCTATGTTTAGAAATATATTTGTCAATCTATTATAGTGTGCCTGAAGAGCAGGCCCTCTCTCAATATCATTAAATACACAAGCCATGCTGAAAAAAGTGTATATATAAACTAGTATATTCGACTATATTATAATCAATAAAGTTGAGTTAAGTCTTATTTATATCTCTACACAATGAGCTCTAAAATACCAGGAGAAAGTTGTCAGTTAGCATTCCCAGTCATTTCAATGGCACGGCTCAGCTAGCGCAGGGCTCCCCGGAAGTACGCAATCTGTAGTCTGACATATTTGCTCATTGTCACTCAGTTCTAGGATCAGGTTTCATCGGGTTACATTTCCTGCTTTTAAGTGCTCACTATAGTAAAAGTGTCTAAATGTCATTTGATAGCATTGTGTGAGGAACAGGGCGAAAAGTATTTATGAACTGATAATCTTACTCGTGATTTGTGTGAAAGCAAATAATAGTAGTTGTTGTAGAATAGTAGTGTGTTTCTATGAGACCGGGTAAAAACTGCTGCTGCATGGCTTGTGCAAGCTGTTAAACTATGATGGTTGACTGTTTTTGTGGACAACTGACATTGGACTAGTAAAATTAGTTGTCGCACAAGTTCTTAAATTAAATTGAAGCACTTTCACTCTTGAAGTCTGTAAGTCATTTGATTTTTGTTGGTTTGTCCCCTCTCATTCTCCTCTTAGCCTGTTTCAACTCATCTCACCATCTCCCTACTTGTTCTTTTCCATTTCTTGTTGTTTCTCATGATGCCTCCTTAGTCACTGTGATCCTCTGCAAATCTCACTGTTATTGAATTGGTTTAAAAGGAGAGGTTCTAGGTAATGTATCAGCCCTTATCCTAGAAGCCAAAGGGAAGAAATATTGACATGTAATTCTCTTTTTTAACCCAACTGTATCTCTTTTCCCCTTTTCTTTTCTCCCTGTCTTTTTTCTTTTATTGTAGCCAGAGGAAGAGAATCAGTGTCACGGGGGATGAAAATGGATCTAAATGAAATATTTTTCTGCCCCCCCCCCTCTCCCATCCGCATCTTCGCTCTTTCTCCCTTTCTTTCCCTCAAATGGAGAGTTTTTTTCTCCTCTATGAGAACACTGTAGCCTTTCCACCAAGGCAAATAACCATTAGCGAAAGCATAGAGAAAGGATGTGTGTATGAGTGTGTAGGGGGGTGGGGGTAATGAAATGAAATGAAAATAAGAGGTCATTTGTTTCATTTCAATTCTTTTTTTTACCCTCCATTTAGGCCCTGTGTTTATCTTTGCTCAGGCTGAGGATGGCTGGTGAGGGGGAGATGGAGCAAAAAGATGTTTTTAACGGCCGTAATTTGTGGTCGGTAATACACGGACACAATGGCTTTTCTTCTCCTGCACAAACTTTTCTCATTACACTTCCTTATTTATCTTCCTCAGGCTGAGTGTGCAAGAAAAACAGACAGAGAGAGATTTTCTTTAAACATAATTTCCTCTCTGAAAGCTGTTATGTTGAATGAGATCTGCCTGAAAAGCAGTCTACCCTCTTTTCTAGGTCCATTTTTCCATTCTTTCCATTGTGCCATCATTATTGATTACAGATGCTACTGTTACTGTGGCAGTTTCTCTCTCTTTCTCTATTTCGCTCTCAGAGTCCCAAAGCTCTCATATCCCTCCATCTGCCAACCCTCAATCTTCCCTTCTGTTTTACTGTCATCCATTGCTCTCTCTCTTGCATGCCCTGATTTCCTCTCTAATTTCCGTCTCTACCTCTGTCTCTCTCTTTTATTTTCCCATCTTGCTTGCTTTTCTTGACTGAACGTGGCACAGAATAAGTTTCTTAAAGCTGGGGAAAGCGCACCCCTGGGATTTGCATGCACTTTCGTTTTATAGAAAGAAAATTTTGCAGAAAGGCAGTGAAAACAAAGCAAAAAATAAACATAGAGGGAGGGAGAATCTGATAGAGATAGAGAGAAGGAGCAGGAGAGATGAGAAATGCAAAATCAAGGGAAAATCTAGTTTAAGCCCATTCGCCCTCGTTGGTTGCTTGCTGAGTATCTAAGCTATTTCGTTTGCCTAACTCATGAATAATTGATTATAAAATGAAAATCGTAATGGAAGTGATATTTTAAATTCAAATTTAAATCAAACACTGTCTTCAACATCCAGACGCACTTTAAAAGGGCAGTTGTTTGTAGACGAATGCTGATTGGTTAGGGGAGGTGTCATGTGACAAGGCTGAAATCATTTTGTCTTGGTATAAGGATGTTAATTTCCTCATCACCTAAACGCACACATCTGGAGTGGTGAGGCACATGTGCGTCAAGGCCACAGTTAGCACATAATCCACATGTTACAACACGGACATGAACATAGAATTAATCAAAAATGTGACTAGAAGGTGAAAATTATGGCAGCATCTGACATAAAATGGCATATACCTTAAAATCATACAATTTCAAGTGACTGCACTCAATGAATAATTCACAAAGCCATTTTTCACCTGAGCGCGTTTGCATGCTATATCTAGTGAAAAAGTTTCTGAGCATGCATTCTGTATGAAATATGCACACAATGAATCTCTAGTTTACCAGAATACAATCATTTAAGTTCTCTCTCTCTCTCTCTCTCTCTCTCTCTCTCTCTCTCTCTCTCTCTCTCTCTCTCTGTTGCTCCATCTTTCACATTTCCTCTTTTCTTTATTTGTCTTTGATATATGCAACCTTTTACAGCTCAAAAGTAACACAGCAGCTTTATTACTGGCTGCTCACCTTTCTCCTTCACTCATTCTTTTCCCTAGCTACCTCTCTTCTTTCTCACTCCACCTCTTTCTCTCTTCTCCCTCGCTCTGGGTCCCTGTTGACATTGAGCTGTTAGTGCAGAGAGACAGAAAGAGTTGTGTGAGTTTCTAATTCTCACAGATATTGGAACAGAGAAAGTGACATGGGAAAGAGAACATGAATGCATACACACACACAGATTATATTCAAGAAGCTTTTTCTTTGCCAAACATTAGCAACATTAAACAGTATATGCATAAATACATAAACATTTAAATTCAAATCTATATTTACTAATAAAAGTATAATAATAGTATAATAAAAACAACTCTCCTTATCATTTCTTCTCTTCCAGGATTTATAATGAGGTTCTTTAATGACTAACTCGTTGAAAAATGCATTATAAATACAATAAGAATAAAACAAATATTTTCATGCAATACTTGCGAAATAGTGAGCATTCGAACTTACATCATTTAAATGCTTAAATACACTTGTTCATAATTACATTAATCAAAAACATAAAATGCCTTCACAATGCAGAAAAAGACTAGAATAGAAAAATAGACTATTATAGTGAGATTAAAAGGATGGTTTTGCTACAGTCCGCTTTGTGTTTATATTAATTACTTTGAGTGATGTTTCCCAGTTTACCTAGTCTGCAAAAAAGATTCATAGACAGCATTCACAGCATTTATCATATAATAAAATCTGATGACCATTAAACCATACTGAACTTTATGTATATTAATTAGTACTTTTTACAGTATTTGTCCACATTAAGACATTTTCATAAGTTACTAATGCTGAAGTGTTATTAGGCATTTATAATGTGAGGTAAAATGGATAGCTATTTGAAAAGTACTATAGTTGCCTTTTTATGCATGTTGTTATAAACTCATATAAATGATTTAGAATGCATTTGAATGTATTACTAATCATTAATGAGCCCATTTATAAGCCCTTAACAAAGGGAACATTAATAAAAGTGTTACCTCGTGTTGTGGTAAAACAGGAACACAATCTATGCAGGTGAAATAGTGACACACACCTCACATTCACACATTCGAATTCACTCTTGTGATCATATAAATAACCCAAATATGGTCAGTCCAAGTCAAGCGAAATCTGCCTGGCACATCATACACAAACACATGCACAATCAGATATTCAAGTATAGTACATACAATGATACACACACATGGACATTCCCTCATCCACACTCTCCTGTATAAGAGAAGCGCATGAACGATTCTAATTAAATATTCATGTAATAGATTTGCCTTGTTAATAATTAATCAGGCCTGCTGTGTGTGTGTGTGTGTGTGTGTGTGTGTGTGTGTGTGTGTGTGTGTGTGTGTGTGTGTGTGTGTGTGTGTGTGTCGGCCCATCTGTAAGGGGCCCAAATCTTAATATCATGCACACACTGTGTGTTTGTACACAACGTCATGGTCCTGATGCCACAGAGGGATGCACTGATGAACTTTCAACACACACATGCACAGAGGACAGTGATGAAATGATCTTACACTTCTTTTTACCTTCAGCCCTACCTCTGCTATTACTGAGTCTCTCTCTCTCTCTCTCTCTCTCTCTCTCTCTCTCTCTCTCATATATATATATATATATATATATATATATATATATATATATATATATATATATTTCTGATATAACTTTGATAAATGGCTAGCGGTCTGAGACAATCACAGATCACTCAACAAAAGCAATATCTGTAGAGCTGTGCTGCAGTCATTAACTACAAGAGATAAAACACCCTTGCTCTCTCTCACACACATGTAATCCCAAGATTCGAGTGTGTGGCGACGTCCTAATGCTGTATATCTGCTGATGTGATTTTAAGGATGGCCTACACATAAAGGTGGGTAAAATGAGGGATAACACACAGAGCGACCACTGTCTATTGATCAGCCCAGTCAGACTAATTTATGGCACTTATTCACCAGTGTACAAGAAACACACATAGGTTCAAACAGAGGTTCACACACACACACACACACACACACACACACACACACACACACACACACACACACACACACACACACACACACACACACATGTTGGTCTACCTATCCTTATGAGGACTCTCCACAGACATAATGATTATTATACTGTACAAACTATAGATTCTATCCCCTAAACCTAACACAACCCCTAAACCTAACCCCCACAAAAAATATTCAGAATTTATACATTTTCAAAAACACATTTTTCAGTATGCCTTTTAAGTGATTTGAATTATGGGGACACTAGAAATGTCCTCATAAACCACATTTATAGCATAATACCCTTGTAATTACCAGTTTGTAACCGAAAGAAATGTCCTCGTAAACCACCCAGACACACCCTGAAAATATTGTCTGATAAAGGAAAGACTGAATAGAGTTTTTGGATGTCTGTACAATATGTCTCATATGTGTTTCATTACATGAAGGAAAGGATACGAAGGTTTTTGTAAATGTGTGCATGGGGGTGGGGTGGGGGGTTTGCTTGGGGTTCATTTTAGTGAGGTATGTGTGTTGTGTGACACGCCATTGCCATGGCAACGTAGAGACCACCTCGTTAGCCCTGAAGGTGCTAATGGAGATAACAAACCCTCACTTACACTATTTTACCTCTCCACTCACCTCATACCTTATACAGCCTCTCTCTCTCTCCTGATTAACCCTTTTTTACATTCCACCCAGCCTTCCATTTCTTTTTTTTCTTAAGTACATCACCCTGAAGTCTCACATCTCTTTATTTACCATTCACTCTGTCTCTTTCTTTAGATTTGTCTTTCACTTTACTTTTTTAAATAATTTCCAACTAAAACTTTTATTATATACATCTTAGAAACACTAACAATTAAATGAAATGTAATTTATATACAGTACTCTCAAAAGGTTAATAGACTTTTTTCACACTTTGGTTTTGGAACGCAGAAGTAAATGTTTGAAGGGTAAACTTCAACAGCAGTGAATGGGAGTAATCACAGAAAATTTTCTCTTACTCATTTGCTCCAAGACCAAAAGATAAAATCTACTCTTAAATTTGAATGACTTTCCAGAAGAGGAAAAAATAGAGAGTGGTAGATTAAGACACTAAAATGGGAGAAGATGCCAAATTTACTGTCACTCTCTCAGCACCTGTAATAGAAACCACCTTGCAGCTGTGGTAATTCATTTTTTTATTCCAGGGTAATATAACACAAAGCATAAAACATTTACACTCAGTATTTAAAAAATGTAAAATATAAAACATTTTGCGAGATTTACGCTGATACATAATCAGCGCAATGTGCGAAATGTGGGAGGTACTTCTGTTAAGTAAACACAGTTGTAGTTGCATCATACGTTTATTAATTTTTTCATTGCAGTGTTGATTATTCATTCATACTTTTAGACGTGTGAGCACAGCCTGATGGAGCTTAATAAGGACAATATACGGATAGCCGTTACATCTTTAATAGATGATTGGGAGGATGATTTAATGAGGTCGCCTCAGGTCGCTGTTTGAGCTATGAACCACACATGTTATCCCAGAGCTCTGTAAGGACATCGTAACATGTTCTAGCCAAAACAACTTGAGCAAAACATAATACAGTACTCACTAAGAACTTGTTTATAGCTGGTATTTGATTTGTTCAATGATTCAGAATAAAATGACTCGCACTTTACATGTTGGTCTTGTACGTCTGTTTCGCAAACCATTTGCTGCAACACAGTGCCATCTATTGGATTCACGAAGAACAAGATGTATTGTAACTAATGCACATCATCACAGTATTAATATATATCTTTGTTGATCTGATCACATGTGGTCAGGCGAGACACATCGCTGTTGGTCGCACAAATGCATCTCCTGCAAGGAATGCAAAAAAATGCTAAATAAGCAGGAGCACTTGGCACGTCTTGTCTTGCACAATAGAGGAGGTAGAGCAGCCATGGGAAAAGTGATTTGGTACAGGGGATACATCATGCTTAAAAAGGAATAATTCACTCAAACATTAAAATTCTCTCAACATTTACTCATCTTTTCTTTCTGCAGAGCACAAATTAAGATTTTTAGAAGATTATTTCAGCTCTTTTGGTCCATACAAGGAAAGTGGATCTGTGCTAAAATATTGAAGCTCCACAAATCACATAAATCAGCATAAAAGTAGTCTAATCCATGAGCCTCCAGTGGTTTAATCCATGTCTTCAGAAGCGATATGATAGATGTGGTTAGAAAAAGATCAATATTTATTTCCATTTTTACTATTAATTCTCCCTGCTCAGTGAATCTCCACTTTAAATTTCACATTGTTCTTCTTGTGTTTTTGGTGATTCACATTCTTCATGCATATCAACACCTAATGGGCAGAGAGAATAATTTCTAGCAAAATATTTATTAAATATTGATCTGTTTCTCACCCACACCTGATCACTTGTCATCGGATCATCCAAATCATTTCCTAATACTAGCTGAAAACGTGATCTAAATGACCGCTGCCTACATTAGCGAATGCTGTAGAATGACTTCCTGCAGAAATTCATCCAGTCTCGGTTTCTCCAGTATGATCTCCAGGAATAAGGTGGATAGAACCCTAGTCGTTTTTATTCGTCTACAAAGAATCCTTTATGACAAAAAAAAAAAAAAAGAACCCTTTGGTATAACCGTTTTGCTGCTGACTTTGTTCAATTTGTTTTATCCAAAAGCAATCACTTAGATTGTTTCATTAAGTACTATATGGTAAGACACCCTAGTAACAACACGTTTATATCTTATTTATTGCTTGTGTCATTGTAAATACAGATTATTAAAATGGTTTACTTTAATAAATAACACTTTAATGTTTTTTTGATCATGTTTATTTCACTTTCTTTCAGTATGAACTATTGAGTTCACATAGCCATGAAATTCTCTTGGCAATTAAACAAAAACTAAAATAAAAAACTGAACAAAAACAAAAACCTTTAGGGTTCTATATATAACCTTTTCATTATAGAGTGTAGTGCTTTAAACACTACAAATCAATCCAAAGAAAGTACAAAGAATAAAACATGTGTCTATTAAACCCTTAGTGAGGAAGCCAAAGACAACTGTAGCAAAAAAAAAAACTAACAAAAGGCTCAGCCACATTTACTTTTGCACAGAGAATTCACACGGACAATATACTGTCATCTCAGTTGGAAATCACGCTATCAGGAATTTCTCCTAATGGACTTCCATTGGGGAAGACATTTCCCTAAGCAAATTTTGCGTGGGGTTCAAGTTTGGTTGACTTTGGCAGGCAAATTTGCAATGTTGACCAATAGCGAATTACTTGGTTTGGCTCTAGGTGTACTGTCCTTTACACAGACCTCCTTGGTTTCACATTGACTTTGAATACAAAAACAAAACATATTTTGAGCATTTAGTGTCTTTAGTGTATTGTGTAAGGCATAGAGAGAGAAATGGAGGAAGAACATAATATATGAGTCATGAAAAATATTTGTCATGTCTTGCTTATTCAAGCTTCTGTTCAGTGACATCTTCTGTGGCTAAACAGAAAGCACCTGACCCTGAAGCTGCAACTGTCCATTTCCTGCTCCAACACGCCTCAAGTAGCAGCTTCATTGTGGCTCTGGATCCTGCAGTCGCTTCATTGTCCTCTCAATAGACTGCACTGTCTATTGAAAATCTGACCTTCAGACAGCACACATCTGTTATTGCACAATTATGAGTTTAAAACACATAAAATATATGCACACACTTACAAATTTAGGAACCGTTTTTACAGATTGCATATTTATGGCTGTAGGTGCTGACAAATAAGTAATTTTTGTTATGAGTGAGTCTCATAAAACTCAACATATCCACATTCACCACCATCATTCATTGGGATGTCAAACAATGATTTGTTCACAAACTAAACACCAATAGTACAACAAGCAGTGCAAAGAGAGTTGTTGCTGATGTTTTGGCTTCTTTTTGCTGATGGTAAAGAAATTTACACACTGGACATTTTTATGTCAATTTATGTCAATTTTAAGAATAACTTATGTTATGAAAGTTTTTTAACATTATTTAATTGTTTCCATGGCTGTGATAACCTAAGGCCGAATAACAGGCAAGGCGATCACACAGGAAGTCGGCATGTTGTTTTAGAAAGTTCCAGTACCCTAGGATCGACCGTATTATGCCAACTCACTGACAAGCGCCATCTTCCATCAGACATTTTTGCATCAGCTCATGTATTTTTACCTTCCCTTGTGTGGTGACCAGAAGCATTTGAAGTTAGTTTGCATTGAAAAAAGAAAGTAATTGCATTTGCATAAAAGTTGACAAGCACAATTTTGAGGTTGCATTTACCCCCCCCCCCCCGAACCTTGCATTTTTACTCCACTGACCTTTAGGTTTAGGTTTGGGTTTTGGGTTGGGTGGTACAGGTTATAAAATATGCATTCCGCTTCACTGTGTTTCATCTTGTAGAGCTCAAAACAACTCATTTTAAAGCTAGCTTTTAGCAACCCTTTCGGACATTTCATTAGGAAAAAGGAGCTCACACATGCCCATATGCCGATAAGTAAAAGAACAAGTAAACCAAAAATCACTTTACAATACTTGTAATTACTATAAATTACATTTGAAAACACCCTTAAATCGAAATCAGCAGGCATGCAGTAATTGGACGTAAGGCTGTATTTTGCATGCTTTGGCATTTTAAACAAGCAGTTATGTCATAAGATCCTGTTGATTTGATGACTTTATTTGCACGGTGAGCATTCTCCTGTCCAGCATTTCAGTTAGGCGTACATTTGATTTGCATAAATCGGTATGCATCATCTTGGGTCACTCAAGCGCGACTTAGCATTATAAGCTTTGAAAGACCGCTCATGTAATGCAGCAACAAATTCATACAAATATCCAACAGAGTCTAAGGCTGTATCGCATGATCGCACCTACTGTTCAGTATAAAATATTAAATAGAAGAATATATCCTCAGTGGCTTACACTTCTTAATTCATAATCAGTGGTGTCCAATCATAATTCATTATGCTTGTCATCTACTACTGAGCACAATATGCTGTTCAGGTGCCGCAACTGTAGCGTCTTTAGGCCAAGCAACTAAACCTCTCACGACACAGCAAAGCAGCACAAATGTGCTATTCAGGTGCCGCAACTGCAGCATCTACAAAAAAAAATTTAATATATAAATACATTACTTGTTTACTTCTCATGTACTTTAATAAGGATCAACTATTGCCTAACCCAAACGAACACAGTGTGTCTCCAGACCTGAGACCAGACCTCCTTTATGACCCTCTCATCCTAACGGTCGACGGAGAACATATGATGAGTCATGGTTTGCCTTCAGTGAAGCAAAAAATTCTACTCAAAGGACTCTGTATACAGAAGGTACTCTTTATGTAGAAGCATACACATATATTCAAAGCCAGAGCAAGATCACTTCAGCTCCCAGAGTTACCTTGTCGGCTATCTAATAGAATGGAATGTTGGTTTTCAGCAGCAGGTATGTTAGACCAGTTCAATACTCAAGCAATGTATTCTGGATTCAATTGATCATACAATTGCTCAAGTGGTTGCTAGGGTATGCTGTCAGCTGCCATGCTAGTTGTTGCCTAAACTGGCTAAGGCGTGCTGTCAGCTTGCACACACGCGCTAGGGATACACTGCTAGCTACATGCAACTGACATCCACTTCACTGCAGCACACATGTCTGACAGTCAAATCTGCTCGTTGGGGGGAAGGATCGCCTTATTTGCATGTCTTGTCTATTTATTTTCTTTTAACACAGTTTGGGGGATTTTATTTTTGTATAGTAGAAGCAGCGCACGGGTTCTGTGCAACAGCAGCAGCAGCTGAATGCGTTGAGCAGATCTGTCCACTAAGATCAAGCCCATACCATGTCATATATATATATATATGTAGAATAAAAAATACATGTTATACTACTCTGAGAGTTTTCCCAACTGAACTGTATAAATTAATATAAGCGAGAGAAGAAAAAAGTAATGAACATGCTAACGTGCATAAAACTACATATATATTGGCTCATCATCCTTGATTTACATTTATTCATTTGGCAGACGCTTTTATCCTTGTCTCCTCTTCCTCTGTGACACCCAAAGGTTCGTCTTGTTGTGTAGCACCGTACATGCAGCACTGCTGTCTAAGTTATCACTTTTGTGCATAAAGAGCAGACCTCCATTTATATGTGAATCTCCCTAAAGTCCATCTTCCAAATGTATCCTTTTTAGCACTCCGCGATAACACATTGAACCTTGTAATATTAAATGATTGCTTATAATTAGCAGGATCATACACAGGGCCTCCATTGTCTTCACTAATCCTGTAAGTTTTTATACAGAGAGGAATTTGTGAAAACTAAATATTACAAATGTACACCGGATTATGGAAGCAGATTGTGTAAAATAAATTAATTGTTCTGCATAATTATTTTTAATATTTTAAAACAAATATTAGCAAGGTAAATTACAAGAAATTGTAAAATGATTCACAAATATAAAGAAGTTACAATGACGAACCGCACTATATGGTCACATTTCAGCACTTCACATTGGACAGCGACTAACTTAAGTTGCACTTAAAGCGCATCCTTGCATGTTCATGTTAAGTAAAGTTTTGGGAAACACACGTAAAAAAAACCCCGAACATTCGTAAAATTGCTTGTAGAAAAGGCTCTTAACCGCTAAGATTGATCGTTATTGGGAAACGGGGCCCTGATCTGTTATCACAAAACATTTTATGTGCCTTTTTTATTTAATTAATAAATGGACAAATAGCGAGTAAAACACACACAAACACATACATAAAATCACATCAATTCTTATATATTGCTCAATTAAATAAGTTTTATTTTTATGCATTTAAGCAACATTATGTCAAAGTGGCACAAGCTTATCCTACCAAATGCACATGACATCAAATAAAAAAGAATTGTCAGAAGTAATCCAAAAGCAATCCAAAAGCTGTCAAATTAGATTACTTTAAAAAAAAATAATCCTAGAGAATATGTTACTGAGTATGATTAATTAGTCGTGCAATTTGCAATCAGTACCAGATTACAATTCAGAAGTAATCTACCCAGCATTGCATTTTAACATGTAAGTTTAGATATTACAGACAACAGTATATCAATCTCAAGTATATAAGATGAAACTAAGTACGAGAAGCCTTAGTAAAGCACTCTCAAATACCAGATCAAATATCAGGCATGAAACACATTCAACATTTATTAATTGTATTGGCCATCTTATTAAGTCCGTTGCCTCGGATACAGACAGTGAAGGGCGAAAAACAAGTTAATGTGTACGATTTTTCTTTTTTCTAACCTCTGCAAAACTAGTGGGATTTTTCACCTGAAAACAATACAGGACTTGCATTCCACAATGTTGTGTGTCAATAAATACATTAGATGACAACAGTATATTTTTGATTGGAACTCAATAGTGGTTAAAAGCTTTGGGTATTTGACTGAATGTGCCCTGAGGTCAGTACAACACCACATGTAAAATGTATCTGAAACAGATAGGCTTTTGGTTATCCTTTGATATTCCTGGATCCTTGTTGGTCCTGGACCAACATTCCTATCCACCAATTAGATTTAAAGACTATGGAAAAGGAGAAGGGTCGGCTTTGTGATACTGGTGTTCCCATCGTGCACCAAGGCATGAATAATTAATAAGGTTGCATATTTTAATGATTGCTGTGTTGTTATATTTGATTTTACTGTCACATTTAGTAACTTGTTGTTTTGTAACATTCTTTTTTTCCTCAAAATTACCCGTCTCACAGATAACATAACATTTAGCATTCAGCTCTTCACGTTACTTGGCTATTTGAAAGGTGCCTTGAAGTCCACTACATAAAGTAAATCAACATATATATATATATATATATATATATATATATATATATATATATATATATATATATATAACGTCCTCTCACTTTCAACTGCTTTTTAACAGCTGCATTAATTACTTCAGTGCATCTCCTCCTCATGGACTGCTCCAGATTTGCCACTTCTTGCTGTGAGATGTTACCCCACTTTTCTACCAAGGAACTTGCAAGTTCCCAGACATTTCTTGGGGGAATGGCCCTATCCCTTACCCTCTGATCCAATTTCGCAGACGTGTTCAATGGGATTGAGGACTGGGCTCTTCGCTGACCTTGGAAGAACACTGACATTCCTGCAGTCTTGCAGGAAATCATGCACAGTACGAGAAGTATGGCTGGTTGCATTGTCATGCTGAAGGGTCATGTCAGGATGTCTTCCCTAGAATGCACAGGGTTGCGATCGCCTGCATTGACAACAAGCTCAGTCCGATGATGCTGTGACACACCGCCACAGACCATGACCCTCCACCTCCAAATTGATCCCGCTCCAGAGTACAAGCCTTGGTGTAACGCTCATTCCTTCGATGATAAACACGAGTCTGATCATCACCCCTTATGAGACAAAACCACGACTCATCAGTGAAGAACACTTTTTGCCAGTCTTGTCTGGTCCAGTGAACGTGCCCACAGGCAACGTTGTTGCCGGTGATGTCTGGTAAGGACCTGCCTTACAACAGACCTACAAGCCCTCAGTCCAGCCTCTCTCAGCCTATTGCAGACAGTCTGAGCACTGATGGAGGGATTGTGTATTCCTGGTGTAATTGAGTAGTTGTTGTTGTTGCCATCCTGTACCTGTCCTGCAAGTGTGATATTCAGATGTACCGATCCTGTGCTAGTGTTGTTACATGCGGTCTGCCACTGCGAGGACAATCTTTCCTCTCTCCATTTAGCGCTGTCTTAGTCGTCTCACAGAACGGAAATTGCAATTTATTGCCCTGGCCACATCTGCAGTCCTCATGCCTCCATTCAGCATGCCTAAGGCACATTCACACAAATGTTGCTGGGATCCTGGGACTTTTTCTTTGGTGCATTTCAGAGTCAGTAGAGAGGTCTCTTTAGTGTCCTAAGTTTTTATAACTGTGACCTTAATTGCCTACCTTCTGTATGCTGTTATTGTCTTAACGACCATTCCACAGGTGAATGTTCATTAACTGTTTATGGTTCATTGAACAAGCATAGAATACATTTTTTAAACCCTTTACAATAAAGATCTGTAAAGTTATTTTGATTTTTACAAAATTACATTTAAAATACAGTGTCCTGAAAAAGGGACATTTTATTTTTTTCTGAGTATATATATTTAATTTTTCATAGGCGCATAAAACTTATATATATATATACATACACACACATATGTGTGTATAAACAAAAGTTTTAGGTGCTTTTGAAAAATGTTGCATAGTGAGGATTTCTTAAAAAATAGTGCCGTAACTAGTTTTCATTTTTCAGTTAGCATCATCATATTTGGTGTGACCAACTTTGCCTTCAAAACAGCTCCAATTCTCCAAGGTACACCAGGACACAGTTTTTATTGGTTGTTGGTAGATACGATGTTACAACCTTCTTGGAGAATTCCACAGTTCAGTCTCAATTGCTATTCTGTTCTATTTGCTGAAGGAATTTTTGGGAGTTTAAATGTATATTATCTATTGTCACACTACAGCTAAATATATAAATAACCATCTTAAGACAAATGCTTTTGTTAAAAAAATAAATAAATAAATATATATATATATATATATATATATATATATATATATATATATATATATATATATATTTTTTTTTATATTATATAATTTTTTTAACTTATTATATCTTAAGTTATTGCCATTATCTTAGATTTGTACTGTAAGTAAAAAATACTGAAATGTTTTTAGTTAGATTTACCCATATTACATCATGTCACAAATTGAAGTAGATTTTACTTAATTTTATAACACTGAAAATGAAAGAAAAATCTGCGAAATCTACATTGTTTTTTTTTTTGTTTTGTTTTTTTTCTTTTTAAAGAAAATCTTACTTAAATCTGTTCTTTTCAGTGAGGCTCTGCTATCTGTTGTGTGTGTACATTTTCAACCCAGGCAAGGCACCTCAGATCACCTCACTCAACCCAAATAATCTCACTCTACTGTGGGCTTCAATATCTATGCTCAACATTTAGCTTGCACTAAGCTTAGCTGAAAGGTAAAGCAGCAGGCTGCATACCTACTTAAACACTTGTGTGACATTTGGGACAATTTTGCCTTTTTAATTTTTAATTTTGTTTTCATCATTGTGGCTGTGTTAATGCCAAAGGCATACATTTAGCCAAAGGTGTGTATTTTTGGGGAATTTTGATATTTCCACCTCAGTTCCTATAATACTTCTATAATACACTGTGTACACAAAATAGTTACAGTCAGGACCTTAAGGACAAAAATGTCCCCATTGAAACCCATAAAAACTGCAATATTTGTTCCCAGTGCCATTAAAGCATAAAATCATGAATTCTATGATATTATGCTTTCATTCAGAAGCCCTGGCTTCAAAATTTTAAATGTTTATATTCTCCACCAGATGGTGCCCTTTTTCTCATGTTTAGCCTATGGAACAAATATATGCTTTTTTCCTATTTTCTGTTTGCTGTATTTTAGAGCCCTGCAGGCCAATTGAATAAATGATGCAACTAAAATTGTGTGGGTATGTTGGTATGGATGTCAGAGTGTGTTTTGTATGTGTGTACCGAGAAATGTGTGTGCGTTCATGCATGCGTGCATGCGTGTGTGTGTGTGTGTGTGTGTGTGTGTGTGTGTGTGTAAAAACAAAAGTAGCATTATGTAAACAAACTGGCATTTAAAGGGTTAAAATCCTGAAATAAATACATATTTGGTAGTTATGATCAGGACTGATGTTGATTAAAAAATTAACTAATTGAATGTGGAAAATAATATTAATATGTATATTATTATGGAATTTTTTTTTTTTTTTGACGCAGACATTTTTGTCCTCTAAGGACCTCTGAGTAACTTTTTTAAATTGACGCACAAGGGTTAAGACGAGAATAGAAATTATCTAAAGGTTAAGATGTAATACAACATGCTTTTTCTGGTCGTGGTTTAGTCATTTGTGCTCTGCTCCATCACAAAAGCTTGCCTGGAAATCACTATAGCAACATAATTTAGGGCTTATTGGTTTAACATTTTGTGTGGTCTCAAGGAAACAGGGTGACACTTTCATATATTTACAGTATTTCTATATATTCCCACGTACCATAATTGTAATCTAAATGGCTAAATGTTCCCTTGAAAAGTCTGTTTAGATCCTGAAACAGTTTGTAAACTATAATCGAGAGAGATCAAAAAACATTTCCTCTTTTTTCACCTTTCTGTCTTTTCATGTCTGTTCTCTTTTTTTTCTCATGCTGTCTCTCACTCTCCCGGTGGATGAAAACCAGGTGTGTTTTCACACCCTGTCTAGCCCCATCTGTTCCTCACTGTCTGAAAGAGTGGAGGAGTGAGGGAGAGGAACGAAGAAGAGTAAAAAAAATTAGTGCACAGCATAGTCCCAGAGGCAAACAGTAGTAAAGACATTCCAAAGGTTTGAATATCTTCATGTTCTCCCTCAGTCCATGCAGCATTGTACCACTCGCCCTGTTCTGACTACTGTTTCAAGAGCTCGAGGCAAGGTATGACCCTGACACACACACCCTCTCTCTCTCTCTCTCTCTCTCTCTCTCTCTCTCTCTCTCTCTCTTTCTCACTCGACGAACACCTGCAACCACAATATTGAGATGTCATCTGTCAAAAACAGATCCAAAGCTCATAAAAAGAAAGAAGTATAAATGAAACACACACACACACACACACACACACACACACACACAACAGTTTTGCTTCCTGAAAATATTTCCCTTGTTTATATATTAAAATTAAAGTGTATAATTTCTTTGATGTTAAAATTAGGGCTGTCAGTTGATTAAGGATCTTAATCGAATTAATTACATTACATTAAATGCAATTAATCGCATATATCAATATTTGCTGAAAAGGCCCCGACATAAACATAATTCAATACATGATTGTCAAACTATTTATAAAAATAATATATATAATAAATATAATACTTCATTTTCAAAAAGACACAAAGACACAGTATTGTGGCAGATGAGTAAATCACTGATTAAACAATACAAAAAGTTGCTTTAGAAGTTAATATAATTTGGTTTATTTTCATATCATTGAACATAAGGCTATCACTGGCCTACAGTCCACAGTGAACCATTTTAGAGCTGAGTTCATACATTTTTTTTTTTTTAAGACACAAAGACAATAACACAGATGTCAAGACACATTTCTCTGTACATATGCATCAGGCAGACACTGGTGAATCTGTTGTTGCATCGTGTTTCACTTGTTTTCAGCCTCTCATGCCATAAATGATGTGCTTTTAGGAAGCTGTGTCAAGTTAAATGTAGTTTGAAACTTTACTAAATGATTTAGACCCTTGCACTCTGCTCTGTTTAGCTGTCGGTTTGTTGTCTATTCAGCTGCACATCAGTGTTGCCAGATTTTTTAAGAGAAACAAGCAACTTGGGCTGGAAAAAAAAAAACCCTTAAGTTTTCCAGCAGGAAGAATGGGATTTATTTTTATTTTTTATTTTTTAATCAGAATTTCAGGCAACACCAGGGCTAGCTGTCACATTTTTACTCTTATGGCTGTTTTTGAAAATTATATAATTATTTATTAAAATACAATTTATTTTAAAGTATTCAACATAATCCAGCAAAATAAAAACTGACAATTATGAAGGAAAAGAAAATCATGAATCAACAATATATCAAACAATTTTGGGCTATCTGTAATCCAATAAAAGGCATAATTATTTATGACATTAAATATTATTGCATAATATTTATGGCATTAAAAAATACATGTGACATATCTGGCATTATCTGTCATGAGCAAAGTTACCTAAATGGATGCTGGTGTGGTTTTATTGTGCTCACACAACTGATAGCCTATTATATATTATACACATTAAAACCACTTGCCTAATATTGTGTAGGTCCCCCTCATGCCATCAAAATAACACCAACCCACATCTCAGCATTCTGAGATGACATACTTTTCATCACAATTTTACAGAGCAATTATCGGTTACCGTATACTTTGTACGTTCGAACTAGTCTGTCCATTCTCTGGTGACCTCTCTCATCACCAAGGCATTTCCCTCCACAGAACTGTCACTCACGGGATGTTTTTTTTTTTTTGTTTATGGCACCATTCAAAGTAAATTCTAGAGACTGTTGAGTGTAAAAATCCCAAGAGATCAGCAGTTACAGAAATATTCAAACCAGCCCATCTGGCACCAACAATCATGCCACGGTCCAAATCACTGAGATCAAATTTTTCCCCATTCTGATGGTTGAAACTTAACTGAAGCTCCTGACCTGTATCTGCATGATTTTATGCATTGCACTGCTGCCACCCTATTGGCTGATTAGATAATCGCATGAATGATTGTTGGTGCCAGATGTGCTGGTTTGATCTCCTGGGATTTTCATGTACAACAATCTCCAGAGTTTACTCAGAATAGTGCCAAAAACATAAAATATCCAGTGAGAGGCAATTTTGCAGATGAAAATGCCTTGTTGATGAGAGAGGACAACAGAGAATGGATAGATTAGTTAGAACTGACAAAGTCTTCAGTAACTCAGATAAACACTCTGTACAATTGTGGTGAGAAGAATATCATCTCAGAATGCTATTCTGAGATGTGGGTTGGCACTGCTTTGGCAGCATGAGAGGGGCCTACACAATAGGCAGGTGGTTTTAATTTTGTGGCTGATCGGTGTGTATATATATATATATAAGACTTGATGTTTGCCCAATTGCTATCACCTAATCTATTTAATGAATACATGATTTGTATTACACTTACCATAGATAAATAATATTGGCATATGTTCATGCTGTAAAGCCAGAGGTGGATGGGTCATCTAAGTGAACATTAACACAAAATAAGACCTAAATAAAAATAAATAAGTTTCTCAGTCAAACTCCAACAGTATCATATCAAATAATCAGCCAGTGAAGACTTGAAATCAATGCTGAAACTCACTTCCTTTTTTTCATGTATCATGTTATCATTGTGGATTGCCTTGTGACAATTTCACTTACTGATCCAGTTTACGATATGAAGTGTGAATATGCGTGAGATTGCGAGTGATGCACATGTCATTGTGTACTCTTTCCCTCACCGTATGATTGACACGCCTGATGTATAATCCGGCTTGAACAGTAAATGGGGATATTTGACAGCTGCTTTAGTGGTATTTAGTGGCTGCTTCATATTGTTCCAAGTATTATTAAGCCCCAGCAAGTCCAAAAAACACTGAACAAAAAAAAAATTTTGCAAGCGACTTTCTAAAAAATAAACAAGCAAAAAGTAAAAAAAAATAAGTGGAATTGGCAACTATGCTGCACATTCTCTGTACAGCTGGAGCGGTGCTTACTGCATCCTGCTGACTGAGACATTGAGGTGGCACTTCAACCTTGAATTGCTCCAATGGCAGGAAAATACCCTATTCCATTTTTTTAAGGAATAATTTTTTTATTTAATTTATCACACTGAATTAATGCATTAAATCGACAGCCTTAGTTAAAATGCTTTCTACTATCCCAGCTTAACATGTACTATATTTCCCTGAAAGGTGTTAATGCTGTGGCGGTATTAATAAACATGGTTAGTTTGAGCATTCCGATCAGCCCAACACTGCAACATTGGCTAAACCAATGGTATGAGTTTGGGGCAGGACTATCAGTTTTGTCCGGCCTATGGTAGATGGTTGAGTGTTCGGGAAAGAAGTTTGAAAACAATCAGAATTTTTACAATTATGTTTGGTGATGCAAGTGGTGCAGAAATTACACACTTCATCTTTAAACATTGAAAATGTAATCTCTCTCTCTCTCTCTCTCTCTCTCTCTCTCGCTCGCTCGCTCGCTCGCTCTCTCTCTCTCTCTCTCTCTCTCTCTCTCTCTCTCTCTCTCTCTTTCATACACACAGAGAAATCAGGAAATAATCATAATTAAAACATGTGCACGTATCCTAATCTGCATGTGAGGGGGGTAAACAGAAATGCATGCTGTTTGCAAACATTTGAATTACAAGTTAATGGCCTGCAGGGCTAGAAATAGGTTCCTATTTCCTTGAACTGTCAGTCAAAGTAGAGAGGAAAAACAAAGAGGTTTGAACTGAACCATCTGAATGCACTCACATCTCATGCACTCATTCTTTCCATCAGGATTGTCTGTGAGCCAGTCAGTGATGCCGGTGTAACTTTCCAAGGTCGATCAAACTCTTCATGTTATCCGTAACATCTGAATATGATGCAGAAACACGATGACCTCCACGACACCCCAATGGGATTCAGACATTTTTCCAGATCCCACATGCTGTATTTTAATGCTTGATGCTGCCAGCATAACACAAAGAGATCGAGAGGGTTAGCGGCCATTAGTAAGAAAAATCTCATAAAGAAGCAACAATAAAATAAGAAAAGCCACTATAAAATCAGAACGGACTCTCTCTCTCTTCGGTTTTATTGGTTGCTCTCCAAAACTCTGGGATTATAATTGCAGTCACACATACACAAATGGCATTTGTGTTCTGGATGGATTTGTGGTTTGGATGGACAGAAGCAGAAAGGGAACAGAATAAAGAACCGAGATGGCAACAATTAGAGTCAGAGAAAGAGAGGGATTGGGGTGAGGCCAAGCCATCATTCAAAGGTTGGCACACTTTAGCTCTGTTCCAAAATCTAGTGAGCTGCCTGCCTAGACAGTATGTTAAAGGCACCATATGCACACTCACGACACAAAGGCTGTTCCAGAAGGTAAGCAGCAATCTTATGTGACCTTCTATGATTTTAAGGCCCAATTTTAAGGCAGCATTCCATCACTCATGTCCTTCATGGAGAAGATAAGGATCTCTAAGTGGTGGATATGGGACACAATGCCTTTAACATGGGACATTTTGCCACATAAAGTCATCCAATCATCCCCTTGAGCATTTTGCCGCATAAATACAGTACAATAGGCGAAACGGTCCCGTACGTGACATCTGCATTTCGGCCAAAATACATGACGTGCATTGGCAACTCTTACAGCAATGTAGCTCACTAACAGAACAATACAGAGGCTGAAATCCAGATGCATACTGAGCCGTATCAGTGAACGCTCCCTCTCTGCAGGCCATAGTTCTCCATGAAGATGTAGCTGCCAGCTGACACTTATATTACAACCGCAACTTCTTTGCAGGAACACACATAAACACTGTGATTTTTTTTGTGTGTCTCAGGTGTGGATTTATGCAGTGGGTTCAAGAAGGGCACTTCAGAGGCAGAGGGGCGGGGTTAATTAATGTCTCTCTCTCTCTCACACACAGCAGATGCTGTCTGTGCTGACTTTTCTCTCTGGGTGGTGGAAATAATGTGTGCATGTGTGTTCTGGTTCAGATGTGAGTAATTGCATTGAATCCACCATGTCCACTGGGAGACGCACACTGAAACAAACACACACAGATTGATATACAATCAAATGAGCATGTCAGATTAGGAAAGACTGCAATCAGCCAATGAATAACTGCTTAAATCACCACACTCAGGTGACACTCACAGTCTTATGCACTGATGGACAAATCGGCATTAAATAACATTCAATTATTTTAAAACATATAGTTCCAACTTCAAGTTCTGATTGGATGAGCTGCTTTCAAAGCTGTTGTAAAATCACACCTGTGACCGCACGTTCTATATTAATGCACAAAGTTGCTTGACAAGCGTAATGTCTACATTCCCATTCTGAAAAAAAACAGTTTATGATGTCTATAACTTCTCAAAAACATGAATAACCAACACTCCTGGAAAAATAAGAAACAATTTCATTAAAAAGAAATGTACCCTCTATTGCTTGGTATTATTTAAACTTTCACAACATAGTCTCCCTGACCACATATGTGGACATGATTTTTTTGGAAAACTGTTTGTTCTAATTACTACTAGTTACAAATCAAAAAATGAATGGAAAATGCAGTCACGCAGGGGTCTCAGGGGGTTAAGATTTTTTTCCTGCAGGATTAGGCTAATGAACTATATTACTAGGAGGATTTAAAAAAAAAATGTTTATCATTTTGATTACTCTTATTAATAAATTATATTAATATCTTTACATTGGTGTCTTTCTTTATATTGCTGCTGCTGCTGTTTTATAAAAGCCACTCAAGGTCTTGCCTTACGGTTTTTACTGGCTTAAGGGGTTCAGAGGATCATTTCCTTCAAGCCATGCATATGAACATCCCTCACCCATGGTAAAACCACTGTAACACTCGGCCTCTTGTGTTGTTATTGCTTTAGTAGAGGAACAGATCAAGCATGCTATATTAAAAGACAGGTCTGTCAAAGACGGACAGATAGCAGGAGCTGAGAGACTAATACAGAAAAATACTGATAAGAAAAAACGAGGGAGCTTGTGGGAGAATAAAGGTATTCTGTAGAAAGATAGAAGAAGCTGGGAGGGATTTGAGACAGAACAGTGCACGCGCATGCACATTAATCTCTCACACACAATAGCACACACTCCTGTGATCCCCCTCATTTACCCCCCTCCCTCACTTACACACAAACACACACACACACGAATTTAACTGTGGGCGTGGTGGTCTTTGAACCCTCCATATGGGACACATGTCATCATCAAATATTCATATAATGGTTTTGTCTCATTAAATATTCAACAACCCACACACACACTTAAACATACAGCATGGAATTAAACTTCAAATCCATCCTCCTGGGGTGTGTGTCCAGGTCTTGTATAGGAAATGGGAATGGTGTGCAAGAATAATTCCCACCAATCACAGTGAGAAGCCCCAGCAACACATAGTCAAGAAAACAAGACACATGCAGACTGATCTTAATGCTGTTATCACAGACACACACACACACACACACACACACACACACACACGATTGAGTGCTGTCCAACAACTACTGTCCAAACATATGTCTTAAACAATCCCTCACAAACGCTCACATGCAAGCTTGTATATCCTAGGAGGGATCACCCAATTCATTTTAATACAGTAAACATATTATTACCCATATAGACTAACCCTTACCCTAAAACACAGCTTTTTTTTTTTTTTTCATTTTTAGATGACAAAAGGATCCCGACACTAATGTCTTGTTTTTCCTTTAGTTTTAGTGCAGGGATCTTGTCATCTGTTTAGATTCTTTCTGTTCTTAGTTTTGGTCTTGTTTGTTCTGATTTGTGCTTGGTTTTGTTTTCCCCAACAAGTGATCTGTCTCTGTACTCATGTCTTTCCCTTGTTATCTTGTATGTTCCCTCTCCTTGTGTTTGTGTTCCGTCATTCTGTTTTTTACCCTTCTTATTCCCTGTGGCATTCGTTTTCGTAAGGTCTGTCCTTGGTTCTTCTTGTTGTCTTTGCGTTTGCCTTTTTCTGTTGGTTTTTGTTGTTTTGCCCTCCCATGGGTAGTTTTGTTTCCAGCCCTGTTGGCTGAAGTTTGGGCATTGTTTTGTAATTTCTGTTCCAAGTTTTGTGTTGTATATTGGTTATGGTTTCATTTTTAATAAATAATTTTTGCTTCACAGCTATTATTAATTCTCTTTGTAAAATTGGTTTTGCTTTTCTTTTAGGTACATTTTGAGAATTGTCATCCACATAAAACATGCTTTTCCTAACTTAATTTGAGTCCACACATCAAAGCAATGACCTTACTGAAGGCACACATGTTCTGACACATTGAACTGTATTGATCATGTGGGCAATGCAAGTTTGAATCCGGATAGCAACATATCAGATCCTGTTCACCATCTTCTCCTCAGATTTTCTTTCCTCTCTCTACTGTACATATACATTAAAGTGGATTTATTATGTTGGCTTCACAAAGCCAATATTACTGTATGTTATGCTACAGACTTGGTTTAGAGTTTTCAGGGGTCTCAAACTCAAATGGCCTGGGGGCCACTACCCAGTTGGTGTTCTTCATCGGGGGCCAGCTGAACAGTTCACGTTGAATTACTTTGTTCACTATGAACAAAAGAATGATCACAAACACTAGATGTCTTTTGAAAATAAATGTATTAAATGTCAATTAATAAAATCTAAATCAAAATAATCTTTTGTCAAGTGTTTTTTTTCTTCTTTACAGACTTTTGTTTGTACATATGAAATGACAATACTCTTGCATGAGACACAATCAGATCAAAGTACCTCTTTTAAGAAAAATCTACATTTCCTTTTAAACAACAATGTGTTTCACTCTTTAAAATATTAAATATGATGTTTAGTTACAGTATATTAATGCTTGTCTGGGTTACAAATGAAGAAAAAAACAAACTTGTGAATGAGTAACTCTAGCCCCTTTTACATATGCAACCAGGCAAATTACAAAAAAATTATTTGGTTGCCTTTACTGGTAAATGCACAACCTGCTGTTCACACATACTCTTGACATTTATACAGTAGGTACTAAAGAAAAAACTTCTCATTAAGGAAATTTGGCAGACAAAATTGACCAGTATTTCCAAAAGGGCCATGTTCACACATGACTCTAACCTGAAAATTGTAGTACATTTTCTGGAAATTATGTGTAAAATGTTTAAGTCTCACATATCTAAAGTGCTCATATTTCAGTTATGTTCGAGATCGACATTAATGTAAGTAATAATACACTCACTGAGCACTTTATTATGAACACCTGTACATATTCATGTGATTGTCGAATCAGCCAATCATGAGGCAGTAGTGCAATGCATAAAATCATGCAGATATGGGTCAGGAGTTTCAGTTAATGCTCACATCAGAATGAGGAAAAATGTGATCTTGGTGATTTAGACCATGGCATGATTGTTGGTGCCAGATGAACTAGTTTGAGTATTTCTGTAACTGCTGATGTCCTGGGATTTTCACACACAACAGTCTCTAAAGTTTACTCAGAATGGTGCCAAAAACAATAAACAACCAGTGAATGGCTGACAGAAAGACTATGGTAACTCAGTTAACCACTCTGTACAACTGTAGTGAGCAGAATAGCATCTCAGAATGCACAACATATCAAACCTTGAGGTGGATAGGCAACAAGAGTAGAAGATCACATCGGGCACTTTATTAGGACCATAGTGTTCCTAATAAAGTTCTAAGTGAGTATATATTAATATTATTACATTAACATATTAATTTCATTGTGTTGTGACTTAATTCTGTTGAGTTTTCAGTTTTATTGGCTTTGCTAATTTGGATGTTGTACACCCCTGGGTCACCATCATTTTATACATTCCGAAAAGGATATGACAAGCCAACATCTTAATCATAATACATTTTTAATAAACTTTAAGTACTATTTTCAACATTGTATATTAATACTAAAGTGATCCAAACTACAAAATAAAACAAATGTAAGTATTGGTATTACAGTATGTAGTGACCAAAAATAAATACATTTATATAAGATTCTTCAATGTAGTCACGCATTAAAGAATTAAAGGACACTTGTAAGCTTTTCCTTTAAAATTTTGAATTTAATAAAAAAATTAATTTTTTTAATGAATTTTAAAAACTCGTACATGCACACAATTTATTATTGTCTACAAAACGAATGCCAAGCATTCAAGCACACACATTTAGATCGAAAGGATTACAAAATCGTGAGAAAAAAATTCAGTGTGTGTCCAAACTCTTGAATGGTTGTGTTTTCTGTTTCCAGTGTTCCTGCTGAGATATACATTATTGGCTGTGGCACATTCAGCTCGATTACTAATCAGTGAAATCTCAGATCACGCTAAGGCTTGTCTGCCAGAACTGGCCTGTGCGTTGGCGTTTTTGCTCCAGCTGGCTCTGGCCCAGTTTAATCCTGTCTCGAGCACACAGGTAGCCTGAGGCTTAATACAAGCTTTGCTCCGTTATAGCGTTTTACTTCACAGCTCTGCGGTCACAATAAGAGTTGAGACCACCAACTATATATAGAAGTTATTAACATAAAAAAGACAAAGAAATAAAGACCAAAAAAGAGAAAATAACTGGAAATAAGTGAAAAATATATATATGTAAATGCAGCCCTGACCCATCATCGACCTCTACTTCAAAAGCTTTGCTGAGTCTCGTTCAATGTCAACCATCACTGATAGCTAACATTCAGTTTGATCGCAATGATGCCTCATTGGTTCTCACATATTGCAAAACCAAATGTCATCCGGCAAGCCTGAATTTGCAGAGGCATGAATAAGATTTGAGAGCTAACCTGGGGGCTAGATCATAATCTGGTCTAGATTTTAACTGAGTAACTTTAAGGTATTATCCTTTGTAAACTGCTTTAAGACAATATGCATTGTGAGAACTGTTAGACACATAAAAATGAAAAGAACTGAATTGAAACATGGCCATTATGCCAACAGTTCTCTGGTACAGTATGTGTAAAACTGAGAATCTAGAAGACAAGAAAGGAACATGTACAAATGGGAAAGAGTGACAGAGATGGAGAGACAGATGAAGAGAGTGTAAGAGAAAGGAGGAATGCTAGAGTGAATGGATCTGGATTAACTAGATTGACCTGTTCCTGCTGTGAAGTCGTAACACTGTTCAGACCCTTGCGGGGAGACAGATCAGGCCGCTACTTACATCTCCATTACAGTTCCAGCAACTGTGAACTTTAAACTTTGACCTTGGAGGTGTTGTGTAAACACTGTGAAAGTCAACTGCACTATGTCTTTTATCATCGTTATGTCTGGGTAATTATCGCTGGGTCAAATAAAGTTTCTTCACTAAGTGACCGCCTGTCCTGATAGACTGTTTATATGAGCTGATGTATGGTGACATACATAGAGTCAGCAAGTTTTTATGTGTGTGTTTGTGTGTACTTAGCTAAAGTTTGGGAGCAAATTTGTCCCCAGAAGTGAGCTAAATCTCACAAAACCTCCATTCGGGGCCTTTCAGGAACATCCTCATGTGGATTTTTTTGTAATTTTTTTTTGTTGTATATTTATAAATAAAGTAAATGCATTTTTAAAATGCAAAAAGTTTTCTTTTAGGGGTATGTTGGCATCAGGGTTAATCTATTGTAATTATAATTTAATGAAATTAAAACAATACATGTCCATGGTTTCGTGTGTCCCCATTTAGATAGCTTTAGTAAATGTGTGTTCCGTCAAAAGAGTGTGTGTGTGTGTGTGTGTGTGTGTGTGTGTGTGTGTGTGTGTGTGTGTGTGTGTGTGTGTGTGTGTGTGTGTGCCAAAGAACTGATTAGCAATCAGTGGCATTGTGCTGTATTTGAAAGGGTTTTAGAGTACATTGTATTCTGCTTGTGTCACAATCTTCATTTAGTCATAAGTGTATGTGTGTGTGTGTGTGTGTGTGTGTGTGTGTGTGTGTGTGTGTGTGTGTGTGTGTGTGTGTGTGTGTGTGTGAGCGTGTATTTATCACTTTGTGGGGACCAAATGTCCCCATAAGGATAGTAAAACCTGAAATTTTTGACCTTGTGGGGACATTTTGTTTGTCCCCATGAGGAAAACAGCTTATAAATCATACTAAATTATGTTTTTGAAAATGTAAAAATGCAGAAAGTTTTCTGTGAGGGTTAGGTTTAGGGGTAGGGTTAGGTTTAGGGGATAGAATATAAAGTTTGTACAGTATAAAAACCATTA
This sequence comes from Xyrauchen texanus, assembly GCF_025860055.1. NCBI lineage: Eukaryota > Metazoa > Chordata > Actinopteri > Cypriniformes > Catostomidae > Xyrauchen > Xyrauchen texanus. Next base: position 19,991,547 of record NC_068277.1, on the reverse strand, counting down.
TGTCTATGGAAAGTCCCCATAAAACATGGAAACACAACATGTGTGTGTGTGTGTGTGTGTGTGTGTGTGTGTGTGTGTGTGTGTGTGTGTGTGTGTGTGTGTGTGTGTGTGTGTGTGCGTGTATTTATCACTTTGTGGGGACCAAATGTCCCCATAAGGATAGTAAAACCCGAAATTTTTGACCTTGTGGGGACATTTTGTTTGTCCCCATGAGGAAAACAGCTTATAAATCATACTAAATTATGTTTTTTGAAAATGTAAAAATGCAGAAAGTTTTCTGTGAGGGTTAGGTTTAGGGGTAGGGTTAGGTTTAGGGGATAGAATATAACGTTTGTACAGTATAAAAACCATTATGTCTATGGAAAGTCCCCATAAAACATGGAAACACTACAAGTGTGTGTGTGTGTGTGTGTGTGTGTGTGTGTGTGTGTGTGTGTGTGTGTGTGTGTGTGTGTGTGTGTGTGTGTGTGTGTGTGTGGTTTTGAGGTTGTGAGTGTCCTGTGCACAGTGCTGGGTAGATTATTTCTGAATTGTAATCTGGTACTGATTACAAATAACATGAATACAATTGTGGTCAGTAAAAAATCTCTTGGATTACATTTTAAAAGTAATACAATCTGATTATCTTGCTTTTGGATTACTATTGGATTACTTCTGACCTAATTCTTGTTTATCTGATGTCACATGCATTTGAGTAGAGTATGCTTGTACCATTTTGATAATGTTGCTTAAATGCATTAAACTTGATGGATCAAAATATGATAATTTGTATGTTTTGTGCATGTGTGTTGTATTTTTCTGAGTGAAACAAAAAAGGATTTTTTTAAATTTTCTTTCTCTAGAAATTTTGGCATTACAAACATCATCCGTGTGTGTTAACAGATAAGACCAGTTGTAATTGTGAAAAAAATCAAATTACAAGTACTTATTTTGTAATCATATAATGTAATCCACATTACATGTAATCTGTAACCTAGCACTGCCTGTACATTAGTCTGGGTGACTACTAGTGTATGTATGCATATTTGAGAAATATAATATTAGAGAAAGAACATTTCTTAACATTGAAGCTGGTGCATGTGTGAGTGTATCTCTGCTGTATAGCATCTAGCTGAGGGCAGAACTGCACCTAAATTGCAGTGTGTGTCCGGGGAGTTTGATTTGTGATGATGCTATTTTGGATATTCATTATTAATGGACACTGGCATAATTCAGACCAGAGCTTTTAGCACTCCATTCTAAATGAGAATTTGTGCCTCACACACACACACACACACACACACACACACACACACACACACACACACACACACACTCACACTCTAGTACTATGTCTCTCAAACAAATTGCATCTTCCTTGAAAGTACTGCCCTTAAAATTCTCTCTCTTTCTCCTCCATTCTCTATCTTTCATTTTCTCCAAATATCAGATCACCTATTTCAATCATTTCTTTCTCTGTCCCTCTCCCTCCATGTATGTTGCAGCATTAGCTCTGTCTCCCAGAGGATAGCTATCTGTCCCTCTTTGCTTATAATGCCACTTCATTAAAAGCAGCTCATTTCTCAGCAGGCCATTCAGAGGCCTTTTCCTCAGACAGATGACACTACAGAGCTATCACTCCAGCTTTCCACTGCAATACCAAGCTTATGCTTGTGCCATGAGAATAGTGTTTAAGTTAAGCTTAGGCTTTAGTCTTTGGTTCTGCATAAATTAAATGCTGCATCAGAGTTGCAGTGGTCCACAAGAATTAACACATTACATGGCTTCGGTGCCTTTATAATAATGATCAAAATTGATGTAGCTGTTTGTAATGCCTAATCAAAAGCCTATTGTGTTATCATGATAACTTGTCCTACACTGTCAACTCGAATGTTTTCATTACTGTCTTAATTAAATATCACTTGAAATTTCATATTTTGGTCTCATAACTCTATACTTTTATATTTTAAGGAAGTATTATTTATGTTTTGTTTTGTTTTTGTTCTTGTTTTTTGCAAATAATGTAGTTATTTCATGTGATGTCACCATACTGGTGCCTTTTGCTCAAGTTGGAAACTGTTAACTCTAACTCAGTTCTCTTTGTGCATATGCAATTGAAGTACAGGCATACAGTATATACATTTCTGTGAATTAATTTTATTTTATGAATCATGTAAGTTATCTACTTTATTCGAGTTGTGTTAATGTATGATTACATTTTTGTCAATTCAATTAAAATGATAATGTAGAAAAACAACAGAATCTGTGGTTTACAGTGGAAAAATATATGAAGGTTATTTCTGAACTATCGGCAAAACCTATATTAACTTAAATTTAATAGGCCTCTATAATGATGTTGGACATGTTACAGGTTGAGGAATACACATCCTCAGACAATTAACACACTTCTGAAGCCTGAGAAATGTATCATTTAAAAACCAAGAACTACCATCAGACATGCAATGTGTCTTTGCTACTTAAATTATTGGTCCACATACAGTAAATAATAATATTTGACTTAAATTTCATCACATTCAGTATTCAAAATATTACTTACTACAGTAAAAATAAATACAAAGACATAATTTTAGAGGTATTACATTACATATTTTTATTCACATACAAATTCACAAACAGAAGACTTTGTGCTGTGGTGGTGGAGACAGAGTGCCATTCACCCCATTAGATCTTGCATGGTGATATAAGATCATTGTTAGATCATATCTGGCCTCATATTGCATTGCAGAAATTATAAACAGCATTTGCAATCAGAGTTTTTGTGATTTCTTAGTAAAAAGAGTTGAAAACTACAAGTTTGAAACTACCAACAGCAGCTGCAGGGCAATTGGGTTTGATTAGAGCAAGAACGATAACAATGACAGAGATCTGTGAAATATTATAAATTATGTAAAATCCTGAGTTTGTCCTGCTCCACTGATCCTAATGGAAATTTAAAGAAACCCAGTTTTCAGAGAATCTTTTGGAAACAGGTGTTTCAACAGCACTTTATGGACAATTTCAGCTCAATCTGAAAAAATCGACCATTGACAAAAATTTTTGATGCCAAGTGTTTGTTTGTGAACAGTAACTTTTTCTATAGTTGTTACATATTGACATACCTGCAGTTTTTTAAACACAGGACAGGGAAACACCCATGCATCCTCAGTTTGTGGTCTCTCAAACTGAAGGATGTATGAGAAAGAAAATAATTAATCCCTTCTTCCATTAACACCTATGTAAAGGAAAAAACCCAGTGTTTAAAATGTCTTGGATACTGATGTAACCTCTTTCCCCTGATGGAGGGAATGAGATGTTGTGTCGATGTAGTGACACTAGGAGTTTGCTCTTGAGAGCCCCAATCACAGTTGATTTATTCAGAAAAGGCAAATGAAAATTGGCGAGTGGAATTTGCATGATGTTCGGATTTGATTTCCCGGACATATGGGTATAAAAGGAGATGGCATGCACCACTCATTCAGATTTGTGCTATGGAGCTGAGAGAGAGTCCCGGCCATGTCAGCGGTTGGTTCAGCACCATGCAGGAGGGACACAACATCTCGTTACCTCCATCAGGGAACAGAGGTTACATCAGTAACCAAGACGTTCCCTGTCTATCACTCACTTGACGTTGTGTCGATATAGTTACACAGGGGTTCCTATACAATAGGCCGCAGGCACTGAACCGTGTCACAAGGTACGGAGGTGCGGACAAGGGCAAGCTGCTGCGTGCTTCGCAGTGAGAACTCGACCACGTTGTGACTTTCCAGCGAGTAAAGTAAAGCGTTCAATGTCTATGCAGAGCGGCTAAGTTGGGGGAATGCATATTTGCGCAGACACCTAGGCCAGCAGTGCCCCAAGGCATCCGTGCTGAGTGGGGCCTCGGACAGGGAGTACCAAAGGGGGCAATGAGAGGATTCTCGGGAGGCAAACCGGTCCCCCCGTGCCTGCCCAAAACTCTCCTAAATTAGCTGGACTGCGTGGGGGTGGAGTCTCAACTCTCCTCAGTAACTCATAGAGACTTCAACGTCTGCTGACCCCAAATGAGAAGGCGGCGGGTGAGTTGTGGCATGCGACATGAGCGTACCGCAGTGTTGGTTTATGTATGCTCTTTTTCCATTTGACCTGAAGCCCCATTTGGTCGAGGTGCTGAAGCACGAGGTCGTTGTGCACACACAATAGATCTTGCGAGTGAGCTAGGATCAGCCAGTCGTTAAGATAATTGAGGATGCAAATGCCCTTCTCCCTTAGCGGGGCTAGGGCAGCCTCTGCGACTTTGGTAAAGACCGAAAGGGAGGACATTGTACTGGTACACTCATCCCTTGAAGGCAAACCAAAGAAAGGGTCTGTGTCGAGGAAGGATCGATACAAGTACGCGTCCTTCAGGTCATGGCCATGAAACAATCCTGATGTCGTACTAATGCCAGTATGTCTTGAATGAAAGCCTGTGTAAGGCTCTGATTAAGAATGGGCATAACCCGCCCCCTCTCCTGCGGGCACAAGTGCACCGCCACAGCGTGCTCTACCTGGGGAAGCTCGACATATCCCCCGACAGAGCCCCGAACGAGACATTAAATCCACCCTGAGGCGGACCACCTGACTCGCTCGTGAACTCTACCATGCAGAACGAGTGTGCTGGGGGAGGTCTGGAAAAACTGCTTCATGAAGAAGGAAGAGAGCCGTGACCACAAAAGCTGCCTTGGCATGCTGGTGACCCAAGCACTCGAGACCCAGTGGGTGGTTCATGGGGAGGCAGAGCAGATGCCCCGCCGGGAAGATCAAACCTGTAGGATGGCCATGCGTGCAGGGCGGAGGCGGCCTGACCCCGCAGCATTGTAAGCCTTTGCCACTAACGACAAAGAAAACTGACATGCCTTGGAAGGGAGCCTTGGTCGGTTCCTCCAGGTGGCTGTGCCCTGCGGGCACAAGTGCACCGCCACAGCGTGCTCTACCTGGAGAAGTTCAACATGTCCCTTTGCTGCTCCCCCATTGTGGGAACGGGTCGGGAAGCAACTGCAGTGGCTCTCTGCTTCATGAAGAAGGAAGAGAGCCGTGACCACAACATTCTCATGGGCATGTTCTCACAGTGAGAGCATGACCCATGCAAAAAAGCTGCTTTGGCATGCTGGTGACCCAAGCACTCGAGACAGGGAGAGATAACAGCCGCACCCAGTAGCACAAAGGCGAAAAAAGATGCTAATCGTTTGTGCAAGCTCGTTTAGAGAAAATATACTCTTTTTGAATATACTCTTTTACACCTGAAGACTCAGGTCCACCGAAGTGCGCAGGGGAAGCACAACACTCGACCATGCAAGGGTGACCGCTGAAATGCGCCATAATTCCTGCAGCAATAGCAAGGTGATGGGACGAACACACATGTGTGCTAGGCTCCAAGGAACAAGTCTGAAAGAGTGGTGCACGCCATCTCCTTTTATACCCTTATGTCCGGGACAGAGAGCGGAATGCAAATTCCACTCGCCAATTTTCATTGGCATTTTCTGAATAAATCAAAGGTGATTGTGGCTCGAGGTTCAAAAGCGAACCCCTAGTGTCACTACATCGACACAACGTAGAGTGAATGACAGACAGGGAATGGTGCACAGGAGGCAACGTAAATTTAACATTAATACAGCTCATCAACACAAAACTCTATATATACATATCAATAACACCTATAAAACACATACATAAAAACAATCCAGCATTAAAATGCCAAATTCATCATTATTGGCCTAAAATGTCACTTTATTTGTTTTGTTTTTACTCAGTGACAACATACCTGACTCTCAAGTACCACTGTCCATTGTGCCATTGTCAGAGAGAACAGAACACTTACACTCTAGTAAGTTAAACTCTAGTAAGATAATATTAAAGTACTCTGCACATTATAGAGGCAAAAACAACAACAACAAAAATTATAACAGATATAAAATACAGTAATTACTTACTGGGCTTGTACACAAATTCAACCAATAAATCAACATAAAAATTTGTTGGAATGATCATGTGGAACTCATAACATTACATAGAGTACTAAAGAAAATTAAAAGCACATCTCAGATTTCCTTTTATCCAAGTGGTATACAATAACATTACATAACAGTACCAAAAAAAAAAAAATGCATCTAATAGTCTCTTTTCTCCAAGTGCTGAACAATATTAATAAAATCCATGGGCCATAGAGTTATAAATGAGAGTCAGAGAGAAGCTCATCTATTAGATTATATGTTCATCTAATCCTGTCAATCACATAATTGTAAATAAGCAGCTGCTTACCTCACTCTTCTGGCACCTCCAATTATTCTGGCATCCCTCCAACCCAACACATTTATTTCTTGTAATTTCTATTATACATTCAATAAAAAGTAGTCCAGACAGGTCAAGCTCGTGCTCAAGCCCTCTATTACATAAAGACAACAGGCCAGATCAATTTACCTTCATCTCATTCAAAGATTATATTAACATATGAAGCCATAAACTACTAAACAAAGTGATGGAGTCTGTATCCAAAGCCGTCTAAGTTAATTCCAGAAATGTGTGTAATATTAAAAGAGAGGAATTTCAATACAATGCTGCCTTTCAAGCACTGTAAGGCACATTTGTAAATCACAGCATAGGCCTATACACGTTCAGAGCATTATTGTGTGTCTTTATTCACAGATTGCATCATTGTCTGAGAGCTCACAGAGTTTACAGAGGAACCGACATGTACATACGCTATGTGTGGTGGATGGATCCATGGGTTACTGGGCAGACTGTGTTTGTGGAAGTGTTAGGCATGGATTTACCTGCCTGTGACAAAGAAGCTTAATATTCCGGGAGGCAAATAGGTGGGAGCACATTTGTTTGTCTCCCCCTAACCCCTTTACTTCTCTTTCTCCTTCCTTCCTGCTGCTTTCACTCTCTGCCTGAGAAGATTCAAGATTTAAGAAGCTTTATTGGCATGGGAAAAAAAAAACCTTTACGTAGCATTTGTAATATTTAAGCAATCTTACACAAGCAAAAGTGCTGTTGTGCCTTATATCAGCACGGCTGTGATTTGGCTGTAGCCACAGGGCTACAGTTAATCACAGCATGATTGCGAGTCTGACTGTGCTTGAAGTGGGCTGGTACTCACTGGTACGCAGTCACTGCACTTCTATAATTTAGTCTACAGAGTACTGGCATTTTTTCATGTGTACCACAACTTCTAAGAGTCTCTTGGCACTATGTAATTTCTTTATTTAATGTCAGTCATTGGGTGATTTAATGCGGCCCACAAATCACTTTTATCTGACCCTCCGACTGATTTGGATAAAATCGCATCACAGTCTTAACATCCGAGCACTCTCTGCGCAAATCTCAGCGGTGAGTTTAACAACTCTCAGTGGCAATTACAAAAGCATCAGCAGTCGGCTGAAGTGATCCGTGGTCCAGTTCCAGACAGTAGTGCACATGTTAAAGTTTGTCTGGGCATATTTCAGTTACACTGCTCTCCAAAACATGAACCAGCAAGTTTAGGTGAACACATTTTATTGTGTCTTATTCAGTCAAATGTATTTATGCAAACTGCTTAGCTGCTACTGGATGCAATCAAAACTACAGACTTAAAATCAAATATGTCACACAGCTGATAAAGATGTGATGACAGCTTATATGCACAACCTTTTAAAACAAAAGATACATTTGATGATGAAAACCAAACTTTTTAAGAAAATACAAAGAAAAGTTTGCTTTTATTCTCCATTCTTTAAGTGTTGTACGGCTGTATCTCACATGTTGAGCTTCTGTAGTGCTCATAAAAAGTGATAACACTAAGCGTCCCTAAACCTGCATACAAGCATATAACCTAATTGTGTTTGGGGTAGCATTCTCAATCACGAACATCATCAAATCAGGTTTGTTCTCCTTTTACTAATGATTATCTGCACAAGTGTCTGGCTCCTGCACAAATTCACCATACTGTATGCGCAGGATAAGGTAAGGTTAATTTCCCCTCACTGAATGGATAATAGAGAAAAAAGGAAGAACAGACATTGCTCTTTTTTCAGTTTTACATTTATTTTATGTAAAAACACAGTTCTACATTAGATTGTCATTGTTTTCTTATGTGGGTTGATATTGACAAAGATGCAGACTTTAGCAGAGTTACGTGTTCTTAGTTTTCATAAACAAAAATCCTACATTGTATGTTTTTATTCTCAAAGTAATGTTAATCAAACTATATTTGTTAGTTGAGGGTGTGTGGTCATATTTGTTCTTCGGGCCATATCTTAAAAAGTTTAAAATGTTAATTAAACACCCCTGACTATTTTAATGTAAATAAACACATATTATTAACAGTGTTTTATTTTTCATACTTACACGTTTTTTACAATGAAAGTGTTGAAGTGTTGAAAATGTTTGGCGCCCATTGAGTTTTCATCTGGATAATCTGCCTCCTGCAAGAAAGGAGCCTTGCCATATTGTATAAACCTCCAAATATATTTATTTATTTCTAAATAAACATATGTTGTGATCAAAAGCATGCAGTCTCAGAGTATCATTTATTTACTATCTATCTATCTAACACAGAGAGTACCTACAATTTTTTTCTTCCACTTCAAGCACTGGAGTGTGATATTGCTTTAATACACCAGTTCAAAAAACAGTCAATAATATTAAATAACTTATATTTCAGACAAATGTTGGCCAGTTAGTTTGTGCATTTTTTTTATCTGCTAGTAAAAATAGCAACAAAAGAAACCAAAGCTTCAAGCACAACTCATTTTATACATTGCTCTCATACTATGGTTTTGAACTAGTGTTTTGTTCATGAATGAATCAGTGTTTTTGAATGAATCTTTTAAGCGATCTAATTGTTCTTATACACTTCCATAGTTTTGATGGTGAACGTCATTGACACACTTATAAAATAAAGGACGCTCATTTATTGCAACCTAGTGTAAATTGGCAATCTCAGGAAATGATCACTGTTTAGAGAAATCAAAATGAACAATTCATTTAAATCCCTACTTCTATTTGGAAAGCCACAAACATGGAGAAGCAGAGTAATAAAGCAGTGAAGTGTTCCAGCGCATTTGAACAGATTATATAATATAATACATTAATAATATATCATAATAATGTTATAATAATATCATTTAATAATAAAAGTAGAAATAAACATGGTTTATTATTTCACTATTCATACTGTAAGCATTTTATGCCTGTTGCTTTATTATTACTCTTCTTTTCCTCTATTCTATTTCTATTCTATTCTCTCTCTCTCTCTCTCTCTCTCTCTCTCTCTCTGTCATGATTTTTCCACCTCCCTATTCCCCCCTCTCTCCCCCAAGGTATCCATTCAAATGGACTCAGTTCCCTTGACAACCTAAGTGTGTGATGATTACCAATAATGTCTACCTGTAGCTTTATGAATCATTATTCATAAAAAGCAAATGACAGAGTGACACACCATGGCAAAATCAATACGGCAGGAAATAAAAATAAATGACATCAATCAAGGCACATCACTGTGTCAAATTATGAGAGGACTTGATGTCTATAAAATGATCAGGGACCATCAAAATACACTCACCTAAAGGATTAGGAACACCTGTTCAATTTCTCATTTATGTAATTATCTAATCAACCAATCACATGGCAGTTGCTTCAATGCATTTAGGGGTGTGGTCCTGGTCAAGACAATCTCCTGAACTCCAAACTGAATGTCAGAATGGGAAAGAAAGGTGATTTAAGCAATTTTGAGTGTGGCATGGTTGTTGGTGCCAGACCGGCCGGTCTGAGTATTTCACAATCTGTTCAGTTACTGGGATTTTCACGCACAACCATTTCTAGGGTTTACAAAGAATGGTGTGAAAAGGGAAAAACATCCAGTATCGCGGCAGTCCTGTGGGCTGAAAATGCCTTGTTGATGCTAGAGGTCAGAGGAGAATGGGCCGACTGATTCAAGCTGATAGAAGAGCAACTTTGCCTGAAATAACCACTCGTTACAACCGAGGTATGCAGCAAAGCATTTGTGAAGCCACAACATGCACAACCTTGAGGCGGATGGGCTACAACAGCAGAAGACCCCACCGGGTACCACTCATCTCCACTACAAATAGGAAAAAGAGGCTACAATTTGCAAGAGCTCACCAAAATTGGACAGATGAAGACTGGAAAAATGTTTCCTGGTCTGATGAGTCTCGATTTCTGTTGAGACATTCAGATGGTAGAGTCAGAATTTGGCGTAAACAGAATGAGAACATGGATCCATCATGCCTTTTTACCACTGTGCAGGCTGGTGGTGGTGGTGTAATGGTGTGGGGGATGTTTTCTTGGCACACTTTAGGCACCTTAGTGCCAATTGGGCATCGTTTAAATGCCACGGCCTACCTCAGCATTGTTTCTGACCATGTCCATCCCTTTATGGCCACCATGTACCCATCCTCTGATGGCTACTTCCAGCAGGATAATGCACCATGTCACAAAGCTTGAATCATTTCAAATTGGTTTCTTGAACATGACAATGAGTTCACTGTACTAAAATGGCCCCCACAGTCACCAGATCTCAACCCAATAGAGCATCTTTGGGATGTGGTGGAACGGGAGCTTCGTGCCCTGGATGTGCATCCCACAAATCTCCATCAACTGCAAGATGCTATCCTATCAATATGGGCCAACATTTCTAAAGAATGCTTTCAGCACCTTGTTGAATCAATGCCACATAGAATTAAGGCAGTTCTGAAGGTGAAAGGGGGTCAAACACAGTATTAGTATGGTGTTCCTAATAATCCTTTAGGTGAGTGTAGAAGCGAAAGGTTCACTTCTAAATTTGCTGTTGTAAGTGTATTTCTTAATAAAGATTGTTTGTGTGCTTCCAAATTACCCTGTATATTTACATATAGAACAGAATAACAGAATTCAATCAGTAAATTAATAAATGTAAATAATAGCACAAAAACACTTTACAGATGCAACTGATCTTTCCAAAGGAGATGTTATGTATAGACAGACATCAGGACATCTGTTTGAAATGTGACCCATTGTTGAAACACTTCTTCCTTTAATATCACATAACGGTTGATATTCTGAATCTGCAGTGCTTTGGGTTTCCCAGTCAAACTCAAAACCTGCTTAGCAGAATGTTATCACATTCAAGGAATTGGCTTCAGGCAACATGATGCATCTTCAGCAGATGAAAACTGGGGCATCTATACAAACAAAATGAACATGCAACACATTCACACAGGTTTGAAGAGTAGGGTGGCTGTTGTTTATGAAGAAGATGTGGATAGAGGAGATGGTTGTGGCTGAAAAGAAATAATAACATTTGAAATGAGACCAGAATAGGATGTTTACAGATGGGCAGAGTACTTATGGAAATTTGGGAAACTAAATGTCATGTGTGGATAGACACTGAGAAAAATAGAGAGAGAACGCTACACAAATACAAATCTTTTCAGAGTCACACAAGCAAATACAACTCATGCACACAGAAAAGCATCAAATTACAGACGGAAAGCAACCCAGAAAAAGAGAGAGAGAACTTGCCGTTTTCTTCATCCCTCCATTTCCCCCTCTTCTTTCCTCCCTCCCTCCCCCTCCATCACTACACATTTGTAAGACATGTTTTCTTGAAAACAGCTTGCAGCACTGTGTGTTTATAAGAGCAGGAGAGTCTTCGTTCAATTTCTCTCATTTACTCTCCACCTTTAGAAACTGAATAAAGAGAGTCAGAGAAATATATATATATATATATATTAGAGAGAGAGAGAGAGAGAGAGAGAGAGAGAGAAATGGAGGAACCAAATTAATCATCTGCCACCATGTTCTCCCTTTCATCTCTCCTCATATGTATCTAAGTGTTTTAATTTCCTTTTGACTCAGGTTATGACCCGTCCTCCCTCTCTCACTCTCTCACACACACACTTTGATAATAAGAACCAGGATGAAGGTCTCATACACTCAAAGACATATGTGAGATGTCTTTGAGTGTATAGTACAGAGAGAGAGAGAGAGAGAGAGAGAGAGAGAAAACTCACTGCCACACTAATAAGAGCTGATGAACTGGATTAAACAGATTCAAGCATGAAATACATAGACATTTAGACTGTTAAGTGAAATCATTACAGCTAGGAAAGTGTGTGTGTCACTACAAAAAAGAATCTAAGAAAAATAATTTAATTGCACCGAGTTTGCTCTTTCAAAGCTCAGTAGACATGATGACACTTTCAATTATGTTTCATTTAAGCATCAACTTTATCTCCGATGTTTCTCCTAACATTCCTCATTCCTAAAGCAATAAAAATAACCAAAATTAGACCATTGTTGAAATAAAGATTATAGAGCTATAAAATTAAAGGAATAGTTCACTCAAAATTTAAAATTCTATCCTAATTTACTCACACTCATGTCGTTCCATTTCCAGTTAATTGTGACACACTTTAAAGTAAAAAAAAAAAAAAAAGTCTTCTGAAGACAGTTTTTGGTAACAACCCAGAATTTAAGTCATGAGAAAACTAGCGTTGTTTTTATCACTGACTTTGTCATTTTGAACCAGAACCTGGCATTCTATGTTGACCTCTCTCATCGGCTGTAGTGCGAGAAAATTCTAGGAGATCAGCAGTTACAGAAATAATCAAACCAGCCCATCTGGCACCAACAATTATGCCATGGTCCAAATCACTGAGATCAAATTTTTTTCACCATTCTGTTGGTTGATCTGAATATTAACTGAAGCTCCAGAGCCATTTCTGCATGATTTATGCACTGCACTGCTGCCACACGATTGGCTGATTAGACAATCGCATGGATGATTGTTTTTACCGGATGGGCTGGTTTGAGTATTTCTGTAACTGCTGATCTCCTGGCATTTTCACGAACAAACGTCTCTAGAATTTACTCAGAATGGTGACAAAAAAAAAACATCCAGTGAGCGGACAGAAATGCCTTGTTGATGAGAGGTCAACAGAGATTGAACAGCCTGGTTCGAAATGACAAAGTCTGCAGTAACTCAGATAACCACTCTGTACAATTGTGGTGAGAAGAATATCATCTCAGAATGCTACAATATCATCTAAAGATGCAGGTTGGTGCTGTTTTGGCAGCACGAGAGGGACCTTCACAATATTAGGCAGGTGGTTATAATGTTGTGGCTTATCAGTGTACATGTAGGAAATCATGACCACTCACATTGAAATGAAGACTGCAGTCATATCAGTAACTTTATAAAAGCTGTTTTATTCTTCATGGAGAGGGTACACACATGGAGGCTGCCATGTTAGAATCACATGATCAGCAGAATACTACTTGCTTAATATCAGTAACCGTCCTGTTATTTGACACTTTCACTCATTTATTAAAGTAATCAAGTAGTGTAAATAAAAACTGTAAATAAAACATTTCTACAGTGGCATCTGAAACTGAAAACTATTGATTTTAAATTATGCTGCATCCAAGCCACTAGTTGTCAGTGTAAGTCCAAGATGACAAAAGACAAAAGTTACTGAGTGCACCTTTTCCACTCAAAAAAAGGAAAATTTTGTCATAATTTACCCACCCCTTTGCTGATCCAATCCAATAATCCTTTTTTTTCCCCATGGAATACAATAAAAATGTGTTAGACACAAAAGAGACGAACAATGTTAGATGGGTTATATGTGTTTTGAACAACATGAGGGTGAGTAAATGATGATAGAAATATAATTTTGGGTTGAAATATCCCTGTGTTGTCACTAAAGACAAGCCGGGGGCACCAGTACAAGAGAGGGAGAGACACATGCGGCCCCTGTGTGTCTATGTGATTTCTGTTATGTTTAGTTATTTTCTATCATTAAAGTTATGTTGACGGTTCTGCCAGTTCCCGCCTCCTCCTTACCCATCCTTACCCATCACACTGGTGCCAAAACCCAGGAAGGATGGGATGCGCTGTCGTGGAGTCCTCGCCACTGCCGTCCACCAGGGTAGGAGCCATGGCTGTTCGCCAGTGGACGGAGGATTCATTGCCAGGAATCGATAGGAACAGCTGCCATCCACCAGGAAGGGGAGGAGCCATTCCATCCGTCAGAGATCGGAGGACACGCTGCCATCCACCATGGGAGGAGCAGCTGTCATGAGTAGCTGAGGACCAGGCTTTTTCTCTCCTCGTCTCTCCCAGGTTTCCAGAAAGAAGGGGAAGACCTGCCGGCATAAGGACGGCCAGAAGGGCAACACCTCCCCTACAGGATGGGAGTGGAGGGGAATACGTCATGCCAGAGGATTCCCCTGGCCTTGGGCGGTGGTAGAGTGTGACGAGGAGGAGGGAGTGGCCAGGCCGTGAGGGTGCACTTCCGGTGCTGAGTCACCTAATCAGCCGGGAGGGTGATAAAGATGAGCCAGGGGCACCAGTCTGAGAGAGAGAGAGACACACACGTGGCCACTGAATGTTTGCATCTATGCTATGACATTACAGTTATGTTGACTGTTCCTGCCTACTCCTTGCTCATCCTTACCCGTTACAGTGATATTTCTTTCCTATGGGTAAATATAAAGTGTGTGAGGGATGAGTGCATGAGATGGGTTATTGGGATTTTGCGTGTTTGCATTAAATTGTCTATACAAAACCTGCTGACAATTGGCTTGTCATTGTGCATGGATCACTGCATAAAAACCTTTATGTGAGAACTCATTAACACACATACACACACACATTTGGCTCATAATTCATATACTGTATAAAACATAGCTTCGGTCTTGGTTTGTGTTGAACTTCATCACTGACTCCCATATAAAGCACATCTCCTTTAATCAAGCTTGAATGTCTACACAGTACTTCACTGACAAGAGCAATAGATTCACCTGTCAGCATACGTTAAACACAGTGAGTGAGAGTGTGTTTGTGTGTACACAGATTAATTATACTCTGCCTTTCTATGGCATTTTGTATTTTGACAGTAATGCCAATAAAGCTCTATTGAACTGAAAATAAACTGTGTCAGAGTGTGTGCTTGAGTGTGTGTATAGCAGCGGGGGCGTGGTCAAGCGCCCGTCCGGGAGAGAAAAGCGGTAAGGGCGCTCACACCTGAGCTAAATTATGTCTAACACCTGTCTCTAATTGCAGTAGCGTGAGGAGAGCGGATAAAAAGCCAGTAGCCACAGAGCATGGAGAGAGAGCCTGACACAAAGCAAAGAATAGTTGTGTGTGATACAAGCAAATTAACTGTAATAATAAAGCTTACCCCTTAAGCGGACATCTGTTTCCATCCCTTCCTTGGTCCACTTCACACTGGTGCCGAAACCCGGGACTAGAAGGAACATCTTTTTTTTTCCAAGTTATGGAGCAGAGTCGCCCCATAGAGTCCTCCCAGCGGCTCCGTGATGCCTGTCGGAGGTGGCTGTTGGCGGAGGACCGCGACGTCGAGGAGCTGGTCGATCAGGTGGTACTGGAGCAGTTTGTCCAGTGCTTGCCCCGGAAAACGGCGGAGTGGGTCCAGTGCCACCGCCCGGCGTCACTGGAGGAAGCCGTACGGCTCGCGGAGGACCACATGGCGGCGATTCCCAGGGCGGATGAGCCCTCTCTCTATCTCTCCCCTTCCCCTGTGTCTTCCCCTGTTTTTCTCCCCTCCCCTCTTCCCTCTCGTTCTGCTCTCTCCCCAGGGTCCGTACCTGCCCCCCGCAGGCGCGGAGGATTCACGAGACCAGCTTCCCGGCCGTGGGAAAACCCGCTTACCCCTTCCCCGTCCTTCAGCCGCTCTCCTCCTCAGGTGGGGGCGCCCGGGGCCGTCCTCGGCTGCTCTGAATGACGAGGGAAGGGGCGAGGTGGCCGCCCCTCCTCTCAGGGAATTCCCTGAGGGGGACTTTCCTCTGGAGCAGTCGAGGGACGAATCCCTTAAACATGCTCTTGACCAAGTGAGAGTAATTGATGGTCAACAGCTCCGGCCGGGCATCGCCATTTCATACCCATATTTTGCCATGATTAGAGATCGGTTATATAGAGTGACGCAGGACGCTAAACAAAGGAGGAAGTAACGCAATTGTTGATTCCACGGAGCCGCCGGGAAATGGTCTTCCAGGCGGCTCACTATAATCCTATGGCCGGTCACCCAGGGGAACGGAAAACACTTCTCCGTCTAATAGCCCGTTTCTATTGGCCGGGCATTGGCGGTGACGTCCGCAGGTGGTGTGCGGTGTGCCGTGAATGTCAGCTGGTAAACCCACCGGCCACCCCAAAAGCGCCATTGCGCCCTCTACCATTAATCGAGGTCCCCTTCGAAAGAATTGGGATGGACCTCGTCGGGCCATTAGAATGGTCAGCACGCAGACATCGCTTCGTGTTAGTCCTAGTGGATTACGCGACGCGATATCCGGAAGCAGTGCCTCTGAGCAACATCTCAGTGTTGCAGGGGCACTCTTCAAGATAATCTCCCGGGTGGGGATTTCGAAAGAAATCCTCACCGATCAAGGCACTCGACTTTTATGTCACGTAACACTTCGCGAACTTTACGAGCTCTTGGGCATTAAATCGATTCAGCACTAGCGTTTACCACCCGTAGACTGATGACCTAGTGGAGCGATTTAATAAAACGCTCAACAACATGATTCGTAAATTCGTACACGATGACGCTACAAATTGGGATAAGTGGCTAGACCCCCTGTTGTTTGCGGTACGAGAGGTCCCACAAGCCTCCACAGGGTTCTCCCCGTTTGAGCTGCTGTACGGGCGACGCCCCCGCGGTGTCCTTGATGTCATCCGTGAAGCTTGGGAGGAGGGACCTTCTAATAGCAAACATGAAATTCAGTTCGTTCTCGATCTTAGAGCAAAACTCCACACACTGGGGCGACTAACACAGGAGAATTTGCTCCAAGCTCAAGAACGCCAACGCTGGCTGTATGACAGGGGTGCTCGGCTACGGGAATTTGCACCGGGAGATAAGGTACTCGTATTACTCCCAACATCGAGCTCTAAATTACTCGCCAAGTGGCAAGGACCCTTTGAGGTCACACGATGGGTAGGGGATCTCGATTATGAAGTTAAACGTACCGATAGAGGGGGCGCACGTCAAATTTATCACCTCAACCTCCTGAAATTATGGAGAGAGGTGGCGGCCTCTGTGACGTTGGCCACGGTAGTTCCGGAGAGGGCGGAGCTCGGACCGGAGGTAAACAAAAACTACAATCTTAACACTCCGGTCACTTGTGGAGACCAGCTCTCACCGCGGCAACTCACAGAGGTTTCTGGATTACAAAAGGAATTTGCGGATGTGTTTTCCCCTCTACCGGGCCGTACAGACATCATACGGCACCACATCGAGACCGAGCCGGGCGCGGTGGTGCGTTACGCCCTATCGCTAACTCGAACATAAAAAGAAAATAGTATGGGAGGAATTAGATGCAATGCTTGATATGGGCGTAATAGAGGAATCCCACAGTGATTGGTCCAGCCCGGTTGTTCTTGTTCCCAAGAGTGATGGGTCTGTTCGATTCTGTGTGGATTACAGAAAAGTCAACGCGGTGTCTAAATTTGACGCGTACCCAATGCCCCGTGTTGATGAACTGCTCGATCGGTTAGGTACTGCTCGATTTTATTCGACCTTGGATTTAACAAAGGGTTATTGGCAGATCCCCTTGACACCAATGTCCCATGAGAAAACAGCCTTCACTACGCCGTTTGGATTACACCAATTTGTGACGCTTCCTTTCGGTTTGTTTGGGGCTCCGCCACGCTTTCAGCGACTCATGGATCGGATCCTCAGACCGCATACACGCGCACACCGCTGCCTATTTAGATGATATTATCATTTATAGCAATGATTGGCAGCGGCATATGCAACATCTGAGGGCCGTCCTGAGATCGCTGCGTGGCGGGGCTCACAGCAAACCCTAAGAAGTGCTGATTGAGCGTGTGGAGGTACGGTATCTGGGGTTCCACTTGGGTCATGGCCAGGTGTGTCCCCAAATTGATAAGACCGCGGCGATTGCGACTTGCCCTAGACCTAAGACCAAAAAGGGGGTGAGGCAGTTCCTGGGGCTGGCTGGCTATTACAGAAGATTTGTGCCTAATTATTCGGACGTCACCAGCCCGCTGACTGACCTCACTAAAAAGGGGGCTCCAGATCCGGTCCAATGGTCAGAGCAGTGCCAACAGGCATTTACACAGATTAAAGCTGCACTTTGTGGGGGGCCGCTTTTGCATGCACCTGACTTCTCTCTCCCTTTTGTTTTGCAGACGGACACTTCAGACAGAGGGCTGGGGGCCGTACTCTGCGAGGTGGTGGAGGGAGAGGAGCCCGGTGCTGTACATTAGCCGGAAGCTCTCCTTAAGGGAGACTAAGTACAGCACCGTAGAGAAGGAGTGTCTGGCCATCAAGTGGGCGGTCCTCACCCTCCGATACTACCTGCTGGGGCGGGCCTTCACCCTCTGCTCGGATCATGCCCCACTGCAGTGGCTCCATCGCATGAAAGATACTAGCGCCCGGATCACCCGTTGGTATCTGGCCCTCCAGCCTTTTAAGTTCAAGGTGGTCCACAGACCGGGGTGCAGATGGCTGCCACTGACTTCCTCTCCAGAAATGGGGGGTGGTAGGCAGGCGGATGACGCTCGGCCTGAGTCGGGCGGTGGGGGTATGTGGCAGCGGGGGCGTGGTCAAGCGCCCGTCCGGGAGAGAAAAGCGGTAAGGGCGCTCACACCTGAGCTAAATTATGTCTAACACCTGTCTCTAATTGCAGTAGCGTAAGGAGAGCGGATAAAAAGCCAGCAGCCACAGAGCATGGAGAGAGAGCCTGACACAAAGCAAAGAATAGTTGTGTGTGATACAAGCAAATTAACTGTAATAATAAAGCTTACCCCTTAAGCGGACATCTGTTTCCGTCCCTTCCTTGGTCCACTTCACAGTGTGCTTGAGTGTGTGTGTGTGTGTGTGTGTGTGTGTATGTGTGAGCGTGTATTTATCACTTTGTGGGGACCAAATGTCCCCATAAGGATAGTAAAACCCGAAATGTTTGACCTTGTGGGGACATTTTGTCGGTCCCCATGAGGAAAACAGCTTATAAATCATACTAAATTATGTTTTTTGAAAATGTAAAAATGCAGAAAGTTTTCTGTGAGGGTTAGGTTTAGGGGTAGGGTTAGGTTTAGGGGATAGAATATAAAGTTTGTACAGTATAAAAACCATTATGTCTATGGAAAGTCCCCATAAAACATGGAAACACAACATGTGTGTGTGTGTGTGTGTGTGTGTGTGTGTGTGAGAGAGAGAGAGAGAGAGAGAGAGAAAGAGAAATAGAAAGAGAAAGAGTGAAAGAAAGAATAGGAAAGACAGAGAAAGATACTGTTAAGATTGTGTTTGTCAATAACACATCAGTCTCACCAATGGAAACTGATATATTGAGAGTTTAATAAAGTCAATATACTGACTCCCTCTCTTACACATTTTCTTTACCTCTTGAAACACTCAAGTCCCTCTCAAACCCCTGCCTCCGGCCAGACAGACCACTACGCTGTTGTCAAGGCTACCACGCCATTGTGTATCTCGTTGCCAGGTAACCGGTCACTGTGGCAATCATGGAGAATCCTAACAGAGGGTTTTCAGATATAAATCTTCCCACTTTTTTATTTCTTGTTTTTCTTCTTTCCTGTCTATCTCCTATCTGCTGTAAAAAGGTGTACAGCGACCTGTGAGAAAACTGGACATGGCAAACAACGAGAATGAAGGACAGATTTCTTGTTGTTGTTTTTTCCCCACTTCCTCCATCTTCTTCCCTGGCTTTTAATGAAATGTGTAATTTTGTTCATTCTCTTGCCTCTCTATCCTTGATTTTCCTTTTTCTTTTCAATCCACAGAGTGGGCTAAGTGCTTGCATCAGTGTTATTTTTGCTGATATTTGCAGTTAGGGATTTAAACAAACCCCAACCCTAAGTATTACACTTTGGTGGTGTATAAAGCCATGTAACAAGCTTGTCAATGGGAAGTCTACTATTACTTTTCTAAATGATTGGACTTCCAATATCACATGTCACACAATAAAATGTGTGGGAAAATCCCATAGATTAACATTGACGGAGAGACCTAAGCCATATCTAGGGCCAGAATATCATATGAGACTTGTGGATAAAGTCTTTTGATTTCAGTGCAAAAAATAATTTTCTTACTGAGTTTTTTTTTGTCTTATTTTCCATCAAAAATATGAAAACATTCTTAAATAAAGAAAAATTACCTGAGAAGCAGAATGGCATAATGAAATAAGTCTTGTTTTCTGAGAATTGTTATGTTTATGCTTAAAAAGTTTTTTTTTACTTACCCCATTAACAAGATGTGATGAGGAGGAGGGCAGTGCCGGGCCGTTAGAATTGATGCCTGGCACTGTGATTGTGTTACCACAATCAGACAGGATAGGGATGGAGGGAAGAGGAGCCAGAGATGCCAGTTCAAGAGAAAGAGAGGGAGGTGCACGCAGCTGCTAAATGTGTACATTCTGCCTGTTGGACTGAAAAGTAATTAGAATGAGAGAGCACACAGAGCTGTGTGTGTGTTATGGTTTTGTTAGGCTGAAAAGAAGTTTTATGTTGTGTTGAATTGAGTCTTTTTGGGTAAAGGCTTCCTCCTTTACGATGAGCAAGAGACCTGTCTGCCACACAAGACAACAAGACAAAATATCTAATAACATTTTGCTTCTCCAGTCAATGTATCTTGTTTTAAGTGTTTAGATATTTTCACTGGTAAAAAATTCATTTTGGCAGTGCTGGCTTAGTTAACAACCCCAATCACCCTCAACATGCTAACAACACAGAAACATACTAAAATGTACTCCTTACACCTTAGCAACTGCATAGCAACGCCCTACTAACTACCATGCAAGCAACACACACAGCAACATGCTAAAAACCACTCACTTAACAACTTAATAGCACCACCCTGCTAACTACCCATGCTAGCAACACACTCCGCAACATGCCAAAATCCACTCAGAACACATTAGCAACTGCATAGCACCTACTTGCTAACTACCCACACTATCAAAACACACATCAACATGCTAAAACCCATTTAGAACACCTTAGCAACTGCAAGGCCAGAGAAAATCCAAATTGAAGGACTTTGAATTGATATGTCATCCCTTCCAATGCGAATCTCAAGAAAAGCCTGTGATGCAGTCCAATTCGGATATGAAAGTACGCGTCCTTATTGATGCAAGCCTTTCCAGTGGGCAGATGTGCGATAAGATCTGTTTCTGAGTTAACATTTGAATGGCCGTTTTTGAAAGCATGCTGTTCAAGTGTCTCAGATCTAAAATCATCTGAATCCCGCCGCTTTCTTTGTGAAAGAAAATGTAGCAGCTGTAAAACCATTTGTGGGCGTGGAAGCTCGGAACAATCTCTATCGCATCTTTCACGAGGTTTTAAATTTCTGCACATAATACATGCACATCCCATGATGGAGACGTCAAGGACAAAATGCTGTTGAAGTGAGGCAGTATGTGTGCGAATTGGATCAAATACATGTGTTCTATCATTTTTAGCACCCAATCTGACATGCCGTGAGCGCCCCCCACACATTCATGAAAAGGGTTAGCGGACAATTAATATTTGACACTAATTGTTCTCATTGGGAAGCAGTTGTGAACAGTGTGTGAAATGGGGAAGCAAGGCAAATTCTCAATAATGGCCTGAGCCAATGTTAATAAGTACACAAATGTATGGTTTATGAGCATGAAAACATAAGAGAGAGAATTGTTTGTATGTGATCATTATGAACAGAACCCAAAGAAGGCTCAATTAAAATGTCACAGATGCAGATAGGCGGGACGCAACCGTCTTTCTGTGTTTTGATGAGAAAATAATGGCTGTAACATTCTCTATGTGCACTGTATGGGGAACGACCCCTATTGCACCTTTCACAAGGAGATTTACTACCTCGGAGGGCAGAATTGACGTGTCCTGCACTGTAATGTGGAGTATAGATTGCTGTTGAAGTGAGACAGCTGCATCGCGAACTAGGGGGCCAGAGGTCGTCACGTGTATACTGCACTGGCGAATACGCTGCATGAGGAGATCGAGGGGCTCGTGGGGCATGTGAGATCCTCCTTGGGTTCCTCCATCTCTACCGCACAGCCCCACCGTGCTTCCTCAAGTGGTTCCTCGAGACTTAACAAAGGGGAAGCAGTCGGGAGGCGGAATCGTCCCTCAGAAAGAGGGCGACCCTAGAGGGAAGTGTCTTAAGACTCCTGTCCTCACAGTGAGGGAAGTCTGTCCCCATGAGAGTTGCTTCGGCATGGGTGCTGCATTTTACGTCACTTGGATGGAATTATATTATATATACTGAAAGGATACATCTCCTGCCTGGATGCTGCGGGAAGCATGTAGATGTCTCGCTGAGCAAAGAACCAGATCCAGCGGCGAGGCAGAGAGACTTATTCGCCGGAACACTACAGGGGGCGAGTGAATCTTCATTGCAGGCGCTGTACTCAGGCAAAGAACATCCTGATGCATCTGCAGGGAATCCTGTCTTCTGAAGGGTGTCCGTCGACAGTGAAGAGTGAGCTGATCAAGATGAGATGATCCGTCATAGTCAAGACGAGACTATATTGGCCTTGAAGGAAGACATTCTGAAGAAATGATGTTTGAGCGCCCACTTATATAGGGCAAATGCACGCCTAAAGGGGCGGAGCTCAAATATAATTGCCAATCACAAAATTGCGGTTATGATACAAGGACTTCAACTAGGTTGTGGAACCTAGCTTTCCCCATAGCGTTCAAATGCAATATCAAGTGAACTGAATCGATAGGGAACCCACATATTTGCAACCGCATAGCAACACACTAAACCACTAAAAAGGCCTGTAGCATCGTGGTGGCGAGGGTCAAGTCAAGTACCACTTATTTTTTTCTTTATAAAATGCTAAATCTAGCCTATTTGTTGTGTAATATTAACACACAAACTTGCTTTATCATTTTCTTTGTTCTCATAACGCACTGGCAGGAAACCCTGGGCTGGCAGACATGAGTGCGCTCTCTCTCTCTTTCTTATTCATTCCGTTTCTATTCCTCTCTCTAGCAGTGTGTGTTGTGCATTTGTAATGTCACATCTATATGTGATTATAATGTTGATCCAAACAAGCCGACATAGTTAGAGGAGAACAGAAAGGATTTTGCAACTGCTGTTTGAATCTGAAATTAGTGTTTGATAGAGTGTATGTCTGCATGCGTGTTGCACAGACGTCAGGAAAATGCACCACTGATTTGTATGGTAATACCGCCTGTTCACACAGCAGTTTCTGCCTCCAATAACCATCAGAAAGCAAGAGAGAAAGACAGAGAAAGTACAGTCAGTGTAGAGATGTGAGTGGGCCACAGGTCAGTAATGTCTACAATGTACATATGTGTGAATGGATGTCTGCTCACCTTTTTACTGTATGTGTGAGGAGAGGTATAGACATGCTTAAATCCAATCTTAGCTTCATTATTTGTATGCTGCATGTGTGAGACAGAGTGCTATATGCTCAAATACATGGGCTCCCTACGGATAACATCTCTCTCTCTCTCTCTTTCCCAGGAGTGAGCAATTTACAAAGTTTGAGTCCTAAGGGAATATCAACCATCTTCCAACAACCAAATAAACACCTTATGGTGCCTGTCTTTTCTGTCTTTCTGTCTGTCTCCTTCTCTCCTGCTCTCCACCTGTGAGATGAGAGCCTCCCACCTCCTTTTCATCTGCATTGTTTGCTCTTTCTCTCTCTCTCTGACCGATTCTCACACTCATCTTTTCTCTCTTTCTCACTCTCTCTCTCTCTCGAGGGCTGAGATTGAATCAGCATCTTGACCCTCAGCATAGCACCTGCACCTCTTCAAATGACTAACTTAAGGATGAGGAGGGAGGAATTGTGGGTAGAAAACATACTATGTGGCTTCCCACAGAATAGTTTCATCACTCACTACATTTTGTTACATTATCACTACACTGAATTTTCCATTCAGGCTTTTTTGTTCCTAAGATTGAAGTATTAATCCTTATGATGCATTATCTTAAGTGAATGTTGAGTGAATCAGTGAGTGATTGGCATTGTACCAGTGACACTTTCTCTAACCAAACTATCATAAAATATTTTTAGCATCAGTGTAACCACATATTTAGAATTGAAGGATTTTAGGATGTTACTGTCACGATTTCCTGTTGTTTGCCCTGTGTTTCTCACTTGCCATCTGTCCCGGACTACACTTCCCATAATTCCCTGCCCTCATCACTAACCCTCGGCCGTTGAGGAAGCATTCGTAGATGGTTCATGTTCTCACTGCGAGAACATGACCATGGCAATGTTGTCACTTCGGCTGTCCCCCTCATGGCTCCTCTTACCTACGGGTACGAGACCACCTTGGCTGAAACCGATTTGGGGGCTTCAGTGAATACGGCTCTGCCGGTTAAATCCCCACGGACTGCCCACTCCCTGATACGCTCATTTGCTTCCATCCAACACTGGGATGATGCAGGCTTGCCTCACCGCCAGCCTTGATCTTCAGGCGCTCGTGAGCCAGATGAGATGTCGATCGTTGCATCGGAGGGCGCCTTGGTGATGTCGATAGTTTCACTATTTGACACAACGTCGAAGTGAGTGTGTGAGAGAGAAAGAGAGAGAGAGCAAGAGAGAGAGAGAGAGAGCGAATCATGCATGTGTTAGCTCAACCTCAGGCTTATGCTCTTACGGGATTTACCTTGACAGTCAACAGAGCAAAGTGTTGGCAGAGTAGGACACATTACGTTAGATAGGGCTCATGAAAACTAGAGCGCATGTAAAACTCACTCACGCACGAGTTATCTGTCTCAGAGTCCCCAGCTTTTTGGACAAGGGCATTTGACGAAGAGCTTCTTTTTTTCTTTTCATTACACATCGTTTCTCAGTGGGCTGTTTATTATTTGCTCTATTCTTCCTGTTTTTTTATTTCCTTTTTCTCCTGCTTCCTTCACCTTTCTCTCCTCTTTCTCAAATATTCTCATTCTATTTCCCATATCTCCACTTTTCCATCTGTAGTGACCCTGTTTCCTTTACCCTCTAACAGAAGGTGGTGGTGAATCTCAAGAGATGAACCCAAAAACAATGAATGGAAATGGGACAGAGGCTGAATACATTTGTCACCACTGAAAGAGCAAGAATGGGTTGAAAGGTCAGATGGATGGAACTCTTCTTCTGGAGTGTATATATTTTTTTTATGGCATTTGTGTGTGTGTGTGTGTGTGTGTGTGTGTGTGTGTGTGTGTGTGTGTGTGTGTGTGTGTGTGTGTGTGTGTGTGTGTGTGTAGTCTCACATTCCCAAACAGGTTTTGCCATTGATGCTTCATAATTACATCAAGCTCTCTGTTGTACATCAGTGTGTGTTATGTACTTTAAGTGTACTACCACACAAACACATATATTCACACAGGCACACTGATTTATCTTCTGTGTCCCCTGGTAGCCAACCCTGTAACCCTGAAACCTTATAATGAGCTTATAAATCATCCTGAATTATGTTTTTTGAAAATGAAAATGCAGAAAGTTTTCTGTGAGGGTTAGGTTTAGGGGTAGGGTTAGGTTTAGGGGATATAATATAAAGTTTGTACAGTATAAAAACCATTATGTCTATGGAAAGTCCCCATAAAACATGAAATATCCAAAAAACATCCCTTAAACCCAACATGTGTGTGTGTGTGCGCGTGCGTGTGTGTGTGTGTGTGTGTGTGCGCACGTGCAGACGCAGATGAAACACTTCCCTTTAGATATGTGTGATTGACTGAAAGTCTTAGCAGCTGCTATTGATTGAGGAAAATTAGAAAGTTGAGTGCCGTTTTTATGTAGCAAATGCATGCAGAGTAGGATGCACAGGGCCCTGTGGTACACCCACATATGGATCAGACAGGCTGCAGGGCATAGTGGCTCACCGCCACACACAACAGTAATGTGTGTGAGAGTGTGCATTAATATGTGATAGATGGCTTTTGCATTCTAGTGAACATGTACTTTCGTACTCTGTTAATTAAACATACTCATTTAGTAGGGCTGTGTGAATGAACGCACACACACACACACACACACACACACAGTCCTGTGGAAAATATTAGCACACTAGTGCGGTGATGTTCACAGCTGTAATTAGTTGAGTACACTCAGGTAACAAACTCTCTCTTTCTACAATGTGGTGGAAATAGAAGAACCACATTTTCAGGTACATATCTGCATAATTAAACCTGCATTCAATTTAAACGTTTTTAGAAATTACAGGATTCCTTAATTCTTTCACCGTAAATTACAAAAATTACATTTGCAAACTAGCACTTTTTATAGTTAGTTGTTGGGGGGTGGTATTGTTCAATCATTTGCTGCAAAAAGTATTTTACCATAAGTACCCAAAAAAGAAATAAGCTCTAAGCTAAAAAAAATATCTTTCCTGTGTACTTTCTGTCTTACAAATATAAAGCATTGTAATTATATACTTATTAAATTAGATGAAAATAGAATAAATAAAAAAATTATACAGCTATTTGACAATTAAAAATGAGTAGTCCTGTAAACCCTACTCTTCACTGACAAACAAAATCCATGACAGAGCACTTAAAGAACAAAGTGTGGAAGATCTCTTTACACTACAACAAACAGATTTAAACAGATGAATGCAAAAATTCTGTTCTTAATTAGCATTTTTGCTTTCCAGTATAAATATCTAAACATCCTTAAAACAAGATAAATAAACCAGTGGAGCAAAAGTGCATAACATATTTAGGTATGTTTGCAGATAGTGTATAGCCAATCTTGAATGCAAGTGTATTTTGTCTTGTTCCAAGTCTGTTTTTCACATGTTTTAAGCATAAATCTCACAAAATGTCTTATTTTATTTCTTATTATCTAACAGACATTTTTTTTTATAGTGAGTGTATAAAATGAAAGGAGCTGCATTTGCTGCGATTTGACAGAGCATCATATCGAGCCCCAAAACAATCGAATGTGTACATTATAATAATGTACGACTAAAACACACTCTCACTCATTAACTTCTCATCTGTGTGTTTGATTCCTGCTTGTGTAAACTTTGCATCATATATTGTATCCATATGGACATAACACTCAATAAAAACACCCTGCAGAAAAGAGTTTACTTAGAGAGAAGAAGAGAGGGACATTACACCTATACAAACGCAAAAAGGAGCAATAAATCATTCAGAAACCATACAAGAGCAAACCACTGCTTACCGCTCACACACCTGCAGGATAGAGAGAGAAATGGGTATGAGTGTGTGTGTGTGTGTGTGTGTGTGTGTGTGTGAGCGTGTATTTATCACTTTGTGGGGACCAAATGTCCCCATAAGGATAGTAAAACCCGAAATTTTTGACCTTGTGGGGACATTTTGTCGGTCCCCATGAGGAAAACAGCTTATAAATCATACTAAATTATGTTTTTTGAAAATGTAAAAATGCAGAAAGTTTTCTGTGAGGGTTAGGTTTAGGGGTAGGGTTAGGTTTAGGGGATATAATATAAATTTTGTACAGTATAAAAACCATTATGTCTATGGAAAGTCCCCATAAAACATGGAAACACAACATGTGTGTGTGTGTGTGTGTGTGTGTGTGTGTGTGTGTGTGTGTGTGTGTGTGTGTGTGTGTGTGTGTGTGTGTGTGTGTGTGTGCGCGTGTAGTAGACTCATACTAGAGCAATATTGTTCCAAATGTCAGGGATGAGACACCAACCCCACAGAGACTGCAGGAGCTGTCAGCACACTTGTGCCTCTCCTCTCTTTTTTTGTCTCACTCTATCACTCCATCTTTTCTTTCCACGTTCTCTGGATTTTAAATCCATAAAACACAATCTCTCTCTCAATATCTCTCTCTCTCTCGGTCAGGCAAACTCCTCATCCCTTAATTTTATAGAGGTGAGCATTTTAAAGGCCAGATTGTGTGGTGGGTATATGTCCGATAAGGTCTTAGGGGAGATTAGAGCTCATGTCAGTTATTGCTTTTTCCTCCTTCCATAATGAGGCTCGATAGGCTTCAAGAGAATTACTTACACAATTCACACAGGCACACAAACACACACACACACCAACATGTATGAACACCAACCAAAGAACAAGAGGTAAACATAAGACTAAAGTGACGTAATTATGATCTGAATCTCTGATCTCATTAAGATTTACTGCTATTGAAACATCAAATTTAAACATACATTTGAGTGTGTTTAACAGATGCTGAAATGTACAATACGGACATTTTGACAGCATGTAAATGTTTTTACAACTGTAGAAATGCCTAACTATTTACTATGTTTAACTATAATATTAAAATATATGATAACAGTTTTACTATTTTATAGATATTTTAAATCCCTAAACACTACCACTAACCCTTTATCAAATAAATGCTATATGATACATATAAAAATGTATACAGTATAGATAAAATAGTATATATTGAGATTATGTAAAGAGATTAAAGGGAAAGGAGGAGGCGAGAACAATATAAATAATAGTTTAACATAAAACTCAACCTAAAAGACAAATATACACAAACAGCTGTCTGTAAATCTCTCTCTCTCTCTGTCGCACTGCAGTCTCCAGTAGGC
The DNA here is from genome assembly GCF_025860055.1 of Xyrauchen texanus. Classification (NCBI taxonomy): domain Eukaryota; kingdom Metazoa; phylum Chordata; class Actinopteri; order Cypriniformes; family Catostomidae; genus Xyrauchen; species Xyrauchen texanus. The sequence goes on along the minus strand of NC_068277.1, from coordinate 19,963,049 downwards.
CTTTATCCTTCTCGGAGGCTTGATTAGTGGAATCACGTGTGCAGAATCACGACACGGCCCCGCCCTCAGCCATGCCACAACTATGTATGTGTGTGTATTTATATACAGTATACATAGCATTTCGCATCACTGACAATCCTGTGTTGTAACGCTTCTTGATGCAGCATTTTTTCATGTTTATATGAGTGAGGGATTTGACAGTTACAGTCGTTACAGAAGATGGAAAATGATTAAAGGTGCACTCAGAATTTTATTTTTATATATGAATGTCATCTTGAACATGGATGCAGCATTATTCCTTTACATTTATGCATTTGGCAGATGCTTTTATCCAAAGCAACTTACAGTGTACTTATTACAGGGACAATTCCCCCAGAGAAACCTGGAGTTAAGCGTCTTGCTCAAGGACACATTGGTGGTGGCTGTGGGGATCAAACCAGCGACCCTCTGATTACCAGTTATGTGCTTTAGCCCACTACGCCACCACCACTCCATTATTCAAATGCAATAGTTTTCAGTTACAAATGCCATTGTAGAAATTCACTAATCACAGTCAGCCATAATTCAATTAATCCATGAGTGAAAGTATCCAATAACCGGGCAGTTACAGAGATTATGCCGGTAGTATTCAGCTGGTCATATAATCATACAATGGCACATGAGGACACCTTCTCCACGTAGAAAATAACAGATTGACTGGAGTCTTCATCTAATGTGAGTGATCAGGATTTTATACATATGTTCAAAAATACATAAAACAAATGTTAAGAGTAATACTTTAGGAAAAAAATTCAGAGTGCACCTTTAAATAACGATTAAACAATTCGAGAATTTGTATTCATTTTAATGGATAGTTTTGGTTTAAGTGATGGAATCCTTCAAAATGAGTTGAATACGGCACCAGAAATCACACAGAACAGAATAAAACAGTAGGGTTTGTACGTCTCTAAAGTTTTTAAAATGAAAAAGAACTTATGTTTTAGACAGGAATCACAGTATGATCTCAAGATATTTATGGCAACATTTTTGCAAATCTAAATTATGTGTCATGTCTTGTCTTGTCATGTTATGTCTCACTTCTGTTCTTTCCCTCTACTCTGTCTCCCTCTGTTGGTCGTTCTATGTTACTTCCCTCTCCTTTACTCCGCTCCCAGCTGTTTCTTATTTTCCCTGAGTTCCTCGTTAATCCTCTGCCCACCTGTTCCCTCTTTCCTCTGATTAACTCTCTATTTCTCTCCTCGCTCTCGCTACATTCTCTGTCGGATTCTCCACTCAGTTATACTACCCCTTAGAAGCAACTACTGCCCTGTCTGTCTCTGTCCAGAGTCCTGTCCTGCTGGCGTATACTACTGTTATACTGTTCTCCACTAAGGACCTCCGATCTCTGTGCCCAGTTACCTGATGCCACGAGCTAGTGGCACTCTACAGCTACCCGCTGCCTTGGGAGAGACCCGCTGGCTGTTATCGCTTCTCCACTCACCCTGTCTACTACCTGTGGACCACCACCGCTCGAAGGGAGCGTTTGTTTGCTGTTTTTTTTATCGTCCTCTCTGCGGACTGTTTTATTTGTATTCCTCTCAAGGAGAAGACCCTGTGTTGACTTTTTACTGAGCTTCATTAAAGACTCTGTTTGTTTCTTACATCGCGTTTGGGTCCTCACTTACCTTCATAACAGAAGAATCCGATCAAGATGGACCCAGCGACCCCGGCCACACTCCACTCTGCCGTCAATCTCCAGGGAGCTATGTTGGGCAGACACGAGGCTGAGCTGTCTGCTGCACGACACACCATAGAAGGACTGGTCGCCCAAGTCACCGAACTCTCGAGGCAGGTTCTCATCCTTCGTTCAGAGCCTCCGGCCTCCTCCAGGGTCCCCGAGCCCCCAGAGCCCAGGATTAATAACCCGCCGTGCTATACTGGTGAGCCCTCTGAATGCCGTGCTTTTCTCACAAAGTGTGACGTGGTTTTTTCTCTCCAACCCACTACTTACTCCCAGAGCAGAGCCCGTATTGCCTACGTTGTTTCTCTCCTTTCTGGACGGGCTCGAGAGTGGGGTACCACCATCTGGGAGGCGGAGGCTGGATGTACAAACAGTTATCAAGATTTCAAGGAGGAGATGATTCGGGTTTTTGATCGCTCTGTTTTTGGGGAGGAGGCATCCGGGTCCTATCGTCTCTAGCGTCAGGGTAAGCGGTCTGTTACTGACTTTTCCATTGAGTTCCGTACTCTCGCAGCCTCCTGTGACTGGAACGAGCCGGCGTTGCTCACTCGTTTTTTGGACGGTCTCTGCTCGGAAGTGAGGGAGGAGATTCTCTCCCGAGAGGTACCCTCCCGTCTGGATGCTGTGATCGAGCTCGCTATTCGCCTAGAGAGGCGTTTCGATCGCCGTCGCCGAGCTCGCGACCAGGAGTCTACATTTTCCTTTGCACCCCCCTCCGCTGCATTACCACCCTCCTCCACCGCCCCGGTTCCTGAACCCATGCAACTGGGGAGCATTCGCATTTCTGCCAGGGAGAAGGAGCGGAGAATCACCCACCGTCTCTGCCTCTACTGCGGTTCTGCTACTCACTTCGTCACCTCCTGCCCGGTAAAAGCCAGTGCTCGCCAGTAAGAGGAGAGCTACTGGTGAGCACTACAACTCTGGTCTCTCCTTAGAGGTCTTGCACCACTCTTCCTGTCCATCTCCGCTGGACTGGCTCTGCTGACACCTGCAGGGCATTGGTGGACTCTGGCGCGGAGGGCTGCTTTCATGGCGCGGAGGGCTGCTTTCATGGACGACACCTGGGCCCGGGAACATGGTATCCCTCTCTTGGACTTATGTCAGCCCCCAGCCCCATTTGCTCTGGACGGCAGTTCCCGTCCTAGGATTCAGCGTGAGACGGTACCCCTGACTCGCACTGTCTCCGGTAATCACAGCGAGACCATTTCTTTTTTTATTTTTCAGTCCCCTTTCGCCCCTATTGTTTTAGGCCATCCCTGGTTAGTTCAACATAATCCCTCTATTAATTGGGCCAAGAATACTGTCCTTTCGTGGAATGTCTCTTGTCATGTTAAATGTTTGATGTCTGCTGTTCCCACTGTATCCTCTGTCTCTGTTTTTCAGGAGGAGCCTGGTGATTTGGCGGGGGTTCCGGAGGAATATCACGATCTGCGGACGGTGTTCTGTCGTTCCTGGGCCACTTCCCTCCCTCCCCATCGTTCTTATGATTGTAGTATCGATCTCCGTCCAGGTACCACCCCCCCGGGGTAGACTTTACTCGCTGTCGGCTCCTGAACATCGAGCTCTCGAGGATTATCTATCCGTAGCTCTAGAGGCCGGTACTATTGTTCCCTCCTCTTCTCCCGCCAGGGCGGGGGGTTTTTTTGTGCAGAAGAAGGACGGTTCCTTACGCCCCTGCATTGATTATCGAGGCTTGAATGACATAACAGTTAAAAATCGTTACCCACTCCCTCTTATGTCATCAGCTTTCGAGATCCTGCATGGAGCCAAATTTTTCACCAAATTGGATCTGTGTAACGCTTACCATCTTGTGCGCATTAGGGAGGGGGACGAGTGGAAGACTGCGTTTAACACTCCGTTAGGGCATTTTGAATATCGGGTTCTCCCGTTCGGCCTTGTTAACGCCCCTGCCATGTTTCAAGCACTAATTAATGACGTCCTGAGAGACATGCTAAATATCTTTGTTTTCGTTTATCTCGACGACATCCTGATTTTTTCTCTGTCTCTCCAAGTTCATGTCCAGCATGTGCGTCGCGTCCTCCAGCGCCTTTAGAGAACCGTCTTTACGTTAAAGCTGAGAAGTGCTCTTTTCATGCCGCCTCCGTTAATTTCCTCGGCTCTGTCATTTCTGCAGAAGGCATTAAGATGGATTCTGCTAAGGTCCAAGCCGTTTTAGACTGGCCCGTTCCTAAATCGCGCGTCGAGCTGCATCGCTTTCTCGGCTTCGCAAACTTTTATCGACGATTCATTCGTAACTTCAGTCAGGGGGCTGCCCCCCTGACTACCCTTACGTCTGTCAAGTCATGTTTCAAATGGTCCGGTTCCGCCCAGGGGGCCTTTGATCTCCTCAAGACCCGCTTCACGTCCGCGTCCATCCTCGTGATGCCTGATTTGTCCAAACAGTTCGGTGGTCGAGGTTGACGCATCAGAGGTGGGCATGGGTGCCATCCTCTCCCAACGCTCTCCCTCGGACAACAAGGTCCACCCTTGCGCTGCATTTTCGCGACGCTTGTCGCCGCCTGAACGTAACTCACGACGTGGGTAACCGCGAGCTGCTCGCCATCCGCCTAGCTCTAGGCGAGTGGCGACAGTGGTTGGAGGGGGCAACCATCCCTTTTGTCATCTGGACTGACCACCGGAACCTGGAATACATTCGCTCCGCCAAACGACTAAACGCGCGCCAGGCTCGTTGGGCGCTGTTTTTCGCCCGGTTTGATTTCGTTATTTCCTAACGCCCTGGTTCCAAGAACACTAAACACGATGCCTTGTCACGTCTCTATTCCCCCGAAGTCTCCACGGACCCCGTGGGGATTCTCCCTACGGCCCGTATCGTTGGATCAACTGTCTGGGGAATAGAGAGGCAGGTTAAACGAGCACTCGCTCTTACTCCCTCCCCGCGCACCTGTCCTAGACACCTCCTCTTCGTTCCCGCCCCCACCCGCCTGGCCGTTCTTCAGTGGGCTCACTCGGCCAAATTGTCTGGTCACCCCGGCGTTCGGGGCACGCTCGCTTCCATTCGCCAGCTTTTTGGTGGCCCACTCGGAAGCGTGACACGCGTCGTTTCGTGGCGGCTTGTTCCATCTGCGCGCAGACTAAAGCCGGGAATTCTCCCCCGGCCGGACTTCTCAGACCTCTTCCCATACCCTCTCAACCGTGGTCACACATAGCCTTAGATTTCATTACCGGACTCCCTGCGTCGGCGGGCAATACAGTCATTCTCACTGTCGTCGATCGATTTTCTAAAGCTGCCCATTTTATTCCCCTCCCTAAGCTCCCTTCCGCCAGAGAGACTGCGCAAATAGTCATCGAGAATATTTTCAGGATTCATGGCCTCCCCTCTGACATTGTTTCGGATAGAGGTCCGCAATTTACTTCCCAGTTTTGGAAGGAGTTTTGCCGCTTAATTGGGTCTTCCGTCAGTCTCTCGTCCGGCTTCCACCCTCAATCTAACGGTCAAGCCGAATGAGCCAATCAGACTGTCGGCCGCATCTTGCGCAGCCTATCCTTCCGTAACCCCACGTCCTGGTCCGAACATCTTCCCTGGGCAGAGTACGCCCATAACTCGCTTCCGTCATCTGCTACCGGCCTGTCTCCTTTTCAGAGCAGCCTCTGGTACCAGCCTCCGCTGTTCTCATCGCAGATCGCCGACTCCAGCTTTCCGTCCGCTCAAGCCTTTGTCCAAAGTTGCGAGCGCACCTGGAGAGGTGTTAGGTCAGCTCTCTGCCGTTATAGGGAACAGACTGTGAGGGCGGCTAACAAGCGTAGAAATAAGAGCCCCAGGTATTGTTGCGGCCAGAGGGTATGGCTTTCCACCCTTAACCTTCCCCTTAAGTCTGTCTCGAGTAAGTTAACTCCGCGCTTCATCGGTCCGTTCCGCATCTCGCAGGTTATTAGCCCCGCCGTGGTGCGACTTCTTCTCCCCCGCTATCTGCGCCGCGTCCACCCAGTTTTTCACGTCTCCTGTGTTAAGCCCGCTATTCGCGCTCCCACTCGTCCCCCCTCTCTTCCTGTACATGTTGAGGGCGCGCCCATCTATAGGGTCCGCAAGATTCTTGACATGCGCGCTCGGGGTCGTGGTCATCAGTTTCTGGTTGATTGGGAGGGTTACGGACCCGAGGAGAGAATTTGGGTTCCCTCTCGGGACGTATTGGACCGTTCAGCTCATCGATGATTTCCTCCGTCGCCGCCAGGTCTCCTCCTTGAAGCGCCAGGAGGCTTCGTTGAGGGGGTACTGTCATGTCTTGTCCTGTCTTGTCATGTTATGTCTCACTTCTGTTCTTTCCCTCTACTCTGTCTCCCTCTGTTGGTCGTTCTATGTTACTTCCCTCTCCTTTACTCCGGCTCCCAGCTGTTTCTTATTTTCCCTGAGTTCCTCGTTAATCCTCTGCCCACCTGTTCCCTCTTTCCTCTGATTAACTCTCTATTTCTCTCCTCGCTCTCACTACATTCTCTGTCGGATTCTCCACTCAGATATACTACCCCTTAGAAGCAACTACTGCCCTGTCTGTCTCTGTCCAGAGTCCTGTCCTGCTGGCGTATACTATTGTTATACTGTTCTCCACTAAGGACCTTCTCCGATCTCTGTGCCCAGTTACCTGACGCCACGAGCTAGTGGCACTCTACAGCTACCCGCTGCCTTGGGAGAGACCCGCTGGATGTTATCGCTTCTCCACTCACCCTGTCTACTACCTGTGGACCACCACCGCTCGAAGGGAGCAATTGTTTGCTGTTTTTGTTATCGTCCTCTCTGCAGACTGTTTTATTTGTATTCCTCTCAAGGAGAAGACCCTGTGTTGACTTTTTACTGAGCTTCATTAAAGACTCTGTTTGTTTCTTACATCGCGTTTGGGTCCTCACTTACCTTCATAACATTATGTGCTTCACTACACATTTGGCTGCAGTTTCCCAGTGAAATATCCAGCGGGGGGCACCAAAAGCAAGGGAAATTATGTTGTTATGAGATAAGGTTTTTAAGATGAATGATAGATGGATTTTTTTAGTAAAACGTACCTCCCTAACCTAAAGCTTTAACCTAAACCAAACCAATCATTTTTTTTTTTAAGTTAAATGAGAGGTGAACAAAACAGACATTCTTTCCTTTAACCAACGCCTAAACCTAACCGATAGTGTTTTAAAAGAAAATTCGACATGAAACACACATTTACTGAAGTAACTATGTCATATCGTATCGCTATGGCTCTTTCACTTCACTCTCACTTTCGCTTCGTCTAGGTCCTCTGAGTCCAAAGTCCAACACTCTATCAGGTGAGCTACCACGGAAGTTTATAACATTGTAATATATGTGTAAATGTAGGTGGGTCTATAATACAAGCATTAAAAGTTATTGATTTTCAAATTATGCTTTGTAGTAAAATGTAATAGTGCGAAAAGTAAGTGTTTATAAAGTCATAATCAGCCATTGTACTTGTGATTTATGTGAATGTAAATAAAGTGCACAGTTGTTGTGCCTCTTGTGTTAATTTCACCAGGAAACTGTAGCAAAATGTAGAAAGTGGCATGTAAAACTCAGTTTGCAAAAATGTGGTAATTGTAACGTTTATTCTATTAGACTAGGTTGGTTTTAGATGCTGTCAATATGTCAATATTGTATGTTTCGGTGTCCATGCAAACGTGAGCAAATGTATGTGTGCCCGCTCTAAGAACAGCTACGAATTGAAATCACTTTGTAAAGTCACATAGACACACAACTGTAAGCACACTGAGCTTTAATTCATATGACTGCAGTAGCACTGGTGAGAATTTATGTCTTCTTCCGCTTTGTCACACACAAAAACCCACATGTGACTCAAAATAAATGCACATGTGTGTAGCATGTGTAACGATGGTTTAAATTAAGCTGGTTGTAAATCTTGTTCTTGTTAATTAGACAGAAATTAAGGTTTAAGATAAATGTTGCCATGTGCTCTGTATCACTGTGTGTGAAATGCGGTGCTCTGGCTTCCTGTTTTAAAAGAATCACATACAAGGGTGTTTGCAAGTCTAACAAGGAGGTGTGACATCAAGGCTAGGACCTCAAAGGCTGGTAAACGGCACCATCCGGACAGAAATACCCACAGTATGCCAGTGACAGGATCGGGCTGTGGTATCTCTCTTGATATTAAATGAAGCTGAAAACTCCCAGCTATAGAAAAAAAAATGTTTTAATCTGTTGAATACACGCACAACTTGACTATCCTCACTGATCGGAAACAAAGGACCTGTTGTTCATTCATAGACTGGGGTGAGAGTGGTTTTTGCATGACCCAGGGCAGGTGGGTTGTCTGGACATTAACTTTAGGCCCAATCCAATAGAGGCTTAACCCCTAAACCCCAGATAACCAAGCCCCCCTTTAACCTCAACAAACCTCCCCCATGACCTTATGCCATCAGTTTCTCTTACAATGACCTCCGACCTTCCCCCTGTGGGCACACACACACACATCTTCACCCTTCTATTTTTCTTCTCTCTAATATAAGAGTCCAAATCGGCAAACCATCTGAAAAAATAGGGCTTTCAGATAAGCTTGAATGATGGTGTTACGTTGATTCAGCGTTGATTTAACGTCGATACAATGCTGCTGATAGCCAGGTGCCTGCAGTGAAAGTGGAGATAGGGAAACAATTGTGGACTGGACAAACGTTTCCTTAATGTAAGGCATCAAGCTGGAATCTTGCTAGCCTTAACGTTTTTTTTTTAACCAGATAAAGAAACTAAGCTTGGAAAGTGGGGTGTTGAGTTTAAAGTTGTGTGCATGTACAGAAAGGGAGGGGGGAAAAACTGAAAGAGGGACTTAATGATGGCAATCACTGTAAAGAAGGTGCAAATTGGAACTGGCAGCAAGATCAAATCAGAACACCACAGGAGAGAAGGAAGAAAGGGAGAGAGAGGGAGAGATCTCGATTTACTGTGTCTGAGAAAGGGACAGAAGGACAAAGGACAAAGCTGAAGGAAAAAGACAAAATGGAAAACCATAGTACTGCAAAGAAATCTTGGAGAAACAAACAAAGACTGGCAAGAAACAAAGAGGAAAACAAAGGAATTCAGATGAAAAAGAAAATGGAAAGTTTTGAAAGCAAAATTTCACCCCAAAATAAAAATTCAGTCATCACATATTTACCCTAATTTTGTTCCAAACCCATGTGACTTTTTTCTGCACTGGAATACAAGAGATCTTAGGGACATTAAATGTCAGTGGAATACTGAGGCTGTACAATAGCTTTGTGTGAGGAACAAATTAGGGCTAATTCATTATTTGCTGAAAATCTTCTTCTTCGCCTCAGCTATCAAATCTCATTCACATCTGCATATAATCAAATATGGCCACATTTAATGTCAGTGATACCAAACATGTCACAATGATGAGTCACAAAATCCAAGTGCAAGTGAACAGTTTATAAATGATGGACAGCACAGGGAAATACTCAAAATGCCGCATTTACAGGCGGGCGACCTAGTAGTACACAATCTCGAAAAGAGATAAGCAGGACTGGAAATACAGCGCAGACTCAGGCCAGCATCAGGATACAATCTCCCAGACGATCCCTCAGTAGACTGGAGGTACAGAGGAAAACGGGAAGCGCCCACAAGGAACTAGGACACAGGAACTGGGTAACAGAATACAAACATGAATAACGAACCGACACCAAGCATGATGATTTCCAGCTAGATAAAGTCAGCTAACAAGCAGTAGTGATTAGTAGCAGCTGACGGCAGTAGAGTAATCAGCTGGTGCTAAGCAACAAACAAGCTCTGACACACACACACACACACACGCACACACACAACCCCACACCTATAAATACACCAACAGATATACAAAATGAACACATGGATCGATGAACCGTGACAAAACAAGTATGGTCCTCTGTGGATACATATCTGGCTATACTTTGAAGAAACAATAGAATTGAATACACTTTATAATAAAAGTTTAATTGTTACATTGGTGAGGTGTCATTTATATAAAGTACATCTTTCAATATTACTGGAACTAAATCTAAAAGGTTCCACAAACTTTTGACTCAAGCCTCAGATAAGTTTTAAAACTATGTACTTTAAAATATGATTAAAATGTAAAATGTATGTTTGTCCCTTTCTACTTTCTGTAGTTCAAAGCCGTATGAGTACAATTGACAGTTTTATATCATTGATTTGTTAGTGGGCTGTAAATAAGCTCAATGACATGCTTATGAGAAAATAGTCACTAAATCTGCCTAATTGTGTCTTAATAAAACAGTTTAGCAAGAAATGCAAATGTCCTGGTTTGTGGAACATCTGTGCTCATTGTGTTTAGGGTTATATATCTAAACAGTTGGGACTTATTGCATTTGGTATCATGGATAATGTATAAAAAAACAGGACCCTTACATATACTGTACTTAATATTAAAACAGATGTAAATATGTGGCGGTTGGAAGGGGGAAGGAGGGAAAGGGGTCAAGAGCAACTTTCAAAACACACTCACAACATACTGTAGATGGCTGAACATCACATTATGAGTTGAGATGACAACACAAGAGTTTTGAGGATCTTTGCTGTATATCAGTCATGGGACAAAAATGTGAGAAGAGTGAAAACAATAGAACAGTTTGTAAAGCAGCAAAAAGATTTAGATGTTTTGTTCAAACTTTTGAGAATGAAGAGAGAACAGCACACAGATTACAATCAAAACCAGCACTGCTTTGAGAATTTACATTAATTCATAGATATTTATTCTAACAATGAATGTTTTGTGTTTAATACAAGTTAAACTCTATTGAAAGCATTTGTGGTATGTTGATTACCACAGAATAAAATATACAATTCTGAAAAAAAACTTCAACTCAATTGTCATGACGGCATAATGCCAACAATCCATTTAGGCGTAAATCTCGGAAACTTTCGCACAATGTAAAGAATACAAAAAAAATAAAGCAGACATGACTTCGAGTTTTCAGTTTTCATCGTTGACTTCTGTTTTTTGAACAAGACACAGAGAAGACGTGATGGAATCGGCGCTCCATGTAAACAACAAGCCTTCCCTCATACATAGCTGCTTCATGTGTTCAGCCAAGAAATGCTCGTGCCAGTCTGGGTATGGGCTCTTGTCCATTCTGATGAGTAATTTCAATCTTATTCAGTCCATTATCAGACACACAGAGAATAAGCAATGAAATCAGTGCATCCTCTAACAGCCACCCCTCATAAGCAGTGTGTTTGGAGAGCGAATAGCCAAACTGCAGCCAAGAAATTCTTGTGCCTGTCTGGTTACAGACTGTGATCCATGCTGACATGTGATTTAGATCTCATCACAGTGTTTAGTGTAAAAGTCCACATTCATGTCTGTTCCACAAGTGCTGTTGCAGTTTGCATCTGCACCAAACAGCTGTTACGTCCATGAGTTTTTAATTTTCCACTGTGGCTGTAATGCCACCTCATGCATGGGGCAGTGCTGTGACTGAATGGAAGCGTTCCTTCACATTAATGATGTGAATCATGTGCATCATGTACATGTGCGTTGTCCTTCCAATCATAACTCAGAGCTTGTGCATATACCTAATTTTTGTGATGTTGCTTCAACTTTTGTTTTAAACCGGAAGGACAAATTTGCTCAATAAAATGAAAATATAACTACTTTCCCTATAACAAAAAACACGAGTGCTATTATTGTTTTCAATGATGTGCAACCTGTACATATCTGTTAACATCCCCACAAATGTTTTGGGGATTTCATGACCCTTTAAACCCCGGTAGCCCACCCCAAGTGACATGACGACCATTGCTTTTTGTGTATTGTAACCTGCTCTTTTGTTGAACATGCAGCAGTGCAAATTAGATTCAGAGAAGAAAGTCAAATGGGTTTGGAATGACATGAATGTGAGTAAATCATGACAGAATTTTCCTTTTTGAAAGAACTAACAATGTAATATTCAAGGATGTGAAAACATCAGAATGGAAGAGAGAGACAGAGGGAGTAAAAGGAAGAGAGCAAATGTGCAAAGAGGTTAAAGCCAAAGTCAATTGAACAACTAATATGAATCGATCAGTTTCCTCTGCAATGCTCTTAGGGGAGGGAATGACATTTTACGGGCATATTTTATTATCGAGAGGACAGGCAGCTCTGTCTCCACTGCTGCACTCACACCACACTGACAGGTGGCTTCTTCCACAGAAAAAGGCAGAAAGTGGGTGTGTTTGTTGACATGCCTATGTGTGTGTGTGTGTGGAGAAGGGAATATTAGAATTATTTATTAGCACTGAGTGAAATCTGGTAGCCCTCAGAGCCAGCCTGGAGGTGGGGGGTTGGGGCATAAGAGGAATGATAGGGGGTGTCTGGGAAGATGGGGGGGTTAGAGCTCAATTAAAAATTAAAGCCCTTTAAAACGAGATCCACCCTGCTGCCAGGGGCATCGTTTCCAGAGGAGGACAGACAGAGGGAGAGAATGGAAGAGCGAGGACCATTGACGCATTGGGGTAGAATACAAATCTTTTTTATACTAGTTGTCTTTGGTTCCTCTTTGTATAGTTCCCCCAATAGGTTAATGCCTCTTCAAACAGTATGGCGGTTTAAACCGCATGCTGAATCTGCAGTAGTGTGTTACTATATTTGAAAGAGGGACACACAGAAAAGATGGTATGAGAGAGAAGGCAGAAGATGGTTAAGAAGAGACAAAAGTGAAAGAAAATGGAGAGAAATATTTTTTTAATGCACGCACATTCAAGGATGAATGCTTCAAAGAAAACACAGATAATAATCCTTCACACACTCTCACACAGGTGCACACTCACACACACACACCAAAATAATGAGAGGGAAAACGAACATACACAAACACGCCACTCGTTCTCTGTCGTGTGTGATCAAGTGAGAAATTAAATTTTTCTGATGAAAAATTTGTCATCCCTTTCCTTCCTCCCTCCTTTTAATTTATTCACTTGTTTATCAAATATTTTTCTCACTCACACAGAGAAATTAAAGCCATGCAACCATGTGGACTGTGTCTCATAGATACTCAGATTACTAATGGCCATCTGAGCACATATGCGTGCACTCTGAGGTAATACTAATCGAGTTAAACTTCAAGGAACAAGAGGCTATAGTCTGTTCATCAGGAAGTGTCAGCCGTAGACGGCATGCCCATGGGCCGCTCACTGACCGTCTGATGCATTTTGCACAGACCATTGGCAAAAGCTGGCTGAAACTGACAGTTCCAATATGACTGACTGCATTAGGGATCTCGGGAGAGTCAGGAATTTACTTGTACAGCTGTGAACAAAGGCATGTTCACAAGGTAGCTACAGTACAATGAGCACTTCCGAAGGAAGAACAACTCACTGGATTCTCCAAAGTTTGCCAGTTTAGTGGCATCCAATCTTTGAAAGATGCTCAGTTTTATTTGACTTTTGTTATTCCACTTTGTTTTCTGAGTAATGTTTGTGAAACATTTAATAGCCTACCTATTACTTTTGGATAGATGGAAATTCGGAAATCCTGTCTACACATTTCAGTTTTTATGTACAACTAGTCGCCGGCAAACACTGCTGTTCAATTATATGAATAAGTATTTTCCATGTCAGTCTATCATTTACATGCACACTAACACACTGATAACTACCAAAAATCTGATTATTAAAATATAATATTTAATAATTTTGACGTCAAAACATAAACAGGCATGTACACAACAAATGTGCACATTGGATAAGTTGGTAAGAATGTCGGTAAAGTGGTATGGATAAAAATGGTGTAAAAACTTTGGGGTAATGGGCAAACATTTGGTGTGCCGATCGGATTATGGTTAAACTGTTTATGACCTCACCCTGATAAAAGAATGCCACACGTTGTTGGCTTATTAAGCATAATCAGTAAGCATAATTAAGATTTTACATTTAAATGTGCTCATTGTCACATCAACTATTATAAATAAGCCTATCTCTAAACCTCTTGTAAAACAATAAGTGTGTGTTCAAATACATAGTGGACCAGACTTCAGTAGGATTTGCAGAGGAGAAGCTGGTGCCAAAAGCATAAAGGTACTAGTTCTAACTAGAGCTGTTATATATCTCATTTTATTTATGCTATCTACCGGGTTTGCTGGTCTAGCAGCCTGCTCAAGCTGGTCTTCAGTTGGTTTCCCATTCTGGCCAAGCTGGTTTAGCTGGTTGGCCGGCTGGTCTCTCACCCTGGCCTGAGCAAACATGTGCCCAAAACCCCTCTAAAACCAGCTAAATAGACCACCCTAACTAGCTTGGCCAGCCGGGGACACCAGCTAACCACCTTAGGCTTGTTTAAGCAAAACAGGTTTCTACTTCATATATCTGCTTTGTTGCTTTAAATAAACACCACGTAGGTCTGAATACACTTCAAGCCATAACATGCTTTTCTTCTTTTCCTCTTTGTCTCACTTTCTTCCATTTGAACATCTCGCTTTCAGTCTTTCCTGCCAGACACGTGTCTGTCTGGCATTCCCATGCCAACGTTCTCCCGGCATGCATCAGGCCCTGTTGCAGTGGGTGACTCTGTGCAAATATGCACCCCACTGCATAGCACCACACTCCTCTCCGTGTTTCTCCACTCTAACAGTGGGCGAAGGGAGGCGGGGCCTCAGTTCATGACAGACAGCTGCGTAGGTTGTGGTCAGGCCCAGACATGTTAAAGACTCCTGGGCGGCAACAGAGCTCGTTGACACGCTGATTGGTGGTATGTTGTCATTAAGTGGCACTATATGCATGCGTAGGTGGACGGCTCCATGTCCAACATGCTGCCCCTGTTTGGCCTGGACAAGCCTGACGCCCACAACCTGAATGCCTGTCACTCTCCACTCCCACTCTGGCCACAAGGCCTCATGAACAGGAAAGATCCCCTCCTGCTGGCCCGTCTGCCTTTAGATCAAGACTGATTGACGTCTTGTTTAAATGAGTTATAGAGCAGTACCGCTCCATTGATCAGCAGACATAAAACCACTAATCAATTTGCAGTCATGGTTAAGAGGACGATGAAGGTTTTTTACCAGCTCTCCCAGTTCCTTAAAGGTCTCAAAGGTCACTCATGGAGTCATAACATCGACTCAAGTCATCAATCACATATTGATCGCCTGTTAAAAGCTCACGACCAACATAGCCCATCGTCTTTTTCTGCCTTGATTCCTGCTGGGATTCCTTAATGGACACATAATACACATATGATATATGTCTGGCACAAACAGACAGATTTAACAACCAATCAGTGACCTGTCTATGCTTTATATAAGCCAATCAGAATGATTTATCTAGCATTTATTGCTCAAGTTATTAATCAACCAACCAATCAGAGGGTAGGAATAACATCCATGTACCATAGAATCATTGGGTGTTATTATGCTAATCTTGAATGAGTAAAATGAATGTACACATAAACTTATAAATGGAAACATTG
Organism: Xyrauchen texanus; assembly: GCF_025860055.1. Classification (NCBI taxonomy): domain Eukaryota; kingdom Metazoa; phylum Chordata; class Actinopteri; order Cypriniformes; family Catostomidae; genus Xyrauchen; species Xyrauchen texanus. The sequence goes on along the minus strand of NC_068277.1, from coordinate 19,947,935 downwards.
GGTATTCATGAAATAGAATGAGCAGATCAATTTACGTAAGTATGGTTTTGAAAATATTACACAGAAAATTGTTCTGTTTGAGTTTCATTAATGAGGCCCACTGAAATGATTTACAGAAATAAATGTAATTTCATTTTTTTAATGGATTTTTAATCTAAGTTTGTGTAAAAATGTATTAACTTTTGTCAGTCTAACCAAATACTGAGTCAAGAAAAATATATTCATATAATTCCAATTGATACTACTTGATGGATAAAATTTTAATTCTCGTGATTATTTTAAGATGAATAATTTGATGACAATGATATCATGTATTAAAAAGAATTCCTCAATTTGTACCCATGATGCATGAACGCAGTGTTTGCAATGCAGTTTTTAGGGCTGTGTGTGTGTGTATCTGTGCTGATTCTTGAACAACAGAGTAGTCGTGAGACATGATCTTCCCCAGAGACTGATTAGCAAACCCACCAAATGCCATTAAGCCAAAATGAATCCAACCGCAATTCCTGTAATGTATAATAAAGTGAATGGGCTGTAATGTTATTATAGTACAGACCAGACCACGATATCAGTGGTCTTGGACACACACTCACAATGTGCTCATACACACTTAAAAACATAATAGCCTCTCCATACTTACACACACTTTCCTTTAATAGAGAACAATATAAAAATAGTGAGTAATATTTCTGAGTTATGGCATTGGACACTGAGGATTGAGTGAGGTGACGTTATGCCATATATGTGCGGTAAAGACTAAACCAAGCATTAAACCACTAAAAGAGGCCCATGTGACCTTTTATCTGGCTGTACCAGACCACAGTTGTTTCGTAATATTAGCGAGACCAGAATAGATAGGCTTATTAAAGCATAGATAAAGTCTGCAAAGATTTAAAACTTGCTAGTTATACATATTTACTATATTGCTTAGAGTTGTACAACTGTGAGCACTGAAAATAATTTAGATCTCATTGCTGTCTCTTTAGGACTGCAGGATGTGAAACCGAAATGCCTTAATGTTACATATCACTGCTATGTCCCTGCAAGGTACTGTCACTGCAGCACTCTCACACATGTATTTAATTAACTATCAAATGAATAATTCATAGTTTACCCTCAGGGCAGAAGATAATTATTACGATGAGGGTTATTCTGTTTATTTAGCTTTTTATTCTGTTAAGATGTCAATTTCTCTCTCTGCATTTAGTACACATTCGAGGATGAAAAGTCATGCTCTGTTTTTAACCCCAGAAGAGAAGGATATGGACTTCTAGGGTAAAAAAAAATTAAATAAATGAAAGGTGCTTATTTGCCTTTTTTCCCCAAATGAAACTGCAATCATGAAAAAGAGTAGATCATCTCTGCACAGGTTCACCCGTTCGTAATTAGTGTCAGTCCCTTTAACACAGAGATTAGTCAGAGTCTTTTTATTCCTAATCTCAGAGGAATTCGGTTTAATATATCATATCATTGTTACCACAATATTCAGCTTAAAACATTCAACTTCAGAATCAAAATGGAGTTCCAGCATGTAAGGTATAATCAACCAGAATTATACCAACATCTTTTTTTTTTATCAGTATTTGGTCAGACAGACAAAAGTTACTATATTTTTACACAAATTTAGATTCAGAATCCATTAAAATATCATTTATTTCTGTTATAAGTGGATACTGCTTACTAAATGTAATTTTAAACACGACAAGGTCATGTGACAATAATGCTGCATTAAAAATATCGTTGCATGATGCATAGGGTACAACGGGGCTAAAGACCCCCGTGGTAAAAAAGGTACTTATGATTTTATTTTCTCCCAAAACACTAAACATCAACAAAAACTTTGGCAATACATTCCTTAACACCTGTTTGTCACTATGAACTGTACAATATTCTTGATCCATGAGATGATTGAGTGCAATGTCTAGAGTCTGATTTTGAGGTAATAAGATCTAATATTTAATTGTTTTAAAATGTTGCAAATTGATGATGCTAATGAGAATCCCTGAATTTAACACATATATTTTCAGACAAAATACGTATTTATCATTTTCAGTTTTGTTCAAGGTCATTAAATCAAACGTCTTTTAATAACTATCCAATAAGTGAAAGGATAGTATTTTGGGTAAAAATGTAATAAAACACATCGTGGAGCGAAATTATTTTTCATGAAGAATGTTCAAAGTGGGCTCATATTGACTGATCCAATCACATTGAAGATTCATTGGTTTATATAATACTTGAGATGCTATGAAATGCCAAATGTGATTGAAATTAAAAGGAAGTGGTTAACCCATTTCAAGGTTATCTCAAGTGTGGGGTAAAAGGCTCACTCGCCAACATTTTTTTAATTAATTTTAAGCAAAGCAACCTTCTTTACAGTGAGGAAAATAAGTATTTGAACACCCTGCTATTTTGCAAGTTCTCCCACTTAGAAATCATGGAAGGGTCTGAAATTGTCATCGTAGGTGCATGTCCACTGTGAGAGACATAATCAAAAAAAAAAAATCCAGAAATCACAATGTATGATTTTTTAACTATTTATTTGTATGATACAGCTGCAGATAAGTATTTGAACACCTGAGAAAATCAATGTTAATATTTGGTAAAGTAGCCTTTGTTTGCAATTACAGAGGTCAAATGTTTCCTGTAGTTTTTTACCAGGTTTGCACACACTACAGGAGGGATTTTGGCTCACTCCTCCACACAGATCTTCTCTAGATCAGTCAGGTTTCTGGGCTGTCGCTGAGAAACATGGAGTTTGAGCTCCCTCCAAAGATTCTCTTGGGTTTAGGTCTGGAGACTGGCTAGGCCACGCCAGAACCTTGATATGCTTCTTACAGAGCCACTCCTTGGTTATCCTGGCTGTGTGCTTCGGGTCATTGTCATGTTGGAAGACCCAGCCTCGACCCATCTTCAATGCTCTAACTGAGGGAAGGAGGTTGTTCCCCAAAATCTCGCAATACATGGCCCCGGTCATCCTCTCCTTAATACAGTGCAGTCAGCCCTGTCCCATGTGCAGAAAAACACCCCCAAAGCATGATGCTACCACCCCCATGCTTCACAGTAGGGATGGTGTTCTTGGGATGGTACTCATCATTCTTCTTCCTCCAAACACGGTTAGTGGAATTATGACCAAAAAGTTCTATTTTGGTCTCATCTGACCACATGACTTTCTCCCATGACTCCTCTGGATCATCTAAATGGTCATTGGCAAACTTAAGACGGGCCTTGACATGTGCTGGTTTAAGCAGGAGAACCTTCCGTGCCATGCATGATTTCAAACCATGACGTCTTAGTGTATTACCAACAGTAACCTTGGAAACGGTGGTCCCAGCTCTTTTCAGGTCATTGACCAGCTTCTCCCGTGTAGTTCTGGGCTGATTTCTCACCTTTCTTAGGATCATTGAGACCCCACGAGGTGAGAACTTGCATGGAGCCCCAGTCCGAGGGAGATTGACAGTCATGTTTAGCTTCTTCCATTTTCTAATGATTGCTCCAACAGTGGACCTTTTTTCACCAAGCTGCCTGGCAATTTCCCGTAGCCCTTTCCAGCCTTGTGGAGGTGTACAATTTTGTCTCTAGTGTCTTTGGACAGCTCTTTGGTCTTGGCCATGTTAGTAGTTGGATTCTTACTGATTGTATGGGGTGGACAGGTGTCTTTATGCAGCTAACGACCTCAAACAGGTGCATCTAATTTAGGATAATAAATGGAGTGGAGGTGGACATTTTAAAGGCAGACTAACAGGTCTTTGAGGGTCAGAATTCTAGCTGATAGACAAGTGTTCAAATACTTATTTGCAGCTGTATCATACAAATAAATAGTTAAAAAATCATATATTGTGATTTCTGGATTTTTTTTTTAGATTATGTCTCTCACAATGGACATGCACCTACGATGACAATTTCAGACCCCTCCATGATTTCCAAGTGGGAGAACTTGCAAAATAGCAGGGTGTTCAAATACTTATTTTCCTCACTGTATTTATTTTCACACAAATGATGTTGCTCTAGCTAAATTCTCTCTCTCTCTCTCTCTCTCTCTCTCTCTCTCTCTCTCTCTCTCTCTATATATATATATATATATATATATATATATATATATATTAGGGCTGTCGTTTTAACGTGTTAATTCAGTGCAATTAATTTTTTTTAAATAACGAGTTAAAAAAATCGCAAAGCCCCCGGACCATAATAAGAACGATTCCTGCAATGGAAATAAGAAATAAGAAAGAAATGCAAGCTTGTAGTACCACCTGTTTATCCAGAGGGCAGTAATTGAAATTTCAGCTGTGTGGCAATGCGCAGTTTATACAGTGAAGAAAACAACCATCCAGCAGACAGCACAATACAAACATGCGTTACGTTCTTGCGTTCAAAACACTTGGAGCGCAAATTTGAACTAAGGGATCTCAAGATGTGTTCTAAGTATTAAACCATATTTAACTTGACACAGTGACCTAAACATGTTATGTTTATGACGCAACGCACCCGAGATGCTACACAAGCATATCTGATGCAGATGTAAATTGACGGGTCCTTAATCTAGCCCTCATAATAAATCTCGAACTGATTGACAAATTAATTTGCAAAATGGACTGCTGTGAAATGTGTGCCAATGATTGGCTAATGTTTAATAATATGGTAGTAAACAATACATTGTATTCAAAAGCCGTGTTTTGTAAATTATACTTTTTAAATATTTAAAGATAACTAAGTATAATTATTTAATCATTAAATATTGAATTATTGTTATATGAGGGGCTTTCTCAGCAAATATTTGTATGCGATTAAATGCAATTAATCGTAATTAATTAATCGGGACACCATGTAATTAATTTGATTACAAATTTTAATCGATTGACAGCCCTAATATATATATATATATATATATTGCTATAAATAGATATATATACACACATTTTCTTTAAGGTGTGCCTTTAGCCCTGTTGTAGTATACAGAATATTCTGCACAGTATACTGTAAACAGCAGGCATGATGTGTTCCATTCTAAACATATAGTTTATTTTGAGTGGTCCATGTTAAGACACTAAAAACTATAGAATTCCATAGGCAGTGAGACTGGAATTGTTTAGTTTCTTAGAGCACCTTCACACCCTCCACAGAAACCACATCATGTAGTTTAATAAGCACACATGTGTTGCTAATGAATAGATAAACTCATATATTTAAGAAAAATAGAGCATGACAATTCTCTCACATGCTCAACACATTTAAACATTTGTTATAACAAAACTAGTCTCTACATGTGTACAAATGTATCTCCACATGAACAATTGGAGACCAAGGGCAACAAGCTCAAGGTTGAGCACCCCTGGGTTTTGGGTGGGTCTGAAGCTCAAGACGGCTAATGCTCTTGGCACTAAATCTTCATTACCGATTCCACCAACACACACATTTGCAGCTATAGCCTCTCGGTCCAGCTGGGTCTCCCGTACCAACAGACTGGCAGACTTTAAAATGCCCGGGTGGCACAGGAAGCACTGTAACTACGCCTAGCCAAGAGGACACAAACATATACATTAGCAACACAGAGAATAACACATTTTGCGCGCAAGACATACTAAAGCAACACTCCACCTTCACGCAATTAGTGCGGCACACATTGCTTGAGGGCGCGGGAGGAAATTAGTTTTTCAGCGTCGGGAGGAGTAGGGGTGCGACGGAGGGAGGGATGAAAGGAGGAGAGTAAAGCGGGGTTCATAAGGATTAGGTAGGCGGCGGGGGTTATGCTTGGAAGAGGAAATATAATGCTCTGTATGGGAGTATGTACTCAGTAAGGTAATCGCCCGTTTAAAAACCATCCCCAGTTTCCACATGCTGGTTCTCTTACACACAATTGTCTCCATATACTGCTCGCGCTTCCCGCCCAGTACGTCGCACCACTCGTGCTGTCACGCCTAATAGCAGGAAAAAGTGAGATGATGGCAAAGCGAAATGCATTATACATTCGCGCTGCGCTTAAACGGGCTAATTAACAACTGTCAGCAGCCTATTCCACACACAAAAAAAGCGCTGGGTTTAATTTGATTTAATTAAAATTTATCAAAAGGCAGGTCGTTGCAAACACTTGTTTCCACATTATGAATCATACAAATTTCATCAAATAAATGTGTCACGGGAAGAACGTACGGAACGCTCTTCGGAGTAACCCTTCACTTCCGAACAGTTTTTGACGTTTGAAATCTTGTTTTTATGAAATTTTGGGTTAGGTCTATTAATGGCAGACTATATCAGAGACATCTGCACGCAGGGTTAGCCATTTGCATCTGAGATCTTAAACATCCATTTTAGGCAAATTCAGAAACACTATAGAGCCAATCTGTATACAACTAGAACAAAAAAACAAAAAACCCCTCTTTAAAAGGAATTGTTGATTACAAATGACTAATTACTTTACATTCATAAAACACTTTGCCTAGAAAAGTTTTTGTTTTCTGCTCAACTAATTCCAAAAAATGTCTATATTTTCTCCTTGTTCATCCTTGCATGCATTATTCACTCATCATCACACATTTCTGCTTTACAATGACTTATTAGGGGGCACATGTCCTTCAGCTGTCCCAGAAATACAAACTTATGTGGGTGTGAACATAGTTCATGTTCTTAATGTATTATATATGAATAATATTATTTTAGAAATATGCATAATCCAAGTAGTTTACTAAAAGTAATTCACTTAAAGTGCTAGTTCAACCAAAAATGAAAATTCTCTCATCATTTACTCTCATGCCATATAAGATGTGTATGTATGACTTTCATTCTTCTACAGAACACAAAGATTTTTAGAAGAATATATCAGCTCTGTAGATCCATACAATGCAAGTGAATGTAACCAGAACTCCAAAAGCTCCAAAAAAGTAGATTAAGTCAGCATAATCATAATCCATAAGACTCCAGTGGTTTAATCCATGTCTTATGAAGCAATGTGATTCAGTTAATTTTGAGTGAGAACAGACCAAAGTATTAATCCTTTTTCACTGTACATCTTGACAGCATTGTTTCAAGCTTGATTACACTTCCTATAGCGCCATCTAGCACTCTGTGCATGCATCAAGCACAAGGAAATGTAATCAAGACTAAAATCATGATTGTGCCTAGAGACTACAATGGCAAGATGTACAGTGAAAAAGGAGTTACATTTTGGTCTGTTCTCACCCAAATCCAACTTGATCGCTTCAGTAGATATTGATTAAACCAGTCATATGGATTCCTTTAATACTGACTTTAAACTTCAAAGGCCTGATCACTATTCACTTGCTTTATATGGAACTACAGAGCTGAGATATTCTTCTAAAAATCTTTGCTTGTGTTCTGCAGAAGAAAGAAAGTCATACACATCTAGGATGTCATGAGGGTGAGTAAATTATGGGAGAATTTTCATTTTTGGGTGAAATATCCCTTTTATTAAAAGTCAGTAACTGTAATCTGATCAAATTATTTAAAATGTAATGCATTTCTTTGACTAAACAGTAATTAGATTAGAGTAACTAATTACTGTCATATTCAGAGTACACCCAACAATGTACAGTAGTTCACCGAAACATACTACATATTAAGGAAGCGTATTGACCTGTCAAGCTTTTGTAGTTCAGGAGCAATTTTGAATGCACTTGGAAGGAAAAGGTTTTAAAGAAGAATAGGCGCATGGTTAAAAAGTTATCATAAAATAATCCATTCTACTTTCTACAAGCCGTTTGATAGCTTTGTGTGAACAGACCATCATTTCAATTGTTATTCTCTGATAATCTTATCCTCCATCTATGCTCGCAAATCTAATTCGTGCTTGCACATATTAACATTGCACATCAAGACATGTTGTACTAGGTTTGGCATCAGTGGCACCAAACAGCATTGCTTCTTGTGTCTTGTGACATGGCATGTTTTATTCTGCGAAATGCAAATGAGATTTGAGAGCTATAGCAGAGGTTGTATTTGCCATTGCTATGACACAAACATCTCCTTTTGTGTTCAACAGAAGAGAGAAAATCATACAGGTTTAGAACTACTGTACCTTTGGCTGCTCTGCTCGGTTAGCTGAATACAAATCTTAACAATCTCTGCAACTGTCCAATTCATTAGACACACAACACAATTATTGTAGAAGTTGAAACATGCCTTTATCCACTCTTAAACATCAATTAGCCAATAAGGCAAATGCAGCAAGTTCTGATGAAGAATAGGTCAGTAATTGTTGTTCTAATGAAAAGCATTGGCTGAGAAAGGAAAAGTCATTAGTGTATTTTTAGAAGTAAGAATGGAGGGAGGGCCTGACATTTGACAGTCCAGTTGTGTCCTAATGGCAGATGGATACTGCATGACAACAAGGTTATGAGGTCACATCCACACAGGGGGCATGAGTATGTGTGTGTGTGTGTGTGTGTGTGTGTGTGTGTGTGTGTGTGTGTGTGTGTGTGTGTGTGTTCCTTGTCTGTCCAAGACATGGATGAATGTGAGCATTACATGTGTCAGCAGACGGGTGACAGCATGGCATTCATTAATAAAAACAAAAAAGGCTTTTGCTCCAGTAATGCAGGAATGGGGCTTAAAAAGGGAAAAAAGAGAAAAACACACTGGATAGGTTTCACAGACGGGCCTGACTATTCAATACCGACACGGTTGTGAGCTTTCTCTATCAATCTCTCTCTCCTTTTCTAGCTTTCTGACTGAGCCAACAAAGAGCTCACACTTGGGTCTATGTTGAGGTAAGCCAGATCATAATGAAGCTGAGGTCTCAAAAGGGATTCCCTTGTGTGACGGCAAATCTCAGTGTGTGTGTGTGTGAGTGTGTGTGTGTGTGGCTACAGGCTATGAAACTATGTACCCCTGAATATTATGTGTCTCCAGAAATGTGTTCAAACATCTTGGAGTGTTTAGTTGTTATCCAAGCTCTCTCTCTCTCTCTCTCTCTCTCTCTCTGAATCTATAGCCCTGTTCCAAAACCTAGTGATAGACCTTGTTACAAAGGCAGCTGCCTTCTAAGGTGGCATCCTAACCATGATGGAACCTCATAAATGACCGAATTGGAATGCACTGCATAGGCAGAAACTCTGTGCGCTACTCAAATCTACCTTTGCTTGGGAGAATCCACTCACGATTGATTTTGATAGTGTTTGATATTAGCATGTTGCTAAGCTAACGGTGTGACAATCTAATAAGAATAAATATAAATGGCACACACAAATGTTGGGCAACACATTCAAGAAAAAAGAAAAAAGTATGATCAGTTGTTTTTGGATATGCATAATTTTTTCTGCAAAGAAGCCTGGCAGCTGCTGCGTGAGCAGGAAGGGAGGTGGTGTGGTAGTCGGGGAAAGTGGGGGAGGAAGGGAGCTGAGTTTGGGTGAGATTGCGTCTGTGTACGATCGAGACTGTCCTTCATAGCAAAACTCTGAACACCTTAAGAACCACTAAGCAACATGCTAAAAATCCCTTTGAACACCTTCACTCCACAGCAACACACTAAAAACCACTCTGAACATCTTAACTGCGTAGCAACATGCTAAGAAACACTCTGAACACCTTAACTACATAGCAACATGCTAAGAAACACTCTGAACACCTTAACTACATAGCAACATGCTAAGAAACACTCTGAACACCATAACTACGTAGCAACATGCTAAGAAACACTCTGAACACCTTAACTACATAGCAACATGCAAAGAAACACTCTGAACACCTTAACTACATAGCAACATGCTAAGAAACACTCTGAACACCTTAACTACATAGCAACATGCTAAGAAACACTCTGAACACCTTAACTACATTGCGGTTAAATTCTTTCTTTTTAAATGTTGTAAGATGTCTTAAAAATTACCCAGACAATGTGTGCAGTTAATGGTCATCCTAATAATCAATCTAAATCAAAGTTTTATCTAAAACAAATTTGTTATGTACAGAAACCACTCGCAAAGTTCACCAGTCCCAGATGCTGCTTCTTCCATTGGCTGCCTACAGAAGGATTGACTTTGGAACATATTTTTGTAAAAGCTTTGGAATCATTTGTTCATTGGCTCTTTTCACTTTATTGGTAAGTCAACAGCGGGGATTAGTTTATATTATCCACCATTATGGCTCGGTTATGATAGATGTCCAGAAACGGAGCGCAATGAATTACATATAAACGATAGTATTATTGTGCTAACATGTGTTTGTACATATGCTGAAAGTTCATTAGAAATTGTGATAGTTTGTTCATTTCTATTTAGCATCTTTTTTTGTGAATGCTTCACATGTTTTTAAATGGCATTATTACTGAGTTAAAAAAGGAACTGTGTTTATCCTGAACTGTCTGTTAGTATGTTTTCAGCTGTTTTCATGTTGTGATGCTAAATGGAGCAATTCTACAGTGGAAGACCACAATTATTATATGAGACATGTAGTGAGATGTTTTATCATGTTTGAAATTAACTGTATTCTGATTTTCCTCTCCCTTGCATTTTTCCTGCCTGCAATTCTCTTTTTTGTTTGAGTGTCTTCAATGAATATGCAGAATATGTTTGTCTTCCCTTAATGGGAAGAGGTGATTTAGAAAACAAAACCCTGATATTACACTGCATCATTTCTTTTTTTTAATATCTGTGCACACAGCATATACACATCGATGGATGGTCCTTATACTAAGACCAAAGGTTTCCCCCGCTACTTGGTGCAGGTTGCCAGCTTGAACAGGGCCATGATGATCCACTTTCGGGTCGGAACTGGTGCCAACCTGCGGTATGTACAACAATATTACAGTCCTATCAGAAGGGCAACTGCTCCCTTTTGATTGCAATTCCTCCTCTTTTGATTGCTTTTATTTGTTAATTAAAATGATAGTAAACTGGCTAATTTTAATGAATTGTCTCAATACTCTCCCCATTTTACCAAAACTTCTGAGGAAAAAATTAGGGACATCTGGGAGGTGAATTAGCGATAAACACACATTTCTGAATGGAAACAGCTTCAGGGCAGATTTCTTTTGCGCTAAACCAAAACTTATGCGACAAAGTGATTTTTTAGGCATGACGACATCACGCATCAACGCCTCAGCCTGCTCCATGCCATGTCACAGCCACACCTGAGCCTGCTCCATGCCATGTCACTGCCAGCCTGAGTCTGTTCCACGCCATGTCATAGCCACATTTGAGCAATTGGACCTGGAGATGGTTCCTGCACTTGTAACCACCCTGTGGATGTTTCCTCAGAATCAGACAAGAACTTCCAACCTTCTGAATTTGCCTAGACCCTCCGATCCCTGGACTCACCAGGGTCCCTCAGCCCTCCAGCTCCGCATTGGTCAGTCGGTCACCTGGCTCCACCGGGGACCTTTTCCCTACAGCTCCACCATGGTCCTCAGACCCACCGGCTCTGCCTCTGTCCTGCAATCCCCAGCTCCACCTTGGTCCTCCGAGCCTTGGACGCTACCTCGGTTCTCCGAACCTCCGGCTCCACCATAGTCCTTCAAGTTGTCGGTGTCACCTTCGAGTCTCACCTTGCATGGCTCCACCCCACGAGCCTCTCATGGCTCCACCTTCCACAGACGTTGCCCTGATCCCATGCTTCACGCCTTGTCTTGCTAATCCAAGGCGTGAAGCATGGGTGAAATTTGTTTTCAAGTTTATGTAAAGTCAAGTAAATGTCAAGTTCAACTTTGTAGTTGCGTTTGTAGTTGGATTTTTGGATTTCACTTTTGTTAATAAATTTGCACTTGGATTCTTTCCTTCATCGTCTTCATCATTGCCAGTGCCAGCAACAATGTAACACAGGCTCACTGTGGGGGGCAGTTCCCCTCTGGATAACATCATAATATAATGCCAATTTTACTTAATTATGTATAGTGCAAGTCATGGTTTAAAATTATTAAACTAAGAAAGTGTTAAGGGTCAGTGTTTAAACAAAGATTTTGAAAGAACTCAAAGATGAATAACTAATGTCTTTGAAATTCATCCTGGATTAACGGCAGAAGTTCACATAAATGCATTGTCCTTTGTTAGTTGGCTGATGAAGGCATTTGTTGGCAATTCATTGATAGTCTATGTATTCCATTATAAGAGTGTAGTCCATCATTAGACCAAGGTGGTGCAGACAGAGATCAGTGAGGTCCATCACAGTTCAGCTGGTAATTTCAGTGATGTCTATCCTATGTCCAAGGTTCAGGCAATGGCATATGATGTATTCCATGTCTTATGGTTGGAGTTCACATCAGTTCATCCTCTGAAGTCTGTCGTAATAGACTGAAGTGATGTTTGGTTGGCACTGGCTGCATTAGGTCATCATCACTCAAAGACACGTAGCAGGGGAGTCCAACACGAAGCAGGAATGGAGGTGGATCCAGCTGGTTCTGGTGACCTCAGGATAGGAGTCCCGAGGTTGAGACAGGGATACAAATAGAATAATATTAGCATAGATGCCATTCAATTTATTGCAGATATATAGATCATGATCGATGTCTCTGGTTTCTGGTTCTGGCAGACCTAACTAAAGCAGCCTAATTGTGAGCTGAAGGATAAATTAGGTGTATGCCCACATATCTACTCAACCACACAGAGATTGATAGAGCCAAGGGTGTGTGTGAGGATTGTAAGGAAAATCACGGAGCTGCCCCCACCTCTCAAAACACACATTTTGAGGCAAAGCATGACGGAACACCTTTGTCTGTCTCTAGCCCAGCTGCAGATTCTGGACACACACACATTCCTTCTCTGAATGCAGAATTTGGTAGTATTTGAGGCTGACACTGCTGATGTCATTTGAAGCAATGAGTCATTGGGCCCACACTCTTACTGTGTGTACTGGGCCCACACACACACGCATACACAGGGAGAGACCAAACCAAACACGGGCCCATCTTTTTGCTTCCCTTGGCATCAGAAGTGGTATATTTATGAGTGTGCCTAGGAAAAACAAATATCCCGTATCCCCCTTTCTCTCCTTTTTTAATTTAAATTCTTTATCTCTCTTCTCCGTCTCTCCATCCCTCTCTCGCTGGTTTAGCACGCTAGCACAAATCATTGGCCCTCTGGACACACTCTATTCTGCCACTCTATTGTTGGTCCGACAGCCTTTGTTGTGTGGAGAAAAAAAGACCGGCGTTTCTCTTTCTCTCTCTCTCTCTCTCTCTCTCTCTCTCTCACACACACACACACACACACACATTCCACAAGCACAGAGGTCAAAGGGTGCAGCTGCCTCAATAAAGCAATGGGAGTGTGAGAGTGTGTGTGTGTCTTTAAAAGAGATTGAGCGGTGGGGGGATTTTCTAGGCTGAAAGAGTGACTGAAGGGGAGAGAAAAGGGGACACAGGGCAGCTATTCTCTCTTTGAAGGACCCTTGTCATTTGAAGACTTTTTGGGGGAAAATTTTCAAATGAATTTTGAGGCTTTGTGGGGTTCGTTATTGTCTAATTGTTTGCAAATGTGTGTGTGCATGGCTAAGAGTTTGTCTTGTTTCCCAGATACATTTTAAACATTTTCTTCAGTGTTGACCAAACCCCCAAAGAATGGAACGATTTTTCCATTAAGACTAAAAAAATCCCTCCAGACGAAGGCTCTATCGATTTTTTGTTGTTGTTGTGCAATCTCGGGTGTTGAAGTGTTGAAGCAGGGTGAGACTGACCTCAGGTCAGTGTGCATCAAAATAGGTTCTGGGGCTGAGAGACGGACGTTTTAGAAAGAGCATGCTGAGTGGACACTGTAGAGGCTGTGTCCCCCTTTCCAACCAATGAAAAAATATTTGATGAAAGAAACAGCAAGACTTTATACACAGAAGATTTTTACTTGGCTTGAGTGGCCCAATGACTGGCAGATGTTGCCTTATCAAAGTTATTTAGCTAGAGTGTCAGGGCGGAGGGTGGGGCCAGGTTGTGATTCTACACACCCGGTCCCTTATCAGGCTAATGAAGCCTCTGAGAGGGATAAAGGCCGACTGTGGACGGTGGTGCGAGAGAGAGAATGTTTACGGGCAGTTGACCGTCGTGTGTTGATATTGGTGTCTTTTTGGTTCAGTTTACCATGAAACTATTATTTATATTGTCCAGCCAGACTTTTTGATGCGCACAGATGATCGATGCAGGGCTGCACGATAGAAAGGAATAAATGTAAATCGTCCTCCACCTGCAGCCTTGATCGGTCCTTTTAAGCAGGGTCAAAGCGGAAAACCTGCACTCACATTAGTAATTGGAGGGGAATGGGATGAGGACTTTCATAGCCTTTCGAGAGAGGTGGGGAAACTCCCCTTTTGCTACACGCATATGCATAACACGCACTTTAAAATGCAAGCTAGCAGGACAGATGTGTACAACAGTGAACATTATGTTTCACCCCCATGCTGCACCTCACCTCACCAATTGAAAACCTCTGTCATACAGGATTACTGAAGGGGGAATCACCATGTATGGAGCACTGAGCCCAAGTACACAGGCTCACCTGAAAAAGGCCATACCATGAGTACCGGGCCTAGTGGCATTACTCCTTCATTGAATTTGTCACCGGACAGTGCTTAAGAAATCGAAAAGGTATCCAGTGTTCACCAGTTGCGGGGAACTGTTATGGACAAGACAGCTCAAATTATCACCTCGAGAGGGGAAAGGCGCTAATACAAGTGATACACTCAACTGACTGCTCGATCATTACCTGTTGGTACCCAGTAACACTCGGGCCGAAACATTTTCTATGCAGAGGTTGCAGAATCACGCAAAGGTATTGGGTGTAGCCCAACCCACTGCTTTGCATGTGTCTGTTAGAGAGGCGCCATTCGCCAGTGTCCAGAAGGACGCAACACCTCTGGTGGAGTGCACCTGAACTACCTAGGGGCATGGCAGGTCTTGCGATTGGTAAGCCAAATATATGGCATCCACAACCCAATGGGCCAACCTCTATTTGGAGACAGCCTTCCCCTTCTGCTGTCCTCCAAAACAGACAAAGGGCCGCTCTGAGCCCCTAAAGCTCTGCATGCTGTCCAGATTGATGCGCAGGGCGTGAATTGGACACAAGATTTACATGGTCGGGTCATCCTTCTCTGAAGAGAGCGCTTGCAGGTTCACCACCTGATCCCGAATGGGAGTGGTGGGAATTTTGGACACGTAACCGGGCTGGGGTCTCAAGATCATATGAGAGTGTACCGGCCCGAACTTCAGGCATTCGCTGGTGACAGAGAGTGCCTGCAGTTCCCCAATCCTCTTGATAGAGGTGAGTGCTATCAGGAGGGCCGTCTTCAGCGACAGAGTGCTAAGCTTGGCCTCCTCCAGGGGCTCAAATTGGGCTCTCTGTAAGGCCGATAGGACCACAGAGAGATCCCAAGAGGGAATCAGGCATGGTCTAGGATTCAACCTCCTTGTGCCCAGGTCATGCTGCCGCAAGGGTCTTCCATCCAGTGTATTGTGATATGCTGCTATGGCAGCCATGTATATCTTCAGGGTGGAGGGAGACAGACATCTCTCCAGCCCCTCCTGTAAGTACAACACAGACCTGACCGCGCACCTCTGTGGATCTTCCCCATGGGAAGAACACCAGTTTGTGAAAAGATGCCACTTCAGAGTGTACAGCCGCCTTGTGGAGGGGGCTCTGGCCTGAGTGATCATGTCTATCACCGCTGGCAAAAGGCCTGCTAGGTCTTCCGCATCCCGTCCAAGAACCAGATGTGGAGGTTCCAGAGGTCTGGCTGCGGGTGCCGTAGCATGCCCTGCCCCTGAATGAGAAGGTCCCACCTCAGGGGAATACGCCAAGGAGGGGCTACTGCCAGGACCATCAGGTCTTCAGGACTTGCTCCCATCCTCCCTGACTTTTCACAATGTCTGTGCAAAGAGGCTCACTGGGGGAAATGCATACTTGAGCAGACCCCGAGGCCAGATGTGCGCCAAGGCATCCGTTCCGAGGGGAGCCTCGGACAGGGAGTACCAAAGGGGGCAGTGAAAGGACTCTTGGGAGGTTAACAGGTCTATCTGCACCTCCCCGATTCTCTTCAAAAATCAGCGGGACTACATGAGGGTGGAGTCTCCCCTCTCCACAGAGCATTACCTGTCATGAGAGTGCATCCGCTGCATGACTGAGGTCGCCCGGGATTTGAGTGACCAGCAGAAGAGGCGGCGGGCGAGTTACGAAATGCGACATGAGCGTACACTGCCCTGGCGGTTTATGTATGCCACGGTCGCTGTGTTGTCTGTCCGGACCAAAACACGCTTGCCCTGAATCAACAGCCGAAGCCTCCACAGGGCCAGCAATACTGCCACCAACTCTAAGCAGTTGATATGCTATTGCAGGCGGGGCTCCTTCCAGAGCCCCAATACTGCCTGCCCATTGCACACGGTGCCCCAGCCCACATTCAAGGCATCTGTCATGACAACGTCTCGCCTCGAGACCTGCTCTAAGTGAACCCCTGCCCGTAGGAATGTCAGGTCTGAACAGGGTTTAACACATGCCGGGTGCCATGGTGCCATGCCCACCTCGGGACTCGAGTCTGTAGCCAGTGCTGGAGCGGTCTCATATGCATCAACCCAAGGGGAAGTACTGCCGCCGAAGATGCCATATGCCCCAGGAGCCTCTGAAATTTTTTCAGTGGCACTGCTGTGTACAGTCTTCCAGCCAACACTGACTGAGCACGCTCGTTCGTGAGACATGCCATCATGATGACCTAGTCCAGCTCCATGCAGACAAAATAAATTCCCTGCACAGGGGAGAGCTTGCTCTTTTCCCGGTTGACCTGAAGCCCCAGTCAGTCGAGGTGCTGTAGCACAAGGTCCCTGTGTGCACACATTAGATCTCGTGAGTGGGGTTGGATCAGCCAGTCGTCGAGATAATTGAGGATGTGAATGCCCTTGTCCTTTAACGGGGCCAGGACAGCCTCTGCGACTTTGGATCTAAAGACGCGAGGGGACAGGGACAGACCGAAGGGGAGGACCCTGTACTGGTACACTTGCCCCTCGAAGGCAAACTGAAGAAACGGTCTGTTGTGGAAGGATTGATACATGGAAGTACGCGTCCTTCAGGTCGATGGCGAACCTTCTCGGCGTTACGCATCTCCGCAAGATTGAGCCACAGGTTTTGCTCTTGAACCACCAAGGTGGACATTGTCCGACCCAGGGCACGCATGGTGACTTTCGTCACCCAGAGAGGGAGGTCGGTCGCAGAGCCCTGGGTCGGTTCTTACCCTTGTGCAGATCTTTAAGCGCCTTGGCCTGGTGGACCAGCAGGACAGCCATTGCATGTAGGGCGGAGGCAGCCTGGCCCGTGGCATTGTAAGCCTTCGATAAGAACTGAACTGGGGCGGGGCAAGGCTGTGAGTCGAGCTCTACCACCCGAGAGCGGTAGCTCAGTAGACTCGTCCACTGCTGAAAGCAGAAACCCACCCTCTGATGCTGTGACCGATAACTAGTCCTCATCACAAGTCCCGAATAAGACATTAAATCCGCCCTGAGTCAGACCGTCTGCCTCGCTCGTGAACTCTACCAGGCAGAACGAGCTTGCTGGTGGATGGGAGGTCCATGGGACTGAGCCGGCGACTCCCATAGCCGCCCCCAAATCGCTCATGGCGCTCGCTGCCCCTGCCGCATGTGCTTCAACTTAGGACGGACCGGATTGGGGAGCTCTCTGCATCACAAAGAAAGAAAAGAGCCACGACTGCAACATTCTCATGGACATATTCTCAGTAAGAACATGTCCCATCCACAAATGCTGCCTCAGCGCACTGGTGACCCAAGCACTCGAGACAGATTTCGTGGCCGTCAGATGGGGCAAGATAACGGCCGCACCCAGTAGCACAAAGGTGAAAGGACATCTTTAAAAAGACGCCAGCCATTTGTGCGAGCTCTTTTAGAGGAAATTACTCTTTTAAGAAATTGCTATTTTACACCTGTGAACTAAGCTGCCGAAGCGCCCAGGGGAAAAACAACACTCGACTGTGCGAGAGAGACTGCTGATCTGCGCTTAAATCCAGCAGTATATGGAATGTGGTGATGGGACAAACACAATAAACATACTCGTCTCTGAAGAACAAATCTGAATGAGTGGTGCACGCCATCTCCTTTTAAACCTGTATGTCAGGGGCGGAGAGTGGCATGCAAATTCCACTCGCCAATTCTCATTGGCCTTTTCTGAATAAATCTGAGGTGATTGGGGCTCTCAAGGGTGAAACCCTAGTGTCACTACATCGACACAACATTGAGTGAGTGACAGACAGGGAAAAATGTTTTGCTTTCCACCCATTACTGGGCCTGTGTACCTCACATAAATCCATTGTGGGATGTTTTTGATGTGAATGTTACAAGCTAATGGGTTTATAAACAAATAGACATAGATTGTACACTTACACTTAGAATTTTCTAAGTGTATTATAGTCTCAAATGAAACACAAATGGGTTTTTTTTTTCTTCATAGAAGCATTTGCCATTTTACAGCTGATGGAAGTGATGTTTCAAAAGCACACAATATGTTGCCACTAGCTTTAGTGCATTAGCCAACCTCAGTTCAACACATATATTTCAAATTCACTCAGTGTGGAGTGATGGCAAAGCATTCAACTCAAATTTGTAATGTCCGGCCTTTGCAGGTAACTCTGCCACTTCCCTTACTCAGGCAAGCTGCGACCGCTAAGTGAATGAAGTGTACAACATTCCACACTTTTGTTTTAAGAATTACATAATCCGCAGTACTCTTCTTTTCTATGCATTTTCAGTATGAACACACTACCTACACTACAAAATGGTGCAGAATAGTGCAGAAGTATGCGATTTGGAGTGCAGTATATAGGTATAGTATATTATGCTTGTTTTATCATTTGACAGATGAAAATCGTATCACTAAGAAAAGTAAAAGCACACCTTTTCTCAACAAACAGCATGACTTGAGGTGTCATTCATGTCCATCAAACAAACAGCCCGGGATTTAATTGTCAAAGTTTATTGCAAATCCTTAACTCTAAGGTGAAATACCATAACCCTAAGTATGATCAATAGCCAGCAGTATAAAAAACAACAATTCAAAGATGATATAAACTAGATTTATTGTGTGTGATTTATGGGTGACATCATTGGACCACGGTGCAATATTCTGTTAGAATATCCGAAATATTCTCATTAACTCACGGCAATGATTCCAGATGCTATCATACTGTGATGAGGAGGAGGGCGGGCCCTGGCCCCCAATCGGGCTAATTGGCCGAGAAGAGGGATAAGTGCAGCGGAATTCGGCAGTTTGTGCGAGAGAGAGAGAGAGAGAGAGAGAGAGAGCCACATGCAGCTGCAGTGTATGCATTTGTGTTCTGTGTCTTTTTGTTTAAGTTTTCATTAAACCATTATTTTGATGGTTCAGCTGGTTCCCGCCTCCTCCTTTCCCATGTCAACCATGTTACATATATTTGAGTGTGCCTTGTGCGATTGTGTTGTTTGTGTTTAAAATGGTAGTGCTAACATGAGACATGCATCTAAAATGATACCTGTCAGCTAAAAAACTTGAATGTACACTCTCGCTTTTCCTTCTTTCTCTCTCACTCTCTCTTGTTCCATTACCTTAACAGCTTATTTTTTACCAGCCCAGCTGTACCTGTCATCAACCACATTATTAACTGTAGCATTTTGTTTTTCTCTCTCTTAGAACATAAAGAACGCAAGACCTGAGCAAGAGAGGAAGAGAGGGAGAACATGTCGAAAGATGGTGAAGAAAGAGATTCAGATGGAGAGAGAGAGAGAGAGAGAGAGAGAGAGAGAGAGACAAGAATGCCCTGTCAGAGATCAGAGCCGCTGAGACTGAAGGAGAGATTAACAGAGGGGGTTCCTGGTGACGACTTAACGACCCTTCTTTTCATCAGTCGCTTCCAGTCAACGCTGCCAACAGGTGCAATCAAAGACAGCGAGAGAGCCACTTGACTTTCAGCCCTCACCTCAGCCTTTAGCTAGAACAGCAGAAGAGGTGGCTTGTACTTCATTCTAACTTTCCTGTTGAAAGTTCTCTATTGCTCCCTCATAAATAATGTTTTGCACATTCCAATATGTAGATAACTGACCAGCTTTTCAAACGACAAAATTGCAGGAGGCTAAGAAACGATACCTCACTCTCTCTGACCTTCAGGATGGTCCCCATAGCAACGCGGTCTTAAGGCTCAGTGGCGACATTCAAGTCAAGCGAGCCGGTCTTCTGGATTTTTTTAGCTTTGCAGCCAAAACCTGTTCAAATCTGATCGAAGCAACTTCTTTCGGGTTCTTGAATAACATATAACGTGCGAGTAAGGACAGCCAGTGGAATTTCTGGTGCCCTCCTAGGGAGTTGGTGCCCTACGCAGACTGCGTAGTCATAGGGAGCGGCGGTAGCCTACTGTGTGTGACAGATCTCCAGCTGAAGAGAGCAAGACACCCCTGCTAAAATAAAGTAGATTTTAACAATCTAGTGTAATGCTTGAATCAATATAGGCCTACTGTTGAGAAAGATATTGGACTAGTGGCAGTTCATGGCGGACTGGGCACCAAGCGCGTCACCGCAAATAGTAACCAAGCCATCGACAGAATCTCCTGTTGCTCGTCACAGCTGGTTAGGAAAAAACTCTGATTAGCATACAAAATATACCTTTCATTTCGTGCCGTTTGTATAGGACACGGTTTGACTCTGTCTGCCTTCAGCCTTTTTAATCTCTCTCAGTTTGATTGAAAAATAAAAATGCACCGAAAGTGCCAACATCTTCGTTTGCAAATCTACAGTATATCCAACGTTTGTCTGTATGAGGCTAAATAGATGATTATATTTTCACAGTCGAACAAACACAAAGGAGCTCGCGTATTTTTTCACCAGGCAGATTTTCTTTATCTTCAACTGCTGCTAAGGGCTTTCACTTAAAACTCCTCAAACTCCGCCAACAACAGGTAAATCCAGAATGTTAATCGCATTTCTACACCAATTTAAAATGTTTAATGCAAACTTCAAATTGTACATCTTGAAACCAGCTAACCTTTTCTGAGTGTTAGTTTATATTCAGCTTCATCAATTGCATCTACAGTTTTAATGCTAAATGTTATTCTCCCACCATCCCCCTCAGTTAGTGTTTGAGACAACATTAACAAATACATACATTAATATCATGTGAAGCATACATTTCGGTCTCTGTAATGAGTTTCACTGTTGTGGTTGCTGCTTGCCTTGAACGACATTGAGGTTGTTAATGACAATAATGAATATTCTGTATGTAGCGCTTACACCATACTTTTCTCATGGGAAAATACTGTGCTTTCGCATTGTTTGGCAGTGGCGAAGAATTCCCGCAGATTTTTCACCGGAGAGACCGATAATCTTCATCCACTGATCAGGCATCACTCACGAGGCATAAACTCAGCAGGCAACAGGTAACTCCAAATAAATCGCTTGTCTACATGTTTCAATGCAAATGTATCACTGAACCCCTTCGTCTTAAAGCGAAACCAGCTTAGCCTACATTAGCTCAGAGTTTATTTATGTTCACTATTCAGCTTAATCAAATGATTTTAGTAGTTCACCCAAATACGTTATTTCTGTCATTTGGCCTTCTCACCCCTTATGTACGGTGGCCCAGTAGTGCACAACACAACGAAATTCAAAAAGCAAACATAAGTTCACAACACAACGGAAACAAGCCACAACACAACGCAAAAAAGCCGCAACACAACAGAAACAAGCCACAACACAACGAAATAGCCACAACACAACGGAATAGCTGACATATCCGCTGACATTCATATAAATGTTTGCATTTGGTACAGTGGTTGAATAGCTGTGTGCTTCAAATGAAATTTCTCTCATCGTTTACGCACCCTCATACATCAGATGTATGCTGAACACAAACTAAGATTTTTTGAAGAATATTTCAGCTCTGTAGGTCCTCACAATGTTGACCAGAACTTTGAAGGTACAAAAAGCACAAAAGTAGCATTAAAGATATGAATATGATTCCAGTGGTTTAATCTATGACTTCAGAAGCGAAATTATAGGTGTGGGTGAGAATCCGATCAATATTTAAGTCATTTTAATATGAATTTTCCTCCTTGCCCAGTAGGTGGTGAAATGCACAAAGAATATGAATCCCCAAAAACAAGAGAAGACAAATATGAAAGTGAAAGTGGAGATTGTTAATACTAAAAAGACTTACATATTGATCTGTTTCTCAACTACACTTATCATATCACTTCTGAAGACATGGATTCAACCACTGGAGTCATATGGATTACTTTATGCCACCATAATGTGCATTTTGACCACATTCACTTGCAATGAATGTTCCAACAGAGCTGAGATATTTGTGTTCAACAGAAGAAAGGCCTACACATCTGGTGGTGAGTAATTGAGAAATGTTTTATTTTTGGGTGAACTATCCCTTTAAGGATCACTTTTCTTTTTACTCTGTAATTATTGATTTTGAGGATATTTAATTGTGCAAATAAATACAATGGAAACTGTTAATATACATTTTGACAAAGATTATTTCTATGCATTTAGGAAGAGGAGCTTGACCAAGCCCAGAAAGGAGCAGATGCCAGCAATGCTTTGGAACAGGAAGAGCGAAAGTTGCCTTTCAACCCACTGGATGTATTGATTGTCCTTGAAAATGAGTTGGGGACATTTGTCAAAACTTGGGTCAGTGCACTGACATTTTGGGCTAATTTATGCCCTTCACATTAGCTACCCAAACAATCTGACATTTTTTTATTTCTTTCTTTTGAGGTCATACAGTAAATGGTGTTGCATTTTGATGATGGCAATGTCTGGCCAAGTTGAAAAGATGAATGAATAGTTTAATTTATAAATGCAAACTGTTTCTAGTGTTTTTGTTACAGTATTAGAGTTTTCTCCTACCTGCATATATTTCTGCAGTGGGCAATCTGTTAAAATGCATTTTGAATTGTTTATTTAGATTTACTGAAATTCTTTAAGTCATTGCATAGCCCACTTGTTTTTATGTTATTGTTTATCGTAATGATTTTGTTACTATTTTTGTATTTGAGAACTTATTTTGGTTCTAGGAGAGCATGAATATCTATGTTAGATAGTAAATTTGTAAACAACAATAAATACCTTTGACATTCACCAGTTGCCTGTTCTTTCTAAAGGTAATTTTATTTTAAAGTTAATGAACAGAACCTAGAATGTGAAGCTGCAAATAGCACTTACAAATGAGCTTATAATGCATAGTTAGGTAAACAGAGACTCTTAGAGTTAAAAAACCTTAAATGTAATTGCTGCCATGGCATGGTTTTTAAGTAAATTTATTTGAATGGAAGCACATTCATTTGGCCATAGCAACTGTGTCTTTGTTTAGGTAACGTTGCTTAAAATTCCTAGTGGAATTTGCATAAAAATTGGGTTGCAAAAATTATGGCATATTAAGCAAATCCAGCACATTATTTTTTTTCAATGTACTTTATCACATAAAATATGAATTCATGTTGATTTCATATCTCAATCTGAAGAATTTGTGTTAATGAATTGATTAAATTGTAGTGGACATAAACTGATGAGACACAGTTGATGTTTTATATGGTTATTAAGGACAAAATGCAAATAATGCCCCTTAATGTAAAGTTAATTACTGACACTGGCTTGTGCTTCCTTTCTTTAAAATAAATGCCAAACTGGCTTGTGCTTCCTTTCTTCAAATAAATGCCAAACAAATTTGATATTTTGCGATCTAATGCAGTTTAATTCAGGGTTTTTTTAGGTGCGGTTTAAGTCTCCAAACACGCTTTGGGCCTACTGTATAAGGCCATGTGTGTGTGTTTTTCAGGCATGCATTTTTATTCATTAGCTTCTATGGGTATTTTTCGTAGAGTAGTATTAAATCTCTGTCATCATCAATATTCAATATTGGACTGCAAGCACATTTTAAGAAAAATTATTACATGGTGAAGATAAACACATAAACCTGTGAGGGTATTTATAAATTGAATTTATTTTCTCTGCCTCTGTTCCCTTCCACTTCCATTGTACACCTAAATCACAGTACACCTATGAGAGGATTGTGATGTGTAAAGCACTCCCTGGGCACAAATAAGGTCTTTGCCTCAGCATCACTTTTAGCTATATGTGGCAACCTCACGGGGACAATCAGTACCAGATTTTGCGAGTTTCTAAATAAACTGAAGTGTTGCCTAGGTGGAATGGTTGCTTTGGCAACTGAATTGCGTTTTAGAAACATACAGTCAGATCTAAAGGAAAGCAACACAAAGAGAGAGGGAGATACAGTATGGATTAAATAATAAGAAAAGAGTTGCAAGTATTTCTGTGCATTTAAAGAATACATTCATTGCTCTACTGGCAATGGATAGTGACAGTAAAAGTCAATGTTTAATGTACAAAAGGTAAAAAAATTGTTAGGAGTGATCTATGGTTGAGTCAAAGGAAAAAGAAAGAAGTATAATAAAAATCCTATTCGGTTGCATTTTCAGTAAATGTTCACATACACCGATCAGCCACAACATTAAAACCACCTGCCTAATATTGTATAGGTCCCCCTCGTGCCGCTAAAACAGTGCCAACCCACATCTTACAATAGCATTCTGAGATGATATTCTTCTCATCTCAATTGTACAGAGCAATTATCTGAGTTACTGTAAACTTTGTCAGTTTGAACTAGTCTGGCCATTCTCTGTTGAACTCCTCATCAACAAGGAATTTCCCTCCACAGAACTGCCGCTAACTGGATATTTTTAGTTTTTGGCACCAATCATGCCATGCTCCAAATCACTGAAATCAAATTTTTCCCCCATTCTGATGGTTGATGTGAACATTAACTGAAGCTCCTGACCCATTTCTGCATGATTTTATGCACTGCACTGCTGCCACATGATTGGCTGATTATATAATTGCATGGATGATTGTTGGTGCCAGATGGGCTTGTTTGAGTATTTCTGTAACTGTTGATCTCCTTGGATTTTCACACACAACAGTCTCTAGAATTTACTCCGAAGGATGCCAAAAACAAAAAACATCAGTGAGTGGCAGTTCTGCAGATGGAAACACCTTGTTGATGAGAGGTCAACAGAGAATGGCCAGACTAGTTAGAACTGACAAAGTCTACGATAACTCAGATAACCACTCTGTAAAATTGTGGTGAGAAGAATATAATCTCAGCATGTTATTCTGAGATGAAGGCTGGCGATGTTTTGGCGGTACAAGGCAGACCTACACAATATTAGGCAGATGGTTTTAATGTTGTGGCTGATCAGTGTAATTCTATGCATACAAGCACAATCACATATAAATAGCACTTGAAAGATCAAAGAATGCAGCTTAAAAAAAATTGTGTGTGTGTTTTTAATCAACATTTCTTCAAAGGAATGTATTAGTTGTTTAACCCTTTTAAACGGCATGTATGCAGGAGGGAAATCAAGAGAGTGGAAAGGGAGGAAGATGGAGGAATGGGCACAGAAAAGAAAACATTGCACACAAACATGGTGTTTTACAAACATCTGAACACATCACTGGAGAGGAATGGAGCTCTTTAAAATGGCCACCACCCACTGGCTATTGGCACAGAGAAACACATACACACACTGAAGCGTTCTCTAAAAAATATACATTTTGTGGTTCGTCCCCCGCTTTTATCTGCGTACAGTATACTAGTCCCAGCGTTCATGGTGAAAGCAAGTGCACAAAGAACTGTTCAATGGAAAAGACAGAAGATGAACCTTTCTGAGGCCAGATGTTCGATAAACAAGACCCAAAATAGGGACGATGGTGGGCAGAGAGTGTTTGTGTGTCCTCATGTGTCCTCTGTGATGTAGCTGTTTCGTTTAAACTCAACAGCACCTGCAAACACTTCCCTCCACGTCGGTCTGTCATTGAACGATGTCCACAGCTTCTCAGTTGTGTGTTTTGGACATGCCCACAAACACACACACACACATACACACACATCTGCACGCATACGCACACGTATTCAAGTCCATGTGCACAGGGTCAGAGACATGGCTTACACAGATTGTTTTAGTATCTTTAACATAATTTGGAAATAACCAAAATTGAACGTTTAAATATGTAAGAAACAGCCCACAAATACAACAGTGCTGAACAAACATAACACTTCCACATTTTAGGCAACTTGATATTGAAGTAACAAAATCCAATTGTTGTGTAAGAGAAAACATCAGTGTGACAGGAAAACAGCAGAGTGATACAAAACGAAATGTTTTTGAAAGAGAGATAATTAGGCTTTATAGGCAGATTGAAAACAGTAACAGATTGTTCAGACTCAGCGTCAGTCACAAAACACATCTGCAAAGTAAGACTACCAACATATTTGGGTATGAATGGCTTGTTATTTTTTTGAGTGTGTATGCAGTGTATTTCATTGCTACCATCTAACATTCCTCTACAGGCATACAGACACACACACAATGGTAGTGTAGAACACTCACTTAAGCACACTCAGAACACTGTTAAGGCCAGAAACGTACTTCCTGCATGTACGGAAATGCAGATGCAAATGTTTGGCAATACATTGCAAATACAAATGCGCAGTCCCATTGTACATACATAACTTGCATTCTGTAATGTAAGTGTTATTATATGGGAAGATAACAACTGCTGCTCAGCCAAATCAATTGACCTGAAAGACAACCAACCATAGAAGGAGATATTTTTTATGCTAATGCCTGCTATAGTTGTGGCCATACTGAGAATGCAACTCATAAAGAAACATTCAGAATGCAACAATGCATGAAATCGAGCTTGCGGTGCTGGACGTGTTTGTGTTCATGTACTTGTGTAGAGTGTGTTTTGGGCTTAAGAGAGATTGGCACTAACAGAGATGCATGATTGTGTGTGTGTGTGTGTGTGTGTGTGTGTGTGTGTGTGTGTGTGTGTGTGTGTGTGTGTGTGTGTGTGTGTGTGTGTGTGTGTGTGTGTGTGTGTGTGTGTGTGTGTGTGTGTGTGTGTGTGTGTGTGTGTGTGTGTGTGTGTGAAAGAAAGAGAGATATTATAAGTGTGAAATTAAGAGTGATGCTAATCAGACTCTATTTGTTGAGGTAACTAGCATATATGGCCAATCAGAATGGCTTTTGACTGTGTATTCGGTCTGTGCGTGTGACTGTTTCTCTTTACAAAAGCTTTTTTTGTGTGCCACAGCCATTGAGTCTTTCTCCGAGTGTGTGTGTGTGTGTGTGCTCACATCTGCATTATATTGAGACGTGTTCGGAGATTCTCAAGAATTTGAAATGAGACTTTAAATATTTCCACTTCACTTTGCATGAACAAAAAAGAGCACTGAGTATCTGTAAGAGAGTAATTCTGAGTGTCCATCTATCCTGTTGTCCATCAGAGAGAATGAGTTTTTTCTTCCCCTCATCCGTCTGTCTCCCTACCTCAGAACACCGCCGTGCTCACATCTGCCTCCTCCACCGTTTCAGACGAGCTCTTCCAAGAGTTTATTAAAAACCTTTCCTATCTCTCTCCATTCCTCTCTCCTTTGCTACACTCCCTCTCTCTCTATCCTCCTTCAAACAACTTTTTTCTCTCCCCCCAACTCCTACCCCTATTTATTTTTTCTTTTAATGTGCAATTCTTTCATAGTCTTTCTAAAAGTTTCCTTGCTCATTCGTTTGCTTTCCCAACAGGCAGAGAATGCATTCTTTTTTAATTCACCCCCTCGAATTCTTCCCTCCTTTCTATTTTTTTCCCCTTTTTGTTAAAAAAAGCGCCTTTAAAAATAATAATAATAATAATAATAAAAAACTCAGATTGTTCTACCTCAACACGTTCACAAACGAGGTCTATCTTCAAAACTATATCAGAGTACAAGGAGCTATAAAAATATATGTGTAGAGTGGAGGACTCCTGGGAAAGAGGAAAATGAGGGGAGAAACAGAACCAATCAAACTCGGTTTCTGCAACAGAATAAAAGTATTAAAATTAATTTACAACTCAAAAGGGGAAGAAACAAGGTCAGCATGTCATAATTTTTCTTTAATAAAAATTAGGCCTAGCAAAGGAACAGTAACTACATTGGGAAAAAAAAATAATTATTTACTGAGTATTCATATATAATTATAGTCTATGTGTTGAAAACGATAAAAACACTTTTTGATGTTCGCTCGTATTTTGTGTTTTGGTTTTAAAACAGTCTAACAAACACGCATACCCATGTTCACGCTAACACTGTACTCAGACGCGCACTGATTCACACTCACACAAACACTCGCAAGTTTTACTGAAGCACACTAGTTGCAACATGTGCAACAGCAGTGTCGGAATCTTTATCCTACACACTCACAAAATACACACGTTATTAAAATATACAAGATTCTCCATGCCAATAAGACTCCACCAATCAAACACATGGGTCCTAGATCAGGTGACTGCAGCCCTGTGTGCCGATTAGCTGAATCAATGGCCCCTCCCCTCGACAGAGAAGTAGTAACACAAGCTAGACTGCTATTTGTGAGTAAATGTAGCATTAAAAGTCCAAGTTCACATGAAGTCTTTCTAGGTTTAAACAAGTTGAGTTTTCTTTTCTTTTTTGTTGGTTTATTTTATTTGATTTTCAAGTACATCAGAAAAGACAAAGTTTCGATGCTTGTGCTTCAGAATTCCTCCAATAAAACAAGGAGTTTTCATGTTTACTCAGTTGGCTGAATCATTCCAGGAGGTCTTCTTTAGCTTTATGAACTTCTCCCTGTGGGAGGATAGAGAGAAGGAGGCCCTCACATCAGGACATCCTCTCTCTAACAAAAGGCCAAAGTCGGGGGGAGTTGCATGGAATGATAACACACACACCTGACCCCACACAGTCTGTGTTGGAGAAATGTGTGTGAAGGTAAAATAATCTGATCTACAAGGGACTCAGAATTCCGCAGTCACATGGTGAACTGCTGGGTCGGGGCTAGGGGTGGGTTTTAGGTAGTCATTAAGGTTGGTGTGGTCTTGTTAAGGTCGTCTCTGGTTCTCATACTTTATAGTAGATGTTGGCAGGGCTCTGAGGGGGCATCTCCTGTACGATGTAGACTGGATGGCCATAGTCCCCGCTGACTTTCTCATAGTGCGGGCAGTAGGCGGAGTCAGAAGTCCGCAGTGGGATGATGATGTCACTAGGTTCCGAGCCATTGTTGTTGCCGCCTCCTCCGCCCCCGCCACAACCTCGTTTGGGTGATGTCAGGGAGGAGAGGGAAAGGGGAGGGTGGTGCGATTCGGAATGTTTGGCATGTCGTCGTCGGTAACACACCACGCAGATCACAGCAGTGACGAGAAGGAGGAAAGCAGAACCTCCGGCTGCACCCGCGATAACGGCAATGTTGGAGGGAGGGAGGGGACCATTTTCTCCACCCGATTCTCTAGGGGGAATTTTGGGATGTGTGTTGTTTCCAGCACCTGTAAAACAGAGAGAGAATTTGGTACACAAATTGGAAAATGTAACATTTGTAAAAAAAAAACAATGAGACTAAAATGGTCCATCAATATATATTGCCTCTTTGAACAAATTTGATGTAAGATTCAGTTTAAAGGTGTGTAAGTTTTTGGAATGTTAAAATACTTTCACTTATCCTAAAGAGATATTCAGTGTCATCTTTAAGTCATTTGTAGGTTGACTTCCCTGAAAATTGTGAGCTTTGTGTTGTTTTAAAAACAAACTGACCAGCCCGACACAGCAACATTGGCTCAACCAATGGTGTAAGTTTGGGGAAGGACAATCTGTTTATTCAACCAATGTCAAATGGGGAATTACTGTTTAAAACAGTCTTTATTTTTGCTTGAAAAAGCCAATGAATTGTTCTAAACTTTAAGCTTAATGGGGTTTTTCCAAAATCCCTAAACCAATACCAATATTTCCAAATGTAACTCCACTAAGAGTTTTCAATCAACAAAGAATAAACTTGACTTTTTCTGATTATTCTGACTTGGGCTGTTATGACTTTTCTAACTAATAAGACTTTTGGTTTTCCTGTATTGGATGATCAACAATAAGAGTTACATCCATCCACCATGCTATCTGTCTTTCTATCTATCTATCTATCTATCTGAAGTTCTTTCTGTCTGTCTGGACTGTTGGGCCTGTACATTTTTCAAACTTCAAGCTCAAACAATTTAAGCTTCAGGCAAGGCTTTTTTAAGCCAACATCAGTTTGTCTTGACAAACATTACCTATCTAGTTATATTTGCAACTCTATTTGCTGAAATTAGTGGCACAGAAATTGTGCAGAAAGGAAATCCACTTCTCTTATACACTTTTGACTCTTATCTTGGCTTAGCAGTTTTCGGAGTTTCAATGCATATCATTAGGGAAACTTTTTCCAAGTTTTTCTAGATTGCATTTTGTGATGACACCCATTAGTGAAATGACCACCTTTAACCTGTTCCTGTATTAGAGAGTGGACTCCAGAGAAGTGCACTTTGACACTTACATGAGTATTAGTCTGATGTAGCAGGTTCATTAGTGCTGCCACATCCTGCCCTTTAGCATCGCCTTTCTACATCTATCTCACCATCTGATGGGCTACTTTAGTTAATGACTTTCACCAGTCAAATGGAACAAATGAAACTGGGCCAGTCATCTAACCATTTGATTGGCTTGTTCATGTCCTTAACAGATCAAACCGAACCAATTAGTGCCATGTTCACTAAAACTGTCTGAAATTTGAATAAAATTGGCTGACATTGCAGAGTAGTGGTCTTTTCTCTGAACTCTCTGACCAGTGGCTCAGATCGCACTGAGTCAAGGTGGATTGAGTTTCCGCAAACATGCACGTTTTGGCACACATGTAAAACACACATGGTGTAAGCCTGCGGTCAGCCACATGAGTAGATACTGTGGTCTGGCAAAGAAGATGTGAACCGCAATCATCAAACCGTAGATTAGAATAAAAAAGATCAAGAGATATAAGAGTTGAGATGAGGCAATGTTCAGTATTTGGACACAATGTTATGGTCTGTTCGCACCAAAAACGAAACAAACAAAAAATGAAATGAATGGCAGATAAAGTGTCTATATTTGAGTCAAGAGTGACACAAAAAACATACTGGCCAAAATACCTTACAAATATATCAAATGTTTGTCTATTATGTGAATAGGTCTATAGGAAAGCATATTTTAAATATGTTAAATATGAGTCTTGTTTGTGGCAAATGTTCATGGCAAATATTCACTTTTGGTGTGAATGTGCCTTTAGAGTAAGAACAGACTAAGCTAGACCATGATAATTCATTCTTATTATAGTAAGTTTGGTTTATGCTGGAGGTTTATTATCATTCATATTTTTGCCCTAAATGCTGTTGAACATTAAGGGGACTGTTATAAAAAAAATACAAATAAAATAAAATTCACACATGGAAACATGAGTAATGGTTAATGTGGCTGCTGCTTCACACACTGAGTTTTAATAGATGTGGGATCTATGAGGCAATATTAGTCATTTATCTTTACATAACGGGATTATGGAGTGTGGGAGGCATTTCACAAGGGAACTGAAATCCAATCTAAATGCTGTGGTCTGATTGGGCTCTTTAAACGGAAGAATTTTAGTTGAATGTATAAAACCCTCAGAATATAGATCTGCTAGATAACTACAAAATTGTCATTTTCAGAGGAGGTCTACATTACTGTAATGCTGTGTCCTAACCAGGTACGGCATGATAAAAGCCATCTCTTCTATTTAAATGGAATGTATGTTTTATGGCTTTGTTATTATTCTGAGCTTTCTAGTTTATTAAAGGATCCGCATAAATGAACTCTTCCATCATATACTTATCCTCATGTTCCAAACCCTTTTATCCGTAGAGCACAAAGGGAGAAATTTGGATGAGTGTTCACACCACAGACTACTAAAAGTAGTTTATGTGACTTGTTTGCTATTTTCCAAGTCAGTGATAGACCACATATTTGAACTTGGCACATTGCGTTTATGTCATTGAGGGTGAGGGTGAGGGTGAGTAAAATTTTTGGGTGAGCTATGTCTCATTGGCAATGGTAAATACAGATTGGAAAGGTACATGGGTTTGATTACACACACATTAACTACAAGATATAGAGCAAATGACCATTGAGCTAATTTAACTGGACATAGCTGATGTTAGGTGCGTATGTGTGTAGTTGTGATCTCGGCGGGATACAATAAGAGCCCCTGCCGAGTGCTGGAGTGGTGGAAAATACAGGGATCTTTCTGCAGGTGCTCTCAATTGGCCCATCATTATTCTTGACACAATGCCTCTCATTTTCTCTCTACATCCCTCACTTCTTTCCTCAACCTCCTCCTTCGCTCCGTGTCTCTATGACTGTCCGTGTTTTTGTGCTCATAATGGTTTGCACCCCCCCCCCCTCAACCCACCTCCACCTGAAATGATGACAGACAGATAGACAGACAGATAGATAGATATGATTTTAAGACCGATGCACAAGCTTTCTCTGTTTTGCTCTATTTTCTGTGTATGTATGTCAGAGAACAGATAGAATAAGACACAAGGCAGCATCCTCATGCTCCCACATGTCAAAATCATGCAAACATAGAGTTTGAGTAATTTTCACATTCTATCATCATACACTAATCATCCTCCTCTCCTTCTCATTTTCTGTTTCTTTCTTCCTCTCAGGACCAACTAAACCAGGCCGTTAAACTAATGGCATTAATAAGTCTCAGAAACGACAGCTCTTTCTTCCTCTCATCCTTTATCTTTCCCCGTGCGGCCATTACCCCACCACACTTAGCCTCCAGTTTGCGACTGTGAGGCCTGCAAAGACGATGCAGAACAGAGGGAGAGCGAGGAGGAGAGAACAAACAGAAGGGTGGAATATATCACAAATAACCCGAGTGCCAAGACGGCTGTTTCTCTACATCCATCTGTCATTTCCTTCCCTTGTTCCTTGAGATTGTTCTGTTCATTTTTTAATGTTGTGTCTGTTTGGTATGTGAAATTTTGATGTGTCCTCAGCTGATGCTGAAAGCAGCTGTGTTTACCTGGATTTGGGTTGT
The DNA here is from genome assembly GCF_025860055.1 of Xyrauchen texanus. Taxonomy (NCBI): domain Eukaryota; kingdom Metazoa; phylum Chordata; class Actinopteri; order Cypriniformes; family Catostomidae; genus Xyrauchen; species Xyrauchen texanus. The sequence goes on along the minus strand of NC_068277.1, from coordinate 19,915,027 downwards.
TGATACGGCCCGCTGGGTCGGCTTTGGGGGGCTTGGCTGGGAGGCCATATGGACCTACAGACAAGCAATAGAGTGAAATGGTTTAGTAATCAACCAGTATCATAAATCGTAAAAAAAACACGCACCTGCGAGGCCGTGCTTAACGCAGCTCCTAAAGAGCACATGAGGGGGCCTGGGTAGCTCAGCGAATATTGACGCTGACTACCACCCCAGAAGTCACGAGTTCGAATCCAGAGTGTGCGGAAAGACTCCAGATAGGTCTCCTAAGCAGATAAATTGGCCCGGTTGCTAGGGAGGGTAGAGTCACATGGGGTAACCTCCTCATGGTCGTGATTATTGGTTCTCGCTCTCAATGGGGCACGTGGTAAATTGTGCATGGATCGCAGAGAGTAGTATGAGCCTCCACATGCTGGGAGTCTCCGTGGTGTCATGCACAACGAGCCACGTGATAAGACGTGCGGATTGACCATCTCAGAAGCAGAGGCAACTGAGACTTGTCCTCCGCCACCCGGATTGAGGTGAGTAACCACGTCACCACGAGGACCTACTAAGTAGTGAGAATTGGGCATTACAAGTTGGAAGAAAAGGGGATAAAAAAAAACATGCACCTGCAACTGTACTATTTAGGGTGTTATCTTGTGCAAGATGACCAATGACATATATGTGGTTCATTGTCCCTGTGGCCTGTCATATATTGGCAAGACAAATCTGTCTCTTAAAACTAGAATTTCAGAACATAGAAGTTCTATAAGAAATCATGATCCAAAAAGTTCTGTGGCAGTACACTTTACCATAACACATCATCCAGTTTCAATATATTGGCATTGAAGCTATTAAACAACATTGGAGAGAAGGTGATATGAATGTCCAGTTACTCAAGAGATGCATTTTGGATATACATTATCACCAAAAGGCCTCAATGAGGATTTTAATATATGCCATTTTCTCTGATTGACCTGCTGTCATTTTAAGTGTTTATTATATTTTTCTTTTCCTATTGTTATTTATTAATTTCCTCTTATGGCTGTTAGTTTTCTTTAATGGAACAGTGGGTTTTCCAAGATCTCACTTAGTGGTGTATTTGTCTCACCATGTGAACAACAGTATCTTTGACACCTCTATTTACCTGTTGTCAGTATCATACATGGCAGTATGATGGTGCTCGCACTTGATGGTTTAGCCAATGTACAGTTGTCATATTTCTTCTACATACTTTGTATTTTGAGTTATTGCTGTTAAGTCATTTTTGTTGATGTTTTTGTAAATTTGTACAGGGTATCTTTTGATTGTGAGACTTGAGTCCTATGCAATAATAATCAGAGTGGTGGTGGCGTAGTGGGCTAAAGCGCTGAACTGGTAAGCAGAAGGTTGTCGGTTTGATCCCCAAAGCCACCACCATTGTGTCCTTGAGCAAGGCACTTAACTCCAGGTTGCTCCGGGGTGATTGTCCCTGTAATAAGTGCAATGTAAGTCACTTTGGATAAAAGTGTCTGCCAAATGCATAAATATAATAATGTTATGTTCATGCAATGATAATATTTGCATGTGATGTTGTGATTTCTTGATTGGTGTTCATGCGTATATATATGGGTGTGTTTCTTTGTGTGTAATTTGAGTCTGATGAAGAGCATGTCGCAGGAAACGTCTACATGGTACAAGACACCTTGATTAACTTTAAAATGTTATAATATAATTATTATTAACTTATGATTAACTTAGCATAATAAGTTATAATTATATAATGCTATAGTAGAATAGCAATATAATTACATTATATTTACAAAATAATTTTAAAACAATGAAAACAAATAAAATGAAGAATATGGGCCTCTTAATATGTTTCAAGCCATAATACTGTCAAAGTCTTCACTAATGTAATTAAGGGATTACTGCAGTGGTGATGCAATCATTACATACAATTTAGAAGGCAGACCAACATTTCATATGCACACAGTCATCTCTGAGCTTATGGCAAACTGTCATGCTTGTCAAAATGGCATGACAGCCAGTGTGCGTATGTGTGTGCGGGAATATCGCATCAGAAATCTCCAACCGAAACAGTTTTTATTTCGATGACAAACAAAACAGACGTGACCTTTCAGCCACAAAGCAGATAACAACTAGAGTTAGAGTGAGAGAGAGAGAGAGAGACACAAATACACAGAGAAAGCATTGTCTGAATGTTTGTGAAGAAAAGTAAATAATAAGAGTTGATGAAAAGAAATATACAAATTAATATCCAAATATGACAAATGAGAAATGAGAATAAAGTAAAGCAAAGAAAAACAATAAAATGATTTTTTTGAGCTGTAGTGAATTCACACTCATTCAACAGTGTACAAGTGACTGCTTGATCGGCATGACTGATAATAACTGTGTATACACACACACACACTCAACTAAACAGATATGAGTGTGTATGCAATACTGTTATGGCTCAGGGACTTGTGTCCACAGTCTGTTGGGATTTACTTCCTGCTGTTTTCTAGAGTTTAATAGTGAAAACTAACAGGGATGGACAGAGTTTGTGTTTGTGTGTAAACAAAAGCAATTGGTCATGAATGTGGTCATGTGTGCAATAGAGAGAAACTCTTTACTGAGCTTCTGTTTCAGCAAATCAAGCACCCGTAACTGTTTCAGGTGACCAACCCTCTGGCTTTGCCTGCTGATAAGCTCCCTAGAGTGCGTGTGCATGTTACTCACTCTGTCCCACTTTCAGCACCACCTTCATGCCCTGTGTAGCACAAACTCCTCCTCTCATGCTCTCCAGTCCCTGACGCGTCCCGTCTGATGTAGCTGTAAAAGAAAGGAAGAGATTTATTACTTTATATTACAGTTTATCATACACACAACAAGACACTCAAACTGAATGTTGCTCGCTGTAGAATCAAAAGAACCGGTTCATAAGTGTCATTCGTTCGGTAATCGGTCTGAACTAGTCATGCTGTATTTTGCTTGCTTTAGCTTCAAAAGAACCGGCTCATAGGAGTCATTCGTTCTGGAATCAGACTGCATTAGTCGCCCTGTATGTTGCTCGTTGTAGATTCAAAAGAACCAGCTCATAGGAGTCATTCATTTGGGAATCGGACTGCATTTGTTTCCCCATATGTTGCTCATTGTAGATTCAAAAGAACCAGCTTATAAGAGTCACTCATTCGAGAATCAGACTGCACTGGTCGTGCTGTATGTTGCTCACTGTAGATTCAAAATAACCGGCTCATAAGAGTCACTCGTTCGACAATCAGACTACACTAGTCATACTGTATGTCACACAGTTTGCTCTGGTTGAATACTGCACATTTTAGCAATTCAGGTATTCGATGCATAATAAAATTGCATGCTGTAAACAGTATACAACTGCATACTACAAAAATAGCATGTGTAGTATGATAGCAGGCTTTTGTGAACATACATAGGTGACTGAGGTTATCGAATATTATAGCAATCACTGTTAACCTAACACAGTCATTCTGTGTAGATATTTGATCTTATATGGATTAACACACATTAATGTCACTGCTCATGGTACAGCTCTAATGAGGCATAATTTCCAGTCCCAGAGGAGGTCATTTAACATCCTAAAACTCCTCAAAGTGCATCCATCACTCACACACAAACTCCCTCAATCCAGGACCCATTTTTCTGCCTGAAAAACACTGGCAGGATCCTGATAAATTATACTGATGAGCTTCATGGGCCAAAGTGGGCCAGCATGGTCCAGATGCAAGATACAGGTGGACATCATGCGAGATGCATGTGGGCTGAACTAAAAGTGTCTGACGGCTGATTTCATGTGGGCCAGACGCACAGGCCAAAGTCAGAACTGCTTCTCCGTGGTAATAAGGCCTGGCCATCTTAAATGAGAAAGAGAGACAGAGAGAGAGAGAGAGAGAGCAAGAGATTGAGAGAGAGAGGAATAATGAGCTGATGCAAGTGGGAGTGCCAGATCTTATTTACAGAGGGATGGAGAGAGTGAGAAATGAGAGTGAGAAATGAAATGGAGGAAAGACACACACTTTTGAAATTGTTCATCCTATCGCTCAATATCTCTTGATTTGATTCCTTGTCCTTCCTTCATTTCAAATATATCTCGCAATGGCAGTCTTGAGTGGATTTTTTTAAACCATTTCCTCTGTTTAGAGAAAAAACAATATCCCTTGGCTTGCAGAATAACATCACCACCGATGACCCACGAGGTTGTGAAAAAAGTCTCTCCCTCTTCTTCACTCCCTCACTCACACTCACAACAGAATGTCTTTGCACAGGGACACACACAGAGAGAGAGAGAGAGAGAGAGAGAGAGAGAGAGAAACAATAAGATGAAATAAGAATCACAGAAAGATGGTAAGCAATTTTTTCATGAAAAAAAAAAACAGTTTTAGCCGTTTGATGAAAATAAATGTAGTCAATATTTTGTCATGTCATATTCATTAATTTTATTCAGTTTTACCCTAACTTAAGTGCCACATAATTTTCGGCTACTTAAGTAACAATTTAGTTGATGAAAATGTCCAAAACCGTGTGCCAAACTGTAACAGACAAAACTTTAAACACATTTTTGAACATTTAGAAAAATGTATATACACACTGTAAAAAAAAACGTGTTTTTACAAAAAAAAATCTGGCAGCTGTGGTTGCCAGAATAATTATGTAGAAAATACAGTTAAATGTAAACCACTTTACAGAACAACCTATACATTTTACAGTTTAAAATGGTTGTAATTTAAACGCTGGCACTGTAAAAAACAATTTAAAATTCTGTAAAATTTACAGTAAAAAATATTCATAAACATGCCTTCTTAAACTGTAAAAATCTGTTGTTTACTTTATAAGGTATTTGTTAATTACATAGTAATTAATGAAGGGCGCATGATGACATGAAGGTCATCAGTAGTGGCTCTTCCAGGAACAATGACCATTAAACATATAGAGACAGTCTCAGTGTCACTCACATAAACACTAAACACCATCAGGGGGACACATATGTGAGATTTAAATAATGCAGTAAACATTAACTAAATTACATCAAATATAACACAAAACACCCCAAAGTACATTACTGATATTAAAAATATGATGAAACATAACTATTACTATAAAATATAATTAAATGTAATGGGTCAAGCAGGGAATTGTGGGAACACCCGATTACTGTTTTTTACTGTAATTTTAACGATAATTTACTGTAAAAAAAACTACATGTACTCTCTTATTCTTTTTACCATTAATTATACAGGAAAATCTTACTTTTAACATTTAAATAATTAAATTTTTACATCATTTTATTGTAAAAACTACTGTATTGTTTTTTAAAATATATTTTAAAAATGTACTGTATATTTTACAGTTAATATTTATTAATCAATTAACATTTAATTTCTGTAGCATTTTTACAGCATTTTACTGTTAAAATGTTTTACAGTGCATGTATTATTTTAAACATGCTTCAAACATATAAAATATACAACAAAGTGATGTACTTGTTGTGAAAACCATACAGGAAGTTTTGAGAAGGATCATATTTGCTTTTGATCAACAAAATATTTTGGACCATAAATAATGTTGGATTAAAACAACCTTTTAGCCGCAGACCCCAAGCCTTCCCTAACTCTATGATATTTCCTAGGCGAGAATACTCAAGGTTTACTCTAAAACGTCTAGATATTCTGACACATTTTGGTAAGATGGAAAGAAAAAGAGCAAGAGAGAGAGTGAGTGAGACAAGGGAGGAAGGGAGACACTAATGGTCTTTGGCAAGCTGTTGCTGGTAGGATTGAGAATAGAGACGATAAGAGGTCATGGAATGCTCTAACATGCAAGTAGTTGACAGAAAAGAGAGAGTGAGAAAGAGAAGAGTGAAGAGAGAGAAAAGGAAAGACGCTTATGGCTGTGACTCCTCCCTGTTTGCGGAAATACTAAAAGGGCACGTACACACTGCAGGTAATTACGGTTGTCACTCCACACCTGAGTACTGTACAAACAACGTTTGGTTATTTTCTGAATTGAAAATCATGGAATCACTCCTAAAAACTGATTTAGTGACAACCAGATTTTCAGTAAATCTGCATAATGTGTACAAGACCAGACTGAACAACCAGTCGTTAATGCATTTAAAAGAGGTTTGAGGCATCTGTGTTTCTTGTTTACAGCCACAAGATGCTAAACCCTTACTATTGTTCTCACTGCGCCAACCATCACTACTTCAGTACTGACTCCTGAATGTTTTCATACAAAATACATTTTAATTTAGGGTATTCACTACCACATTTAAAGGAAAAATTCACCCAGAAATGAAATGTTTTCATTATTTACACAACCATAATATGGCGGCTACATCGATGACATTAAACCTCATTGGTTCTCATCGCATCTCTTGTCCAAATGTGCAACGAAAACCAATGAGGTTTGATATTATTGATGTAGCAGCCATATTTGATATAAGTGCATTATTAGTATGATTTGATATGAAAGTGAATATTGACTGAAATTGTATTCTGTTCATTGCATAAAGAGATAATATTGCTTAACAAATACACAGAATATAGTGCACGAGTCGTATCGAATAATTTGAATGTGGTTTCATTGTTTTGTTTTTCTTTTCTTTTTTTTTTCTTTTTTGAGCTTGACAAACTGAGCTTGACTTACTATTATATATGGAATAAACCCTTTGAAGAATTTTTATAAAATTAATAATTTGTGTTCCAGGGAAGAAAGGAAGTATTCTGGGTTTGGAGCAACATTAGGGCAAATATGATAGAATTTTCATTTTTGGTGAACTATTAAATATGAACTTTTAAATGTGGTTGTCACTTCCAAATCTTGCAGTGTGTACACGGCCAAGGAAAAGTAAATATCAAGGGAAAAGAGAATGACGAAAGAGAGTTAGATTAGAATATGTGGCAAAGATGTACCTTCGGCTCTCCTGACATAAAACTGGAACAGAGAAAGAGAGAGGCAGAGAGAGAGAGAGAGATAGAGAGAGAGAGAGAGAAAGAGAGAGAAAGGACAGGATGAGTAATGGAGACAATGATCAGCAGTGATGGAAAAAAAAACAGCAACAAAAAGAATGTTGAAGTCATGAAGAAACACCTCAGTCATTCGTTCTTAGATAGTAGTGTACATGGCAACCTAAATCACCACACAACTCACACAAGCAGATTTTATGCACCTCAGTTTGAGTGTGTATTTGTCCAGGATTAGAATATAAATGTGTATTGTTTATGTGTAAAGATAGAAGTGTCATCATGTAAAAAGATTAATCGGATAATCTTTCAACAAAAAAGCTGAGGAGGCTGAATGTGTATGTCTCCCATGCATGTGTTTATGTAAAGGGGTTCTGGGATGCCTCTTGTCACACTAATAATGGTGATAAAGTGTAAGTCAGTCAGACATGTGTGTTATGTGTAGGCGTTATCCCACGGCTATTATTGTGGCAAGATGTGTGTGTGTGTGAGTGTGTGTGTTAATGAGAATTAGAGAAAGTGCTAGACTGTGTGTTTGATGTTTTGTGTCGCAAATATGTTACATATATTTTCCACAATACAGAGTAATCCATCATAAATATTCACATTTTGAGAACCGTTGTCTGTTAAAGGAAGATTCTGGGTTATTTTTTACCAAAAGTCAATGTACCGCAAGTGTGCGGCGCAAAGTAATTTAGACTCATTGCTCAGTGTAATAAAAAGGACACGTGTTGACAGCGAATACAATCATAATTGAATCTAAGCAGGAAAGTACTGCAAATAAACATTTGTAACATTAGACAAGTTAGCATGTATGGCTGTACCGATACAATCATATATCATTATCACCCAATTATTTTCCATCCATGAGTGCTTTCACATCAAAATGCTCATACAGTAACTGCCAATGATTAGCTTATCCCAAAAAAATCTAAAATAAATTAATGAAATCACATTTGAAATCATTGTATCACTCCCTGCTTTTGAAGTGAAAACGTTAACAGATTTGCGCACAACACCTGTGCACATTGAATACGCTGGTAATAACACTGGTAAAGGTGTTAACCTGCAATGTGAAATCAGGATAATCAGAGCAAAAATCTACCTGTGTTGATTGGTTTATTCTTAAAACGTTAATGACCATTATTAAACTGTTATTACCCAGATAAAGGAAATTTGGGCATTTTCATGACCTTCTAAGTTGTCGGCTTATTATGCATAATTGGTGTAAGAACATACTTTAGACCTAAAGAATCAGATCCTTTAAAGAAGCTCTAAAGAATGTCTAAACAAACTCTTTCTGGCAAGTCAGTCTATTGGCGACCATCTTTGGAATGCACTGGGGAAGCTATTTCCAGTCATGAAAGTGCAGCTCCTATCTACTTGATGGAGGAACACCGAAATCTCAAAAACAATTGGTCAAGATTACAATCACAAAACATATTTCAAATCAGCAGTAAAATCTGACAACACTGGAAACATAAATGGTGCTTCATTACCTTCATTCAATAAAAAAAAATAAAAAATTCCCAGCTTGTATAACTAATGCAAATGGGTGTTCTTAAGTTGATTGACAAGTGATGCCTGTATCTAAAAGGTGATTGGCTCTTTTACCAGTAAGCCGGGACTACTTTTCTACAGCCATTGACAGTTTGGCATTCCAATTTCTCCCATTCAATTGAACAGAAGTGTCAGTCTCTGTTAAATAGTCTCTGATCTAAATAAGCGCAAACTCTGCAACTGACATTTCTCTAGCTATAGCCATATTTTAAACTCTTGCCATGACCAGTTAAAAGAGTAAATCCGGTTTCTTCTGCTTGGTAAACACACTAGGAATATGATGTACCCAGAGCCATTGAAAAAGAGAGTTGCGACACTCCCATACACTTCCATTGTAATTGAAGAAAGCAGAAGTAACACGTGTCAAGGGCCGTCCAATAGTCCCAAATATTGCATAGTTCCAACATGCAACCACATTAATTTTCAGTGTTTCCGAAGCACGCTCCATTGTAAGTTGATGAAATTACTGAATTTTTTTCATATTCCAAGCATTAGTGGACCTCTTATCAATTGAGTCAATAGTGGTATTTGATGTAGCCAGCTTTAGTTAAAGTCTATTGTAAGATAATAGAGCTCTGCAGAATATGATAACAACCCATTAATTTGAATCAGGTGTGTTGAAAGAGGGAAACATATAAAACATGCAGGGCAGGGGGTACTCGAGGACCAGGGTTGAAAACCACTGATCTAGATCACTGGATCTAGCACTACAAATAAAACGAGTGAAAGACCATGGGTCAACCTTTACCCTCTCTCTGGACATATTGTATAATAAAATGTTTTATTGAATGCCTTGTACATTCTGTACTATTGACCAAGCAACTTTCTTGGCTTAAATTGAGCAGTTGCTGGTGTGATTGATATTTAGATTAGATTTAACTTTGTCATTGCATGAAGTACTATAAATATAAGTATCATCAACGTAGTAAATTGTAATGTGGGCTAATAATAAAAGAACGTATTTAACAAATCCCATTTACTTAAACAGTCTAACGTTAAATGTAAAGTAAAACAATAGTCCTCAGTTGGCTACATTATGGTAGCTAGCATAGCCATTTCTAGCTCTGCTTCACAATACTGCTGCCTAGTGTTATAAGGTAATATAATATAAATAAATGTAAATAATTATAATAAAGTAGTCAGGGGCGGACTGGGAAGAAAATTTGGCCTGGGATTTTACATAGTTTAGTGGCACATTCTGCATAACATGGCAGCCCATGCGGCTCCATTTCACGGGTGGCCCATCGGGAAACGTCCCGGTTCTCCCAATGTCCAGTCCGCACCTGAAAGTAGCCGACATATAAATCATACAACACACCAGTAACCAATAGATATTATGTGTTAATATACCGAAAATTGCTGTAAATCTAGTTGGTGCTGCTATCTGTCCCGCCAAAAACCATTCAAACTGGTTGACAGTGCGGATTTGTTACACGGTAATATAATATAAATAATTGTAAATAATAATAATTAATTAGCAGACATATAAATGATAAAACACACCAGTAACCAATGGACATTATGTGTTAATATACCAAAAATTTCTGTAAATCTAGTTGGTGCTGCTATCTGTCCCGCCAAAAACCATTAAAACTGGTTGACAGCCCAGTTTTGTTTGTAATTATTGAGAGCTACATGAATCACGTGATTGCGTGTCGGCAATGGCTCTGAATGCACCTATTCGTAAACACTGTTTACATGGATCAATGAAACCCTTAGAAATTACATTGGTAATGCATTAAAAAAAATCTGCCTAGAAAAGTAGTCCCAGTGCTGCGCAAGTGAAAGACATTTTCTGAAGAATTTGTTTAAGTGCTTCCATTTCAAGTGTTTTTACTATAAACTCATTTCCCTTTCGATTATACACACTGAGGGATGGATTGAAATTATGGTCTGTGGTAATTGACAGCAGTCCCCACATTCTGTCCATAGACATTAAGTTGTAAATTCCCCAGAATATTCCACAAGTACAGACATTCAAATCTCAACAAAACTGCTGCTGAATACAGACATTAAGTTCGAACTCTGTTTGTGAGAGTGTTTGTCTGAAATACGATGTGTTTTCTCAGTACAGTACTGAACTGGGAGAGATTTGCACTGCTCTCCTCAGCCAACTATTTCCACCTTTGGCTCACACTTCATATTTCCTGAAACTAAATAAGTCTCAATAAAACAGAAGCAACACATTGCTATGGTTTATTTAAGCCATTAACGAAGCCCTCATAAGCAATTAAGAGAGTGCTGACAGCTATAGGAGAGAGGGATGGCAGAATTCACTCAAAGAAGAAATACGCTGCATAAGATATTAATAATACACACCACCGACACATAATCATAATGTTTTCCATTAACTTAAAAAGCGAGAGGAACTGATGTTCTTGCAAGACACAATTTATGCCGTTACCCACCAAAACATCAGCAATTTATGAGGGAAAATGGCTGCCGACGAGGAAATGGCTGCAGATTGTGACAGCACTTTGCTTTAATGTTTCCTTAATGTTTTGAAGTGGCGCATTCTGCATTGGTTGGACTATGACGCCCACTTTAAAGTGAAAAGTGAAATACTCAGAGGCACAAGAGGCTGGAGACCTTGTTCACTTTAGAATACACACCCTGGTGTAGTTATGAATGGCCCTGTGTGTATACCTGTGCATATGTGATGTAGGAGCATATTTGAAAGTATACAGGCTAACATCAGATTGTGTGTGTAAGTGTGTGTATTTGTAAGAGCAGGACAGATTAAGGAGCCTCTTGAGGTAAGTGCGAGTATATCACACTGACAGTCTTGGCAATGGTGCATAATTGCAGCTCATAATGTCCCAGATGAAGAGACACACACTTACACACACATACAGGGTAGCACAAGAATATAGATGCCAAAGGCAAACATGTTTAAAACATAAATTACATATGAGAATGAATATTTAATCACGCTCAACACACACATGGACACACATGTTTTTAGCCATCTGAATGAGTCATGCTGCCCTAAAAAGCACAAAAACTTTTTACAAACACATTTTTTAATTATTACTAAGCAGCCAAATGGGGATTATAATATAGTGTAACTCTATTTTCTCTGAATCTGAGCATATTTGGACAGATCATACTGTAGTCCAAAATACCCGATTTAGTTTTTTCTATTAACGTGCGCTACAAGGACGACTTTTGCTGTCGTGCACCATCTCCATGTTTATATCAGCATCTCCCGCTAAACGCATTTAGATGCACTCCAGCAGCATAGATTTTTATTGTTTTTATATTCAGATAAGTACAGTTGAAGTCAGAGGTTTACATAAACCTTAGCCAAATACATTTAAACTCAGTTTTTCACACTTCCTGACATATAATCATAGAAAACTTTCCCTGTCTTAGGTCAGTTAAGATCCCTACCTTATTTTAAAGAGCACATATTATGGTTTTTTAAAGTGCCTAATTTTGTTTTAAAGGTTACATACAATAGATCTGCATGCATCCAAGGTCAAAAAACACTTTAATTTGCTCACAATTTAAATTGCAGCATTACCTTTTTTCCCAGTGTCAAAAACGACTCGTTCAATGATCCATTCTAAAGGATTCATTCTAAAATTCTCCTTTCAGACAGCCTACTCTGCTCTGATTGGTCAGATGTCCCAGTCTGTTGTGATTGGTCTACCGCATACAGTGCTGTCGGAAAGGAAACGACAACTACCATATCCGAGTTTCAGAATTCTGTTTTACCTTACCAATCTGAGCCCGAGTCCGATAGTGATGCATCGGAAGATCAACCTGAACCACCATCGCAAGCGCAACGAAAACAGGACATTTCTCAGTGTTAACTTTATTTGTAGTTTGACAATAATGTGAGTTAGCTGGTTAGTAGAGGCTAACAGCTAACAGGCTAACAGTGTGCACTGGCTGTACACGTATACAGACCAGAGGCGGGTTTTTTGTTTTCAAATTATGAAGGAACAGGAAGTAAGTCTGGAATTACTAACGACTTGTTTCAGGTGTTCAGAATCTGTTCTTTCTTTTGGGAGTCAATAACTCCATCTGTCGTGCACTTTTTTGAAACTTTTGACTTTTTTCATCAGAGCGTATTGAAGCTTATACAGTATTTCATATTTTCGAATACCTTTCTTACAAGGTTATAAATAAAAACAAACACATTTATGATGCACCCACAAAAGATGCATCAGGCAACCTGGAACTGTAACTGGAAAGAAGGGAGTGAGCTTTTACTCAAGTGTTCCATACATGGTGGATATTGTGAAAAGTGCAACACATGTATTTTAATTCTAAAAAGCCAGTCTGCAATGTGCCGAGTGATTTCACGTGATGGTTTAACTGAAGGCACATGAAAAACGCGTATTTTCAATTATATATCCAAACAAATTATGGTCATTCTCTCACATGGCTACCAGTTTCTTCCGAGGTACCAGACCACAGACATGCAAGGAACAAATACACTCCTTATCACACACACACACACACACACACACACACAAAAACAAAACACACTCTTAAAGTCACAAGCTGAATTTACAACAAGCATCAACAAGCATGACATAACACACACACCACCACATAAGTTTTCACATTGTAAATGTACAGTATGTTATAGCACATAAGAGCTGTATGAATGTAAACGTATCTCTCAGCAGTATTCAGCGATGACTTGCTCTGGAGCTGTGCCAGGCGGGCTTATAAACCACTAGAGAGAGTTTAACCCATCTGGCCTCTTAAACATTCCATCTCTAATACTCTTCCAGCTGCCAGCTCATCAGTACATATGAGTAAACATACTACACAAATAAAAACACCAGCAGTGCAAGTGTCCAAGAAAAGAAAGCAGCTTACAAGAGCAGAGGTCAGAGAGAGAGAGAGAGAGACAGAGAGAGAGAGAGAGAGAGAGAGAGACAGAGAGACACAAAGAGACTTAGAGAGGGAGATAATCTGAAAGATCTCTCATCCTCTTCTCGAGATAAGGCTGATATGAGTTTAAACTATTTTATTAAAAAGCACATAAACAAATAAAGCATTTTTGTGGTGTTATGAGATCAGACATCTCTAATCCTGTTCAGAGTGTCAAATAAGCTGGATTGTAATCAGCTGTGGGATCTACAGTACTGAATATTAACATAAGATTTATTAAACACAAAATATATTTCTTTAAATATAGTACATATAAAGAGCTGAGAGAACATTACTCTTAGGGAAAGTAGACATTGAGAAGACTGTGGTGCAGCATTTAGGCCAAAACATGAGCCTTGGTGCTAATGTGGGTAGTACAAGTTCAACTCCAGCCATAAACAACCTGACCTGACCTCATTCCTGTTTTTACTCCCCCCTGATTTCATGTTGCTTTCCACTATACATCTAATATAATCCAATAAGAGGTTAAAAAAAGCAAGCAAGCAATGAAAAACTGGTTTATATAAATGGATAGGAATACACCTATAGTAAAAAGAAACACACTTTTCTTCTTCCTGTACAAGCGTCAGAAAAACGATAAGAATGTCAAAGTAAGGAAAATATAAAGAATGTAAAGATAACCAGTAGCTAGTAACACTTAAAGCCTGTATATATAATGCATTAAATCTAAAAGTATTCTTATCACTAAAAGTGTCATAACACCCCATAGTTCAAAACTTCAGACTGAAAAAAGGGCTTATGAAATGAGCAGGAAAATATGTAAAAAGCTGGGAGAGTAGGAGTGGAAGGGGGTGGGAAGAGCTACAACTCACTTCCAAAACCAACTCAACAGAGAAGACTGAACATCACATTTTGAGTAGAGATGAAAACACCAGAATTTTTGGGCACTTTGCTGTTTATCAATCATGTTACAATAGTGTAAAGACGATAGAACAGTTTGCAAATATGCAAAAAGATTTAACATTTTTTTTGCAAACTTTTGAGAATGAAGAACAGTACTCAGAGCAGACATTACCAGACACTGACAGTGTTTGTGGCATAATGTTGATTACTACTGAAAATACTTTTGACTCTTTTTCTATAAGTAAAAGTGCAGTAAGGTACCTAAAATGAGCCATCGTGTTATCCAGTCCATGATCAGACACAAGGAAGAGATAGATACGTGTGCCGTCTAAACAGAACAGCCTCACCTCATAAACAGCTGCTTTATTTTTGGAGCGCTAGAGTAGCAGAACTGCAGCCCCTCTCATTTCTGTTCCGCGAGTGCTGTGTAAGTCTTGCACCTGTCCAGAACTGCTGTTAACATCTGTGAATGAGTTTGAATTCCCCACTGTAATGCCGACTAATGCATCAGGCAGCACAGTGATTGGATGGAAGCGTTCCTTCTCATGAAAAATATGGAGACATTTTCTGAATCGTATGACGTTTTAGTGAACTCAATAACCAACCACAACTCAGAGTTTACACATATACCTCATATTTTGAGATGTTCTTTCAATGTTTGTTTTTAAACAGGAAGAACGAAATGGCTCAATAAAAAGAAAAAATAACCACTTTCCCTTAACAATATACATGATATTATTGTTTTATTGAATCACAACCTGTACACATCTGTTAACATCTCAAAACATGTTTTTTGGTGTTTCATTATATATATATATATATATATCATATTGGGTTACAGTGCTGGTTATTGAGTCCAGACAAAATATCATCAGACATGGCTCTTTCATAACTGTGATACAGCAGCAGGCTGACAGTATGGAGATGAGGGTCAGAAACGAGGAAGTACATCCAAACTAACTGGGTCATGTCTGTGGGCAAAAGCGTTTGAGAGCAGACCTCTGCCTGAGCATGCATATGACTGTAAATCTTTGCTTTGTATACAGCAATGAAAGTCTGTAAATCTGTTCTTAAAACTGAGTGGGTTCAATTCAAACCGGATGAGTCATGTGTGCATGAGCCTAAACATCCAATGAATTTTAATTAAAGAAAGAAATGGCAAAGAAAGAGTGAGGGAGGATTAGCGGAGATCAGCATGTTAAATGCCCAACACTTGTTTCTGGCCACCCAGATCTCAGTAATATCACTCTAAGATCCCAGCAGAGAAAAGGTGAAAGCGTGTGTTTGACAGTATTGAGCTCTAAATTAATAATTCATTATGGAATTGTGTTTGTTGTTGCGTGTGTACCAAGGAAAATTAGCAAAGCCAGTGTGTGTTTTTTTGTGACACACTGCAAAATGTTCGTCTAACTGTTAGAACATCCGTCCGTCCGTCTGTCTGTCCATCTGTCCTCTGTACTTCCTTATTTCTCCTTTCTGGCTCTATCTCTCTTTCATTTTCTTTGTATTATTTTTTTTAAGTGTATACACCTAATGTATTAGTTCAGTGTCCTTTCACATCCCAAGGGAATACACACACAAATTTCTCTCTTTTCTTCTCTCTCTCTCTCTCTCTCTCTCTCTCTCTCTCTCTCTCTCTCTCTCTTCTTTTTAACCAGTGGTGGCCAGTGAAACAGTCATCCTCTGCTCCACCCTGAACCACAGCACGACACACTCGTAATCTTGCTAAATTATGCTTGACATAATACACGACATCGACTCGCCGCTGACGCAATGCTGCCAAAACATTTGTTTGCCCTCCGGAAAACTTTTACTTCAAGAGCGGCGACGGAGAAGTTTTAGAGGTGAAGGACAAAAGTGTGCAGGGAGAGAGAGAGAGGGATGAAAGGAAAAGAGGGAAGTGGGTCAGTGGTCTGAAGGGAGGAAGGAGATGGTATTTGGTGAAAGAAGTTGAGAGGGAGAAAGAAAGAAAGAAAGAAAGAAAGAAAGAAAGAAAGAAAGAAAGAAAGAAAGAAAGAAAGAAAGAAAGAAAGATAAAGAGATGGAGAAAGAGATGGAGAATGAGAGAAGGAGGGGGTTGCTAAAAAAGGAAAGATGCCAGAGAGTGAGTGAAACAGAAAAAACAGGAGAGAAATAAAGGAACGGCGAGTTTGGGAGAAGAATTCTCGTGGACTGCTCATTTCTGGGTCATGTCAAAGCCAAACAGCAAACAAGAGCGAGTTTGGACAAACATATGTGCACACGCGGAGACAGCTAAAATGGTTTCAGTGTGTGCTGTACACAGTCGAACATCTTAAAGACTATAATCACATTTCCCTGTCATTTTAATTATAGGTTCTAATGAAAGGAAGCAGAATACTGCCAAATGAGCCCAGCAGTGAGTACACTGACAGCAATGTGTGTGTGCAAGAGAGACCGTGACTGTAAGCCAAACATGGAACAAGGTCTCTAAACACACACACACAGTAAGAAAACACTTTTGCAAGTCCTCAATCCACTTTGGCCCCCTGTTTGACAGAGCAGCCAGACCTCGGCACACATAAACTCCAACATCTGGAGTACTTTAAGGCTGGAAAGGCTCTACAGCCAATCATAATTCACTGGAAGTGTGTGTGTGTGTGTGTGTGTGTGTGTGTGTGTGTAGAGGGAGAGACCAACTAGGGAAAAAATCGTCGCCTTCTGTGAGAGAGCCTGTTTATCTTTCCCATTGGAAAGTTGTATCGCTCAGAGGTTGTTCTTTCATATCTCTGGAGACATAGTGTTCTCAGTTATGTTTCATTTAGTTATCAACGTTGTCTGAGATGTTTCTCATGACATTCCTTAGAAGATAATTAAAAATAGACACAAATGAGACAACTGTTGACATAGAGTAGGAGTTGAGACTACCTCTTGAAACTCAGACTCTAGACACATGAGATTACTCGAGATCCTTTTGTCAGGAGTAAAATCTGAAAGGCAGGAAAAGTCTCCATTTGCTCACCATTTAATCTCACTGGTGTCTAGGATAAATAATCAAGATATAAAACAGATCTCATTCGGGATTTTTCTTTCCTGTTGGTTGAGCTCTATGTCCATATTTTGTATAACCAAAGCGCACAAAACCCCAAACATTTCCATCATCCCGAGAGTGTGTGTGTGTGTGTGGGGGGGGGGAGATGGAGAAAACAAGAGAAAGAGATAAAAACAGAGTGAGAGAGAGAGAGAGAGAGAGAGAGAGAGAGAGAGAGAGAGAGGGATGAGGAAAAAAGGGAAACATGGGGAGGTAACCAGTTGAAATAATGTATCTTGACATCTGTGCCTGCATAGGGCTCGAGGGAGAGAGAGCGAGAGAGACAGCAAATGAAAAAAAGGGAGATGGACAGAAAGAATCAGAGGAAATACGGTACAGATGATCGATTGTGTGTGTGTGTGTGTGTGTGTGTGTGTGTGTGTGTGTGTGTGTGAGAGAGAGAGAGAAAGAGAACATTTAAAGAGAAAAAGTTTTTTGGTAGGGATGCACGATATATAAGCGTCCGATATATTATTGGTCGATAACTGGGAAAATATTATTATTGTTCCAATAATTTAACTACCGCCTATATATTTGCAGATAATTATTTATGGTTTATTTGCATGCACCTGAGAATATCTTGCCCTGTCTACACCTGGTTGTTTAATTTAATCTCCTGTGACCACTTATGTTTGGATTTCGAAAGGAGGGTATCTGATTTTATAACGACATGCACCAATCACTATGTCATTGTGCTACTGCATGATAATAAAAAAAGCACAAACAAAACGTGTGCTGTTTCCCCCAGATGCAACATTTTGAGCAGAATTATAAATGTTTTTGTGGAGTACCTCTGTTAGTTCAGCTTCCAATGTTTGTTGTTTCTCATCTGTGTCCCTGCATGTTGATATCAGCACATTAAAGAAGATCTGTGAAGTTCTCGTACTTGTGTATGTATCTGCCTTTTCAAATTTTCAGATCAGACAGTTATTTCCTTTTAAAGCAGCACGTTACTGGTTAGTAATTTTAAACTCTTGTTTTAGCGCAGCGGTTGATTGACAGGTGTCTGGGAAGCATTCAGGATGGATTAGTGTTTACACCTCCAATGTGACGTGGTCACATGCATTTTTGACTACCTTCATATCTGTTATATATGATCCGATCACAAAACATCTTGGACCCTGTTTAGATCTGTATTTAGCACTGACCACTTGTGATCGGATCACCTGAAACGCATCTTAATACCAGGTGTAAACGGGATCTCTGTCAGACAGTGAGAGCCAGGCTAGTGTTCCAAGCTAAGCTCATGTCCATCCATTAGGATTATTTCAACATCTCTGCACCTTGTAACATTATTTTGGGGCTGGTTTTAATCGGGATCATGTGCTGTACTGTAAGTAACGACATGCCATTTTTCATATTCTGTTTATGTTTCATAAAGCAATAAATAAAAACGTGAAAACATTTATGTATGTTACTTAGGAGCAATAATTTTTCACTTACTCATGAAACAAAAAGAAAATGGAAAATAACATCTTTACTTACAGCAAAGGATTGCAATTAAAACAAGCCCAAACACAACGTAACACAATGCATTGATCTTGAAATAATTCTCACAGAGTGATGTGAGATGGCTAAAGACACTAGTTTGTGAATTAAACTAATATAATTGTATTTTATGAGTAAAGACTTTTCTAATGTTATAACTCATGAGTATTCGATCTACCTGATGTTCTTACCGATTCCCATTATGATAACATTTAATAAATTATGCAATGGAACTGCTCAGATGAGCGCTGTAATAAGTGTCTTTCAATGAGACGTGAGTGTCCACAATGCACGCGCATAAATAACACACAAACCACCGCTGCACTCGCATTCTAGCTGCTTGAATAATTATTACACCATGTATACAGTGATTAGGGTTTGTATTGTGTGTTTTGCTGTTTAATGTTCGTTACATGCTGTTAATTTATTGCCTCATTTTGGTTTAATGGATTATTACATCTGTTAGAATTTAATTATACTCTGTGAGCGATTCATCAGGATTACCGTAATTATGCATATAAATGGGAACCATACAATTTATGGAAGTGTATTGTCATTTATTTCTCATTCAAATCAGCATGCATCTGTAATGTAGGCACATTTCTGGTTCATGTTACATCTGGCAAACCTTAAATAGCTTTCCAAGCTTTTAAATGACACCTACTTTTCAAATAGGTAGCTTTTAATCAATAATGAGTTCATTTAGACGTTACCAACATTTTTTAGGTTAACATTTTTTAAGTGAACATTCTAATTTATTGTTGGGAAGTCAGATTAATTTGAATAATCTGGTTCATTTGGATGGTTTGTTTCAATTAACTTAAAAAAAACAATTCACTGATTTATTTTCCACTGAGGACCCACATACACATAAGACAAAAAAGAAGAGATTATTAAAACAACATTTTAACTAAATGTTGGACAGATGATTCATGTTAATGAATCGCATTTGTTTGGATGTTTTGCTTCAAAGAACCGTCTCAAATACTTAGAACTGAATTGTTAGAGTCATCCCTCAAAAGTGTTCCCAGTAGTTCAACTGATCACATACTGATGTTATCACTACGTTATTTAAATCAATGTGTATTTGTTTTAGGTGTATTTGTTGTCTTAAGTATATATGTATGTGTTCAAGTTTGAAGCTGTCACTGTATTGGAGACCCTGATTATGTTTTTTTTTTTGCCAGACAAATTCTTTTTCACTCTAAGCAAAATTCTCCCTTACAGTCACATGGTTTACAAATGCTTTGCAAATAGCTTTGACTGAAACATTATGAGGGATCAACTCAAAATAACAATCCGATCACAATTTACTATTCTAACCACCCCAAATAACCACAAAAACAACCTGTTCCATGAAAATGCCACAGGGTGCAGGTATGTCATACCTTTTCTATTTTCCCTCATTTTCCAGAGCAGTCCGTTAGCTTGTGAAGATATTTACATTTTCATTTACATTTTACATTTATGCATTTGGCAGACACTTTTATCCAAAGCGACTTACAGTGCAATTATTACAGGGACAATCCCCCCGGAGCAACCTGGAGTTAAGTACCTTGCTCAAGGACACAGTGGTGGTGGCTGTGGGGTTAGAACCTGTGACCTTCTGCCCAACAGCCCTGTGCTTTAGCCACTACGCCACCACCACCACTCCACACACACAACATACACACAGTCCCTGGCCCCTACTATCTGAGACAGCTTTGTGTTTGGAGTGTAGGGCACAGGGATTAAGTCAGATCTATAACCATGAATGGTGGAGTGTTGGTTACCTCTCTCCCACAGAAATAATTACCCTAATTAGACTCCTTAATTGCATGCATTACAATTCTGGTTTCAGAGGGGAGGAACAGGCTCCACACACACTGAGCAGAAGGTGTGATGGCACCAACCCAGCTGAGGCATGCAACTTTTACTCCATATTAATAAGCTCGTTCACACAGCTGTAAATATATGGATGGAATATTAACACTCAAAGAGTTCATTAGTCAGCAGAAGAGCATATTAACCCATAGGACAGAACATAACGCAGTAATGTCTTGTTTCTAAACGGTAGAGCATCGAATCTGCCCTGGTTGCAGTGTCATTAGGGTCTTCTGTTATTCTATTTTCAGTTTTCGGCTTCATGAGCTTGCAGTGTAGATAACTTCATGATTATAATGGGAAAAGTATCAGCCACATAAGGCAGGGCCATTTATGACCTTTATGACAAAATGCACAAAAAAGTGGCAAGCACTATCTCAAACTGGCAAGCTCCAATATGATTGATTTAACGCAATTTCCAGGAGTCGTGTAGTGTTTACAATTCCCAGCCTTAAAAAGTTTGTGAAGTTTGTAACATTGAATCTTTGATACTAAAGTGTTTACTTTGAGACACTTAAGCAAGTAGCAGGTAAACGAGACACACATACCTTGATTCTTGAGCACAGCTTTACATTTCACTTTGTTTTTAAGGTTATATCTGATTTCAGATATAGCAAAGCACTTTACACTGTGTCTCATTCACCCATTCAAACACACATTCACACACCAATTACAGCAGAGCTGCCATGCAAGGCGCTAGCCTTCCATTGGGAGCAACTTGGGTTTCAGTGTATTGCCCAAGGACACTTCGGCATGTTGAGTCATGTGGGCCGGGAACTGAACCACCAACCCTATGATTACTGGACAACCCGCTCAACCACCACAGCCACAGAGTTTACGTAAAAAAGCAAACTGTGGTTAGTTGGTTACTTTTCTAGTCAGTCAGATGACCCCTTCTTGTCTAAGTGGTCGGTTTTGTGCAAAGAATAAGAAGCAAAGTAGACCAGACTATACGGCGATAGTCAAAAGTCTGGCTACAATGGAAGCGAAGAACCAGCCTGCCAAGCGTTTCGCAACATTGAATCTTTGATAGATACTCGATTTGAGACACATAGTAGCAAGTAAACAATATATATTAACCTTGATTACTTAGCACAACTTAATATTTTTGCTCTAAGGCTTATATCTGCTTTCAAATGTATCCCACACTAAAGCATTATGTTAAAAAACTCTGGTTGCCTGGTTAAGATACGTTAAGGTGGCTTCACACTGTATGACTTTGGCCACGATTTTGTCAACTGAGACAAATTTCAGGAATCGTGAAAGATTTCTCTTGTCATAGGGCAAAATGAGATGCAATGAATCTAAGCCTCCAACAAAGTTCTGACAGTGTCAGAAGTTTTGCGTCACAGTTGTGCATTGTGACTGCCCCTACGACAGCCATATGAGATTTAAATGTTCAATTTCTGTCAAACTGGAAAAAAATTTATATATTTTTTAAATGTCATATTAGCACTTTAGTCTAAAATCGTCCAATTTTAGGATTTTAGTCCAAATTTTTGTAACGTCGGATTAACAGACCTAGATAATGCGATTGTATCTCTGCTTCATCCAGCATGTGTACATGTTAATCGGACCTTGGATCAAGACCATCCTTCCTTCGTACCTGCCTTCAAATATTCAATAATGTATTGTGTCTTGTATACTTTGTCAGACAGATGAATATTGTAGTTTGTCTATGCAAAAATCTACTGTAGCTCATTTATAACTGTGCATGTAAACTTACAGTTATTGTACTGGGCAAGTGTAGACAGGGTATAATACTGTTAGGGAACTCTGAACTTGATATGTCTGAGATGGTGAGCTTTGCTAAAACGATTAGTTACAGACACACATACTCCAAAATGCCAGTGCGCCATTGCATTTTTAACGATTATTAAAATCTTGGCATGCCAGCCACTGCGCCTGGTGAATTATAGCTTTGGCATCAAGCACTGCAGAATGAGAAATCTGCCAAAAAGAAAAAAGGGGGCCAAAATAGGGAAGCAAGGAATAAAAAGAGACAACAGAAGACATCAGATAAGGGGAAATTTCTACTCTGAGCTGGATAGATACACTAGCATTAAATAAATTAAATAAACAGATTAAAAGGTTGATCAGATTGACAGATGAGTGGATGAGGATCTGGAAGGTGATGGAACAAAAAATGAGCGTGGCAAGAAGACAGCCAAATGAACGTTATGAATGTTAGGGTTGGGAATCGAGAAACATTTCTTGTTCAGAACCAGTCCCATTTTTTGAAGAAATACCAGAACCGAATCATTTTCATGATATTTGACTCCATTAACTGTTGTTGAATGTTCTATTTTGCCACTAGATTTGCCACTAGTGAAGCTGCAGTGCTACAGTAGAATAAATGTGATTGTCAAGACAAACTTTGTCTGAAAGTTTATGACATTAAAAATTATGACATTCGGTCAATGTACCGCCAGTGTCCCAAAGCCTTTGTTTTTTTGTTTCAAGTTTGCAGCCAGCAGACATCTCACCCTGTACCTCAAGACTAGTTGCCCACTGAAGTTAAGCAGCATTGAGCCTGGCCAGTACTTGGATGGGAGACCTTCTGGGGAAAACTAAGGTTGCTGCTGGAAGAGGTATAAAGGAGGCCAACAGGGGGTGCTTACCTGCAGTCTGTGTGGGTCCTAATGAGTCAGTATAGTGATGGGGACACTATACTGTAGAAAAGCACCGTCCTTTGGATGAGATTTTAAACCAAGGTCCTGACTTTCTGTGGTCATTAAAAATCACAGGGCAATTCTTGAAATGAGTAGGGGTGTACCCTGGTGTCCTGGCCAATTTCCCTCCAATGGCCTTTCTCAATAATGGCCTCCTAATAATCCCCATCCATTAATTGGTTCTATAGTTGGTGTGAAGTGAGTGTACTGGTGTACTATTGCTGCCATTGCATCATCCAGGTGGATGCTGCACACAGGTGGTGGTTGAGGAGAGTTCCCTTTTCACTGTATAATGTGCTTTAAGTGTAGTGTTTTCCTCGCTGGTTTCACATAAAAACAAACATACAGTGCGGCCAGTGTTGTCTAATTAACAAACAAATTATTGAGGCACATTATGAGCAGGTTCTTAGTAATGAATTGGTCAAA
Organism: Xyrauchen texanus; assembly: GCF_025860055.1. Taxonomy (NCBI): domain Eukaryota; kingdom Metazoa; phylum Chordata; class Actinopteri; order Cypriniformes; family Catostomidae; genus Xyrauchen; species Xyrauchen texanus. The sequence continues at coordinate 19,891,250 of NC_068277.1, read as the reverse complement.
AAGACTGACAAATCAGTCATAAATCACCACCCTCTAAAGTACTAAAAGAATCATTAATGGAATCGTTAAATGTGCTATAAATTATATCAGTCGGAATCAGAATTTTAACCAATCTCTCTCTCTCTCTCTCTCTCTTTCTGTCGCTCTGTCTCTCTCTTGTGGACAGCTGGTCAACCTCAATCCCAGTACAACACTTTAATCTCCATCCACACACAGTAAACATTCTCATTGCCTAAAGTCCCATTCACCCAAAAAGTGTGTTTTTCACTATATGAATGTGATGAATGTGGGTGTGTGTGTGTGTGTGTGTGTGTGTGTGTGTGTGTGTGTGTGTGTGTGTGTTGATGAATAGATGATCTAAGTAGATTTACATCATGAGCCTGTGTGTGTAGATATTGTGCGGTGGGATCAGTGTTTCACATGTGTGTCTGAGTCTGTGTGTGAATTAATTCCAGAAGGATCATTCATTTTCCACTGTGCATTCACACACACATGCTGTTGCTCTAGCAGCTGTGTGTGTGCAATCTTTTCATTATTGCTATTGTCGGGTCACGTTTGCATGATCCTGCACACTAAATTGCGGCCATGCCGTCGTGTTTCTGCATTTGGTCCAGTGAGGTAGTGTCAAGGGTCAATGGCATGGTGTGTGTTGGATAAGCGCACCTCCTTTTCCCGGGAAACACAGCCCTCCACAAGTGGTTCCTCAGCAAGATGAGACACAATGCCGGCTTTGTCTGCTACAGCATAGAGAGAGCGCAGAGGCTATGTGTGTGTGATGCTAAATGAATCACACAATGTTAACTAGTTGGAATCCAATTAGTGTAGGCTTCTTTGTTTCTGACCTTTAGGGAGTTTCTGTCCTATCCTTCCATCCACACACACACACACACGTAGGCACACTCATGTACTCCTATCATTATGAGGACTCTCCATAGACATAATGATTTTTATACTGTACAAACGATATATTATATACCCTAACCCTAAACCTACCTCTACACCTAACCCTCATAGAAACCTTTTGGAATTTTTACATTTTCCAAAAAACATAGTTTAGTATGTTTTTAAGCAGTTTGAATTACAGGGACACTAGGCGTGTCCTCATAAACCACATTTATAGCATAATACCCTCATAATTTCTAGTTTTCTAACCTAAACAAATTCCTCATAAACCACAAAAAACGACTCACAAACACACATACACACACACACACACACACACACACACACACACACACACACACACACACACACACACACACACACACACACAAGCAATTAGTTTTCTAAAAGAGGACAGTTTCTATTTACAGCCAATTAAAATGACTACATACCCTAAAATAATACTCTTTGCATCCAAAAAAAATAAATAAACTGCATTTGTTTATCAATCAATTTTCCAATTTGAGGACGTCCATGAATGGAACTTTTACCAGATTTAGATCACTTTTGTCAAATTTTTGTCCCCAAATTGTAGCGATAATATTCAGACATACACAAACGCACTATTTATCACTCGTTACACCAAAGAAAGTGGCACTTTGACACATCAAACTAACACATAGTGAACACACACACTGTGACACTGTTCTGATTCTTGACCTAAATTGGGGAGGTGACCTGTCACATTCTCTTACTCACACTCAACACACACACTTATTCACATTTTCATTCCTCGCAAACTATTTCATCTTTCTCTTTATACACACACACACATACATTGGACACACTCTTGATGAGTGTCACAGATTGTGAGGCTCAGGACCCAAGCACAGAGATAAAAAAACAAAAAAACAAGGAATTTATTTTATTACAAAAAATTTATAAAAAAAACAAAACAAAATTCCCACAAGGGGGAAAACAAACATAAACAACCCCATAGGGGAAAACGGTAATCCAGGCTGGGGCTGGGTCCGACCAGACCAAGTGGAGATAATCAAAAACAGGACCAACATGAACCAATCAACAAACAGACTGACTGGAAACAAGACAAACTGGCACTGGACAGCAAACACAAGGAGACTAAAATAGGGAGAGAAATAAACAGGTTAACAAGGCAGGTGAGACTAATAAACAAATAATGGGCAAACAAGGAGGCGGTGTATGACATAAGACAGAGAGACATGTGGCAATCCAGAAACAAAACAAAGCCATGTGCTCTCACAAGACTACAAAACACCTGAATGGCATGAGCGAACATCGCCAAGACTATGAGGCAATATATGCACATACACCTGTGCGAGATTTTAGCCACACACACACCTGACACTTTAGACCGAAGTGACCGAACCTCAGAACTACATGAAGACAGCTCGCGACCCGAGGCACACTCGTGTTCACGAGACAGACAAACTATTGAGTGCACGCTGCCAAGATGACATAAGTGTGATACACCCACGTCAATAACAGACAGACATGGAGCATGAGTGTCTGAATCCCGACACCATACTCCAGACATGAAACAAGACGGACTGAAGAGCGCACGGCAGGGAATATAACTGAATCCGCACGCTCACACAAAGACAGACAACAAAACACAAGATAGACATGGGACGATGATGCCACGGTCCTGACAGACCAAAACCCAGACTGACAGAGTGACAGGACCGTGACAACGAGTCCCATCCTGTTGTGTGAACGTGTGTTTGTGTGTGTATTTGCATATCACATCACTTCTGTACAAGATGATTTATCAGTCATTCTGTCAGGGATGCTCAACATGGCATTGCATGTTCATCTGTACACATGTCATGTGTAAGTGTGTGTGTGTGTGATTCCTTTCATGATCTTCCTTGAATACTAATTAGTAATGCTTACTAAGGCTTTAAACAAACCCCCAATGCTAAGTATTGAACTTCAGCACAAAACCCAGACGTGAAAGATGTATCAGATCATGTGATTTGTTAAGAAGAGGTGTGCTATTACTTTTTTAAAGATCAGAGTTATGATTATGATAAAATGGGTAGAAAAATCACATAAACCTACATTGATGGAAGGACCCAAGCCATATTTAGGGATTAAAATATCATAGAAACATGCAGCTGGGCTCTTTTGACTTGTGTTGGTAAGTAGTGTACTCAAAAAAGTAATCCACTACAAATGACTAATTACTACTCTATAATAGCAATTAAAACGTGTTCAGAATGTTAAGAATTTCTCAAGTGTAATGTGGTTAAAGATTACAGAGATATAATCTCTATAATCTGAAATAAGTGTTGGAATAAGTGTTTTTGATCTGAAATGAAATTCCATTTGTATCCATGATGGCAAAGCCCCATTTGTCAGCTGTCATTACTCCAGTCTACTAAGAAAATAATGGCAAATAATCCTTAAGAAATCATTTAATATGTTAGCATAGTACTAAAGTCGAATTTCTTTACGTTAGAACAGTTAAAATGGTTGTGCTTCATAATGAAGTGTGGAAATCATAGTATAGTGTTTTTAATTTGAGAAAAAGACTCCTCAAAGGTCCTAAACTAGCAGCTTTAAATAACAGTACCATATATGCTGAACAGTTGCATTGCTGAAAGTAGAGGATTCTTGGACGAACAGAAAGTTTGAAGAAAACATAATTTATTTTAAAAATAATAGTCAATTGTAACATTCTAACTGCGCTAGAATTTTTCAATTATTTTCAGTCACTTTATTGCATCCTTGGTGAACAAACCCCTAACCTCCCAAGAGTCACCCCAGTGAATCTCAGCCATTTCCACCACTGACAGTAACTAATTACTTACCAATATGTAATCAGATGACACCCAACACTGCCAATAAGCAACCACCTAGAGACCATTCTGAACACCTTAGCAACTGCACAGTCTAATGTGGAGGTAACTTTTGCAGTGGCAAGCACCACTTACATTATCTTTAGTAACATCAAGTTGTTAGTGATATTCTTATCACTCTCATCACGCTGGGAATGCTTCCGTTTCAATTGGATTGTACCAGAATGTTCTGGTTGGCTAAAGCTGTAAAATGAATTTCATCAAATCCAATCAGATTGCAGGAGCCAGATGTGCACTGCTAAAAACAACTGAACTAGAAACTGCAGGCAGAACGTAGAAGCTGTTGAGAAGTTATGTGTAAAAATATATTTCCATAGGCATATCTCTATCTTTTTCTGTTTCGTTTACCTCTCTCCTGGTATTTGTGGTTAGCTTTAGTCTCAGTAAGAAAGGGAACCTTTGGTCTGGGGGCTTTAAAATGTTCAAATATTCATCAAATATACATTTCTTTGAATCCCTTGTTCCCTTCGCTCTTCGACCTCCTCTTCAGCGCTTTCTCTTTTCTTCTCTCTCCGTCTTTCTATTGCCACCCCACTTAAAGCAATCATCATAAAAGAAGCAATTACAGTAATACAGATAAAAAAATATGATACCATAAAACACACACAAAAATGTTATACACACATGTGAAGATAATTCTCAGAGTCATAAAATATACCATACAAATATTTTTGGCATCTGTGTGTGTGTTTGAGCTGCTGTTCTTGAAGAAACAAGGTAAACCTCTGTAAGACCCGTCAGTCCATCTTGTTCTCTCTTTCCTCTCTCTCTCTCTCTCTTCCACTTGTCCACTTTTCCTCAGTTTGAGTGACAGTTAGCCATCTGTCTGTGTCCACTGCCACAGCAAGGCCATGGCGATAAGGAGCCCAAAGCAGCTCCGCAGTCAGGTACCCCAAATCCCTCACGCTGACTGACAGCACCATGTGTGTGTGTGTGTGTGTTTATGAGCAACTCTGGTGTAAGATTGATATTGGAATGACTTCAAAGCAGTGGGATTTGTGTATTAAAGGGATAGTTCACCTAAAAATGAAAATTATCATCATTTGACATCAAACCTGTGGAAATAGATATTTAGAATTTTTTTTCCATACAATAAAATAAATTAATTACCAGGGCCTGTCAGGCTCTGAAAAGAACAAACAAAGCACCATACAATTCTTTAAAGGAATGATCTGGGTTCAATACAAGTTAAGCTCAATCAACAGCATTTGTAACAATGTTGTCTACCACAGAAAATGTTAGACTCATCCCTTGATTTAAAACAATTGCTGAAAAATTTTGATAAAATTGCTTATAGGGTTACCAGCATTAGATTAGATTTACTAATATTTCATTATTAGATTTACAAACTTTACACTGATAAGGTTAGTAAGCAGTTTTATCGCACTAATATCACGTTAATGTCCTGTGGCTATACTTTCGAAACCAGGTGTATTTTAACATTAATGGAATGGCTGTATTCACTTCCATTGCCTTTCTGTAACTGAGATTTTAGCCTTTTCTATTTACAGAAACGAGGAAACGAGCTTAATATACTTTTTGATGAAAATCAACATTATGCCACAAATCCTGTCAATCTAGCTTAATTTGCATTGAACATGGAACATTACATTTAAAGTAGTCCACTGACTTGTGTGCTAAATTCCAAGTCTTCTGAAGCCATAGGATTTTATTTATTTATTTAGATGAGAAATTCTAATGAGCATTTTTCTATAATATTTTTTAATTTAAGTGTTATTATATGGAATCAAGATTATTTTGAATCATAAACCTCATTTCGTACATCGAACCAAATTGTCAGATAACCATATCGTCCCATACCTATTAGTTATGGTGTAACCAAACCAAATATGCAAGGTTTTATATACGCAAATGTGATCTGAAAGCTACAGCCGAGATTTTTCAAAATATCTCCATTTGTATTTGACCGAAAAAAGACAATAATAGTGATTTGGAATGATATGAGTGTAAGTAAATTATGACAGAATTATAATTTTTGGGAGAGCTATCCCTTTAAATGTGTTTATGGGTGTGTAAACACTGTTAGCTAGTGACCTAAGGGCGTCTTCAAGACCCTTGTCATTATTAGACAACGAGATCATAGCAGCCATAATGACCTGTCAATGCTGCCTTCCAAATAAACATTCTCTCTCTCTCTCTCTCTATCTCTTTCATGGATCTGTCCTGTTCCAGCTCATTTGAGCTATGCTAAATAAATTAATATATGTCCAAGAATCTAACGGTACACATACACACTCATGTACACATATGCTCGTACACATGGGCATGAAGATGTCAGAAGCCATCATGCATATAAGTAATCAAATGTGGACTCTGTTGTAAAATAGAACATCAAGCAGTCATCAGAGGCTAAATACATTACACACAATTGCACACACGACTGTATTTTAAAGCAAACAAGTATGCACATATAAAAACGCTAAATTAAATGTTCAATGATCCTTAAAATCACTTTTCATAAACCATCCCTCTCCTTTCTCCACATCGACAGTTGTTTGATGGTTTCTCTTTCTCCATGTTTCTCCATCTGTGAGTGTGTATGCCTCTGACCTTGCGTTTGAGGACTCATGGACTGGCGCAGCCTGTCGATCAATTCGTTGGGCCTGTTGGAGCTAGGGTAAAGCCTGCAGCCTGTGTGTGTGTGTGTCAGTATCACATGCATTAAGGCTTAACAGAACACGGAAGGCCCCTGTATTCTGTATTTGGTATATGTCCACATACCAGCAAACTCGCACTTGTTTGCCCATTAAGGAGTCGGTGGAAGGTGAAGAAACTCAGAGTTTGATTCTTATCAGGGAGACACAGTGTCTGTGAGACCAGCTACTGCTAATATTAGACACAACCCAACCATCACACCTTCACACACACTTATCACACTCATACATACATGCTTACTCTGTACATGTCAGAAACAAGCACAAAAATATAACCTCAGGGTTCTGAGCGCCGACTTCTGAATACTTCTCGTGTTTGAAATGCTAGAGATAAGACCCATCTTTATCCTGTATTAAACGTTATGAATAGAATTTTACTAACAAGTATAAAAACAAAATTCATCAATATTAGGCTATTTAACATCACTGAATCAACCTGAACACATTATGTTACACCAACAAAATATTTTCTAAGGGTTAAATCAGGTAAAAAAAATAGTATTTAAGGTAACAATTTCAGCTACCACTTTTACAGTGTACTGTTTAACATACAAATGTCTACAAAAAGACATTCAAAATATCCTGTGATTTCAATGTAGCTTAAATTTTCGAACCCCAAATTACTAACATTGGGACACGATTCATCATTTAAAATAATCATAATTAGAATGAGGGTATAAACTAATTCATGAGCATTATGTACCTTTTGTGAATCTGGCAAAAAAATGTTGTGAGAACTTTTCCTGTTTATATAAGTAAGCAAATTCCATGCAGTTGTTAGCAAATGAGACCCAGAATGTCTGACGTCCATTGCATGTTGTGGGTCTGGGCATGTTAGGGCGATTGTAATTGAAAGCCCTGTGCTTTCCGGTGTGTCAAATCTACTTTCTGAAGTGTTGATATTGACAGGCTTCTGTTTATGTTGGCCTAGTTCCCTCTATGCTACTGTGCGTTGTTTTAAAAACAACCCCCAGTAACACGACCCAACGCGAGATGCTTCCATTTGATAAACTTACAATCAGCCACATTCCAACAGAAGATCACGACTACTTAGAGAACTTACTATCGCAAACTAAAAACAAACCTAAAATAAACTGTGGTGAAATACCACCATACCATCCCTTTGCATAGCACGGAAGAACCGATTAAAACAATAAACAAAACAAGATGGCGAAAGAACACACAGAAACAAACACACTCGCATACACATCACGTCTTTAAGACTGTTACAAACAAAAGATCTTTTCCCAAACAAATAGTTGCTACAGAAAATAATCAAATGTTTTGATTTGTATCAGCAGGCACACACTGATTCAGGATCGCGGGCGCACACAGTCACTCACCGATGATGAAGTAGTCCTGATTGGTTTTAAATTCATGGCCCCACAGGTTTGGCGAGTACTCCTGAAACTTGATGGTGAAACGCATGTCATTGTTGGGTTTATCGCAGGTGAGCAGCAGATTTGGGGCCCCGGTCACTTCACACCTGTCTGCCTGTTCCCGTGAAGACACCAGGTACAGTTTATAGTACTCATACTCGGCGGGGGCCCGGGGGCCAGGGGGTTCTGATGCTGGACAAATGAGATCTAAGCGATCCCCGATCTGAGGGTACAGGACATAACCCTTGTCATCAATAAACCTGCAAGAGAACAGAGAGAGGGAAAAATAGAGAAGATTAATGACAAAAGAAACATAAAATTTAAAAAAAATAAAAATATGACAAAGAGTATGAAGACAACAATTAAATGTATGATATTAAAATATATAATTAATTATAATTAATATTATATTAATATTATACTAATCCAAATACATATAGTAACTATAAAAAAATATAAAAAAGTATATTATTATCCCTTTCGATATTATTTTAATTAAGATTCATATAATATTAATATGATATTAATAATTGTTAATTATAATAATTATAAATAAATAGTTTTTAAATAAAAATACTTTTATTATAAATAAATACTATAAAATAGCATACACAATAAAATATGACTTATCATTTCTGAAAATCATTAAAATCATAATGTAGATATTAATAAAATAAGATAACCAATTTTTGTTCAAATGTAATTAAGATTAATATAATATTAATAATAATTATTATAAATACTTTAATTTTAAATAAATATTAGAAAATTATTTTATTATAAATAAATACAATATCAATACATACACAATAACATAATTGACCTTAACTACATACTAACTAACTAACTAACAAAATAAATTATTAACTACAAATTTGTTTTCATTTAAACAATATATTGTTCTTTCTCTTTTGAATTCTGATGGTTTAAACATGAAACATTCATGATAATGTTATTTGAATTTTTTAGCTACTGACATTACTGTCTTTATTTGTGATAGAGCAAGCTTGCAAAATCCTGCCTGTTAAATGTATAAGCAAAGAGGCAAGAATGCATTATGAGATACTTCCTTAATCTGCCTCCTATAACCTCTTGCCTCACAATACTGAGAGACACACACAATGCCACATCCTATGTAAATATCTGTGGGCCGCATGCTGGCTGCCTCAGGAACCGAGTGGCATTTCTGGAACAGTTGTGGGTCCAACCAGCTGTCACATTCACTGCATTTCTCACTGTGTTTACTTTATGCACCAATTCATATGTACAAGTAAAAACTCATCCTCTTCTTTTATATTTCATTCATCTATCAAGCTCTCTCTCTCTCTCTCTTATGCAAGTAGCCATATCACCCTGTAGCCCACTGATGCTAAGCAGGGTTGAGGTCAGTAACTGGATGGGAGACCTTCTGGGAAAAACTAAGTTTGCTGCTGGAAGAGGTATTAGGGAGGCCAGCAGGGGGTGCTCACCCTCTCTGTGATCTGTCATTATAAATCTCTGGGCACTTCTCGAAAAGAGTAGGGGTGTAACCCCTGTGTCCTGGCCAAATTCCCCCCATTGGCCCTTCTCAAACATGGCCTCCTAATATCCCCATCCATTAATTGCTCTATAACTCAATAGCTGGTGTGTGGTGAGTGTACTGGTGCACTATGGCTGCCGTTGCATCATCCAGGTGAATGCTGCACACTGGTGGAGGTTGAGGAGAGCCCCCTGTTCACTGTGTAAAGCACTTTGAGTGTAGTATCAGAAAAGCACTATATAAATGCAACGTTCATTCGTTCATTCTCGCTTCCTGTTTATTTAAACACCTATCGAAAGTGCTCTCTTCCACTGCCTAATTCATCTGTAAGAACCGAGACTTCAAGGTGCTGATGGCTAATTTTCTAGAAATATTATATTTTGTTGTATCTTTAACAAGTGACTCTAATGAGAATGAATGGGGTAGCCTGAATCCAAATTCCACCCCGAGCCGCTTGTTTAGAAAGGAAACTGTAACAGATCAAAGCAGAGCATGCGTCTAGAGCTTCCAGTTTTCTCAGGGAGTTTCCTTTGAATTCTTTTTATGTAAACAAATGACTAAACGACTCGACAGAAGATAATTACCATTTTATCATCATCTTTACACAGCCAGCCACACCAACGGCTATTTACATGTAAACAAATTAAGGCAGTTGGGCTTGTTTTTTTTACAGGCTGCCTGTTTCCATGTGAATAGAAAAGCTGAAATAGTTTCATGAAATGACAAGTGCAACCATTTACAAATTACATACATTACCATAGCATGCTAACCCGAGGCATGTTTATTAATGCTAGTAGTTCATCCTTTAGTGAAACAAAAGAAGAATGTGTGAAATCATGCATGAGGGGGGAAAAGAAGGCTACTGTGTGTGTGTGTGTGTGTGTGTGTGTGTGTGTGTGTGTGTGTGTGTGTGGGGTGGGTGTGTGAACAAACTATAGTTTGGGTTGAGCTAAATATGAAAAAAAAACCTCCCTTTATGAACATTCAGAGATGTCCTTATTTGGAAATAAATAAATAAAATAAATACGTTTTTTTTTTTTGTCTTCTAAAAATGCAAAAACAAATATTTTAGGGTAAATGTTAGACTATTAGCAATGGCAAAGCACAGTAACAACTGCAACACAGAAACTGAGAAAAAAGTATAAAAAATATATAAATAATATAAGTGATTATTGCCATTTTACACTCTGAATCTGAGTATAGTTGAGCCAAACTCATCTGCCACAGGACAGAGCACTTGACCATATTAAACAGATGTAAATGCACTCGAGATGCATTGTGATTGGAACTTTACTTAAACCATGTTTGGAGGTGGTCAGGGACGGATTCTGACCACATTCATAAAAGGTGAAAATGCATACGCGTTTTCGTTATCCAGATATAACTGCGTAAGTAGTTAATTATGTGATGAAATAATGCTACAGTCATCTGTTGTTAAATCTTGTCACCTGAACAATAAACAATATACATTATTTATTCCATTGGAATACACTAGAAATATCTTGTTTCTCTCCTCAAATCCTAACTCGCTCGCGTCTCTATACTGTTTTGTAATCACTATGTGGCTCGCGCAAAAGTATCCGCTCATGTGACACTCGTACTCGCACATTGCAGATTAGAAGGATATTTAGCACTTAACCTGCATTCAAACTGACAGCTACTTTGTCGCTACATGTCGCCAGTGGCTGGCAGTTAGGTCGCTAGTAGTGTGTATGGAGAGTACTGTTTCTTTACAATGATTATTATTCAAAGATTAGAATCACGTGAGCTCTACCCTCTTCTCTCTTATTGGCTGTTGCTCCCGAAAGTCACTCTACATTTGCATAAATGTAAACATTTCTCAACTTTGTCGCGCCGTTGGACATGCCCATATCTGGTCGCCAAAGGTGTTGCCGGAAGTCACAGCTCTCATTGAAAATGCATGAGATGAGGTCTTTTTGTAGCTGTGTGTCACTGTTAGAGTGAACGCAGCTTTACAAAGTGACGAACAAAAAAGGAATATTATTAATTTTGCTTCAGCAACACACAATTTTGCTTTGGTAGTCGCCAAAAAAATTTTAAATGAGGGAAAAACCCTGAATGTTAAACAGATGAAAAGCATTTACATTTTCAATTTTAAAGCTCATTACAATTGCTAAAATATGGGAGAAATTTCAGTTACCACAGCTTCTGATGTAATATGTAAGTACTGTTTTCCATTTTGCATGTGTAAGTTTGATCAGATCTCTATCCGATCACAGTCGAGATGCATTTGACTGCAAGGTGTGAATGCAATCAAGTTAAAGAATATCCAGACACTATCCGGATATGAAACATGTTAATGCAAGGTATAAATGAGTCCTAAGTATAGTTACGTTTTTTGCCTTTGCATGGCAGTATAGTGTGTCCTCGTTTTAGATAGTTAAGTAAGGCAGTTTACACATGGTATTAAAATGCGTCTCGGGTGATCCGATCACATGTGGCCAGATGAGACACATTGCTGTTTACACCTGGTCACTTAAAAGCGTATCCTGTGACCACTTGTGTTCGGATGTGAAGGGGAGGGTCTTTGTTTCATGACAAAATACATCAATCACTATGTTACTGTGTTACTGCATGATAATAAACCACAAAATAATCAGTATAAACAAAGAAAGTAGGCACAAAACTAGCGCACTGTTTCTCCCAGATGCAGCTGAAAATGTAATCTACGATTAAACGCAACATTTCGAGCAGAATTATCTATTGTTTGTGGAGTACCTCTGTTAGTTAAGCTTTTGATGTATGTGTCTCTGCATGTTGATATCAGACACACTGAAAAAGATCTGTAAAGTTCTCATGCTTGCGTATGTATCCGCTTTTTCAAATGGTCTGATCGGATGGTTATTTCCTTTTAAACAGCACATAACTGGAAAGTTTAAACTAGGGGGATTGACAGATGAGGAGTGATTTATTGTTACTGTTTACACCTCAAATATGATTTGGTCACATGCCTTTTTGACTGCCTCCGTATGTGTTTTTTTTGTGTGTGATCCGAACACAAAACATTTTAGAGCCCGTTTAGACATGTATTTGGCACTGACCACAAATGAACAGGGTCTAAATGTGTCTGTGTGTGTGGCATTCCTATGGGGGTGTTGCATCCTGTCCTTGTCACACAGGTTAGGATGGTTATCAGTAGCTCTTACAGTGAAGAGTGCAGACACTCAACACATACTCCACACACACTTACAATTAGACTGACCGATACTTTACATGTACCCGCACCACACACACACACACACATACACACATACACAAGGCTTTAACACACATAAATCTGTGGACGTTTACCCAAAACAAAACACAGACACACACCGTTGCTACTGTTTTTTGTTGTTGTTTTTTTTTGTCTTGTTTTTGGCAGGTAAAAAAATTGAAGCGAAAAATACACACAGGAAACAAAATGTACAGAAAGCACCAAAACATCCAGCAGATGCAAAAGGGTTTTTTGCATCTGCACACTTTTTTCTGTTAGGTAGATTTTTGTCTCTTGTTTGATGGTAGGCTCTGTCACACTAGACTTGATTTGGAGAAAGGAAAGCACAGACAGAGAGAGAGGTGTTGAGGATCAGAGGAGAGAATGAATGGGATGAATGAGAGATAAAATAGCTTACGAAACAGAGAGGAATAGAGTAAACAAAGACCAACAATGAGAGAGGGAAGAACAGGCTGAGAGAGACAGAATGAGAAAGAAAGCAGAGGATGCAGGAGATAAGGGAGTCACTCGCTCAGTACTGGCTATGTTGTTGACATGGTCACGCTGGTCTGTTCTAACCTACTGAACTCTCTGCTGAGACCCAGAGAGAGAAGTGAAATAATACTCTGCTTTATCACCACATTCACACCTTCTCTCTCCTTTCCTCCCTCTCACGTCCTCTGTGTCAGCGGGACAGAACAGTATTTAGTCAAACTCACGCTTACTGATACCTAACACATGCAAGTCAACACTCTGAGCGAGCGATTAGGCGCAACAAAACTACATCTCTCCAATTATAATCACAGAAGCTGTGCATTAAATAGCAATAATAAGCCACAAGAGGCAGTGCGTTACAGTGATTTTACCACAATTAAAGGGTGTTGTTAGGCACAATGTGAAGTGAAGTGCCTAAAGGTAATAATCAAAATTAACAATTCCTCAGCCAAGTAAAAGACAGTAAACTGTTTGTGGTTGCCTCTTTAAAGATTAAAATAAAATTCAACTGACGTGCAAACAGGTGTGCATACAATGGCTAATTTACAACACCTTTTAATGTGGCTCATCTAATCAGAATTAAGAGTCTGATTTGCATTTACATGCACATCCTTGCCAACCAAATTTAAGGGCATTTTAACCCCTCCTTTGTCGTTGTATGATCATTTACATTTTAAGTATAAACTGATTGGCACACATTGATTTTGCCCATTACTACAATTTGCATTACATGTAAACACAATGTCCTTATCGGCTTATCCAAAGTGCATAGGTGTTGTGTACATGTCTGTTTACATTATGACGACAAAAGAAGAAAATAACCTGATGATTTCAGGTCCCATGTAAACATGGGTTTCTTACATTTTTAATAAGCTGATTATACTGTGCATGTAAAACACGCTCACTGATTATTACAGGAACATTCTCGTTTTATTATGCGACTTCATGCACATAAATGGCGTTAACATAGACAGCAATTTGCAGTGACAAAATGACCACAAGCTTTCGATTTGAGGTGACATGGCAAACAGAGACTGCTGGTGATGTGCACTTTACGCAAATGCGATGCGGTGACTATCGACAGACAGTAGACAGCATGTGCTCATGTGATTCACCTCAGGATACAGTTTGAAACTGTAGTCGAGAGAAAATGCCATTAGCAAACAAGAGTGCAGGCGGCCTCCAGTGATCACTGTCAGTGAACGCACATTTACCGAAGGTTGCGGCTTAGACAGTTCTGTTGCTTACAACAGCAATGCTTTTGTCACATCACTTCAAGTACTTACACTGTTCAACACAACAAACATGAAACATAGTGAAACAGTCCAACACAAAAAACGTTCCGATCCATTAATGCTCTTTTTAAAATGTGTGTGCCAGACCCAACCGCACAGGCTGTGTAATTACATATGTTTCAACACTGGACCGCATTAGCACTCTTGATTGATCAACTGTCAGGCGGCAACGTCTAATGAGCAAACTCAGGGTTAAGTAAGCGCTCTGCAGATAATTAGAGAACGTTTGCAGAACCTCGCCGAACAATTTCTGACCTGTGAGTCAAGCGTGAAAAAAAAAACTGTGAAGAAAAAGGGACGCGAATAAAGTCGAGTTTGAGATGGTGGAATTAGAAAAGGATGAAAATACCAGACTTACATAAACAGAGACTTGTGAATGTGTGTTTAACAAAACTCAACCACACAGGGCAAGACTTCAAAGCATAGATTTAAGTGAAATTATATCGACATCTCTCTGTATACTCTAAATATAAACATGATAATACACTCCTCAAGCAATTCCTCCACATCCCAAACACTCATCATTCCTGTTTCTCTCTCTTACTCTCCCACCCTCCCTCAGTTTCTCTCTCTTTCTCTCCTCCTATGCAACAAAGGTGGTATTCATGTTCACACATTGAAACAAGGAGTGGGGGGATGGAGGGGGCAGAGGTGACGGGAGTGTGTGTGTGTGTGTGTGTGTGTGTGTGTGTGTGTGTGTGTGTGTGTGTGTGTGCAGTGCTCGTTTATGAGGGCAGAAACATCATTTTGTCAAACTTGGTCGACGCCCTTCCCTGACCCTGACAGCTCTTGAAAAGAGCCAAGTGTTAGTTTCACCCCATCCCACCCCTAACAGCCCTGACCCTCAGCCCCCTTCCACCCCACCTTCTCTTGTCCATAAACCCCCTCCATCCTCTTGTTCATCAGTCTTGCATTACAAAGATTCCACACGAGAAACTCGAGCTGTGCCCAAAAACAAGCTTGGGGCACAGGTGCAGTGAGGTGGACCTTTGTGTCTATGTGTATGTGTGTGTGTATGTGTGTGTGTGTGTGTGGGGGGGGGGGATGTCAGAGATGGCCAAGAATCCTACATGGACATGATAAATGTTGAGGTTTTAACAAATTTTGGATGAAGACATCAACTACATCTAGTGTGAACATGGATTGACATGTTTGTACATTAAAACCACTTATTATACGAAATCAGCAAAAACAACCGAAAACTAAATGTTTACATTTTCTGAAGATGCTAGGGTGTTGTGAGTGGTTTTTAGCATGTTGCTATGTGGTTGCTTGGTTGTTGCTACGGCATTGCTGGATTGTTCTGGGTGGCTGTTTTCTGGCCCAGCTCAAAAGAGCCCACCCTTAAGTCTATATGATATTCTGGTCTCTAAATATGGCTTGGATCACTCCTTCAATGCATGTAAATATTTTTTGTTTGGTTTTGGTGGCAACTTTATTGTCCGCAAGACACAAATCGCAAGTCCAATCACTTAGAAAAGAGAAAGCAAACCTCTCTTCATTAAGGCACACGATTCAAGGTATATTAACATCCATACCACAAACAGTATGGGGCAAGTTATGCATCACTTTTTAATACTTAGGGTTACTAGTTTGTTCAATCTCTAATCCTAAGTATAATCAACTGTAATAGTGATTGCCTTTGCAAGCACCACTAATAACATCCTCCAGCAGGCTGAAAGAATTATCCTACTGGCCACAAAAGCTTTCCAGATTTAAGAATTACCTCTCATTTAGTTGATGTGCTGATTGCATGTGATAAAAGCCATCAGGCAAACACGAGACGAAATCCTTCAGTTAAAATCACCTTGAAATGACTTGAAAATAATTTTTGACTTCAGCAATTTCCACTTCATTTTCAGCTTGTATTGCACGTCACTAAGCTGATTTAACCTCCACAAGCGCTGATCTCATCAGCAGCAGTGCCGTGGAGAGGCTGGTGGAATCAGTGTCCAGCAGACCTGCGGTGGTCTGGAGATATCATTCCTCTCAGAGGACCAGTCAATCTTCCATCTCTCTTACTCACTTTTCTCTGCACTGCTATATCGGCAGCTTCCAGAGCCCGATTAAACCCTGACCTGTGTCTCCAGCGACCAGACTAAACAATACTATACTAGTTAGACATCCAAGCCCTTATCAAACAGCCAAGAAACCAGGGAAACAGAGAGAGAGAGAGAGAGAGAGAGAGAGAGATTGAGAGAGAGAGACAGAAACAGAGAAAAATACCAATTAAAATGACCATGTACTCTAAAACCTGGAGGGAGAATATGCAGGACAAAAATAATAAATCTGAAACTGTAGGCAGTGTTGTAGTTCTCGAGACAGAGTCGATTCTGAGTTCAAGACCATATTTTCATGGTCTTGGTCTCATCATGGACTTATGAGCAATTTGACTCGGTCTTGACTCGTACTCAAACAAGTGTGGACTCAGTCTCTTTTAAAAAAAATATACAGTGAAAGCTTCGATTTATCTGACAAACATTTTTGACTGACAATATCAGAGATCTTAACGTTTGTCCCGCATTTCAATCTGCTATGTAGAATCAGAACTAGTGATGTCTGATTCACCAATAAATTATTCTATTGAGTTGACTTTTCAGCGAACTGGCCAAACAGGTTAACAAAAAGGTCTAAATCGATTGGCTATTCAGTCCGATTAGTTTGGACTGCTATCTCATTGAATAATTCGCAGAAGCTTCTCACTCATTAAAACAGCATTGGGATATTTTAGAAAACAGAAAATAAAAAAATCGTTTGGTAAAGTGGACATTTAAAACAAAGTCAACAAAAGACTGCTTTTTTGAGAGGTAACTTTGAGAAACTTCCATTGGTGCTATGTGTTGTTAATAAGGGGCTGTTTACACCAAACGCGTTGTTGCATCCACCCATTATTTCAGTTGTTTTTTTATGTTAACATGCTAAACAGATGTCTTTGACCATTGACGTATCACATCTCGTGCAAGAGCACCCCAATTGTTTTTTAAAGTTCTTTAGTCAAGTTAAAAAGAACATCAACTGTTAAAAACATGTCTCGAGACACCTGTGTTATACTCTTTTTCCTGATAGAACACATACTACACCCAGACGTCTATTTGATGTGTGTGTTTACATCTGGAAGACGTCTATTTTATGTTGTTTGCTCATCTGCATTACGTCTATAAGACTAATGCCAATAAGTATGTCTCAGATGTCAATTAGACATTTTGCAAATATCTTTGAAACATTTATGAATGTTTAGAATGATTGTAAATATGATCTTTTTAAGATGTTTAGCTGATGTTAGATGCTTTACAGTTGAAAAGAGATAAACCAGACATCTCAGAGACATACGTGTGCTATCTGGGTTTGTTGCACTGCTTTGGTCTGAACAGCCTTTACCCTGATAGCACACGTACATAACCCAGACATCTAGTTGATGTGTGTGTTTATATCTGGTAGACATATTTTTTAGGTTGTTTGCTCATCTGCAATACATCTATAAGATGTTTCACCTCGGATG
This sequence comes from Xyrauchen texanus, assembly GCF_025860055.1. Classification (NCBI taxonomy): domain Eukaryota; kingdom Metazoa; phylum Chordata; class Actinopteri; order Cypriniformes; family Catostomidae; genus Xyrauchen; species Xyrauchen texanus. The sequence goes on along the minus strand of NC_068277.1, from coordinate 19,873,386 downwards.
TCAAACAGACATTCAGCAAACGTCTTTGAGACGTTTTTGATTTAGAATGTTTTTAAACCTAATTTTTGTAAAGTGTTCAAGAGATGTTTATTAAAATGTGATTCTTTCCAGATGAAAAGATCTAAAACAAACATCTCGGAGATGTATATTTGCTATCTGTGTAGTCTTTTAGAAATATTTTAGCCATTAGTTACAGTACATGAATACTACACATACTGAAGAAAGTTTTAAAATACTTCACTCAATGTCATCAGAATTGAATGGTTTCTGAAAAAACATAAGCACTTCGAACCTTTAATATAATTTTTTCACTGACATTTTGTTAACATTGACATATCATAATTGTAATACTAATATGTTCACTTAGGTTGTGTCATTTATAAAACTTTTATTCTCAACCAGTAATATTTTTTAACCAATATAAGCTTAAGAAAATAAAAAATGAGGGTTATTTGATATATGCGCCTAGAGTCAATTGTTCTTTAAATTATACATTTAATACAGTCATAAAAAACTCTTGTCTTAGACTCAGACTTTAAAGGTCTCTGTCTCGACTTGGACTCATCCCTCTCCGGTCGTGGTCTTGACTCGTACTCGACCCTCTTCTGGTCTCAGTCTCGGTCTTGACTCAAACTCAACCTACTCTGGTCTCGGACTGGACTTGGATTCGGATTAGCTGGTCTACAACACTGGCAGTAGGTGTATGTGTACTAGTGATAGACAGACCAATCTAAATTCTTAAATTATCGCATAAACTGAATGGATGTGTTAGCCCTCCTTTGAGTGAAGTTTCAAAATCCACCAACAGCCTAATCGATGCACAATGGTCTGCATTTATTTACATAACCTTAGAGGTTACCAAAGTGCTTTACACTGTGTCCCAATCACACATTCACACTCACACTCAAACAAGGCACTAGCCTGCCATTGGGAGCAACTTGAGGTTCAGTGTCTTGCCCAAGGACAGTTAGGCATGTGGAGTCGTGTGGGCCGGGAATCAAACTGCCAACCCTACGATTGGCAGCCGACCTGCTCTACCACCTGAGTCACAACCACCCCATTAATAATGCATTATTATAATGAATAATGAAAAATAATGCATTTCTAAAAGCCTAAATATTGTGTAAAAAACTTAGCATTTCTGTTTAACTTTTTAACTGAAAATACTGTATATTATCAGAATTTCTTATTATTTGGTATGCCGCCTTCTACTGTTATGACAGCACAAATTCAAGCTGGCATGAGCTCCACAAGTTAATATCACAAATTTCATTTGATAGGTATCCTAAAATAGTGCAGAATCTTAAACTCTTTATTTTATGTAATTTTCTTTACTTTTATTCTTTAAATTTTCATATTTAAAAATCCTAAACTTTATGTTTATTTCCAGGTTTAAATGGGATTCATCATTATTCCAGCCATCAGCCACCCGGTTCTAATGGTATCACATAAGCCATTGAAAAACCTGTATCGGTCAACCACTAGTGTGTACCAATGAAAGTTTCTAAATGAAATACAATGACATGCAGCCCATTTATTTACACTTCACCTGCATTTTCTGTTCGATTATGCAGCAAGCAACACAATATCTGCTCCCAAGGCTCCAAACCATTCAGTAGTCTGAGTTTGCCTAAACATGTCAGATCAAAACAGAACCTTTACGATGTGGAAGACGTGATTATTTAGAGTGACCGGCTCAATTCATCCACAGTCCCATCAGAAGACAAAAATATTGAACCATCCTCAAATGTATTCAAACGAAATGCGTGTAAACACAACACGTGAATAAAGAAGATCAAACAAAAAGGGTCACATTGCCCTGATTCTCATCTAAAATTCACAGAACATTATGTCATGTAAAATGATATGTGATTGTTTACAGATATCGAACGATAGCTAAAGGGCAGTATGTAAATATGTCAATGTACACCATGATGTTGTTTTAATGTAACCAAATTGTCTGACAATGAGCATATCACATGTAGCCAATTATCACATGACCTCGGCAGGCAAACTCTGAAAATGATGGAATTGAGGACAAAGAAAACAGGTGAAAGATAAATGGGGAGGAGAGGAGGGAGAGAAAGGAGGAAGAAAGAGAGGCTGCTGTGAACAAAGAAAGCTGGAGGCACTTCTGGAATGTTTGTGGTGAGAGGAACAGCGGGCGTAATGGCTTCCATATGGCCACTCCTGACGGGAGAGTGAAAGCCAGGAGAGTTAAAAACAAAAAGAAAGGACAGAAATTTTAAGTTAAAGATTAGTAAAATATCTTTAAAGAGAGAAAATGGGGAAAAGATGCAAATGGAAGATGGTGTGTGTGTGTATAACTGGTGGCTGGAGGTACCAACATGAATGCAGTTCGGTAATGTCTAAGAGGCACACTCGTTGAAACAGCCAGCGTTAATGTAGTTAGATGCTAAATGTTTTGGAAAGTTGTATGGAACATGTGCCTGGTATCAGTGATGAAAATGGCATTTAAACAAGCTGAAGAATTTACCAAATTATTGGTAGTCGCCGTGTGTGGAGGAGGCGTTGTTATTTGTATCCTTGATGCTAATGATTGAATACTGACATGTGCAACCTGCAAAGTTTCTAGCAAACATGTATCTGAACTATTTATGACCTTTTTGTATTTCTATGTTGAGTGGATATAAATAAATATTTAAAATGTGTGTGTGTGTGTGTGTGTGTGTGTGTGTGTGTGTGTGTGTGTGTGTGTGTGTGTGTGTGTGTGTGTGTGTGTGGGCATGTTTATGTGGTTTACGAGGACAATTTTTTAGGTTACAAACTGGTAATAACAAGGTTATTATGCTATAAATGTGGTTTATGAGGACATTTCTAGTGTTGCCATAATTTAAATAGCTTAAAAAAACATATTAAACGATATTTTATTGAAAATGTAAAAATGTAGAAAGTTTTCTGTGAGGGTTAGGTTTAGGGGTAGGGTTAGGTTTAGAGGATAGAATCTATAGTTTGTAAAGTATAAAAACCATTATGTCTATGGAAAGTCCCCATAAAACATGGAAACACAACGTGTGTGTGTGTGTGTGTGTGTGTGTGTGTGTGTGTGTGTGTGTGTGTGTGTGTGTGTGTGTGTGTGTGTGTGTTTCTTTCCCTCAGTGGCACTGTGAAGGTAGGTTTGTCCTTGTCATTGTTGCTGTCGTGCCCTTTTCTGACAGGAGGCGGTCTACATCACTCAGGCAACGGTGTCATATCCCTCCACATTACACACTTTCTAACCAGAGGGTAAGGCTGGATGATATATTTTGAAAATGTTTTTCAAAATAATGCAGGCAGTAAAAAAATAAGCAACATTGTGAATATTACAAGGATTTTAATAGTTATTATTTAAGTTTGCAATTTAACTTTGAGACAGAGATGTTTTAATAGCATCTCTGATTTAAATTTCATTAGCAAAAATTGTTTTTGAATTGGTGAGTTTGATTAATTTCTGTGAATCAGTACAAACTTTCCATTTCAATGAATCCATTCGGTCCTAAACCTGTCACAGAAGTTCCCATGTAGCATTTTTCATTCATTTATTAAATGTGTAATATTTTTGTTATAAAATAAAATATATGTAGGTAAATATTACTGTTTATTTCTATGTTTAATAATATTAGTGCATATAAATCATTTTATTTTTAACATTTGAAATGAAACTTTTTGTCCATTTAATTAATTATTATTTTGGATTATTATAATTTGTTTTACTTTAACAAGATTTTTACTCTATTTTACTTCTTACTTTTAATAGTTTGAATAACCTGGATACAGAGGCTGTTTGGTTAAAAATAGTAAGATAAGTATATGTCTTTGACAATTATGTTGGTGTTGCTTATATGCTAAGTTTTCACTTATAACTTATCCACACAAAGCCATGTAAATGACAGACTAAATGATGCAGACGTATGTCTCCATGATAAGCAAACCTTTAATCATTGTTGTGTCATGTGTAATTCATTTTTTATGTACAATTATTATGTTTTTCAGTTTTACACAATTGAGAACAAAACAAAAGCAATTCTTCTGAGCCACTTTATTTACACCCAGAGATATATAATGTCAAATAAGAAAAAAGTACATTTTTGTCTCAATTGTTTTTGTGATTTTTTAGCAGTTTCTCAGGCTGAAAAACAAAATTACGGTTTCTTTACAATGATACCAAACACTTGACCCTGCTTGTTTTTGTCGAGTTATTAGCCTTTAATTTTGGGTATCACACTGAAATAGGAAATCTTTAGAAACACTAAACACTTTAACACTTTAAAAAGAGCTTAAAGGGTTAATCGATAATCGCTTAATTGTCATTAATAATTTGATCTATTATGCTTATCGATCTTCAATTATTTAATTCCAGGATAAATGCGTTTAGTAATGCTGCTAGAGGTCATTTGTGCGCTGCATGTCACGTCTTGTCTACATCACCGTCCACAATCAGTATTGGAGCATTTCAATAGAAGTAAACATAAAATTTTCAGCATACACCTTGACAGCGTGTTAAAATACAACATGACAACAAGCACTGTTGATCTGCTGGTCTCCTTGTTTCATCTCAACCTACAATTTCGTCAGCGGTCGCCAGGAAAGCACAAAAGCACATTCAGCTGACATTTCACCAGCAACAGAGAAACGGTATGTTATGTAGGCTACGGTGTTCACGCAGCATGTTAAGATTTTACTTAATTTCAAATAAAATAATAAGTCCAAAGGTCTGAAATATCCCATGATCCAGACGTTCAGTTTTAAGGAACTCAAATGTGTATCTTATATACAAACTATTATTATCAGTAATTCATTAACAGTTTAACGGTAATTAAACAATTCATACTAAACATAGCCTAAATGTATTAAAATAAACTGAACTAAGAATATTTGAAGAGGAAAATGGCAATACTTGCATTTCTTAAGTGTATTAATTTAAATTCTATTTAAACAGTAGGCTGCATGCACATATTATTTTGAGTGCTCCACATGCGTTCACAGATTAACATATGTGTTTGCCTATATGTGTACATGAATATGATTCACATTATTAATGTATTAACATAAACAATTTCCACAAAAATCGATTATGGAAAATATAAAAACAAAAGGCTTATTATATCGAGATAATCTTTTTTTAGCTATATCACCCAGCCCGATAACACAGCAGATTTAGCTATTTTTCCAATATTTATTATTCAAACATCCCTTTTTTCAACAAGATGATTGTTTCCACACCCCCTGAAAGCAGCCTGAAAAGTTTAGCATAAATCACATGTGAAATAAATGCTAATGAACGTTCAACCCCTCCTTCTGGCCAAAAAACTAAATCAAAATCCATCAAGGCTGACAGAGAAAAAAAGAAAAAATAACATCATACGCTTTCCTTCACTCTCTCACTCTCTCTCTCTCTGTCTGTATTTCATATCCTCAGATCAGGCCCGTATATTTCTGCAGCCATATGTTCACAAAGCTCCCTGTTCTGAGAGATTAACATATGTGTTCGCCTGTATATGCACATGAATATGATTCACAGAATAATGAATCATAATGCCGGTTATGAGGTGAGCGTTCATGCACATCACAGTAACTCACACACACACACACACACACACAAACAACTGTGTAGGTGTGAATGAGCGAAGGTTTTTAAGGAGTAAAATTAATCTTTCAGCCCAGCTGGTATGTGACCAAGGTTCTCCATGTCAATGCCTGTCTTACTCTGTGTTAAATTAGTGTGTGTGTTACTCTTAAAAGTGTATATGAAAGTGTGAATACAGAAATATGTGTGTACAAAGCTGTTCCTCGAGGGAGATGACTCCAGGTTAAACTCACTCTCTCAAACTTAACGGTCTGATTAGAAAGAGTCACTAGGGGTCAGAGGTAGACAGTGGGCCACATACTGAGGGGCCCCCATCAGATCCCAGGTCAGACCCGGCTCAGCCCCAATGTCCACCTCACAGAGTCCAGAGCATCCATAAGGCTTATAAACACCCCTACATGTGTCTCAAATGTCTTTGTGGCCCCAGGAAACTGTTACTCAAAGGTTCAATTGACTCCATGTGTGTATGCAGAGATTATAGCCTACTATATACAATTCATAACAGTTATAAATTGGACTGAGGAATACAAGAAAGTATAAAAAAATACAAGAATGCAATTCAAAGTCGCACGATTGCGAGAGTGATAATGTTTTTATACAACAGTCCTATAATCAATAAATTAATATAAAGTAATACAAATTGTGGGCGCAATGTGGGTGCAATTTGGAGTGATACAAACAGTGAAATGTCCCAGTGATGTTATATGAAATATCACAGCAGTCTTGGGACACTTCTTAACCAATCAATCTAGTGAACCGGAACTCACTGTTGAATTATAAAAAATTCTGATTCAGAACCAGAAAGGGTGTTACATCCAGATGCCAAAAGGAACATTCTTAAGTTCCACAAACAGGGCCTGAAATTCATTTCTGGAAATGGGGGAATTCCTAGATTTGTGCACTTTGAGAAGAAAAACATCCAAAATTTTACAACAATCTCACCCACATCTCATGGGAACAATTTTTTAAGTATACAGCCTACATTATGGCCCTTTTCTCAGTAACTTGATCCCTAGCAAGATGAGCTGACTTACATTGTTGGTCTTGGCAGATACCTACAGAAATTGACTTTTAATACATACTTAAATGAATATACTGGGTTTGATACAAGTTAAGCTCAATTGACAGCATTTGCGGCATAATGATGATTACCACAAAAATTCATAAATTGAGCTTAATTTGTACATATTGTAAATATTCCTTTAAACAGGTAAAGTGTCTGTCAACACTCTTACATATTAGCAGTTCTTATGTATGAATGTATAAACTAACTATTCTAGGAAGAGGTTTCTTTCCTAAAACCTAAGGGCTGCAAATAACAATTGAACAACTTCAATTTTCAAAGGGGCAATGTGTAATTTCTCAAAATTCATGCCCGAATTTGGTTAAGCCAGAAGTTGCCATCTCGGGCACCCAAACAAAAGGAGCAATGTTTTGAAAGTCCCACGAAGCCACAGTGTTTACAGTTTGGCAAGTCATCCTACAAATTGTTTACCACTAGTTGACTCTGCATTTTCGACTGGGATAGGAGAAATTCATTTTATTATGATATGATTTTATTAATCACACACTGCACATTTAAGCGTTTACAATGCTTTGAAACATGTTGATTAGTTGTCTAGGGTGGAACCAAGCATTGTTCTATCAACAAACTAAATGTATTATATTAATAAAATGTCTGTGTGTCCACTAAACTATGCTTAACTATACAGTATGTGGTTCCCTTACATTTGTGAGCTGTAAAATCACACTGCTTCTGAAAGGGTTTCTATAAAGTTGTCTGCCAGCCAAAAACATGTTTCTGTAGGGTGCTTAATGTGTGGAGGTCTCGGGATTCTAGTTGTACAGGGCCGTGTGGCGTGCGGGGCGAATCAGGGCCAGTGTGGAGTGATGACAGGCTGCTATTCCACACCCAGAGGCCAAGCGCTCCACTCCACACCAAAAAACAGACGAATGCCTTCACAAATCAACCTTACCAACCGTCCCACCATCTGAAAGTGATTTCTCTGCCTCTATGTCTCCATAATCTCTTCCTTTTACACTTTTTCTGTTTTTCTTTCGGTTTGTATGTTTTCCTCTGATTTACTCCCCTAACCTCACTCTGCTGCTGTAGGAATGTGGTCCCAGCAAGACCTGAGATTTAGAAGCCTATGGTAAAATCAATCGCTAGCCAAAAAGACAAGTGGAGAAAGAGGTGTGTCTGTGAATTACACTGTAACAAATGGTCACTTGCAATTGTTACCTTAAGGAGATATTTTTACCTGATCCAACCCTTAAATATTAGGCTAGTTTTGCTGGTGTAAACTAATGTAGTAAGGGTTGATCCAGACATGTTAAATAATATTTCTAACTTGAATCAAACCAGTTAATTTAGGCCACGTCCACTCTTATATGTTTTAGTTTGAAAATGCATCTTTTTCTCTTCGTTTTGGCATTTGGTCTACACTGAGAAAGCATTTTTGATAGTGCAAACTGAGCTTAGAGTGGATAGATTTTTAAGTGCCACTTTTTGCATTGTAGTGTGGATAGGGAAAATTGAGATTTCTGAAAACGATGATGTATTTGTTGTCATGTGACACAGTCATTTGATCCATTCAACCCAAAACATTGGAGATGGCGGCTCATGTTGCAGTGGCGGTGTTGTGGCTGTTTTTCACATTGATAGCATTGTTAAAGATAAATATTATTTTGTACAACCTTCACAATGTATTCCTTCAAAGGTGATGTTTACTCAGAATTGCTGTCTGGCGACGGAACACAAGGACAATTGCGTTTCAGACCGTATTTGGAACAGCGATTTTTCACATGCGCAGTAAGGGGATTTAAGAGTTTTCCTACGTTTCCATGTTGATGTGCAACTTTTAGGAAAATGCTTGGAGAGTGTTTCAAAACGTAAACGCTATCTTCAAATGTATCCGGATTAATGTGGATGTAGCCTTAGACATGACCACATAAAACAATTTCTTTAGGTAAACATTTTTTTGTGTTTTTTTGTGTTTTTTTAAAGCAGACAGATAAGAAACAGAGTGACTACTGGTTTACATTCACCTTCATTCCTTTCGGAATACTGATGTGTTCAGGGTTGGGAGGGTTACTTTTTAATGTAATCTGTTACAAATTACTTATTACTTAACAATAAAGGTAATCAGTGACAATACAATTACAGAAATATGAAAGTAATGTAACAAGATTACTTTTGAATTACCGCAAGGGCAAATATGTAAATAAAGTGAAGATAAAAATCATTATGATCTCTAAAACTTTAAGTTATGCCTTGAATGCAAACAGAACATGATTGAGTAATATTATGAGTACTGTTGTAGCTGTTATTTTATCTAAGGAAAAGTAACATGGACACTGCACCCTACCAAGAAAACAGAAAATGAGCTGTTAATGTAGAACAACTAAGTATTTTTAAAGAAATCATGTGACTTCTCTGTCTGCTACAGAAAAAGTTCATTTCTCATAAATCAAATATCATCAGAACAGATGCACTGAATTATGTCTTGGTTAACTTTAAACTAAATCTGACAGGATATACCTCAGATTCAAAAACACTGTAAAGTGTAATTATATCATGTATTGCAGTTAGTGTGTATAGGCAATTGTAATTTGTACTTTTCATTAACTTCAGACTCTTTTCAATATGTAGATTATCATCATCATCGTCGTTATTATTGTCATAATTAAATGCTGGAGAGTGTCTTTCCTCTGCTTGCTCATGATCCAAAGTCAAACATTTCCAGCTAACAATTTATGTCTTATTTCTATGATTTTATTCTGTTTAAGGAGAATTTTAAAGGGGGTAAAAAGTTTTGATTTCAAAACAAAACCAAAATGTAGTTTTAAAGAATAGATCAAAACAGATTTAAACATTTAGTATGTCTTTTCAATGACTTATTCATTATTACTATAAGAGTTGAACATGTTACATTTGCCAGAATGTCTCCCTCACCCAGACATTTGAACTGTTCTCAACAATAATTTATCAAAATAAGATACATTCTTCATTGAACTTTCTTTAATAAGAACTTAAAACACATTTTCAATAAATGTGGTATTTATGTGTACAATTTGGATTTGTTAATAATGATCGGGAATGCAAAATCATGAGAGGTAAAACATGAGAGAAATAGTTTCAGTTGATTTTTGTATTGTTGTTGTAAAAGTTCAAAACTTTTTTTCTTAAATGATTACGGTTTAAGTATCATTCACCTGGGATAGGGGTCCTTTTTCAGCTTCAATACGTAATGGAACAACATATAGGACGTCCTGGCTAATATAGTACAGTTCGCATTTGCAGCAATGCAAACCAGAGATTTCTTTGTCATTATTGGTAGCAATTTCTGCTCCCACCAAATGAGGGCTACGGATTTCTTTGAGCACTAAGGCTAACTCATTTTAATGTTAACTAATTTTAGCTAACCTAGCTAATGTAATTTCTGTGTGGCTCTTATTACCTTCAAATTCTCAGGTCTTTGGCTAATGAGAGCATCTTCACAGCTGGAAGGCATAAATTACACTGAACTTTAATGAACATTAATGAGCAAATAATGTTGAAATTTCCAAGAAAATAATACATGTTCTTCTGTGGCCATCGCGATGAAGCAGCTGTTTGCCTCGAGAGCAGAGTGCTGATGTGAGACAGGTGTTATTTGCACATGCGACAGTAGGAGGCACTCCTGATTCAAGTGAGTCGTGAGAGAGAACAAGATTCTCGAAGAATCAAGAATGTGCAGCGAGTGATCCTTGTTGCTGCGAGTTCTGCCACTCTTGCTCTTTTCCAGTCGAATCCCATAGAAAAATGCAAACAAATGTGTCCCCACACAAGATATACATCCACTTAGGTGCAGATGCAATCTTTGTTAATTAAAAGATAAAGCTGCATATGGGCATATTAGGTATCTTAAGCCTCTTATGCACAAGGTGAATTCTTTACCGCTAGACCACCCAGTCAGACTTTTACTACTGGTGCTGATTGATGTACTTCTCCACTGACTTACAATATCTCATGACTGATAATAGTACAGATAGATATGAAGTTATCAATTGATCATCAAGAATGACTATATATCAAAACAGACAATTTAAAATAATCTTTTACTAGTGCTCATCATTGCTGCATGACTTCAAATGGAGTGTATCATCTGAAGAATTGTAGAATTTCACGAGATTGACGAAAGCATGGTCCCTTCTAGACACGACCCATCTAAACCCCCTCCCACTCTTAACAAACAGCTGTCTGTATCACTTTATGTCAGAAAATGTACTATTTCTTTTGCCAGAAATTAAAACTTGTAATCCTGACAGTAATCCCATTTTTGTTTTTTTAATGTAACTGTAATATGATTATGGTGTTTTTTATGTAACTGTAACAGATTACAGTTAACTAATTTTTTGTTTCCCAATTATCTAACACCGTTACAAGTAATCCGTTTTTTACTCCCCAAGCCTGGATGTGTGTCATACATGTGTTTGTGTGTTAGAGGTGAGAATCAGGAAGGACCTGACAGCAATACAATATTTTAGCAATATATGCATCATCATTAAATTATAATATTGCTATTCTTTATGTTTAGTGTACTGCGGTTCAAAACTGTGATATATTGCAATATTTTGCTAACTTGTTTCCATTGATCTTCAATGGACTTTGCCACTTTGAGCAACAAGTGCTGAACCTTAAAAATAAAGCATAGCATAGAGCATTGCTTCTTTAGTGACAGTAAAAAAAATACCTTGGTTCCAGCGTTTTTATCATTACAGAAAAACTTTAGCAGTCTAGCTGTACACGGGATCTGTACAAACATCCTTCCAAATGTAAAAGTTAAAAGACTTATATTCTTAGGTCAGTCTGAGTTTGCATTTTGGTCAAATAGAAATAGCTAAATATGAAATTAAATAACAAAAATATTGATTCTTGGCATTAAAATACAGTCGATACATTATCATTAGATAAAATATTGTAATACTTCTAATGTCGTATATGGTGTGTTAGTAAGTGTATGTGCTCCTCAGCAGAACTATATACAGTACTAGCCACATTAATATAATCTCCTCCATAGTACTGAAGAGCATCTCTTTAGCACACATCATTTTCATCTCAAACTCACACAGGGTCAAATTCTCAAGCACTTTATGACATTCTCCTGTCCTGCCAGCCAATTAGAAAGCAGTCTTTCAAACGGTATTCTCAAGAGCAACTTCCTGTCGAGGGGGATGATTGACAGTTGAGAGGATGACTGACAGGCCTCTGGCATGAGACAAGTGGAAGGGTGTAGAGCTGTGTGGTGGTCTACAGGCAAGATTGCTGCCATGCACTCCTTTCGTATGCAGGAACATGGGATGCTGGATAAATAAAAAGAGCGAATTAATTTGAAAGTGGAATATACGCATCTCAGCGGGAGAGAAGCCCTTTTTTCGAGAATGTGGCAATGTGTAAACCACTAGAGTCCCACGAGAGGAATACCACGACAACTGCTTTATATACACACAGACTCACACACAGACACACACACACTCTCACAGAAAGGAAACAACAGATCAAATCCGCAACAACATTTTTACAAACAGGAATCGTTCCATGTGCACTCTCATTCTGAAAAGATTCAGCAAATCCCTCATGATTATGATAATTAAATATGAAAGGATTTAAAAATACCACTTTCTCTCATTTGTATCATGCAATTCTGAAGAGACCATTCACAAAAAAAGAGCAAACATGAAAAGTGGAAAAGAGGAAAATAGAAATTCCCTTTGCCCACTTTCCTGACTCTCTCTCTCTCTCTCTCTCTAGAGGAAGAGAAAGAAAGAAAAAAAATGGCTGATCAGTATTCCTTTCAAAGTCTTGGAGAAAGTTCACACCAACTTGCTGACTTGGTTAACAGGCTGAGTGACAGAGAAAAGAGAGAGAGATTGGGATGGAGAGAATCATTTGGAACTATTATACTCTCAGTCCTAAAGAATACAAATACAGTGTTTTTCCTGCATTTCAAATTTTTTGATGGCCACCAAAACTCAATTAATGACATTGATCTTGTGTTTGCTAATGTGCTAATGAAAATATGTTAGACAGGAGGAAAACTTTTTCCAGGAGGTCCAGACTTTAAACCACTTTATGTACTTGCCCTTACAGTATATTTACCATGCAATGCCATATAAGCACAGGCAAGGCCATGGATGGCTCCTCATTTCTGTGGTAAGGTCACTTAAGCTAGTCTTCCTAAAAAAAATATTTAGTTTGATTCACATAGCACCTTAAAGTCTGTATTGAATTCAAAAGGCTCTATACACTTATATGGTGAGGACTCCACGACAGCGCATCCCTCCTCCTTCTGGATTTCGGCACCAATGTAACAGCGTTCACGATGGGCAAGGAGGAGGCGGAAACCAGCAGAACAGTCAACATAACTTTAATGACATAAATTAACTCAAACATAAACACACAGACACACACAGCGGCCATGTGTGTGTCTCTCTCTCGAACTGGTGCCTCAGGCTCATCTTTATCCCCCTCCCGGCTGATTAGGACAATTCAGCGCTGGGTATGCATCCTCATAGCCCGGCCATGTCCTCCTCCTCGTCACAACATGAAATGCAATTAAGTAATTACGTTATATGTTAATTAAAAGGAATTATGTAATAAACCAACTTTAGCAAGCAAAGACCATTTCTGACCCAGGAAAAAACCCTCTAATATGATCAAATAAGAATCCACTGCCGATCAAATATGATCCTGCTGAATAAACTTCTTACATTGCTACCTGACTAGGTATGATACGTAATGATTTCCTGCTACAAGTAATGTAACTGTCCAAAAAAAAACTTCTGCTTGATGTGACAATCACAGCCAATCAAATGATATTTTGTTTAGTTAGCAGTTATGTGGAAGCATAATTGGTGAGAGTGAGAATGACTGAGAGGAAAACGAATTCTGAAAAGCAAAAGGAGGTAAAAGGATGGAATACCTGATCCCTGAGCAATGTATAAGGAAGAATATATATTCAATGGTCCAGTGGTAAAATCAGACAACAAAAGATGGAGCGGAGGGGCAGAGAGGAGCGAGGGATGGAGCGAGGGAGAAAGGAATAATACAGAGATGTCCTGCTGAGTTAAGCCAGGTGTCTTTAACAGAGTGTCACGAGAGGAGAGAAGGGGAAAGAAAGAAAAAGAGAATAATTAGTCAGACCTCCAGCAGAGGAGACTGACAGGTGAAGAAAGAGAGAGAGGTAAAGAGGGTGATAGAGCGAGCCAGACACACAACTCTGGACAGACAGAGAGTCTGAAAGTGAGAGTGGTGGAATGAAGAAGGGATAAAAGGTTGAAAAAAGAGAAATGATGAGGTGAGGGTGGGGCCAGGGGCATGGAAAGACAAAAAGCTTGAAAAATGTCCTTTGTCATAATTTTTACAAGAGTGGATGACAAAAGGAGACAGAGAAAGGGAGAAAGAAGAGATAAATCAGAGACAAAATGCATGACCCCAACCAATTTTGGACAACAATAAGCATTTATCCATCCATCAGTTCAGCTCAGTGGCGCTATTTGGTGACCTAAACACACCGCAGAGATTCATTGTGACATCACAGCACTTCCTGTCAACATCTGCCAGTAGAACTCCCATCTGAACCAAGTTTGTCTGTACCGCTGATTGAACCAGTACAGATCACAGCCTCATTTTAATTTGTATTCCTATTTTAAATTCATATTTCATACATTTTTCAAATTATATATGGCTTGAATTATGTTTAATACATTATATTGGTAAATGGTAACTTAATATTTTATAAAGAATTATATTTATAATTTCCTTCCCTGCCTTTCATTTAGTTGGATGATTGTATCAATAGTTCAACACACGCTCTCTCATGAGGGAAAGAGATGAAAGGAAAGTGGAGAAAGAGCACGTTTATGGACTCTACAGGTGCTACTACTTTTAATGCTATTTAATCAGGAGGTATTTAATAAAGATGTTTGCAGATACTGAGAAGCTGCCGCCATGAAGGATAAAGGACTGTTTCACAGCTCGTGCTGTTTTCTCTTTGCCTTGTCGTATGTGAAACGCCACATTAACAGTAGAGGACACAAACATTTAATATTCGACATACCTCTCCCACTACATCGTTCTTAACTGCTGAATCAAGTTTGTTGTTGAACAACACCTGGCCAGTATTCCTGACACTCCGTGATGCCATGACAGTGCTGCTGATGTCTTAAAGGACCCATGCGTCTTTTGCGACATGAGCTATCGGTTTATGTAATCGGCCAAATTACCGATCACCGATCGAGTCATAGGATGTGAATATTGGCCAATACTGATTGGTGGCAGATGGATCGGAGCATCCTACAAGTTTTCGTGTTCCCTCACAATAGTTTTGTGGTATATCCCTACAATTTTTTGTGTTCCATTGCAATACGTTTTGCATTCCCTCACAAAAAATTACCATGGTATTACTACAGTAACCATATTTTAACCATGATATTGTAGACAAATCATAGTAATAATACAGATACAATAATACAAATATTTTGTGGTTATTATGGTTTAACTACAAACATGGTATTATCTACAACCATGTTATGTGTAGTAAAACAATAGTAACCACAAGATTAACCATGGTTATCCTATAATTATACTAAATGGAAACAGTATATTCCTCCAAATAAACATGGTTATTTAACTTTTAATGGTTACTACAATATTACTATTAAAAACAAAAAAAAAGCAACAACAAAAAAACTATGATTTCTGCCAAAAACTCACAATATTACTATAGTAAAACTACAGTTAAACTATGGTATTTGTATAGTAAAACCATAATAACTACAAATTATAATATTTATTACCATAGTTTTCATTGTCGTGTTTTATTATTATGGTTCCACTACAAAACTGATGCTTACAAATAACTTTTGTTGGTGTTACCTAATGTATTTAGGTTTATTCAGTCTTAATAAATAATATTTTTGACCAGTCAAAACCAGTTCATTTATATGTAATCATGTTTTTGGGTTATCTGACAAAACATTATGTACTGTGTACCATGTCTGATCCTTAAATAGTCCTTTCTTTGATGCACTCCAATGTACTTAGGTTAAATTATATTACATATTTTCTTTGACATGCATAAAACCAGTAAAAAAAAATGTTTTAATTTAACAAAATATTTTGACAGTGCTGGAACTAATATGAAAATTACAGCTTATTCTGTTTCTACAGAACATAGTTATGAAAAATCATCAAGTTCATAATTACAAATGAATACATTGTGTTGAAACAGAATCAACTGTAATTCTGATATTAGCTTCTGTGAAGCACAAATGTATCCAGTAAGTTTAATGATTGAATCCTTGCGATACTTTTTGTCTCCAGTCTCTGTGGCATTCAATCCAGAGAACGAAACTCTATGAAGCTTTTCCGTCTTCACATACAGGTCCCAGCGGCTTTCATTTAACAGTTTGTCATTCGATCCTCAGATCCACCATATGTGTGTGTTTGGTCCAGAGCCAAAGGTTGTGCCTTTTGCAGAGAGTATAGCCAAATGCGGCAGACTGAATGGGCTGAGGCAAAGTCCACGGGCACCAGAGCTGGCACTCAATCTTCCACCTTCCATTCAGACACACATTAACTCACACTAAACGTCTTTCTAAAGGTCACATTGGGACACATGTAACTTGTAACATGTAACCCTTTAATTCACCACATTTATATCACTCCTGTATTTCACTCTCTCCTGCTCTCTCGGCATCTGCATCTATAGCAGCTCATCACAGTGTAATTAATCAAGAGTTCTTATTAATTATCTTTGTGCCGAGGTCGTTCATTAACGCATCAATTCAGGCATAGCTAAAGCTTCTTGGGGGAGCTTAGCCCGCCCTCTTCCCCCGCAATACCATACAACTTTTGCAATCGAAAGTCAGGTTGTTTTTTCTCTCCAAACCCTCTCTATGAATTTGTCTTTCCTTCTTTTAGCCATTGTAGGGAGTTTATGGAGAAGAGACTTGTGAACAATACAAGAGCTAAATCTGGCCTCACATCATGTCCTAACCAGGCGCGACACAACAAGTCCCAGCAACAAATAATTTTTCTATCCACACTGAATGTGAAAATGCTGTGCAGCGTGACATAATCACAGCCAATCAGAACATATAAATATTTTAATATAGTCCTACAGCTTTTGGCATTTTTCAATGCTACAGAAATAGAAGCCAAGGAAACGACAAAATGTTTTGCCACTTCACAGTCATGGCTTGTGGGAAAGATAGCTTTTATCATTCTACGGTTTTTATCGTATTGCATCTGGTTAGGACCCGATGTTGCACGCATCCCTAAACAAGATTCTTTCATAATTTTGTACCTTGGAAAATCCGAGCCAAGTTTGAGACACTGAGTTTGTTTACATCCACAGCAATATGCTGATAACTACCAATAATCAGCTCATTCAAATATTATGACAACACAATCAACCCACACTTACATGAGATTTAAAAATGTTCTGCTTTTGGCATCAAACCTTAAACAGTCATGTGCACAACACTTGCACACACTGGATAAAGGCCCCGATATCCACCTTTTCCTACGCCCTGTGATGCTTAGCACGAAATGTGGGCGTTACTTTCTTTGTCTAGTAAACATAGCTGTTGTTGCGGCATTCGTCCATTCATTCTTTAATTAACCTGTTGGGATTTTGAGGAAAGCGGGTATGATTTCATGAGGACATACATCAATAATTATATCAGTGTGTTACTGAACGATAATAAACTGGAAAAAAGTAATAAAGAACAAAACCAGCGAGCTGGTTCTCACAGATGCAGTTGAGATTGAATCTAAGCACAAACACAACATTTCGAGCAAAATTATCGGTTGTTTTAGTGGAGTACCTGTGTTAGTTAAGCTTCAGATGTGTGTGCTTGTCATCTTGTCACACTGCATGTTTAAATCAGACAGACACACTGAGGAAGAGCAGTGAAGTTCTCATCCTTGAGTATGTAATCTCTTTCCAAGTTTTCCAAGGGGATGGTTATTTCCTTTTAAATCAGCACTTAAGTTTAACTTTTGTTCAGGGTGTTATTTACTGGTGAGAGGTGGTACTTCGCTGCCGTCCGGGATGCATGGCATTTTAAACCTCAAAACGTTTTTGACTACCTCTGTATGTGTTTTGGTGATCCAATCACAAAACATTTTGCACCCCGTTTACAACTATATTTGGCGCTGACCATTTGCGATCGGATCATCCGAAACGCATCTTATTACCAGCTGTACAAAACATAGGGTGTAAAATTACTAATGCCAGAGCTAGGGATTCCCTATAGAATGGATTCCATCGAAAGTCCCACCCACATTTGTTTCTTCATTAAGATCCCCAGGAAAAAGGTGGATACTTTGTACGAAATCAAAGAACGAAAGGGTTTGACATAATTTAGAACAAAATCTGGCCAAAAAGTAGGTGTTTCTGAGTTTGTTACGGTGGTTCGTAACAGCTGCCATTGGTCAACTTCATCAGTAGGTGTGACCTGGAGATCCACCGACCTTGAGGCTCAAATCTTATTCCCATTCATGGCATTCAGTGTGTCAAGATCTGTCAACATTAACATACTGGCTTTAAGTTATTAGCGAGCTGGTGCAAATTTAACTACACCTGTACGATCATTCGCACAGGAACATTTTTCAAAAACATACCATGCATTTTTTTAAATAGTCTATAAAAGGAATCAAATCTAGTCAAACTCTTCCATGCCCTTACATGCCCTCTTTTAAAACTCTTTTGTTTTATATGCTGCTTCACTCATGTGATTTCTGCAGTGAAAGTCATTCACACATCTGCCCATAGTAAGATATGACCTCTTATCATCATTCTTTTGTCTGTAGTCTTCCCATTAACACTCATTTATACATCAGTCTTTGCAGTAGTATCAGTGTCATCATAAGTTAAAATGACAGAGTGTAATTATTTGTGTCATAAAATCAGAATGTAATCAAGAAAAATATACATTACTTTAAATCATAATCAAGGGGTTAAAAAGCATCTTTTACTGTTCTAGTGTGAATTCTACTCATAGAATGAGGCATAAAGTAATTGATAACACATATTAATGTTACATTAGTTACGGTTTTACTGAGCCTCTTTTTATTTAAATGCTCTTCTAAACGGCTCCCAAAACGGTGTGGTGGATTGTTCTCAAACAGTGTACCGTTACTCGGCCGTTTCGAATTTTTTTTGACCCCTGAACGAAGAACGAAGAAGACCTTCTCCGGAAGTATATCTGGGCCTTAAGAATACTGGTAAAGGTGTTGGAATAATGGGAAATATTTTTTTAAATGTGCTGATCAGTTTATGTTAACCTTTTATTGCCTTACCCTGATAAAGGAATGGTGTTTAAGGAGTTTACAATTATTACACACATAATTGGTTTAAGAACATTGTAAGAACATGCATGTAAAAGTGCTTGTGTTGAGATCTATTCTGAAAGTCATTTGAAAACGCATTAATTATGTTACATTTGCGCCTCTCATCCACACTACACAGCCATACACTCCATTACCCCATACTGTCGAAAACGATGCCGTTAATAAACTTAAAAAGGCGTTTTCAAACAAAAATCGATTCGTGTGAATGTGGCCTCAAACAAAATTCTCCATTTGCTCTCTATTTATTCTCATTACTGTCTAGAAATACATTTGAGATATTAAAGAGATCAAATTGTTCTTTGCTTTAGGATGTGTTAAACAAACCCTGAAAAAAAATATTTTTGAAAATGCCATTGTTTTTTTACCCTTTTTATGTGAGGAACAGAATCCCCACAGCAGCACACATCCCTTCCAGAATCGAGTGCGCTGTACAATATTGCCCTTCCATAACATATGCACAATTCAATTACTTCTATCTAGTACTATCTCTGTCACTGGTCTACCTATTATTGCTTTTCCAAGTATCCACCTCTCATTTTCCATTCCGTTCACTGAATCCCTCCGTTCTGAAAACAGGAGCACTTTTTCCCCATTTTTATCCGTCATCAGGCAAAAAGCTTTTCAGTGTATACCTCTATCTACAAGAGTGGAACAAAAACAAATAGAGAGAGAGAGAGAGAGAGTGCTATGGAGAAAGATAGAGAGGAAGATAGAGGGAGCAGAGGGTAAGAAAACGAGAGAAAGAGAGAAAGGCGGAGATTAAGAGGGGCTCTGACGTTAACAAGATAGCTCGTTAAAGCTTGGGGACAGAGAACGACAGCAAGAGAGAGTGAGCATGTGAGAGGGAGGTGGAGAGAGAAGTGGATGTAATTGGTGGCTTTTTGAAAAGGAAAGACAGAGAAGACAGAATTAGGTTTTCCATCTGGGGCCCTGAGCGAGTCTGTGTATGTGTGTATGTGTCTGGAGTGAGAATGACAGGCTTGATGTCTGTGAGTGTTTCAGATACCAACAGGTCACACATACAGCTATAAGTCAAACATGCTCCATCAGGTTCTCATTGCAATCATACACACACACACACACACACACACACACACACACACTATTATTGGGCTGAAGCACATTTGACACCTGAAACTTGGCAACACACCATATTTTTTATACTAAATGAGAACTAATTTTATAGGTTTGCATGAAAATCAATTAGAACTTAGTCTGGTTCCATTAATATTTGGATATTTGTTTGTGTGAGTGTGTGTAATTCTTCCTAATCCCATCTCTGATGGTCTCCTTTCATCCTTTTCTCTATGTGCCAGACACAGCAACATTTTGCCAATGACAAGAGCCAAACATACAAACACACACACACATATCCTAAAACATTCTCACACCGTGTCTACATTACTAGTAAGTGACACAAAAAAACTAGATTACTCCCTTTATAATCAATCAAGCTACAATGCAAGTGTGCGAACATTATAATAGGAACAATCTAGATATGTTGTGTCATTTCAGTCACATGCATTACTTTTACATGCACAGTTATAATTGAGCAACAGTGTTTTTTTCATAGTTAAACTGCAGTTTTCATCTGTCTGTCTGTCTGTCTGTCTGTCTGTCCAAGTATATGGTCAATTTGCATACTATCCATCCTAAACAGTATGCAAGATTAGAATTAGTGTGTCCCAAATCATAGTACATTAAAACATTATTCCAAAGGGTTTCCGATGATATATTTAGTAACACTTTACAATAGGGCTGTCAAATACAAATTTTTATATTCTGCGAATTTAAGAACAAAATGCACATTAAAATTCTAAAACTGTGCATTCGAATTTTGGATGTATGCCAAGAACTGACATTGACTTCAGACTGATCACATTCTTGTGCACAAAAAGGCTAGACACAGTGCAACAAATAGTTTAACAGAAAGCAGGTGTCTCAAGATGCTTTTTGAAGTTATTTTAATTAGACACATCTAAAAACAGCACTCCTGCACGAGCCGCTGAATAAACCAAAGAAAAACAAAGATGTTAGAAAAGTGACGCCTTTGGTGTGAACAGCCCCTTACAGCAGATGGAGGTACTTGGCTGTTGCGTCTTGCTCTCTTATAAGCATTTCTCAGATTAAGTAATCAGGAAAGATGTTCAACTTGGAAATGTGTGTCTCGAGATCCTCGTGTTCGGTTCCATTCTGTTGTGTTCCGTTTGAACAGCCCTTGGCCTGGGCTCATAGTCTGAGCTGCTTCACCATCGAGTTCAGCTGAATACCTCTGCTATCTAGAAATATTGCTACATATAACTGTAATGAATAAAAAGCAATGTGTTATTTCACTGTTATTATGGCTTTTGTCTGGGGTAGTATACTGTGGCATCGGTATACCACCCCCCCCCCCCCACCCCCCATTTTACTTTTGACTTAACATTTGAGAATATGGACCGACTTAAAATTGTTATTTATTTATTTCATGCACATTAGTTAAAAATGAAATGTTCTTTTTTAACAGCCAGGAATGTTCTTTACAATAATATAATGGTGCTGTATGGTTTATGTATTTATTGCACCCTCTTAGACTAAGGAAACAACGTCAGTTTAAGAATCAGCTGACTTTAAGATTCAAATATAATTCGAATATGGAAAATAATTAAGGTAAAAATTTGAATTTAGTTTCAACTGCTCAATTGACAGCACTACTTTACAATAAAGTTGTATTTGTTAACATTATTTAACATGAGGAAGTGCTCAGCCTTTGTTTTTGTCCGTTTGCAGTGTTCTCTTTCTCCACTAGAACAGTGTCTTTTCTGTGAGCTCTAATAGCTACATTCATTTCTGTCCTGTTGAAGAAGTCCTCGGAGGTTGACTTAGTGAAAACATTGTCAAAATTTATAATGACCACCTACCCTCCCGGCTAGTAGCAGGCAGAGTATCTCCGTGAAATGGAGGAGCTCAATAAGCTCTGTAAAAGTGCTCTTAGGAGGCCGCTGGACAAACACGAGAGCTCGCTGGAAATCCTGCTGCGATATTACGATCAGCTCTGTGCAATCAAACCCAAATTTCCCTTTCCAGAGCTATGCCTGACATTCACATGGAAAGATGCTTTCCAGCGAGCTCTCGTGTTTGTCCAGCGGCCTCCTAAGAGCACTTTTACAGAGCTTATTGAGCTCCTCCATTTCACGGAGATACCCCTCTTTGGACCCATTGCAGTTTGCCTACCGCAACAACCGCTCCACTGATGATGCCATTGCATCTACACTACACACTGCTCTCTCCCATCTGGAAAAAAGGAACACATATGTGAGAATGCTGTTTGTAGACTACAGCTCAGCATTCAACACCATAGTGCCCTCCAAGCTTGATATGAAACTCCGGGCTCTGGGCTTAAACGGCTCGCTGTGCAGCTGGATCCTGGATTTCCTGTCAGGCAGACGTCAGGTGGTTAGAATGGGCAGCAACATCTCCTCATCACCGACCCTCAACACTGGAGCCCCGCAGGGCTGTGTTCTCAGCCCCCTACTATATTCCCTATACACGCATGACTGTGTGGCAACACATAGCTCCAATGCCATCATTAAGTTTGCTGACGATATGACGGTGGTAGGTCTGATCACTGACAATGATGAAAGAGCCTACAGAGAGGAGGTGCACACTCTGACACGCTGGTGTCAGGAGCACAACCGCTCCCTCAAAGTCAGTAAAACCAAGGAGCTTGTGGTGGATTTCAGGAAGAAAGACAGAGAACACAGCCCCATCACCATCAATGGAGCACCGGTAGAGAGAGTCAGCAGCTTCAAGTTCCTTGGTGTCCACATCACTGAGGAACTCACATGGTCCGTCCACACTGGGGCCGTTGTGAAGAAGGCTCACCAGCGCCTCTTCTTCCTGAGACGGCTGAGGAAGTTTGGAATGAACAACCACATCCTCACACGGTTCTACACCAGTACTGTAGAGAGCATCCTGACTGGCTGCATCACTGCCTGGTACGGCAATAGCACCGCTAACAACTGCAAAGCCCTGCAAAGGGTGGTGCGAACTGCCAGAAACATCATCGGAGGTGAGCTTCCCTCCCTCCAGGACATATACACTAGGCGGTGTGTGAAAGAAGCTCGGAGGATCATCAGAGACTCCAGCCACCCGAGTCATGGGCTGCTCTCACTGCTACCATCAGGCAGGCGATATCGCAGCATCAGGACCCGCACCAGCCGACTACATGACAGCTTCTTCCCCCAAGCAGTCAGACTGTTGAACACTTGATCTATCACGATCAATAATTAGCACTGCACTTTATTCAGCTATAATCTCACACTGGACTGTCAACATATTCTCCTCAATATACTACTTCATATATATATATATATTTCATATACTCCTTATTGTATTGTATATTGTGTGTATTGTTTACTGTACATTGTATATAATTATTGTGTTGTGTAAGTATGTGTACATTTGATTTGTAAATTGTTTTGTGTAAGTATGTTGTTTATTGTAATTGGTATATGTCTCGTCACTGTCATGACTGCTATGTTGCTCGGAACTGCACACAAGAATTTCACCTACTGTTGCACTTGTGTACATGGTAGTGTGACAATAAAGTGAATTGATTTGATAAAGTATCAATTTTGGCGGCTCAGTCAAGCTCGCCTTGGGAACTGTGGGCTATGAGAAGACTTGAGTTTTGTATAATGTGGGGGCACTGGCCAGTCAGATTGCTTCTGAGCAGAATCTCGATGATGATGAAGGACTGAAGGCTGCTGCCAAGTTCTACCAGCTGGCGAGTGGTGCATTTGCTCATATAAAGAATACAGTGCTATCTGCACTAAATCGAGAGCCCATGATGGACATCTCCCCCGAGACAGTGGGCACGCTCAGTCAGATCATGCTCAGCCAGGCACAAGAGGTCTTTGTTCTAAAGGCCACTGCAGATAAGATGAAGGACACCATCATTGCTAAACTTGCGACAATTACGGTAATGCTTTTAAGCAGTGCCAGTACAAAGAGAATCTGCCTAAGTATTTTTATTTCCAGGAAGTGCTTCCTGTTCTTGTATGATGATTCACTGTATGATGCAGGCTACCACAGAGATGTACCAGTCAGCCTTGGCCAATCAGAAGAAAACATTTGGAGAGGAGATTGCTCGGCTACAGAATGCCACAGAGCTGGTGAAGACAGTGGCTTCCTGATACGATGAGTATGTGAATGTAAAGGATCTGTCTGATAAGATCAACCATGCCCTCACAGCTGCAAAGAAAGAAAACAACATCATATACCATGACCGTGTGCCAGAGGTAAAAGACCTGGAACACATTGGCAAGGCATCTCTTGTCAAAGCAACTGCAGTTCAGGCACCACTCAGCCAGAAATTCACAGATCTATTTGAAAAGATGGCAGTGCAGCAGCCAGTGAGTGCAGCCAATTCTAAGAAGGCTGACACAGTAAACAGACTTATCGGCAGCCTGAGAGAAGCAACAAATCTCTGCAATGGGGTACTGGCATATCTGAACATCCCCACCACGCTGGAGGATCTGTCACGAGACTCCGTCCCTCAGTCCATCCTGGAGAAGAGCCGTGCTGTCATACAGCAAGGTGGCATGCAGAGCATCAAACAGCTGATTAAAGATCTGCTGGAACTACTGCAGAGAAACCGTGAGATCCTGCATGAGTCTTTAAAGATGTTAGATGATGAGGAAAAGACAGACAATGAGCTTCGAGACAAATTCAACCAGCGCTTGGCCAGAACTCCATCTGGAGATCTCTATAAACCCCTCAGAGCAGAGGGAAATAATTTTCATAGTATACTGGACAAAGCAGTGCAGGCTAATCAGGTGGTAAAAGAGCATTACAATTCACATTGTGAAATGATTGCTTTGCTCTGCAAGCCAGAGAATGAGCTCAGTTCCACCATACCATCAGCCAACCCTACCAAGACTCTGCAGGGTAGTGAGGTTGTGAAAGTGTTGAGAGCTCAGCTGGCACAGCTGGATGAGTTGAAGAGGGAAAGGGACATTCTGGAGGGAGAGATTAAGTCAGTGACCTTTGACATGACAACAAAGTTCCATAAAACATTGGCTCAAGATGGAGCCATTAATGAGAAGACCTTGAAATCCTGCGAGCTGGACACACGCTACGGTGCTCACACACAACGTGTCTCATCAGGAGTTTTCAGCACTAAAGCAGTCCAACTCTGAGGCCAATAACAGAGAGGAGGTGTTGAAGAAGCTAGCCTCAGCCCATGATAGCTACATTGAGATCAGCAGCAATATCAAAGAAGGCACTAAATTCTACGATGATCTGACAGAGATCCTGCTGAAGTTTCAAAATAAGTATAGCGACATTGTTTTCACCCCCGCAAAACTGAAAGAGATGAACAGCTCAAGGACCTGCAGCAGAGCATTGCTCATGAGCCGAGTGCTCCTTCCTTCAATGCTATATCATACCAGTCCAACACCCCCACACCTGTTCCTGCTCAGGAGGCCCAACCCCTGCACCCAGGACTGTTTCAGCAGCCTCAGGCTAATCCCTAGCCCCCAGCAAGACCACCACCCCTAATAACCCTACACAGGCAGCCAGTGCTTCAGTTCCAGTCAGCAATCCAGTGCCCCCCAGAAGTGCAAATTATCCACCTGTCGCACCAACCAATGGACCTTCACAGGCTCAAGGACCCCCCCAACTCCTCTTATCAAGGCTACCCAGGGTATTACCAGATGCCGATGCCCTATAACCCCTTTGCTTATGGGCAGTTTAACATGCCCTGTGTGCCCTATCAAGCCCAAGATCAGGTTGGATACCCTGGAGCCCCTCCTGCGCAGCAGCCCTACCCCTAACCCCAACAACAACAACAACCACCACAGCAACAACCCTATTATCATCAACAGTAGAGTAGACTACTACAGCAACACTCCTTCCTTTAAACAAGCACTCCTCTTACT
This sequence comes from Xyrauchen texanus, assembly GCF_025860055.1. Lineage (NCBI taxonomy): Eukaryota > Metazoa > Chordata > Actinopteri > Cypriniformes > Catostomidae > Xyrauchen > Xyrauchen texanus. The sequence goes on along the minus strand of NC_068277.1, from coordinate 19,847,474 downwards.
TGCACTTAACCATTAACACCCCTGAACTTGCACTCTCTATATCTTTAACATCTGTCTTTCTCTGGGTGGAGTTTAGAACATCAAGCCCCATCCTCCACTTTGGTAGGTGGAGTTTCAAGACCAAGATTCACAGACAGGTGTGTTCATAGATGGAAGATCTGATCTTTTTCTCTCTTTGTCTTCTTTCTCTTTTGTCTGTCTTACTCTTTAGCCCAAAGTGAAACTGCTGGCTGCCAACCACTACTTAAAATTAAAAGCTGTATAATGTGTTATGAACTAACATGAACTAACAATGAACAGTAATTTTTTTAATTCATTAAAATGAATGAAGATTAAAAAAAAAAGCTGCCAAAAGTCACTGTTCATTGTTAGTTCAGGATACTTAATGCATTTACTAATGTTAACAAATTATGAACCTGAGTGTAATAATTAACTTTATTCTGGTTGCTAACACTTGCACACAAACAAACGTTTTCAGACAAACTTGCTGCAAACCTGCCGCAAATGTAATGCTTATTATTTTTACAAGCAAATGAGCTTGTGATTCGCACAAATGTTTGCAGCTCTTCAACAGCATTGGTAAACCTGCAGCAAACCTTTGGCAACAATGAAGTGTTTGCTGCAAAGCTAATTTGAAAGTGAAAATAATGAGTGGCAAATTTGTGGCAAGTTTCCGATACATTTTCCAGAACTCTCGTTTTTGCTAGGGAATGCAAACAATACCCTAAAGAGGGGGTGTTTTATCTAGACACACTTTTATGAAGTGGTGGTAGGTCCCAATTCTGGTACACCGTTAGATTACACTAAAAAATATGTACTTTCCCATCACCAATGGAGTAGGCCTACTTTCTTTTAGTAAGTATGCGAATTGGGCCACAGCCCAAATAACAATCATGACTTATACGTTAATGAAAATCACACACAAAAGAGTCACACACCACCACCCAAAGAAAAGCTGTGCCACAATCCGGTGTTGAGAAGGAAAGAAAGAGTGATGATTTCACACAAAGACGCAGTCGGCAGCTCGCCATGACATGGCAGTATGAAACGGTTAATGACGCAGCTTACAGAAGGATGGATTATCTCTCTCCTCCTCTCTCCCCCATTCCTTTATTGGGTTTTGTGTGATTGTGCTAGACTATGGAACAGCAGTGATCTGAGCTTAAAGGAAGCTGCCTTTCTCTAGAGGAGACATAATTAATAACGCAAGCATAAACATCTGCTCTAGCACTCTATACATTCCCTTTTCTCTTTCTTCCTTTCTTTCTGTAGATCTCTCCTTCTTTGGCTCTCACATTCCACTCTGAGTGTGTTTCTATATGTATTCTATACTTTTTAGTTTAGGGACTTTACCTAAAAGGGAGCTAAATTTAACAAACCTCGCTTTGGGGAAATTTTGGGATGTCCTCGTTTGAAAAACAATCAATAAGTAAATGAAATATATTTTTTTATTATTATTATAATAATGCAAAATGTTTTTTGTTAGGGTTTGGTTTAGGGTGTGGGTTAGGGTTAGTTTATAGTAAGCTTTATATAAAAACAATAGAAGTCCATGGAATGTGCTAATTTAGATAGCTGAGCAATGCGTTTGTGGAAAGGAAAGACTATATATTTCAGGTGCTGTAACTGCTTACAATTTCATGTCAACTACCCATCTACATCTGTGAAGGGATGGAAGAAAAGCTTTAGTTAAAGCTAAATAGAGTCTAGATTGATTTAATCTCAGGTTAATGAGTAAGGTAACTTCCTTGCAATGTTTTTCCTGAAACTATTTAACTAATGGCATTGCTTATTTAGACATGAGAGAGAGAGAGAGAGAGAGAGAGAGAGAGAGAGAGAGAGAGAGTGTATGCTTAACTCTCAGTTATGACGGTGGCTTTAATCAGAGCATCAATCTCTAGCTCAGGGGAAGAGAATAAAAACAAATCTGATTACACCTGATCATTCAGAAGATGAATTAAAGACAGAGATAACACCACAGACAACCACATTAAATCACCCTGCACTTTCTCTTGCTCACACACTGAAACATACACACTTTCTCTATCTTTGCAATAACAGCAAAATAGTCTCTCTCTCTCTCTCTCTCTCTCTCTCTCTCTCTCTCTCTCTCTCTCTCAGAACCCTAATCATGAGGGATTAAATCCTCTGATTATTCCTGGTATTTTAGCAGATTACCACGTTAACCTCTAGGAAAAAAACCTGGGTTACCCAGAGGACAATTTTATTGCTCAGAGGTTGCTCTTTCATAGCTCAACAGACTTCATTGAGTTCTCAGTTATACTATCAATTTAAGTATCAACTTGTCTCATAATAAAGTTTCTCCATTTATCCTCCTAAATAGATGTTTCTCCTAAAAGTTCTTGGGGTGATATTAGCGCTGTGTAAGGGTGTCTAACAACTGACTAGTCAATTAGTGGGGTTGACTTCTAACATTAATATTTTAGTGGTGGTGGTTTTAATGGGAGACGCAATAATCCAATTAATTGAGACGCGAATTCTTAGAGTGCATTTTTGCATGCTAATATCTTGCTGATCTTAACAGTGAATAATAGTCAGCACAGTAAAACACTGCAAGAAGTTTTGTCTTTTTAATGCTTTAGCTTTAGTCTTTTCATGTGCTGCTGTTACAGCAAAACGCTGCATTAACAATACATTCAAGACAATCACTGTTTGACGTCCCATATTTGTGAGGTGATGTGGAGAGATTCTGTCTGACCCTGTCTGTGCTTAATTTGCTTATTCTGTCTGAAACTTTAAAAAAAATAGTAGCATTAAAAATAGGATTAAACAGCTTGTTCTCATGAACTAGATGTGTACATGCAATAATTTCTAGCAGTTCTATGCTTTATGTTCTATGCATCCATAGTTGAAATACAGTATGGGAATATAGCTATAAAATTGTTGTGTGTGATATAATGCATTGCAAATGTAAACCACAGTAACTACAAATGTTGTAAAAATTTTGTGATGACAATTATCAGTTCTTTAAGGCTGTTATCTGTCCTCTGACCGAAGGGTTTGGCTCAGCTGTGCTCTGATATCAAACTTTTTTAAGCTTTCAAGTCAGGCACTATCCAACGCCATTGTATGGAAATCAGCGATTGCAGCATTCATTAAAATATGTGCATTTTAAAATGACAAATTTTGTGTTCCTCAGACAAAAAAGTAATACGAGTTTGTTTAAATAACAACAGAATTAACATTTTTGGGTGAAGTATTGTAACCCGCACAAGAAGAGACAGTCACAATGTAAGTCAAAACTGCATTTATTTGCAGGCAAACAAAAGTACAGCACGGAAAATCCAGAGGGAGAATGGTCAGGGTAGCGTAGGGTCAAAAGCCGGGGAAAAAAAGTCGAGTAAGGGGCAAATCCGGGAGAGAGTGGTCAACGAGAGTGGGGAGGTCGAAGCCGGGAAACTGGATCAGAGTAGACGGGACTAGTGGGAGCAAAAGACAGGGGAACAAGGGGAGCTGGCAAGCTAAGAGGAGGACAAGAGGAGATCAAAACTAGACGAGACTAGCGGGGGGCAAAGACACGGGAAACTAAATACAATAACCAACACCCGTGAAACGGATGTGCTGTGGTATTTATAGGGGAAGGTGCAGGTGTAAACAATGAAAGGTGATGAGACGAGTGCAGGTGAAACTAATGCGCAGGAGTGCAGATGACGCGAGTGCAGGTGGTCATAATGTTCTGGGGGATTGGAAACGCGTGAGAAACTCGAGGAAGGGAGATAACCTACGAGCATGTGAGCCAGTAGGAGCAAAGTGGGCGTGAGGGCTCGAGCGAGCAAAAAGAGCGTGAAAAGCTCGAGGGGGCGGAGCGAGGGAGTGAGGTCGAGGGAATGAGTGTGTGTGCGACGAAGCGGGGATGGGGCAGAGGAGCGGGGTTCGTGACAAGTATCCCTTCAAAAAGATCTCATTTTAGATTTCTCTTTTCTATGGGTAGAGTGCTGTTAGTTTGGATGCTTGGCACCTCTTTTTGCAGTCCGTGTGCGTGTGTCTATCACTGTGGTTCCTGGCACAGCTGAGCGACAGCATCCGTGCCAGACACCCCTCCATCTCTCATGCTGAAATGAGGGATGAGAGACGAATGGGATGAGAGATAGAGGGGATGCTGTTAGAGAAAGCAGCTTTAGAGGAAAAGCAGGTAAGAAGAAACTATTACAGCCAAGATGTATTAAAGCAAAATAGAAAGAGTAAAAGAACAAGAGGAAAACTGGGATATATGGACTCAGAAAGGCAGAAAATGAAGCTAATTTTAAAACAGCTGACAATGAAGGGAGTGAGTGAATAAGATGGATACACTGCTGAAATGGAGAGAGTGAAGTGTACAGAGGGAAAGAGGGGGTCCTAATCCCCTAACGGACAGCTTTGTGGAGTGATTGACAGCAGAGTTGCGCTACACTGGGGCAGCACTGGAGGGGGTATCGGAGGGGTGTGAGAGTAGATGGATTATCCACCCATCTCTCATACACCCCTAAAACAGGGTCAAGTGGTACAGGTCGATTGCTCTTGTTTTCCCACTCACTTTCACACATCCATTGAGGGACTTACTCTGTTTTGTTTATGGTTTTGGTTAGCAAATGTCGCCTTAATATGGAGGGTTAATTCACAACACCCCCTCTCTTTTCACCCCTCTTCTTTTAGCATGTTGCCATAATTACATTTTCTTTTAAAGACAGCTTCTCTCAGTTTAGTTGACAGTCAAGCCAGATCTTTACCAGATCATTTCGAAAAGGATTTAACTTCAACCATGACACTTGAAAGTGTTCATGATGACTATAAAAGCTAAATAGACCTTGTTGACTCATATTTAATTTGACGATTGAAGTTTAGTCCACTACTGTAGCCCACTGCTACAGATACTGCTGCATATCAGGATGTGGATTGTTTAGCTGATGAAACACTGAATGTCTTTGAGTGATTATCACAAAACCTGTCAAGGATATGTCTGGGTCATATTTAACCCCAAATCAATACAAAAACATATAAAACTACATTCTGCATAAAGACAATATAGCCTACATGTAGGACTTTTAAGATTTTTGCATTGTGACTATTTTTCAGGACACTTAAGCACATTTTGCCCCACAATGTTCATTACCGTTATACATCTGGACGTCCTACTTTTACAACTGTTTTCAATGACTCACATTACCATAACATAGGCATTTTTTACTATATTACAGTAAAAAAAATGTATGGCAGTAGAAAGGGTGTACTACTATGATGTATATATACTTCACAATTTAAAAAATACATCATTGTTTTCACGTTTCTGTATGAGAATAGCATAATGACCATCTTTTTTTGCATTGCGCTAATGAGAATTGGGGGGTAAATTTGCATAACTGTCATGAACAATTCCAGTCTGAAAACTTACAGAAGGCTATTGTGAAGCCTTGGATGACTAGGAAAATAGCACACAAGTCATATGGACTACTTATATGGTGCTTTTTTGTCCTTTTTGGAACTCAACAGACCCAGTAAAGGGCAATTCCAGTGTTACGGATGTGACATTTATGAAAATGTGAAATATAACATAAATTTATATAACATATATAAAGTACTCATTAACAGTATTTTGAACAATTTTCAGTATATGTATAATCACAGACCATGCAGATAGAGTACAGACATAAAGAAAAGTTTCAGTCTGGGGAAAAAAAAAAAGTCAGTTTAGATTGAGAAATGAGCTTGCGTTACGGATGTGACAAAAATGGACATGAGTTTTTGGGAGATCACAGCGTTACGGACATGATATCTCTTCATCACGGACGTGGCAGTTGTGAAAGCAGCATTTACATCATAAGGGGAACCATCAAAAATGCTTTGAAATCTGCCGACTTCGACCTCTGAGATATATTTTATTACGTTATAATACCCAACAAGGCTGCATGAACAATTGAAATAAGATTGAAATCGCCATTTTTCCACTGTATGGTTGACATTTTTGTGGAATTGCCCAACCATTCACTTTTATTGTATGGAAAAGAGCAGCTTGGAAATTCTGATAAACATCTTTTGTGTTACACAGAAGAAGAAAAACGACATGGAACGACATGAGGCTAAACTGTTTCTTTGAGACAGTATGACATATACAGTATTTATGTTTTTCAGAGCCTAATTTTTGTGAATTTAAATATGGTGTCTCCTCTGACTATGGACTATGAACGCTGCATAAACTTAATGTAAATTAGCTTTAGTGTTAACATTCAAACTTACCAGCATGCCCAAGTTCACACTAAACACTCAAAAAACGAGTCACACCCCTGACGCTCACACTTTCAAGATCTTAAAGGAGGAATTTATGAATCTGATCATTTCTTTTTCTCTCTGTGCTCCAATTCCAATGTGAAGAATAAATAAATGATCTGCACTGGAGGGACCGGGGGAGAGCGAAGCTGTGTTTTCCTTCATGATGTGATATTTCCCTCAGAAAATAGACGGCAGCTCCCCGTGGCCAAGATGTGAGGGAGAAGGAGAGAGGGAGAGAAGGAGTGAGTGAGGTGAGGACAGACTAGTTTCATCTGCACCCCATTTCACTTCCGAACCCAAACGAAACTCAATATCCAGACTCCTACTGAGTGCAAGAGAGAGATACAGGGAATGCTGCTGCCTGATGATGCCTATCAGAGTCCATTCAGCACGGATCTGGGCACTTATTCATGGAAAGAGGGAGAGAGAGAGAAGAGAGAGAGAGAGACAGAGAGAGACAGAGAGAGAAAGCGAGAGAGAGAGAGAGTCTAACATGATCCAGGTGGGTAGGAATTGTACATACTCGGATGAAAACTCTAGAATGCCAGGCAGAGAAGTAATTGATAATGTGTGTTACAGTGTATGAAATAAGACACACTGGCTCTCTCTCCTTCTAAGCGTGCAAGTCTGAGTGTGTTTGATAGCATGTACATAGTTATGCGTGTGTGCCGTCATGTATGACTGGGTCATCCATGTCAGAATTTCCAGTTGAACTAAAAAAGTTGCTGATTGGTGTTTGTATGCATTTTCTGACGAGACATTTGTGCGTGGCTGCTCATTCCTTTACAGGCCTATACGGTGCTATAGGGCTGGGTAAAAATATTGATTATTCGATTAATCGCGATCTTCATTTGAATGATCCCGACATTGATTCTTGAAATCCCAAGATTGATCTTTACTTTAAAGTTTACTTCCATTTTGTGTTGTGTTCATTCTCTTATCTGTTAAATAAATGGCCATTGAACTGCAAAGTTTGGGCCCTGTTGTTAATTTTTTTTTAATTAATACTTTTGTAATGTTAGAAGGTTCCTTGTATTATTTACAACATTAGCTGAGAGAGAAATTCTTTCATGTGTACGCCAAATGGAAATTATAACTGAATTATGCTCAAATGAATAGCAATCTAATTTAATAGTATCTAAATTAGAATTGAGAGCTTATGAATTGGAATCGCTTACTCTATGATATTCAGGTCCTTCAATGTATGTCTATTTGATTCATCCCCACTTTATCGTTCATCATCATACTCAGCAAGCCACATGATTTGAGGTATTATTCATGTCTGTAGCTCAGATTGAGTTATGCACCAAAGTTTAAAACTTGGGGTTAGAGTTTGTATAAAGCCCTAACCCTAAGGATGATTAGTAGTAATAGACTAAGCAAGCACCACTAAAAATATAACCACACACACACAAATTAGGAAAATCTAAACTCACAACCCTACACACACACAAAGGCCCATCACATTTGTGCAGTAAAAGGCTTGGGAGGTGGAAAGGGGATTGTTAGATTGCGGAGTCTTTGTCTCTGCCACCCTACAAATCCCCCACGCCCTTCTGCCTGGCATTTTTAACCTCCCTTTCTTTAAGTAGAAGGAAAGAAAGAAAACCTCTCCATCTGTTCTCCCTCCCGTGGCTCTGGAGTTATACAGCCGGACTCCAACAGAGAGAGAGAGATGTGGGGAAAAATTCACTACTGAGGAAGGAGAGAAAAATGTCTGACAGAAAAGAAAGAAAAGTGCAGAAGGAGTATGGGAAAGGTAATAAAGGATTGATTTTCTTGTTGTTCGGCGGTAAAGTACCAAGAACCACCACTGAAAAGGTGGGAGTCACACAGTCCTTTACAAATGTAGCTAAATGACTCAGATAGGTCTGCGATAGGTAATCACTTGCCCTTTAGAAATCAGTCGTATTCAAAAGACTAAGTGTGTATGTGGGGGAGGGGTTACTTAGCTATACTTGGGGACAAAATTGCAAGGCTGTAACCACTACAAATATTGGGTTGAGGTTAGTCAGTGGTAATTAAAATAAGCTATACATAAAAACAATAAAAAGTCTACAGTGTGTCCTCATTTAGTTAGCAAGGTAAACGTGTGTGTGTGCGTGCGTGCGTGTGTGTGTGGGTTTGAGGTGTTCGGATTGGCAAAAACCTGTCAAACCACCCACTTTGAAAAGACAGGCAACGAAGCAGAGAAACACAAGCAACTATTTAAACAAAGCACACACACAGAGAGACATACAAGTCTTGCCAAACATGTATAATATGAGAGACAAACTGGATTGGGAGACAGGAAAACTAATAGAAAGAGAGAGTGAAAGAATGAGGGGAAAGGTGGAGAGAGAGGGGAGGGTTTTCATTGAGAGGGAAATAATTTTTAGAGAGTGATTCAGTGTTTAAATGGGAGTATATATGTGTTAAGACGTGTGTGTGTGTGTGTGTGCGTGTGTGCGTGTGTGTGTGTGTGTGTGTGTGTGTGTGTGTGTGTGTGTGTGTGTGTGTGTGTGTGTGTGTGTGTGCATGAGCGTGTATTTATCACTTTGTGGGGACCAAATGTCCCCATAAGGATAGTAACACCCGAAATGTTTGACCTTGTGGGGACATTTTGTCAGTCCCCATGAGGAAAACAGCTTATAAATCATACTAAATTATGTTTTTTGAAAATGTAAAAATGCAGAAAGTTTTCTGTGAGGGTTAGGTTTAGGGGATAGAATATAAAGTTTGTACAGTATAAAAACCATTATGTCTATGGAAAGTCCCCATAAAACATGGAAACACAACATGAGTGTGTGTGTCTGTGTGTGTGTGTGTGAGGTATTTCAGTGAGGTGCAGTGGAGACCTCTTTTGTTCTGAGGGGATGAGAGCAGGAGGAGGAGAGGAGAGAGGCAGAGAGGCAAGTGATACACTACTGAAGGAGGCAGAGAGGGAGTCCAGCCTCATAGGAAATTTAACCCCTGAAGTTGGATTTGATCCAGCACTCTGAGCTATAAACATTTTTTTAACAGACGTATTCATTAAAGCTTTTCTGCAGAAGGGAAAGAAACAAGCTGAAAAAAGGGTGAAACTCAAAGCTGACTCTGCTCCGAAGTGCATCTAAAGGCTGGGCTGAATTATAAGAAATGCAGCTGAAATACTGAAACGATATTAAAACAGGCATAGGCTCAGGGGGCCAAACTGGAGCTGCCGTCTTGCTCATGAAAACAGGGTTCACCCTGCCACCCCTCCACCCCGCCTGCAGCACTACCAGTCTCTACGAACACACAAGCACTTAACGCCTCACTTTCTGCTGAGGAAACACTACTCTGAACTGTGCTGTGGGACCAGAACTAAACTGATAACAAAGATCACGTTTACACTGCAAAGGGGTGGGGTGGGGGGTGCTCTCATTGTTTTATTCTTCCAATTACAACATTATACTAGTAACTTAGCTCTTCAGTTTGGTTCAGAACACACTATACATTGTGGGGTATGGGGGGTGATAGTAACAGTCTAAAAGGTGACAGAAACATAAGGGGAGTTGGGGAATCAGGAAATGACAAAACAATTTTTTTAATTGGGTCGCCCACATAGCCGAAAGATCTTCTACACAAGTACCTGAATGCAGAATGCACTTCTAGCTATGCAAGTTGGATTTTGCTTGTGGGTTCAAAAATGTTTCAGATGCAAGTATGCATTGCATTCTCAGCAATGCCACAAGGGGCGCTATAGTGAGATTAATGTGATCTGTCAGCTTCAAAAGTGAGTTTTCCCTTTCAAGTCAACTACTGTAATGGCGGAGCAATAGTTTCAAGAGAATATTTCTTAGCAAATAAGTCACTATATTTGTAGCAACTTACCTGAATAATAACATTTTAATAGCATAAACATTTGAAAGTTACTCTATCGCCCTAGGCCTTTCGCTGATTATTTAATAATCGTCTGATCGTATTTATTTTAGATAACCATGATTATTGTCCACTTTTCAATAATTCCAATCACATTTTAATGTCCAAATAAGGGAATGAACAGCTTGTTTGAGTGTCTAATTCTCACATCAAACATCTCACTGAGCTGCACCACAGGCCGTGCTGAATGCAGCTCCTAAAAAGCACATGAGGGGGCCTGGGTAGCTCAGCGAGTAAAGATGCTGACTACCACCCCTGGACACACAAGTTCGAATGCAGGGCGTGCTGAGTGACTCCAGCCAGGTCTCCTAAGCATCCAAATTGGCCCGGTTGCTAGGGAGGGTAGAGTCACATGGGGTAATCTCCTCTTAGTCTCTGTAATGTGGTTCTCGCTCTAGGTAGGACGCGTGGTGAATTGTACATGGATGTCGCGGTGGATGGCATGAAGCCTCCACATGCCCTATGTCTCCGCGTTAATGCACTCAACAAGTCACGTGATCAGATACACGGATCGACGGTCTCATACACAGAGGCAACTGAGTTTGTCCTCCACCATCCAGATTGAGGCGAGTCACTACACCACCACAAGGACGTAGAGCCCATTGGGAATTCCAAATTTTAATAAATAAATAAAAGTGCACATGAGGATACACCCCTTTGAACCAGACTTCAAGCGCTGTGATGCACGTGCCGTCTGCAGAGGTTTGCGCCATACTCCCGCGAAAATATAAATGAGGATTTTAGTGAATGCAAAGCGCTCTGCTTTCACTTTAATTTAACTTTCATGTAATGGCAAATGTTATTTGATGTCGTGGGTTCATACACGCAGTGTTAATGACACGCAGTGACACAGAGGAACCCTGTGTCACACCCGAGATGAAGAATAGAATAGATAGAATGAAGAAACACAGAATCTAAAAGGCCTTTCTTAATGTGAAATAAGGGCTTGTGGGTTTAATCGGAGAGCCTTAAAGTAACATGTGAAATATAATAAAATATAATTTAATATAAATATAAAATTAATATAAATTATTATATTATACTGCACGGTGGTGCAGCGGTTAGCACTGTCGCCTCACAGCAAGAAGGTCGTGGGTTCAAACCCTGGTTGCCCCGGCCTTTCTGTGTGGAGTTTGCATGTTCTCCCCGTGTCTGCGTGGGTTCTCTCTGGGTACTCCGGCTTCCTCCCACCATCCAAAAGACATGCAGGCTAGGTTAATTGGTGTTTCCAAAAAAAATTGCCCTAGGTGTGGATGTGAGTGTGAGTGTATGTCTGTCTATGTGTGGTCCTGCGATGGACTGGCGACCTGTCCAGGGTGTCCCCCGCCTTTTGCCCAATGTTAGCTGGGATAGGCTCCAGCCCCCCGCGACCCTGTACACAGGATAAGCGGTTGACGATGGATGGATGGATGGATGATCTTATATTGATTCTCTTGGCCTGCAATCCGATATTTGCAATACTTCAAAATCTGCCACGATAGGATTTCCATTTGATTCGATTCAGGGACCTGTGAACGATATTCCGATATTATGTGCCTATTTTACACAATGAATGATTTTTTTCTTTTTGCCCTCAAATGCAACTAAAATATAATTTTGAATATTTTATTGAGCTCTCTGAAAAGTGCAAATTTACTATCCACATTGGGACATCCACAACAAAATGTCCACAACATTAACAATTCCACTATCATCTGACATAAGGTCAAGTGATGAAACTTCAGGAACATTTACATTTGAACCTGAAGAGAATGAATTCAGCACTGATTATGTCTGTCATCTGGTAGGTAATTGTAACCTTTGTGATTGTTTGTCTAGGTAAAAGCCATCAATGGTAATAGCAGAAAACTGCGCTGCTGGTGGGATGGTTTATGTTTCCTAACATGATGGATTCTTCAAACTGAAGTGTGCAGGGAAACCGTGGGAGGGCCTTGCGTTCTTAGAATGGAACATGGCCCTAGTGGTGTCACTAACTGTGAGTACAGCGTTCTGCATTCTATAAGGGAAGACTGTGTTCCTGTTTGTGTGTGTGTATGTGGGCATGTTTATGTGGTTTACGAGGACAATTCTTTAGGTTACAAACTGGTAATTACAAGGGTATTATGCTATAAATGTGGTTTATGAGGACATTTCTAGTGTTGCCATAATTTAAATAGCTTAAAAAACATTTTATTGAAAATGTAAAAATGCAGAAAGTTTTTTGTGAGGGTTAGGTTTAGGGGTTGTGTTAGGTTTAGGGGATAGAATCTACAGTTTGTACACTATCAAAATCATTATGTCTATGGAAATTCCTCATAATGATAGGTAGACCAACGTGTGTGTGTGTGTGTGTGTGTGTGTGTGTTGTGTGTGTGTGTGAGCGTGTATTTATCACTTTGTGGGGACCAAATGTCCCCATAAGGATAGTAAAACCTGAAATTTTTGACCTTGTGGGGACATTTTGTCGGTCCCCATGAGGAAAACAGCTTATAAATCATACTAAATTATGTTTTTTGAAAATGTAAAAATGCAGAAAGTTTTCTGTGAGGGTTAGGTTTAGGGGTTGGGTTAGGTTTAGGGGATAGAATATAAAGTTTGTACAGTATAAAAACCATTATGTCTATGGAAAGTCCCCATAAAACATGGAAACACAACATGAGTGTGTGTGTATGTGTGTGTGTGTGTGTGTGTGTGTGTGTGTGTGTGTGTGTGTGTGTGTGTGTGTGTGTGTGTCACGGTGTTGAAGTGTTTTATGAGCTGCCTCCCAGAGTGCTAATCATTTGAGATGTTTTGCTTTAGGGTTCATGCTCATTTGTGGGTCATATTTTTGGCAAGATATAGAGCCAAAAATAGAAACGAAATTCAGATATTTTTAAGGCCAAAAATTTTTGGAACAATGTAACTGAAATATAATGAAATATTAAAACAATCAATAAAACAACTAAAACCAGAATTTTCAGTGCAATTAAAAATATATACACTCACTGAGCGCTTTATTATTATATTATTAGGAACACCAATACACTTATGTATTGTGTGTGTGTGTGTGTGTGTGTGTGTGTGTGTGTGTGTGAGAGGCAGGAAGCCTTCATGGTCGTGATCCATTGACCATCTCTCACACTCTATAAGTAGGTCACGTCAAACGCCAGGCCCCCTAACTGAAAATTACAAACTGTCACACATGCACTGAGTTGTTCTCAGATCTGATATACTCAAATTTAAGTGGCCAGTATAAATCCCTATTGCTTTTAGGATTTTGTAAAGGGACAGACCTTGGTTGGTCCAAACTAATACACACACACACAAACACACACACACACACACACACACACACACAAGAAAGCCCCCTGTCAATGTATTTTAAGTGCATGCATCAACAACAATCATGATGCCTCAGTCAAAATCAGAAATCACTTATCACAAAAGCAGCCCAGTCAGATGTTGCGGAGGATAAGAAAGGTTTGCTTTGCTTTGAATGCTTTGAATACAACTGCAGATGGGCCAGTTTCCGTTGAAAACCGTTTGTTCCTCTCCTGAAATCTTACTGCTTCTGTGTTCTTAAGAGATGGCAATGCAAATGATGTGTGGCTCCATGTATCTGTCTGCGGCTCCCATTTACAGCTATGAGATCAGTAACCTTCGGCCCCAGCAGTGACACTGACCCCATTACAGACCCACAGACTGACACCAGAACTGAGCAGATATCTGAGTCCTATCTGATCTTCCAGTAATTATAGGTTACAGATGGCCATACTTGTCTGGACACATATCTACACGTCTGGAGTCAGTTTGGCCAAACCCTGATAGAATTTTGACTACTAGATATACACTTCAAAGCAAACAAAAAAACTGTGGTTCACAAAATTTTCAGGTGGAGGACCACAATAATTTTCAAAGAAATTATTTTTTTCCTCTGAAATTAACTACACTGCTAATTTTAGCTTATGTACACTGACATATGCACTCAGTACGCACTTTTTACAAACACTATGGTCCTAATTATGTGCCCGATGTGGTTTTTTCTGTTGTAGCTCATCCACCTCAAAGTTCAACGACTTGTGCATTCTGAGATGCTATTCTGCTCACTACAGATGTACAGAATGGTTATCCAAGTCACCGTAGTATTTCTGTCAGCACAAACCAGCCTGGCCATTCTCCGTTTCCTTCATCAACAAGGCATTTCTGTCTGCAGAACTGCCACTCACTGGATGTCTTTTGTTTTTGGCACCATTCTGAGTAAACTCTAGAGACTGTTCTGTGTGAAAATCCCAGGAAATCAGCAGATACAGAAATACTCAAACCAGCCCGTCTGGCACCAACAATCATGCCACGGTCAAAATCACGGAGATGGTTGATGTGAACATTAACTGAAGCTCCTGACACAAATCTGCATGATTGTATGCATTGCACTGCTGCCACATGATTGGCTGATTAGATAATCACATGAATAAATAGGTCTATGGGTGTTCCTAATAAAGTTCTCTGAGTGTATATAAAATCAATGTTAACTCTATCAGTTAATTCATTGTTATGAGTTGATTATTTGGTAGATTAATTAAATGTTGGTCCTTTTTGACAATCATAATGTTTATTTAATTATTTATCTTTTTTTTTATCAGCCAATCAACATAGAGTAAACAGAGCTACCTCATGCAGAGGCTCCAGAGTCAAATTTTTTATTACATACAGATCTGGAGTCAGCCATGTCAATGCACATAATTTTGTTTTCCCATTCAGAACTGATCCCAGATCTGATATTAGAGCAGAAGTCAGAGGGAGGGGAAGTCACGAGTCAATAAAAGCGGTCTGGGAGATAGGGGCTAATCTATAGTAGTAAGGCCCATCTGCACAGGGGGCAGTTCACCTCAGGCTAATTAACTATAAGATTCATCACTAATCAACAGAGAAGAAAGAGGAAGCTACAGGAACATAGCAAGAAATAAACTATACTTTTACATTTTCTGAAGATAATGTCAGTGGTGCTTGCCAGTGTAAAACTACGATGAGTGCTGTGGTTAGTTCATAGCTGATCCAAGTCCAAAGAGCCCACCACCAAGTCTCAATTATTTTATTATAACAAGATATGGCTCAATCCCTCCTTCAATCCTTCAATGTAAGTTTATGGGATTTTCTTACCCACCAGACAATTCTGATTAAATAGTAATAGCACATCTGCTCAACAAGCCACATGATTTATAAGAAAGAAAGAAGGAAAGAAACAAAGAAACAAATAAAAGAAAGACATAAAGACCTATCACCTATCTTAATTTAGCCCTCATTTCCCCACTTTACCCTGTTATTTCCCAGACCTGACCCTGATGGCGTGTGTATGTGTGTGTGTGTGTTTGACCCACGCTGGACCTTATGACAGCAGGAGAGGATGATCCTGATTAGTCAAGGGGGTCTGTGTGTGAACTAACCAAATCACACACAAACACACACACACATACTGTCATGTGACCCTATAGACCTGTGAGAGGAATTAACCAAAAATTAGAAAGAAAAAGAGAGAGAACAGAAGTGAATGTCTTAACATCTGTAGCAGCAGGTGGGCACAGACCCTGATCAGCTTCATTACCGAGTCTTAAAAGAAAAAGAAAAATGGAGAAAAACAAATAAGGGATGACTACAGACGATGTGTTAAACTGACTCTCTTTTTTATGTGTCCATCAGTGTCTGAATATTATAGCTAAAAGTGACGAGGCCCAGTTTACTTGAACTGTCGTCACATACCTGCACACACAAATACATGTAGACTCAAACAATCACTGAGGAGATGAGAGAGGTGATGAGAGATGTTCAGCACAAGACCACACACACACACTCTTTCGTACCACGCAGCAAGGGTTTTGGAGGCCCGGCCCCTAGGGGCCCACTCTCAGGAACACACCGTTCCCCTCACGTCAGCATTAGTTTAACAATTAAACCATGTGTGTGACAATCTGCGTCCTCTCAATTATTCCAAAATGACTTAAATTAACACCTTGCAAATGTCTGGATCACACAGAAGTGTGTTTGTGTAAACATGTGCTCTTTACATTTGCATCATACAGCCCCTGAACACACTTCTGGCTGTCTCAGCAGGGAAGGCGCCTTTGTTTCTGCATTCTCCTACTTTGTGTGTGAGTGTGTGTCTGGTCTGCAGGTAGGCTGCATTTATTCTGCCACATCAGCTGAGAGCCATTTTCACAGCCCCTGTTGCTGAGAGCTCGTAAAGCTTCCAGCAGACCCTGCACCACACACATACACACACACAATATTCACTGTTTCTCAGTGCAGGGTCCTGAGCAGGCGCCATACAAAGGAAGAGCTGAAACATCACTATTTCACACCGACACATCACCAATGCTATACACACTCTTCATGACACATGTTTACCAAGCATTCAAACTGAAGAAATACCATAGACTTCTATTATTACTTTTATATAAAGCTAATTATAATTACCACAGACTAACCTTAACTCCAACCCTAAAAGAAAACTTAAAAAGAATAAAAATAATTAATTATTGCCGTTTTACTTTATGATTTATTTCTTTTGGGACATCCCAGAGAGTTTTTTGTCAGATTTAGCTACCTAAAATTGTTCTGTGGACAATTTTATCCTCACAATATATCTAAGAAAACCCATTAATATACACAAGCATATATTCATACACTCACAATAGTGGTAGCTTTCTTCACTCTCGAATTCACAAAGAACACACTCTCTCTTCCTCCTTCACATTGCGGTTCCAGTGTATATGCACACAGTTCTCATCTTCCTCGAATAAAACCTCATTTTCCTTGACCAAAGCCCTTTATCAAGAAGTGGGCCTAGCAAGCTTAAATGGATCAACTCAAATACAATTCAGTTTAGCATATTAACACCATTTCAAAACTCAATTCCACCCAAAATTGCATAAAAAATGATGCTCAGTTTGTGTTTGTACATTAATATGACATTTATTAATTTAGCAGATGCTTTTATCCAAAGAAACGAACAAATTAAGAGACGGGGGGTCTCAGCTAATACTATGTGGAGAGAATGTTTTTGATTCATATCCTTCCTTTTTTGCCTCCTCTTAAAACCCTGAGATTGCTTAAAGGAACAGTCCAGGTTCAGTACAAGTTGATATCAATTGACAAAAAATAATTTCGACTCATCCCTCCTTTTTTACTTTTTTCAAAAAAAAAAAATAAATAAATAAAAATCAAGGTAACAGTGAGGCACTTACAATGGGAAGTGAATGAGGCAGAATTTTTGGAAGGTTTAAAGGCAGAAATGTGAAGCTTATAATAAGAGCACTTGTATTATTTGAGATGTACATTTGTTTAAATCGTTGTTTTTATGGTCAATTTAGGGTTTAATATATTGGCCCCATTTACTTCCATTGTAAGTGCTTCACTGATTTGTGCTTTTTTCTTTTTAAGAAAATAAAGGACAAGTCAAAATATTTCTTTTTTGTTCATGATAAACAACATTTTGCCACAAATTCTGAAAATTGAGCTTAACTTGTATAGAACCTGGAATATTTCTTTAACCAGCAATTTATCTAAGGCCAATTATCCTGCAATAAATTAATTAATTAAGAATCAGTGGGGGGTTTACATTTTAATGTCTTTGAGAGGGAGCAGTGCTACAATAGGCCCATCTCACACACAGAGACCCTGTGACATTTGTGATAACACACAAATCCCTTACAGTTCCACACAATCGCTTGTCTGGATTCATTATTGAATAACCCCCCACAGATTTGAGCAAGATCCGAATCCCTGAAATGCAATTACTGTGACATACGATGATTTAGAGAGAAGTACATGGAAACCGTCAGTGCCATTAGTGACCGTTTGGGATCAAAATTTCCTGCCCAGCATCTTAACATGGTCAATTGTAAGAATTACACAGTTCTGACTGACCCTCACATCATTAGTCAGGAATGGTGTTGTTTGATCATCGAAAGAGGGCCGGGTCCCAAGGACACACACAGACACACTTTGTCTTTCTGGTGTGTAAACAACATACTCGGGGTGTTAATGTCAGAAGGTGAAGGAGACTTCCCAGACATGCATGTTCACATGAGAAACACTATTGCTGTTTACTAAACACAAGTCTGCAGAATCCCATCTCGTGCCTTTTTTGATTACAAAAACATTTTTTCATTCATGCCCACATAATGAAATATCCATTAAAGAATTACATTAATTTGCAGTGTCTCTGAAGAAATACAATTTTGGTTTTATCGATTTTTTTGCCCTAAGTAGACAATTTCAAGGTGATCTCTGTGCTGGACTTGCATTTTTTTAAGCCTAACTCAAACTGACATTCATGGCTTAAAAGATATTGATTTCTGTACATTTAAGGATGCGTCCCGCTGTTCCCCCCTCCCATCTCTATCCCTCTTTCCTCCCATCACTTCTCAACTCTGTCTCTCCTCATTTCTCTGAAGGCTACACGTGTTTCTAATTTCGTACGGGGAAGAGAGTGGCAGCGCCATCATGAGAGGGCGAGATGAGAGGAGAAGTGACGGAGAGAGTGATGGGACAGAACGAGTAAATAAAAGATTCCACAGGTGCTGGCCTTCCTCTTCAAAGCAGAGGTTGACTGATTCCTATAAAATATCCAGCACTGCCAACAATGTAACCTTCATATGGCTACTTTTAGTGTGAACGACCCAATCTCCTGCAGTCTAGAGAAAAACCACATGGTGTAGATTTCTTGTCTGTGTAAGTGTTTGTCTGCATTTGCAGCCTAATTTACACCACACCAACTAAGACACTATTTGTGTGTATTTTTCAGATCTTTTGATAAGAGCACCGCAATCCTGGTTTGTTTTTGTGAATGTGTGTTTGCGTTAAGAAATGAGGGTAGAACTAGTATCTGTTTGTAAGACAGTATTATTTATAGTTAAGTATTATTACTACTGTGCCCACCTATAATAAGGCTACATGAAATGTGCAACATGGATCCTGTAATGTAAAGTTTTACCGTGTAAAATTATCATTTGTCATAAAGCTGAAGTATGTAGCTTTATGCAGATTAATATGCAAAGACAACTATACACTCACTGAGCACTTTATTAGGAACACCTTTACACCTACATATTCATGTGATTAGCTAATCAGCCAATCATGTGGCAGTAGTGCAATGCATACAATAATGCAGTTACGGGTCAGGATCTTCCGTTAATGTTCACATCAACCATCAGAATGGGGAAAAATGTGATCTCATTGATTTTGACTGTGGCATGATTGTTGGTGCAAAATGGGCTGGTTTGAGTATTTCTGTAACTGCTGATCTCCTGGGATTTACATGCCAAACAGTATCTAGAGTTTACTCAGAATGGTGACAAAAACAAAAAACATCCAGTGAGCAGCAGTTCTGCTGACAGAAATGCCTTGTTGATGAGAGATCAACAGAGAATGGCCAGACTGGTTCGAGCTGACAGAAAGTCTGCAGTAACTCAGATAACCACTCTGTATAATTGTGGTGAGCAGAATAGTGTTCCACATTAAGTGCTCAGTGAGTGTAAGTTAGCCATTCATATGATACATTTCCATACTTCCCAGTATGCTAAAAACAGTATGCCAATGGAGTAGTATGTCCGGATTCACAGTAGTACTGCACGATTAACCATATCGCAATCGAGATGTCAGCCTGCGCGATTATATGACTGCTGCGATTATATTAAATAAATAAGTGTATGTGTGGACCTGACAGCCCATTCTCTCTGAGAGCTGTTTGCCCATTTTCTACACCGCTAATAAAAAGATGACCAGTCAGTCTCAGTTTTGGGAGTGGCATGTCCGGTCATGTCATGTGAGTTTCCGGTGTTCAGCGTGGAAATCAGGTGAAGATGAATACCGAGCAGACACTGAACTGGTGGCCAGAAAAAATAACACAGAAACACAGATCACAGCTTGGCGATATATCTTTATTTCATCCTTAATTAAAGTTCATATTATACGGGAGCATGACATGTAAATAAGCTCAAACTCAAAAACTGTCATTCTCTGTGCGGTCAGAGCCGCTTCAAAAAGTCGCGGAAGAGATCCAATCTGAGCGGGAGTCGAGACCTGGAGAGATTTAAAGTTCCGACGGCTGATGCATCCTCTAACACGGAGACGCTCGTCTTTCACCCCCGCTGTCTGCGGCTCGAGTGTCTGATAGAAACACAGATCACAGCTTTGCGATATATCTTTATTTTATTCTTAATTAAAGTTCATATAATATGGGATCGTGCCATGTAAATGAACACAAATTCCAAAACTGTCATTCTCTATGATTTAGTGGTTATATTGAGTGAACCAGCCTTTTATATCCAGTTTCCTTTTCAAAAGACTTTAAATGTCTTTAAATGCTTAAATGTCCCTGTTTGTTTGGACAATCTTATTTTCGTGAAAATTCGTATGTTCTTATTTATTGTTCTATTTTATTTAGGTGTAATATTGAGAAAATAACAAGTTTGCAGTAATGCAAAGACATAATTTAATTTTGTACAAATATTTTAATTTGAAAACACATTTATTACATTTATAGTTGTTGTTGCTAGTTTGTATGTTTGAGTTGAGAAATACACATTTCAGCATTATCAGTAATCTAGTTGTGCATTTTCCTTGTTAACCAAGCAAGTTTACTCATGATACCATTCGTTTATTATATCGCAATCGCAATATTAACCTCAATAATCGCAATATGACTTTTTTCCCAAATCCCTAATTCACAGTATTTATGTAGCAATTAGCGAGAAATACCCTGATGACCTTCTATTTCCGGCGAGAATTTGAAGTGTGGATCGACTGGAAACTTTACTATCCCATAATACCACGGGAGTGGATAAAACGTCACGTTCAAAATGTTGGATTTAAAGGAAGGGTGGTGAATCGCAATTCGGACAGCTCTTCTCATATGTAAGTGCTATAATATACCAAGATACTTGTTCCTTGTTCTTAAAGGGTGCTTGTTTAACAAAACCAGAGCAGATAGTTTTCGTGATTGTTGTTCTTACATCATATATTCGGATCACAAGACCACGTCCCAGATGAAGTATGTCCAAAATCTATTCATACTACTCGCATACCTAAAAGAACGTACTGTTTTACCAGCCGAAAAGTCCATCCTTCGTCAATTACAGTACGTACTGTGACAGTACGTGGTTTTGGACACAGCTTGTGTCTCTGCGGTGCTATAAATATTCCAGTTTATGTTTTGAGAGACCTGTTTAGACCCACCCAAACAACATTACTCAACAAATGGCTTGAGTTGGGGTGGAATTATCTCTTTGTTTGATCCACGGTAGATATGCGGCGTATTCAGAAAGCTCTTTTAGAAATGACATACTTCAGCTTTAATTGTGAGTATTTCCAATGTGAAATGAAACAAATTTTGAACATTTGTTTTGTGGTATAAAAAACCCAGTGCCCATTGCAAATAACGTTTAATCAATTTGAAATGTTTAAAAGTGACTGAAACGCTTAAAACCGATTGACAGTGGTGCTGGTTTTCTCACTTTCAGGTAAAGGTCAAGCCAGCCCGATCTCATGAAAAGTCGTAAATAATTAACGAGTTGGCCATTTCGTATGGTCTCGCACGATGTTGTTCTCATAAACTCATACGACTCCATCATGTGCAAAATCCTGAATGTGAAATGCAGAAGCGTGAGTTCCATGCACGAGGCATTAAGGACATACTTATTAATATTATTCCGTTACCCAAACTCCTTATCTAAATGTAACTAATCAGTAGAGTGTTTAAACATGATATGAAGTTGTTGTGTGTGACAGAAGTAATTGTCACCCATTCGATGGAAACGATGTCCAGTGAAGTAATTGGCTGTAGTGAAAGTCATTGGAATTAAAACGAGTGCACTCGCACGATATCCTACGAATTAGCCGAATTAGCCAAATGAAGTCGTACGAATCCTGACGATTTTGACTTTCGGTCAAGCAGAAAACGCACGGTCATGGCCAAGCCTCGCTGCGTACTCCCGTGCTAAATTAGGTCCCCCGAAAACCCCAGCTAGTTTAACACAACCAACACCAACAAGAACCCTCAGCGTCCATGGGGACAGAATAACCCTCTCCATAGCATCTGCTGAAGCGCAGTATATGCGCCACATGGACACATTAAAAACCTATTCGTCTTTCAAGAGCTCGTGGCACCACTAATAGCCCTAATAACCCACATACCGATTTAGACCGGGCACACAAGTGCTCCCACGACGCTGGGTGTCCATTTAAACAAGCCGAATAATGACAGAAGTGCAAGAGAAAGAAAGGCGCTCGGCCATAAATCGTCGTTTATTTGCCGGACTGAAACGGACACACAGTTTGCATGGGTTTCTTTGGCTAACCCACTAAATTAATTCACAGTTGCTGGTTTGAAGAAACCTCCCCCATTTAGAGATGCAAAAGACGAAAAATCTTGCCGTAAATTACCCAGTATTGCTTCTTTAACAGAGGAAATCGTGTCACCTCCGTGACTGGAGTAATAAATTCTGCAGAGTGCAATGGGACTGACTGACCATCTAAAGTTAACACTCGTGTGTAAAACGCTTCCCGTCAGAATATGCGCCTTCAAGTGCTTTCCACGTTAGTAGGTGTCGACGAAGAGTGAAAGTTCACACCTTGAGCTCAATGATATCTTTTGTTTAAACTACTACCTTGACAGGAAAGAATTTGGTAACTAAAAATAGTAGGCTGCTGATAGTAGCCTAGTAGTTGTTTTTGTCTTCTACACTTTCTCACGAGTTCGGCCCGCTCGTTTTTACAAATGTTACATTGTTTTAGGGACATTTGGAAGAATACTCGGTGTTGAGTAACGACAATTCATGCCAATCTAAGTGGCGCGTATCTGGATGAGGGAGGCAGTGAAAATAGCGCCGCGTCAATAAACAGCAGTTACTGTGGCTGCTGCTGTTGTACAATTACTCAAGACATACCGTCGTGAAATGTTGCATTTATTAGTCTGGCTACATTGATGCTCGTAACGTCTGTAGACTCGTGATTATCCACTATGGGGCTTGTCTGTGTAATAGCGCTTAACAGACGTGATGAATTTCAAAGCCGTCCTTCAACGCTCAGCCTAACGATTTGCTCACAAAAAAACGCGGCGTTTGACTATCTCCAACGCAAAGCTCTTCTTAAATAAGCAGGAATAAACGCCGTGCCCAATGCCTTTAGTTGCGGCTCTTACCTTTTGTTCAAGGAATTCCAGTAGATGGGCTCCATGTTGGTCGCCGTGATCCCGAGTAAATCCACTAAGAACATCAGCAGAATTCCCAATCCATTTCCACAGCGCCAACTCGCCATTTCAAATCTATTTACTCTCATCAAAGATCTGTGGGATCTTCTCCCAGAGGTTGGAGGAGCTCTGGACTCTGAATGTGCTTCAGCCCAGTGGACTATATAGGTGAATCCGTCAATGAGTGTGGAGACAACGTGTTTTGGGAGCCTGCATGGAAATCTACCAAAAATACAAGAGAACAGATTAAACAAAAACAAAAACAAAAAATGTGGACTGAAGAAGACAACTCCACAGAATACGTCGTCAAGTGTATTTGTTTCTCAAAGAAAGTGTTGTAACTCACTCGTGGCTTCAACTCAGCTCCAAAATCAATTTCCAGAGTCGTTTTGTTGCTGCAAGAGTTTACTTTCCCAATAAATTCGTGCTGCTTTAAGGCTGGACTTAGTTTTCCCGTTCTCTTTTCACTCCAACTCTATTTTGGTTTTCCGGATTAAGAAGGAAATGTGATCATCAGAGCACGGTGGCAGATGGATGATGGTTTGAAATAGGTGAGCTTGTCCTCGCTTCGCACAGTCCCATCTTCAGAAGAACATGTTGATGCTGGAGATATGTTTCTTCTTTCTCTCCTCCAGTTCTCCTGCTGTTTCTTTCGTCGTGCTTCCTAGTAATTCCACATGCACAATTTGATTTCGATGCAATGAAACGCTGAGACGTGCAACTCACATTCCAGATAATTAACAAAAATCAGGAGTGAAACGAAACCAATGAATGCCAATTAAAAGCAAGCATATCAAATCTACACAAATGTGTCAAGGCAGACAAAATTATTGCCAGATTTGCCAAGGTTGGGGGAAAAAAATAATGCAATCCTTATTCATGGGTCTCGACTGCAGGGTATTTGAGAATGTACTCAGATGTAGCAAGTCATTAGATAGTTCATTTCTCGTCTGTCCTGCTTGGATTCTCTCGATGTGCCTGACTCACTGACTGAAAATCCGACTAGTGAGACTTGTTCCTAACGCTCGGCTCACACTGACAGACTGAGTTGTTTGAGAGAGGGCGGGGCGGGGGGGGGTTTGGGGTCGCTCGAAAAGAGATTTTCTAAGATCCTATCTTCCGGCTGGAGTGCGCACTAACGGAGCGGATGTTTCTTTGAGGGATTTCCCCTCCCCCCGCATGTAGAGGTGGTATTAAATCACGTCAGTCATGCACAAATCCATATATCATGCAAACATATTTTCCCAGTGCTCTTGTAAAGGATTGTTCGCATTATGAAAAAGTCTCCGGATGGAGTTTTTGGTGCGCCTATTTCCAACAAGCAAATATTTTAAACTATTCGTTTCCGTTTTAAATCACCGGTCGTGACCCCCGGCACCCGATCACTCCAATCTGTGCATTCAGAAGCGACTGAAAGAGTTATAGCACCCCCAGTGCAAAAGCATGGTAGTGGTAACGACACAAATAAGCAGGTTCCTGCAGATGGGGCCCAATGAAGCAGTAAACCTTGCTTACACTGACACCCAATGGCGAAGTAATGAAACTACACCCCTCACATCCTGTACAGAAAGCTGCAGGTTTTTGCTTTATTGGATAGCCACAGAAAAAAATGACAATGAACACTGAACACAACGAACATTAAAGAGACAAAAAATATTATTATTACTCTCAAAATAATGTTACATGTTAAATAATGTCAAGCTCAATCGAAAGCATTTGTTGCAAAATATTGATTCCCACAAAACTAAATTTCTTTACAAAAAATGTATGAAAAAAGTAAAGCACTTACAATTGAAGTGAAATGGGCAAGTCCATAAACATTCAAATAGACACTGTTTTGTAAAGTGTAGCCACAAGACGATAGCATTATACATGATAACATAACTTCAGTGTGATCAAATTTAAAGGACAGTAACCAAAATGTTTACTTTATATATATATATATAAATGATGAACAAAACAAAATTATTTGTATGCTTATCAACATTATGTCACAAATGTTGTCAACTGAGTGTAACTTGTATTGAACCTGGAACATTCCTTTAAAGGGACTGTTCACCCAAAATATAAAATTCTCTCATCATTTACCCACCCTCATGCCATCCTGGATGTGTATGAATTTTTTTCTTCTGCTGAACACAAACGAAGATTTTTAGAAGAATATTTCAGGTCTGTAGGTCCTCACAATGCAAGTTAATGGTGGCCAGAACTTTGAAGGTCCAAAAAGCACATAAAGGAAACATAAAAGTAATCCATAAGACTCCAGTGGTTAAATCTATATCTTCAGAAGAGATATGATAGGTGTGGGTGAGAAAGATATCGATATTTAAGTCCTTTTTTACTATCAATTCTCCTCCGTGCCCAGTAGGTGGTGATAGCACAATGTGAATAAACAAATACAAAAGAAGTAGAATGTGGAACTGGATATTAATAGTCAAAAGTTCTGGTCACCATTCACTTGCATTGTAAGGATCAACAGACCTGAGATATTCTTCTAAAAATCTTCATTTGTGTTCCACAATCTGGGCATGTGGGTGAGTGATTAGAGAATTTTCATTTTTGAGTGAACTATCCCTTTAAGTGATAACTACAAAATAATATCTCAAATCTATAGGATATTTTAGTGCCATCTCATTCCATCAAAAAACACATGACATGTAGACGGGCAGACAAATAACATGTACATTATTTTCTAAAAAAAAATGTATGCACTGTATAAAGGAAAGTGAGATGCTGTAACTGTTCACCACCAACTTTTTTTCTGTTAACTTTAATAGTCCTGCATTGTGACAAATGTATCTTCCTGTATATTCTGTGGAGTCTCATGAAATAGTATGTAATTAAATATCCATAATATAGTAATAAAATAGTCTCAGGTTATAACTGCAAGTATAATAATTCCAAAGTAATGTGATTCCATTAATTATTTAAAAAACAATTTATACAGCATGCCACATTGCAGAACACTGCTGTCACTGCTTGACATGTCATATCTACTACCCAGACATTGTGATGATGTGAGACACACTGCCTTCACAAGGTCACAGTTTTGTGGTGATCTCATCAGTCTGCGTCGCAGTGTCCATGAGCTCCAGCTCTCTCCCCAGTCTGTGAAGTTTTAAGAGGTAATCAGAGTGCAGGGAGGAATCAGTCATGTCCACAAACTGTCTGTAGCTGGCTTGCACATTCTGAAAGACAGACAGAAACATGGAAACACATGAAAAAGAACACGTTGTTCGTGAAGAACAGGTGGATCATCATGGTAATGTAAGAAGGAAACACTGTCAACACTGCTGTCCATTAAACTAGGGAGGATCAGTGATGGTTTTGTGTAAGTAGATATTTATGGTAAAAAAAAAAAAATCATAAAAAAGGACTTAAATATTGATCAGTTTCTCACCCACACCTACAGAAACATCTCAAAGATGATCCAGAGAAATGGGAAATTTAACCCCTACTATTACCCTCCCCAATCACCAACCCCACCCTGACCCCCAACGAATACCCCTGTGGTTACAAATAAGAATACACACACAAAAAAGAAAAATGAAATTAAAAAATATATATAATAATCATATATAATTAAAACTAAACTTCTCTCCCCACAGCCCCTCCCTGAGAGTCACTAAATAATTGCCCCATTTCATATCAAACAAATCCCAAACCCCCAGCCTTCTGATTGACATCTCCTCGAAAGCTGCCAACATCCCCATTCCACACACCACTCCGGAAATTAGGGTGCTACTCCCAAAACAATACAGAGCAGGTGGCACAGCTGTAAATAACTATAGAACTGAGATCTGGGAATCCCAAAATGTTGAACCAAATTTTCAAAAGATCTCAACACTCCACTCTCATATTGGTCACCGAGTGTATTAACCCCCCTCACAATCCACTCTGACCAACAGAATTTATTGATTTATTATAACATAATTTAGGGTTCAGCCATATGCTTGAGGCAACATTTAAATAAATGTCAGAATTGAACACTCTTAACACCTTTGTCCATACTGAGTGCAAATGCGAGATAATGGTGGTGTAACTTAACTTCTCCGATTAGTTTGATAGAAAGGCTTTTCAATGGCGAAATAGGGGCAAGAAATTCCTGTTCAATACAAAACCAGGGAGGGGCTCTCACAGTTGGAAGCAACCAATGGGCCAAATGTTTGAGACTGAATGCTTAATAATAAAACAAAATCTTGGGTAGGCCTAGCCCACCTTTGTCAATCAGCCTATGTAACTTATTAAAACGTAATTGTGATGAAGAGGAGGATAGGGCCCTCACTATACAGTTTGTGAGAGAGAGAGAGCCACAAGCAGCTGCCGTGTGTGCATTTATGTTTTTGTCTTTATGCTTTATTTTTAAATTAAACTTCACTTTGATGGTTCGTAGGTTCCCGCCTCCTCCTTTCCCATTTTAACTCTACATTGGTTCCAAAACCCAGGAAGGAGGGGGGTTGCGCTGTCGTGGAGTCTTCGCCACTGCCGTCCACCCAAAGGAGCAGCCGCAGCCATCTGCCAGGGGCGGAGGGGCTCGCTATCAGCCGCCAGAATGTGGAGGGATATTCCATCCACTAGGGGTCAGAGGACTCGCTGCTGTCCGCCCGGAGAGGAGTGGCTGTCTTCCGCCAGAGGGTGAATGAGTGGTCGAGGACCAGGCGACGGCATGTCTGGGAACCGACGAGCAATTTCTTTTCTCTCTCTCCTCTCTCTCTCTCACTGTCTCTCCCCTTTTCCCTCCCCTTGTCTTCCTCCCAGGTCACGAAGAAGGTGAGGAAAGCCTGCCGGCAGGCTTGTATATCTCCCTTTTCTGACACACCCAATTCAGGTCTTGGAGTCTCCACTCATGAGCAGATGAGTTGAATTGATGCTACCACCACCACGACGCCACACCGTTGGGATGGTATTGCACAGATGATGAGTGGTGCCTGGTTTCCTCAATCATGACGCTTGAAATTGAGGCTAAAGAGTTCAATCATCTTTTCCTTAGACAGGAGAATCTTGTTTTTCACAGTCTGAGAATCCTTTAGGTGCTTTCTATGCATCTTGCACTGAGGAGAGGCTTCTGTATGGCCACAAAAAGCCCAGATCGGTGGAGTGTTGCAGTGATGGTTGTCATTCTGCAAGTTTCTGCCATCTCCACACATGATCTCTGGAGCTCAACCAGAGTTACCATCAGGTTCTTGGTCACCTCTCTTACCAAGGCCCTTGGAAAGGGGGCACACCTGGCCCCCAATAAGGCTAATCAGCTGAGGAGAGGGATAAAGGCAGCTGGACGCAAGAGAGAGAGAGAGAGAGATAGAGAGAGAGAGCCACACACAGCTGCCGTGTGTGCGTTTATGTTTTTGTCTTTATGATTTATTTTTACATGAAACTTTACTTTGATGGATCGTCTGGTTCCCACCTCCTCCTTTCCCATTTTAACCCCTGTAACAGTAATTTGAACGCTTAGCATTTCAAATAAAGGACTTCGCTAGGCTATCAAATTGCTTGAAATAAGAGTGCGGGACATCTACAGGGAGAGAGTAATTAAATCCATCCAATTAAACTATTCCCGAACCCTTATATTTCTAAAATCTTAAAAAGATAATCCCATTCTACCATATCAAATGCCTTTTCGGCATCAAGGGATGGCCGCTACCGGAGTCTGATCATTTGCCACTGACCACATGATAATGATGAAACGCCTAATGTTATCAGAAGAGCTGCACCCCTGAATAAACCCCACCTGATCTATATGTTTAAGAGATGTCATATCTTTACTTAATTGGTTAGCCAAATTTTTGACAATATTTTTACATCTAGCTGGATCAGGGAAATTAAATGGTAACTCTTTATCTCGCTTGGATCTTTGTCCTTTTTAAGAATCAGACAGGTCCGGGCTTGTGTCATGTTTGGCGGAAGCTCTCCATTCTTTAATGAATCTTTATAAACTTCTAACAAAAGTGGAGCCAGTTCTGTAGGATAAGATCTAAAAAAAATCAAAAAAGCCCCGGGGCCAGATGGATTTACTGCTGATTTTTGGCCTTAAATACCTCACCAAGCTCCCCTAAGGTAATCTCAGAATCAAGAGAAATGTTTTGCTCAGTTGTCAGTTTAGGAAGTTCTAATGGTTCCACAAAGTATTTAATGTCCTCATCAGTAGATGAAGATGTGGAACTATAAAGATCAAGATAGAATTCTTTAAAAGCATTATTAATATCAATGGCCGAGGTAAAAATTTCACCACCAGCAGATTTCAATGAGGGAAAGGTAAAAAAAAGACACTCTCTGCTTTATATATCTAGCCAAAAGCTTCCCTGCTTTGTCCCCCAAATTAAAGTATGACTGTCTTGCCCTAAATAGCCAAAACTCCACCTTCTGCAACAAAATAGTATTATATCTGTATTTCAATTGGGTCAACTCTCTGAGGCCATCAGACGACATTCGGTGCTTCAGCTCAACCTCGGCACTTTTAATATTCCCTTCCAACTACACAAGTTCTCATGCTTTGGATATCTTTTTATACATGAGGCATAATGTATGATCCGACCCCTAAGAACCACTTAAGTGCCTCCCAAGACACGTCCACAGATGATACTGATGACCTGAGGTTGGTCTCCACGCAAACATTGATTTTAGCCATTAACATTTGTTGGAATTCAGGATTTTGCAAAAGTGATACATTAAAGCACAAGCGCCTACAGAGCTGAGATATTTTTCTAACAATTTTTCATATTGTGCAGTAGAAGAAAGAAAGTCATACACATCTGGGATGGCATGTGGATGAGTAAATGATGAGAGAATTTAAATTTCTGGGTGAACTATCCCTTTAATAAAAAAAATATTAGCATACGTGTTGGCTTGGGAAGAGAGAGAGAGTTGTCTTATTCTATCATTTTGTTGCAGGGTGTTACAGATGATGTTTTGGAGCGGGTCCTGTTTTAGAGTTGCTCATTTATTCATAATGACCTCATTACGGGACAGACTTTAAACTGTTTCATACTGAATATGCTCCCTGCAGACCTGCTCCAGCCTGTCCTGCAGCTGCTGTTGTCTGGAACACACATACACACACAGACAGTCATGCATGGACCAACAGAGATCAAAATACCTGTATTAAGGAAAAAGGTTGGATAGTGTATGAGAGGCAGCAATGGTGAAGACAGAAAAAAGTCCTCGCCACTGCTGTCCGCCTAAAAGAGCAGTCGCAGCCATCCAGTGTTTTTTATTTTCTCAAATATTTAGTTGCAATAACGTAATTCATTAGTAATGTAAGAGTAATAGTTCCTTGGCAAGCAGCAATAATTATTACTGGTACACCCAAAACTGCCGTTTACACATCTTTGTGTCTGTTAAGCAGCACAGTAGTCAAAGATGTCAATCTTATGCATGTTTATATAGGAAACCCATTAAAAAAAAAAGCACAGATGAACACAAAACAGATTTATAGTAGGTTCATTCCATATTAACATATGTATAAACAATGATTTGACAATGACTAGCTGATACTAACTTTTATGTATGCAATTTTCTTAACACATCAGCAAAAATCAAGTAACTTTATTACATTTTTAAGTGTTTTTTATAACGTCTTTTTTTGAGGATGCCATTTGGCCTGTTTCTACCCTGTGTTGGCAACTTCTCCTTGGATATTTGCAAATATGCTTATTTTGATTGAAAACAAAAAAAGGCAGAGGCTATTTGCACTAAGTGCACTATTTATTCTAAGTGTAAATAGCAACCAATAGCATCTTCTTTGCACTTCTTTGTTAGATGCTAGTTACACCCAAATAGATAGTTCAATTGCATAAACTATATAAAAAATAAATAAACAGGTTGGGAAAAATTGGGACAAAAGGCAGAATCGAACCATGGGTCGTCTGCATGAAAAAAGCACATCCACACAGTCACTACAATCAAGACCACTGCAGTGACACTAGTGCATGCCGTTTGTCTTCAATTTCTGTGTTTCCACCAAACTATTGGAGTGCAAATAGTCACTCCGAAAAGAAAATACATAAAAGCTGGTATTTAGCTATATTATTTCTATATATATTTTTATGTTTTAGTGGACATATCTTTTTTTTAAAGACTTAACGTTGTGTCCCCAAGTTATGTGTCAATCTTCATAACTCCCCTTTATTAAAATAATATACAGTTATATAAATAAATTAAAAAACTTCTTCCATAATGACATCATCCTCTCAGGATGTAAACTCTGCATGTACAAGCAAGTGTCTCCTCTTTTATGTCACTTTATCTAATATTTTGTTAGGTTGTCAGTCGAGGACAATCTTAAATTGTCATCCCTGTTACCATGATTATGAACGGAAAACAACTGATAATTAAAAAGTGGATATTTGTAGAAATATCACCATTAAATTCTCTTTCTAATGAACACTTTGTTTGTGACCTTGAGCATAAATCTAGTAATGGTTAAATGAACTGTAAAACTGTCATCTCTGTTACCATCAAGCCTCAAGGCTTGCGATATCCCGACATGTATTGCACATTTTACATTTAGTTTGAGATGGCACAGAGCAATTTATCAACACTTAAATACTTCTTAACAGAATCAAAAATTAAGGTTTTCTGGTTTTTCTATTATTGTGTGGACCTGGCTCTTTTCTCATATAATCTGTATTGTTCTCTCTCTGGCCTCCTCTGCCTCTTTCTGCAGCTGTTCTTTCAGCTTCCTGCAGGCATCATCTACAGCCTGGACCTTCTCCCATTCCATTTGAGCCCGCAGTCCTTCACAGTGAGCTCTGAACTGGGCCTGCAGCTTTACCTGGATCTCTCCCCTCACTTCAGCCTCCAGTCTATCACTCGCTTGAAGCGTCTCTTGAAACTGGGCCTGCAGACTCTGGGAAAGAGGAAAAAAGAGGAAGAGAAAAAGGGAAAGAGTAGTACAGAGAAGGATTTGAGAGATTTGAGAAACAATTGAGAGCGATGGAAGAAGGGAGAGAACGATGGGTGATGAAGATGTTAGGTTGAAACCGCAAAGTGGGAGATGGAGAGGTAGAGAGCACACAAGGAGACAGCGGGTGTGAGGGAGGGAGAGAAAGAAAGGATGGATGATCAGTGTTGGCAGGGCAACTGTACTGGGCTTTTGAAGAGGAGAGCCGTCTCTGGGTTTGGCTGCCGCTTACTTTCCCTGGAGAGCAATTACACAAGCAATTACACCCTATTACAAAAGCTCTTCTCATTTCTCTGACACAATGGCAAAGCTCTGACTGCTACTGGCGTTGGAGAAGCAACCGGATCATTCATTAAATCTGCCACTCGGATGCAGCAAGGAGAGAAGTTGAGGATTATGTTGCTGCTGGAGAGGAAAAAAGTTTAATTAGAAACAGTTGGACTCCTTATCAGAAAGTTTTAATCACGTCCTATTAAAAATCTCTCCAGACTGCTTCCCTGGAGACTGAAGTATGGCTTTATAAATTCCAGGAGACATACTTTTACACTCTAATATGTCTGTATTAATTACTTTTCAACATGGTTCACTTGAGGATTACAAATATCCACCTCTTCTTGGAGTCTAAGGGCAGTGCATTTCTCCTCCTCTGCCAACAGTTTGTATTCCACCATGGCGGGGGCGTCAAGCTGTTTCTGTCCAATCAAAGGCTGCCGGGAATGGAACGAGTTTGGAGGTGATTTCAGATGCTCATCTGTTTTAGTGTTGAGAGATGACCACAGCCACTGTTCTCCTAGTTCTGGAAACATGAAGTGGTTTGACCATGACAGTCAGTTGAGTAAAGAAACCCGTCACAAGAATTATAGTTATTATAGATTTCGTTTTTAACAAACCATTCATTTAAATATTTATTCTAGAGTGTTGCTTTAATTAATGGCGGCTTTTTTCGCTCTCACTGAGTGCAATTTATTGTGAATGGTTGTGTGCCGTGGTCCAAGTAATCAAGAAACTAGAGGTCAACCGATTTATTTTTTACTAATATATCAGTGCCGATAGTTGCTTTTGGAGCTATCATTGTCTGCAAGAATCAACACTGATAGTTACAGATAGTTTATTATTTCTTTTGTTTTGGGCACTCATTCATTTTGGGCTCTTGTTGTCTCTACGTCTGTGCCTGTCACCATAAGGACATATAAAACATTAAAAAAAGGTTTTAATGTTCAATAGATTGTTTGTAAAAACTAGCTACCGATCAATCGGTTATCAGCCTTTTCCACCATCTTAGATTTCGGCAGAGCTGGGTAGAAACGGATTACATGTAATCTGTATTATTTAATCAGATTACAAAAACAAAGTACTTTTAATAAGATTTAATTACATTTTAAAATACTTGCAATCAGATTACAGTAGTTTTTCTGGATTACATGATTACATAATTTATTAATCCCTCTTCTTCATTCAAAATCAGCTTACAGCTGATATATGTTTGACAAATCTTCAAGTGTTTTTCGAATTGGGGTGAAATTGCACACACATCTGACACTAGCCCCCAGACTTAATTACATTGAAGATAGAGTGGTAATCCACATAAATGCCAAACTGATTGCATAAGTGCTGTAAAGTATTAGCTTCACAAATTTATTTTGTATTTGGCTTCAAAAATATATATCAATGTGCTTTTGTGACAATTTATGGGAACAAATCAAGTAGTTTTTTTTATGACATTGATTTACAAATATAACTGGTTTAATCTGTTATTGTAAGTACATTTTAATTGCCTTTATTATTTCACTCAGAAACAGACACACATAGTGAGTAAAACACGCACAACAAGTTATATAAATTCTCTTATTTTGATCTATTAAGTACGTTTTCTTTTAATGCATTTACTAATATGCAATATTATGTCAAAATGTTTCAAGTTTATCCTCCTCAAATGCATGTGACATCAAATGAACAAGAATGAGGTCAGAAGTAATCCAAAAGCAATCGGATAGATTACAATCCATCTCACGTGTCTCCTCTAGAGTTTCTGAAGAAATTTCAACAATGTCCAAAATAACACATCGGCCAAAATACCAAAGTCTGCAATCAAGTGAGAGAATTCAATATGAACTCATCAAAGTTATGATAATTTTCTCATCAAATTCTTCCAAGACAAGATTATTTGAGCTATGTTATCTGTATTATTTTAAAACTCTACATTCTTACAGCTTATCAACAGTTTTCTTTTTTTAATTATTATTACAACAAACATCTGAAACAAAGTAGATATTTTACTGAAAATCTTGAGAGCCCTAAAAGAGCAAGTGAGCAATAATTTTTTTCCTACTTGAGAATATAATTTTGTTTCACTCATATACAATACATTTTATTTCTTAGGTGCACGAGCTTGAGATTTTCTGACCCTGTCTGTTTCTGTGTGTGTTCAACACAAGGCCAGTAGCGGATACTGCTGTGGTAAATGCCAAAGTCATTAGTGTGGATGTGGGGAAGTAGACGGCACTGATTGTTGTTGTCCGATGCAGAGAATGTTCTGTGCTGTCATTTCACCACTGAAGGTGAAGCTATAGATGTGATCTGTTGCTAATGATAGATTGAAGAGAGTATGTTTGTGTTTTATTACAATTACACTCGCCCAGAATGTGTGTGTGGAGCACCCTATGTGTGCTCAAGAGTCATCCTGTTCACCATCTTCTCGAGAGACCTCATGTCCCACATTTCTCCTCCACAACATGGCACTGTGATCCAGTGAAGCACCAGAGATAGGCTCTTAAAAAAACTCACAATTTCCTCCCCTCCACTCCACCACGTCTCGTTGTCCTTCGGGATTTGTCTTTTCTTTCAGCCTTTGACTCGCTGATGGTCGCTTAGCAACTTGGACAACAAAACTACAGACTGCGCTGCTTAGCATTCAAGAATGATTTGATCCAAGAGATTTGAGACAAGATGCCTGCCAGCGTGCGTGTGTGTGTGTGTGTGTGTGTGTGTGTGTGTGTGTGTGTGTGTGTGTGTGTGTGTGTGTGTGTCATGGTGTTGAAGTGTTTTATGAGCTGCCTCCCAGAGTGCTAATCATTTGAGATGTTTTGCTTTAGGGTTCATGCTCATTTGTGGGTCATATTTATGGCAAGATATAGAGCCAAAAATAGAAACGAAATTCAGATATTTTTAAGGCCAAAAAATGTTGGAACAATGTAACTGAAATATAATGAAATATTAAAACAATCAATAAAACAACTAAAACCAGAATTTTCAGTGCAATTAAAAATATATACACTCACTGAGCGCTTTATTATTATATTATTAGGAACACCAATACACTTATGTATTCATGTGATTATTTAATAGGCCGATCATGTGGCAGCAGTGCAATGCGTAAAATCATGCAAATATGGATCAGGAGATTCAGTTGTTAACATCAACCATCAGAATGGGGAAAATTTTGATCTCATTGATTTAGACCGTAGCATGATTGTTGGTGCCAGACGGGCTGGTTTGAGTATTTCTGTAACTGCTGATCTCCTGGGATTTTCAAGCACCACAGTCTCTAGAGTCACTGGTGCCAGTTTGTACAAAAGTTGTCCCCACAAAGATAGGATATTGTGGGTGGTTGCCAGGGCATTGCCATGCTCTTTGTAACATCTGAGGTTGTTACCCCTCCTACCAACTACCAGAGGCAGCCTTCTCCCGAATACTAACACTACCATTTCTTCTTTGGTGACTTCCTGTCTGAACTATGTAAATGCCATGCTGTTTCCATTGTCATGTTGCAAAGTATTGCCAGCTTACCCTGCCTTACCAAGTGTGTTTCTATTGCTATTGCTGATTGTTTATTTGTTATGACCATTGCCTGTTTTCCTGGGTTCACTGCTTTTTAGATACCCCTTTGTTTTTTGTTTTTACTTGTTGGACTGTCTTTTTGTTTTTTGGATTATATCGCCTGCATAACAAATACCTCTATTTGCCTGCCGATTTGGATTGTTTGCTTGTGTTCTAATAAACCTCCAGCAAATGGATCCTAACACCATCTCCATGGCCAGTTCATTACACCATTGCAAGGGTGAAAAAACCTTTCTATGATATTCTGGTTCCTAGAAATGGCTCAATCTCTCTTTTAACTCTATTGGATTTTGGGTGTTTCTTCAACTTCGGCATTTTCATGTCCCAGGGGTTGATTTTTATTCAAACACATTTCATCTTTTTGTCAAAAGATTTGATCAGGCCCAGAGGTGGTTGGGGTAGCCAAAATCTGTACTCAAGTTAAAGTACCAAGTCTTTTAAAAATTAATTACTCAAGTAGAAGTAAAAGATCTAATATTAATAATTACTTGAGTAAGAGTAAGACAGTATCAAATTAAAAGATTACTCAAGTAGTGAGTAAATAGTTACACTGCAAATATCTGATTATTAATTTTAACAACTTGTATGAATGAATCATGTGTCTGTCATCCTTGACCTTTATATCCACTGTTACAGTGATAGTTTAAAAATGAAAATGATGATATCATCACATTCACGTTCTAAACCAGTATGACTTGGACACAATGAGCACAATTAAGGAGATGTTAGACTGAATTTTAGCCTCAGTCACCATTCATTTCGATTTGTTTGTCACTTTTGAAAGTGTATGGTGACTGTGGATATCCCGAACACCTTGATTTTGGTTCCAGAGAAGACGAAGACACAAATGTTTGGAACAATGACAGTGAGTCTAAAAGATGACCGAATATTCATTTATGGGTGAACTACCACTTAAAGGATTCTTGACAGATTGGGTATGAAAATTAGAAGAAAAGTTTGTAAACGTTCCTAGTAATCGTTACAGGAAAATGAAATGTCTCACAGACTCAATTATATTATTATGTATTATATTGTATATTCTTAGTTATGAATCAAAGCAAGATCATGCATTATTAACGCCTATTGTCACAAATTCCTGCATGGATTCTTAGTTGAATATATTCTCTAGCTTACAGTATACAGACAAAAGAATTGAGATCAATTTCATTGAGCTCACGCTCCTTAAAGAGTGCCGTGCTGTCATAGCAACCATGATACGTTACGTTTCCGTTTGTCCTACGAAGACCGTCTCGTTCAAACGAGGCTAGTATAAAGGAGGACACTCGGTATACTGCAGCCTTCAAAGGACGTGTCCTACCTTGCACGCAGCCTTCGAAATGAAACAGTCACTATATGGAAGTCGGTCGCAACTTCCGTTTCATGCCGACTTTAACTTATGGGTTTGGTGCAACCAGCAGCAGGCTTTTTTTTGTGGTACTTTTCAAATACCTTTTATGTGTAGACTTTACTGTTTTAGTCTTGTCCCTGAGCCAGATTTTCAATATTAAAATATGAAAATCCATAGTTAAAATACAAATTATAACGTGTAAAATAATGGTTGCCAACTTTGGATACCAGGCTGAAGTGAGATTTTGATGTCATGGCCAGGGTCGCATTAATGAACAGGCAAATCATTCAAGCCCAGAGGGCCCCATGCCCGTGGCATCTTAATGCGTCCATAGTGAGTGTACGTGATACTGGTTGGCCTACTATCTTTCATTTCTACCACAAACAAACCTAATCTGACCATAAAAGGCTATTTTATTTTTTTATTACTAACTACACCAATTTTCCTACCATTCATAATTTCAAAATATCCATAAAACATGGCACAGCCAGGGTTTTTCCTGGGTCCAAAAATGATCTTCAATGGTGGCTGCTACCAAGCTCAAAGTTGGTTTGTTACATAATTGTAATTAGTTACTAATTAACAGACTTACTAAACTGCATTTCATGTTTACGTTGAAAATCTGTTAGTTGGCAACTCAGTTAAATTGGTAATGTGAAACAAACAAACAATTTCCACTGTGTGAAAATTATTTCAATACGTTTTTGAATATTATGACTGTCCAACATTTGTGGTGTCATTTCCACCACACAAACCATTGTGCCCCCCCAAAATTTAGTTATTGAACTAAAAAAAGAATTCAATGAAGAGCATGCTTGAGATGAAATGTGAGTCAAGTGATGTTTGAAGAAAAACCAAGGTAAAAGTCACTAGGGAGCATAATAATTTTATTGGACGTCATTTCCAATAAAGCTGTAATTTAGCAAAATTACAAATAATTATTAAAAAAAAAATATTAAATTGCATTTATAATACATAAAATGTTATCTATGAAATAGCCTTAGCAAGACAACGCAGTCAGCCAGTTGATTAAAACCAATTGAAAATTATCATTTCCATCAGCGTCATTTCATTCAAGGAACATTCAAGTGTTAAACACAATACAGAATTTGAGATGTGGTGGAAATTAAACCATCATGGAAATTTCCATGCCTTTTGGGAAAAATTACAAATCTTCTGTGATGCATGTACATACAAATGAGCACAATCGAGTGACGAGTTACGTGCAAATGTTTAATACTTGCGGTAAGGGGGTTTGTTCAAATCTTTAATTCAAAGGATCAGCAATAGGAATAGTGAAGCTTGTTTAAAGTAACAATAAAAAAATGATAGTGATATTTATGTAAACAGACTTTTAAATGAGCTTTTCAGCTTGTTGATCCACGTGTTGCACACAGTTCTATTTATCAGACTCGATCAGAACTGTAAGTACACCCGAATTGGGTGGCTTACAATCCAAACAAGATGTACAAAAAAAGCTTGCTTCATATCATAACTGAAACTTTCAGCAGTCTTTCAAATGTGATATTAACCATCAGCAACTGACTAGAGCAGGTTTGGCAAGGCAGAAACATTCAAACCCACAGCTGTAAATATAGTATAGTGAGGCACAAAACACACACACACACACACACACACACACACACACACACACACACACGTAATGCTGTAGAAAGTATATATATTTGTCTGTAAACACCACTGTATCAAGACACCAGCCAACATAAGATACAAACTCTCACACAGACAGACAAAAACAGGTTATTACAAAAGGAATGTGCAGCCTCAGAAATGAGGCCCATTGAGAGGCAGGAATCCAACCGCATTCACTTACAATAAAGCAGATTACAGGCTTACAAAAATATATTCACAGCTGCTCACTGTTGCTCTATGGCACATTTAACCAAGATGAACCTCTGTTTTTATATGTTATGAATTTATTGCCTTCACCAAGTCTAAATCAATCAGGGCAGAGAGAGGGAACTTGTTACAAGCATTGCAATTAGACAACGTAAACTATTTAGAAACTCATTTGCAGTTAAATGAAATCTATGAATGAATTGGCCAAGGTGAGTGTCCGGAATTGTAACTCACTTTCAAGACTTGTTTGAATTAAATGTATTTCTGTCTTGACTTAAAGAATTTAAGGTTTACAAACCCAGCAAAAAAAAAAAAAAAAAAAAAGGCAAAACGTATCCTGTTCACAAAACATAAACAAAATTCACAAACAATCCCTGTTTATTTCCAAAGACTTTGAAAATAATTCTTAAAATAGATGCAGATTTACAATCTTGCAACTCTTGCCCTCAGTATTTTAGGCTTGGCAGTAAGTAACAGCAATGTCAAGACTGCTTTTGTACAATCAAAAGTTCTAGTTTACAAGCACTGCTGGCTCCTCCACCTGCCCCTTCTCATTGGATGATCCAAGTGGTCCGGCCCACCAAATAACAAGAGCGTTGTCCTTTTGGATGCTATTTGATGATATCACATTCCCTTCATCTAATTCAGAATCAGATTCCTCACTGTCAGATGGCCAACAAAAGTGCCGCTGGCCACTAGAGGAGGCCACCAATGGCATGAAAGGATGCATACTGCATTAATTAGATATGGAGAAAGAGTGAGATAAATTACTACTAGTATGACTTTGAAAGATTTTAAACAAAGTACAATTTCTTTTAAACTTTTTTCATGAGGAAAATTACTGAGTGGACCCTTAAACATACAGTCATACTTTGAATACATTCTGATACACGTAGAAGACTTCTTAGAAATCTCCTGCAAGGTTTTAAATTGATAAGCATGATTTTATATTACAGTAAGCAACCACTTTTTTTTTTTTTTTTATACGTGCATACTACAAATACCAATTCATGGCATGTCAATATTGATACAAGTATTGTGAGGTTAAGTATTGAAATATTTAGCAATATCTATCCCCCCACCCACCCCTGGTGAACATAATTGTACCTGATTCCATTAGTACAATCTGTGTGCGCCTGAAACTGCAGCATTGGTTGCAGTATTTCCTCATTTCCATCAGGTGGCGCTGTAAGGGTGTCCCATACTGACACCACGCCATCAGTGTCTCCACTCAATAGATATCGTCCAGATCTAATTCAGACACAAACAAACACACACAAATGTGTCTAATTACTGTGTTGTTGAATTCTCATCCAGTTCTAATCTTGTTTGTCATAATAATGATCTTACTGGTCCAGGTCAAAGTAGATTCGCTGGTTGGTATTGACATTCCTGCGCATGGAGAACAGAACCTTTCCTGGATCTCTCAGGTCCCAGCACAGGATCTCATAGTCCTAAAGGCAGTGACAGAATGTATTAGAAAGAATTCAAAACCTTAAGAAAAAATTTCCTTTGCGAACAGTGTCAGAGCTTGTGATAGGCTAATATATTTGGCATCATTCAATCTCTGATCAACAAGTATACAAAGCATGTTAATGCCCATTAACCTTCCGACCGCCAGTGTACAGGTGATTGCCGTCGGGTGAGAAGAGCAGATGTGTAAGGCCTCCGTGATGTCGGGTGGGCAGCAGAGCCAGCACTGATCCATCTTCACAGGAGTAGAGGCCAACCGAACGAGAATACGACCCACAAGCGTACATGGACTGACATGGACTGAAGGCAATGCAGGAGATAATGCCAGTCTGACCCTGTTTCTTGACTAAAAAGAGATTAAATTAGAGGGATATAAAAAAAAAAAAAAAAGAGCTGAAGAAAATTTGTTGTGGTTGCCTATGGATAACTCGCAGAGAATGATATAGCTTCAGGCAGAGCTCCAAAATGGGGCGGGAGCTCAAAAACACCAGCAAAGATATAGGGAGATTTGACTGTGAGTGGAAGTGACAGGGGCCCCCTTTTGGAGTAACCCAACCCTCTTTTGGAGATTCCACACCCATTTGGAGATCTCCGGCCTGCAGCTATACCTACATGATCTCGGCCCATGATGTTAGGGTGTTCTGGATGGTTGCTAGGATGTTTTCAGTGGTTGCTTACTGGCCCAAGAGCCCAAGTCCCTGTAATATTCTGGGCCCTAGCTTGGGTCAATTCAAGTCTATGGGCTTTTCCCGCCTGTTTTTAAGTCCAGCAGATTAAAATCACCAATTCCAATCGCTAGAAAAGTAACAGAACTCCTCTCCTGTGAGGTACAATTCCTATCTGTAACAGAAATGGTGCTGGACAAGTCACATGCCTTTCCAAACCCAAACTATGAGCAATAGTAACAGCAATGCTCGCCCAAGAATCACCACTAGTAATCAGTTTGGTTTCATTTTGATCTAAAAGGCTAAAGCAAAAGTAAACGGTCCAATTTTCACAGTTTACATATAGAGGGTGGCATC
This sequence comes from Xyrauchen texanus, assembly GCF_025860055.1. Lineage (NCBI taxonomy): Eukaryota > Metazoa > Chordata > Actinopteri > Cypriniformes > Catostomidae > Xyrauchen > Xyrauchen texanus. The sequence continues at coordinate 19,805,688 of NC_068277.1, read as the reverse complement.
TTTCAAGCCTTCAGTCTCATTCATTAGTCTAAACAAAGACGATTTTTGTGTCACATCCAAAACAATAATTACTGTACAATAGCAGGTGAACTAGTCAGTCACTACAAACATACAACAATAATTATATCCACACCGACTGTCTAGATCAGAGTCTGTCATGTTAGCAAAATCAAGCCAAATATGTGTTTACCTCCATGAATGCATTTGGAACGAAGCCACTCAGAAAACAAAATAAATTAAATAGGATTACATACATTTTGCACGCATGGGAGCCAGCCAACTTAATGACCTCGATTAGCAGTGTGACCATGCCAGAGATGTGCCACTTCTATTAAAATGAATGGGAGAAATTGAAATGCCAAACGGTCAATGGATGTAGAAAGGAAGTCCCGCCTTACAGGTAAAAGAGCCAATCACATTTTAGATACAGACATCACCTGTCAATCAACTTGACAGGTGATGCATGCGCATTAGCTATACGTAATCGGAGGTAACAAAGCACAATTTAGGATTCCAGTGTTGTAAGATTTTACTGCTGATATAAAATATGTTCCTTTATTCTATTCTTCACCAACTGTTTTTGAAATTTCTGTGTTCTCCCATTTAAGGAGCTACACTTTCATGACTGGAAATAGCTTCCAGAGATCATTCCAAAGATGGTTGCCAGTAGACTAACTTGCAAGAAAGACATTGACTCTGCTGGGTATTCCTCTATAGGAGGAAACATCACATACCCATAGTAGGCCTCTCCTCACACTCTCTCCCAGGACGGTCAGTTTGGAAGACCCTGATGATTTTATCAAAGCCACAGTAAAGCTGATTGCCATCTGGAGAGAAACACAGGGAATGGGCTGCGGCCAGCTCGTCTAGGTGGTTGTAAGGTCGAAAGGATGCACGGAGGTCCCCATAGAATGCATCCCAAATGTGGACTGGATTGTCCCGGCTACTGCTGGCAATGCTGAAGGGATGGAGAGGAATAAGGAGAAGAATGAATCTACATCACTGCATTTTTATTTCAAAATCTAAAACCCCCATTATCCACAAAATATATTTTTTGTCCAAAAATAAGAGATTGCAACATTAGTCAGTTATAGCCTGGCTTCCCTCCAAGCCAGCAACACAAAAGAACCATTAAGAACAGATCTGATGTTCTTTCTCTACAGGAGAGCGACACTGTTTAAAAGTGGATAATGAGAAACTACACCAAATGACTTGAGTCAAGACGGAGGAAGTAAATGACCTGAATACCAAGCACCTTCCCTGGAGGGAAGAGCCAATCATAAGTCAAAGTTAATGATCAACCCCTGTGGATATTCAAAAAGCTCTTCAGCAGCCAAAACATTACACCAAGTAAGCGTAGAAGGGCAATGCTCTAAAAATGTAATTACAGTGTTTCAAAATCACCTGTAAACCTGTTGAGGCTAAAAGTCGGCATAAGATGACAAATTGTTATTGAGCACACTCAAGTTTCTTGTCTTACATCATTGTGTCTCAGAGTTCTTTAACCACCTCCTCTTTATGAGTTCTTCATACAGCTTACAGTTTCGTCCTTGACCCTGAGACTTGTCATTTGTCTCTTCGCTCTACTGTTTTCTGTCGCTGCAGGGTAGATTCAGTAATCCCAAACAACATTTGATCAGACTGAGGGTGGGTTTAGAGAACAGCACATGCCACAGTTAATGAGCCCTCGTTAGTAACCTGCCGTTATCCATGACAACTGGCATTGATTTGGACCCATTTCTGTTCCATTGCCTTTTCTCGAATGAAAAAAACAGAACCATCAAAGAGAAAGACATTAAACGAAATCTAGGGCGACAGAAAACGAGAAAAGAATAAAGAGAGACCACTTATATCCTCCCTAAACAATCCCAGAACTACTTCTAGTGAGCCCTAACACACACACACACACACACACACACACACACACAGTACATATTAAAGCAATAAGCTAATAACCCAGTGCGTTACATTACTTTTACGTTGTTAGGCATGACACCGAGTTGGTTTACAGTTACTAAGCAATGTAGCAACTTGCCTAATTAATAACAAACTCAATTGATGTGTGGGTAAATTGACTATTTTACACTGGCTTTGAATGTGTATTATCCAATAAGAATTTAGAGCCAGAACTACTCGTTCAATAAATGGACACAATGAATACCACTCGCACCCTCCAGGGGTTTTTACAGAAAGTACATAAAATATGAGCAGCTTCATTTAAGCCTTTCATTGTGAGTTTAATGAACAGTCTAAGCCAGAGGAGACGAGGCTCATCTGCACCGATCATAAAAAAAGAAACAGGATTTGGAACAAGAGCTTAATTTAACACAAAACAATCTCTTTGAAGACATGTATCTGTAAATTATAAACTGAGGCACTTTGTAAGACTGGCAATGGACATCGTAAAAACAGGACTGTGGACATCAGTGCCATTAAAGGTGCTGTATCTGATTTTTTTTATGGAATGGTATGCAGAAAATGTTACATCTCCCTGAAAGATATCACTGAAATAAGTGCACTGTGATATCTTACCTTCAGATTCAAAACAGTTGTCATATTAAGGCGCTATTTTGCTACTGTCGTGTTTGACAACCATGAAAAGGTGATGTTCTCAATGCTATCTTTGGAGGACAGCGTTTTGGAAAGAGGGGCGAAAAATCGCTTACAGCATCGTTAAATCAGAGACAAAAAACATGATCATTTGATCCAACTGTGCCTCAAACTATCCTGATTTTTAAACTCTCCTGAAAATCTGATTTTCCCCCAGATCTTTTTGTAGTAAACATAAAAACGAGTAATTGATTGCTTTAGAATTAAATTCAACATTTGAACCAGTTTTCCTTATGAAAAAAATAGCACTATGCATAAACAACAAGATCTAGATTCAAAAATGGAAAAAAGTCTTCTGAACCAGCCAATCACTTTAAATAATGGCAACATTTTCTTTTTGGGAGAACTAACAGATCTGGTATATTAACACAATTCTTATCTGATTTTCTGCCATGTGAACCATTAGGTCTGAATTCAGGAAAATTTACCTCAACATTCATCATAATAGCACACATCATTTACCCTTAACATAAATTCTAATAATTTACCAATTGCAGTATATGAAGCATTACACAGAAACGTGTACTATTCTATTTGTTTAAAGATGCACGCAGTATTTTTATTTTTTTTCTAAACTTTTAAAACAGAAATAGCAATAGTAAAATTATATCTTTTAAATATGTTTAAAACCAAAAATTCAGTTTTACAAAATTTTAATTAAGCGATACATTAATATTACTTGGTGTACCTTTACACTATTTGCTTTGAACAGTGACAAAAACATTTTAAAATGTTTTAATGATTTATGCTGCTAATGCATAGCTTTAAGACTTGGGTTAAGACTTAAAAAAAAATGCTATAAACAAAACCATTCATCTCATGTCATCATTCATATCCAGGGCTGGACTGGGAAGAGAAATCGGCCTTATCGCAGCCCATTTGGCACGCAGCCAACCCACCAGCCCGCTCAGTTCTCCCAATGGCCAGTCCACCAGTTATTTGTGCATTCTTGGGGTGTCTTATTCCAAATAATGCGATTAATTCTATACGTTGTTTAATGCAGTTATTTGTAATGCTGTAGTAATGCATATATTCAATTTGACATAAAAATCTTCCATTCTGTTCAGTGTGATTTTCTACTGGAATCAGAGCTGATCAGATGAGAGTAGCAGCACTGCTCCCCTCTCTCTCGGCCACTCTCTCTCGTTTGCTCACTCACTCATGCTTGCATATTGGGACGTTTAACATATTATTTGCACTCTTGTATAGTGAAATGTAATAATCACCGAAGCTCAACAAGTGAAAAATCACCAACAAGTAAAATAATGGCATGAAGTGGTAACCGCCAACAGCTTCTAAACAGTTTAAAGTTTTTAGAATATATAATGATATACATTTATAAATAAATTGTGTTGCCTATGTTTCCAAAATCAGCTAGTCACCATGACCCCACCCCAAAAGCAAAACAAAAAAAAAGACCCCCAAATGTTAATGTGTAATTCGCACCCTGCCATACATCATGCAAACAACCTCATAATTCTTTTTTTTTTTTTTAATCCAAGCAGAAAAATTGGGCACTTTGGCATGCAGTGTCAACATAGCTTAACCTAAACCCAACAACCATGCTCACGATATTACAGTAGCCTGACTTACATTCAATGTAATTTATACAAGTGAAAGGAAATGCAAATATTGGTTAAAGTCTCTTCAGACTGTTTTTTTTTTTTTAGATGCTCCCATTTGACGAATATTCAGGTTAACTTGAAATGTAATGGATAGGAAAGTATTTTTGGTCAGAACTCACAAGCATGTGTCTGGGTCCAGAGAGTTCATTTTAGGGAACCAGCAGTAGTCATAGATGGTGTCTCCCTCTGCCATCTTCAGCACTGGACTCTGAGCACATACAAACAGGAACAACAACATGATGATGTCACATCCTGTATATGCCATTTTTAAACATATTTTCAAATATTATGCAATCAAACCATGGTTGGAGCCTGAAAAAGAAATAGTGAAATCTGATCCTAGCTCCTTCTAGTAAATCAGTTTGTAAATCTGTAATAAGAATATTCTGGCTAGAGGCTGACCATCTCAGAGAGTATATCCCAGCGACTGCTGTACAGCTCAGGAGGGAGATTATACACACGAAGTAAATTATCTGCACTGTTGGAGAGAATGCAGGAACCATCTGGAGCCCTACAGTGGGATATCAGAAAAAGAGTATTAGATATTGCATTATTAGTCTTTGCTATCTTATATATTTTGCAAGATAAGTTTTCTAGAAATGGGCGCTTTCATCAGCGATCACCATTTACAGCCTCTGAGGTAATTTTCCGCAGTGTGGGTATATTCGGCCCAAGAACCTGTCAGCATCTGAGGGTTCTGGCTGAAATCGAAGCCTTCACTGTGAACATGGCAAAGGAACAGGAGTGGGTCATCATACAATGTCTAGCTGAAACTCTGTCAAATCACATTTGTTCCCAGGATGTTCTGGCTTAAGATAACCAGCACACTTACTAGTGCCGCACAGCAGAATTTTCTACTGGACTGTCCTTCTCAGGCTCGTCCCTTCCTCTTTCTTCCTCAGACTGGCTCAGTGCTATGTTCTCATCTCCATTTTCATGCCATTCCACATCTTCAACTTCCTCCGTTTCCTTAGCTGTTCCGGTTTCACCAGCTGGAAGAGTGGACACTGAGAGGTTAAACAGCACCTTAATTACACCATTTTCACAGTATCATTAATTTAGTTGTTTCTCAGCATATGATACACTTAATGTCATTTAACAAGGGGAAATGAGAACATTGTAAAGTGTTCAACTATTTCAAGCCATTATTATCTACAGTGGTTAAAGGTGAAGTATGTAACGTTTTTGATGTCAAAATCATTATTCTATCCCAGTTTATAGTTCAGTGCCAACTATTAGCAAGCCATTCATGGGTTTACCTCCCTCAAAAGTATAAACACAGAGCCTCCCAGGCACTATCAAAACATTGATGTTTTTATTTAAAGCGGCCCACTCACTCAGCTCCACCCATCCCTTTCTAGCTCAACCTATAGCGTGAGTTTGGGGTGTGGCTACTTGTTCAGGCAGGGGAATGTGAAAATCCATGGCAAGTGTGTACTCAGGAAATTAAATGTAGTTTTGACAAAATTCGAAGACTTGCTAAAAGACACAGATGCAGAGAATGGAGTAAAAACAGAGCGAACATTGACATCCCAGTTACAAGATGGAGGACTCTGAGGGAATTTTTTGGGTTTGAAGGAGACGCAGAACTTGCAGTTTCTTTTCGAAAGGTGAGCTACAATCAAGGTATTGCCACACAAGTTATTTATCTGAAGATCGCTTCATTAGATACACTGAATATGTATAATTACACTTACTAGTTAGCAGAAGAACCATCCAACCTCACGTGCTGGATCACACACACCCAGCTGCTGTTCAATCAAGCAACGTTACTGGATGACCAGATTTAGTAGCGTATTTAAGCATGGGCAGCATCTTGCTGGGGGTGGCACAGGCACTTGCTGGGGGTTCGCCCAGGGCGCCATACAAGCTAGAACTGCCACTCTCCGGTGTGTAAATGTTATAATGCTCTTATTTATTATGATGTTAAATGCTTATCACCTTTTATTTAGAATGGCCTAACTGTTCATAGGGAATCAGAGAACATGAAAGGGTGTGATGAATCTAGGGGTGTTTGGCAAAGGTTGTTTGAAAACATACTTTATTTTTGTAATTTTGTTTGGTGCCACTATCAGCGGGATTTGAAAAAACTTTTTAGGACATTTATATACAATATCAATGTAACAAATGTAAGATGTGTTGACTTGGATTGACTCCAATGTTTACAATTTTAACATCTAAATAACATTATTAAACTAGAAGTTTGTCAAAGAAAACTTTAAGGTTGGCTTGACAGGTGGATGAATGCACACTGGTGGTTGAGGAAAGTCCCCCTTCACCATGTGAAGCACTTTGAGTGTAGTGTCAGAAAAGCACCATAGAAATGTAATGTTCATTCATTCATGAATGCATGTTGCTAGATGGCTGCACTGTGCACAGAGTCAGCTTTGTCAAGCCAACCATCATTCCATTATTTATCAAAAGTGATTTATTTCGAATTTTATGCAACTAGTTAATACACACATTAATATTTAAATATGTCTTTATTCTTCTCACGGTTTCTTCCTCATCTAAAGCTGCATTAAACCATATGTTTTGTGAGAAGTGTTACACAAATACAATTATCTAGACCTGAATATCTGTGATTGAACTGAACTATGTACAAATTCAGACATACATGGCTGACCATAAAACAAAAAGCTTCTTGAACTGCATGATCATGTTTTATTTCATCACATCTCCCATTACTTTTGGGGAGCACTGTAACTATATAATAAGGATAAAATGACTCAAAATAAGACAAGATCCCTGTAACCATTTAAAGATGGCTGAATTAACTTACAGCAAGAGTAACACATATGGACCAAATATGGAGCTTACATCATGTATTAAGACATCAGAACAGGATATAAAGTATGCCGCTGAACAGCTGTAAATCATCAGTATTGATGTGCTTTGATGAAATAACAATGAGCTCACCTTCCTCTAGAATCCCAGCAGCACATTGGACCACATGTATCTCCACCGAGGGATCCACAGGTGTCTGTGTCATGTGTAAATCAAGGGCCACACCCTCCTGCTCCAGTCGAGGCTGTTTAGCTACTGGTGGTGCTTCCTCATCTTCCTCAACCTGTTCCAGAGACGCAGCTTCATGAGGGGGTTCTCCATCAGCCTCTGCCTCCGGTACTGCAGCACAATCACTGTTCTGACCTACACCTGACATCCAGAACTTCAGATGTGGAGCTTGGCTGGTGTTTACGTGTCTCTATCTGTCAGATGGAAGGAAGGTGTGGGAGGTCTTTAAAAAAATAGTTTACCCAAAAATGAAAATGGTGTCATTTTCTCACCCTCATGTTGTTCCAAACCTGTATAACTTTCTTCCATGCAACATGAAAGATGTTAGGCTTTCATTGCATGGAAAGTGAAAGGTGACTGTCAGTCCCTCACATTCTGCCTAATATCCATTTTATGTTCCACTCAAGAAATTCACATTGGGTTGTAAAAAACATGAGGGTGAGTAACTGATAGAATTTTCATTTTGGGGTGGACAGTTTGATGGGGGACAGAGTTCAGCTTATCACAGCACTATGATGAGGACACATTAGAACTTAACTTTATACTACTCTTACTATTTACTTTAGAAATAGTAAGAGTAGTATGCTATTCCAAAATTAGCCACAGTGCTCTGCCGAGGAGAAACAATTTAAGAAATTATGGAAGTTTACAGACAACAACTGAATATAAAATATGTTTATCAGTTTGCAGTCCCCTTTCAGAATCTGCAATATGTTTATAAAATAAAAAAAAAATTGTTATTTTATGAGTGGGATAAAAAAAATAAAACAAAATTGCATTTTGAAGCTTTTTGACAACAGATATTTCTACAGTACTCTGCAAAAGTCTTAGGCACATATGATGTTTAACAAAAACATTTGTCTTAAAATTGTTATTTATATCTTTAGCTTTAGTGTTTAACAGGAAATATAATTTTTAGACTTCCAAACATTCCATCTGCAAATAGAAGAACAGAGAGTCCTGCAACAGATGGCATGCCCCCCCACAGATCCCCACACTGAACATCAAATCAGTTTGGGATTACATGGAGACAGAAGCAATTGAGACAAAATAGATGGAAGGATTGTTGTGAATTCTCCAAGAAGCTTGGAACATCCAATCTGCCAACTCCAAAGAAAAATTGTGTCCAGGTTTACCTAAGAGAATTGGTGCTGTTTTGAAGGAAAAGTGGTCACAACAAATATTGATTTAGTTTTTTTTTATGTTTAATGGACTTTGTATGACATTAATTGATAAATGAAAACGATTTATAGCATTTTTCACAAGTGCTAAGACTTTTTCACAGTACTGTATATATTTCACAAGAAGAGAAAAATGTATTCAAATAATCCTGTTTAAAAGATTACATCCCCTTGGTTCTAAATATGGTTGTTGCTTCCTCATTGATCAATGTTTATATATTTTGTGACAGTTGTGCACAAGGCCATAACCATGTCTTGAACATTCGGGGGGTCGCGGGTGTTGAAATCGCAAAAAAAAATCTTTGGTCTTGACTAAAAACGTTAAATGCAATAAAGGCCCTAAATGTAATAATTTTTTATTTTAAAAGATATGTTTGATTTTTTTCAAACAGTACAAGACAAACACTGTGCCTGTACTGCTAGCAATTCACCTGTTTCAGTCATCTTTTCTTTCTTTTTATGTCGTCTATAAGAAAAAACGAATGTAATTTGAATTTATTTTCATCACTGATGTAGCTGTAAAATTACATGACCGTGTCAGCTGGCAAGCAAAAAGAACATACACAAAATTATGAACTGCCCTCATGTTGTCCTTCCCCACAAAACAATTGTTTCCTGCTTTATGCATACAAAAATGTCAATATAAATCAAGCAGGAAAAACACAATTTGCATAGGCATCACCAGCAGCTAGACAGCCATGACAAAACTTCTCCAAATAATTAAAATAAATGCTAATTGTCTGAACTTCTCCATCCAAACCGTCACTCTACCTGTTGTTTCGCTGATTTAAAATGTTCGTGTCCACATGTGTCTTGTGCCCTGGACCTTACATATCAGGCAACCTTCTTCAATGTTCGTGTTCTATTGAATTCAGATGGCAGCTTCTAAGCGACTGTGCTGTAAAAGCAAAACGTCAAGTCAGTAGCAAACATAAACTCATGCTGCGTGTTTATAATTACAGGGCGCCGCCATAACTGAACTACAAACCGTTGCCAGGTCACCTGACTCTCGCGAGATATGCTCAAATCACGTTTCAATTTAGTGTCACGCCATCTGTAATATCCCTATTAAATCAGAAATTAAATACCTGGGGATTTACCTTTCCAAGGACCAAAAACAAAGCCAAGTTTTGAATGTAGAAAATAAAATTAAAGAATGCAACTCAAGATTAAATATATGGCTACAGAGGGACCTATCAATACTAGGTCGAATTTACCTAAGATGGAATGTTTATCGAGATGTATTTACCCAGCCTATTCCAATGCCATTCCAAACAAATTGATATAATCTATCAACCAAATCAACCTAAATTTCATTTGGAGAAACAGACCACATTATATGAAGAAAAGTAGTATGACTAAAAGTTATTGATTTTGACTTCCTTAATGGAACCTTACAAATAAATTGGTTAAAATCTTGGATCAAACACAGCAACTACCTTTTGGTATTGTATTCCAAAGACCTTATTCAAGAAAATTAGAGGATTATAATTTTTTCTTAGAGCTGACTTTAATGTTAACAAATTACCTATAACATTGTCAGAGTTTCACAGACAAATACTCTTGTATTGGAAAATGTTATATGTACATAACTTCTCACCCCACACATCTGTACTCTGGAACAGATATGTTTTGCACCGCAACAGATCTCTGTTCTTTGAAGATTGGTATGGGAGAAATATATGGTCCATAGCCGACTTAATGGATACCAACGGACATTTTTTAAATTATGAACAATTTTGCATCAAATATCATTTCAAACCCTTAAAATCAGACTTTACTAAATTACATAGAGCAATACCCCAAGAATTTGTCTTTCTAACAAGAAATATTTTGGCATATCATCCAATACAACCACAATTGGCCCCACTATCAATTCAAGGGATCTTTGTTCTGGATAGAAAATGCACTAATCACTTCATTAGAAATTGTTTTACTGAATACCTTTACCCTGAAAGACAAAATAAAATAACATCCTACAAAAATGTGATAAAGTTTCAATCACTAAACTAAGAGCAATGTATCTAACACTCCCTATACCTCCCAAAGTGAAAGAAACACACTTCAAAGTAATGAACAACATTTACCCCTCTAAAGAATTACTTAGACTTCGCTTTGGTATAGATGATAACACATGTACATTCTGTGAAAATGATGTCGAAACTACGGACCATGTATTTTTCTCATGTAATGTGATACAGACATTTTGGTGTGATATACATAAATGGGTTAAGCAACAGATGTCTTCATTCCCAACCTCTATCTCCAGAGTCGATATAACATTTGGATTGATATTGCAAAGCAAGGGGGATGAGCTCTGTAGTAATACAATTGTATGTCTAGCTAAATGTTTCATTCACAAATGTAGAATTGTGAAATCATCTCCCAAATTTGTCATTTTTTTAAATGAATTTAAATTATATATAAAATCCTTAAAAACTCTGAAAGGTCCTAAAGCACAAAAAATATATGATACCCTAAAACACTTCCCAACTGAGGTAAATAGCTGAACAAAGACTGAATTCTCCCCTTATGTTATTTATTTATTTGAATGTATTTATTTGAATGTTTCTCTTTCCTTTTATACATCATCCTTATTTTTGTTACCAAGACTACATATATATTTCCTATGTTTGTATTAAGAGCTGCTCCCTCTGGCTATATTTCTCTGTATCCTATTCTGAAGAAACGGATTTTATGCAGCTATGTTTGTCTGTAAATCTTGATATGAAAAATGTAGTTGTCATGCTTTTTGTAGAATAGGCCTACTATTTATATAGTACAACACAGGCTTTTTTTTTTTTTAAATCCCAGTGATGATTCTAACACATACATCTATAGAATAATTCATAAAATACTACTAATGCATGTGTTGCCTTGTCAAATCCCTTCACATCAGTGTTACAAGTATGAAGAGCTAATAAAAAGAAATGATCAATATATTTTTTGTATTAATCGAGGGAGAAAGGGATTTCTGTGGCTCATTCTCCTCGAATTGACCAAAAAAGAAGGTAAGATAAACTTGGTGGCATTTTTGTGCCCAAAGCAGTACCTGAAACCTCAATTCATAACTCTGCAATGAATTGAATGGCATCTATGCTTATATTATTTTATTTTTTTCCCTGTCTCATCCTCAGGACTCCTATCCTGAGGTCACCAGAACCGGCTGGATCCAGTACCAGCACCGTGTCACTGAATGATGATGACTAAATGCAGCCAGTGCCAGCCAAACATCACTTCACTCTATTATGATGGACTTCAGAGGATGAACTGATACCAACTCCAACCATAAGACATGGGATACTTCATGTGCCATTGTCTGAACCTTGGATTTAGGATGGACCACACCGAACCTCACCGAAATTACTGGCCAGGTTGAACTGCGATACACCTCACTGATCTCTGCCTGCATCACCTCAGTCTATTGATCGATTACGATCTTGAAATGGAATACATAGACTAACAATTGCCAACAAAAGCCTTCATCAGCCAATTAACAAGTTAATTGCATCTATGTGAACTTCTGCAGTTAATCCAGGATGGACTTCAAAGACATTGGTCATTAATCTTACAGTTCAAACAAAATCAATGTTTAAACACTGACCCTTAACACTTACTTAGTTTAATAATTTTAAACCACGACTTTAGCTATACATAAGTAATATTTACATTATATTCATGATGTTAGCCAGAGGGGAACTGGCCCCCACAGTGAGTCTGGTTTCTCCCAAGGTTATTTTTCTCCATTAATCAACATTTTATGGAGTTTTGTGTTCCTTGCCACAGTCGATTTCAGCTTGCTTACTGGGGTTATTAATACAATTATTAATTTCTTATTTTTAAACACGATTAACAATCCTATTTTATCTAATTACACAATGATGATTCATCGACATTACAGTTTTATCGTCTGTTAATGGCTGATCTTCTGTAAAGCTGCTTTGAAATGATGTGTGTTGTGAAAGGCGCTATACAAGTAAAATTGACGACTTAAATGAGAATTTTCATTATTTAAATCCTGTTATGAAAAAGTGGTCATGAACTTAAAACACACAGACTGCCACACCAGCATTATTCTTAGTTATTTATTTTTCTTTTCTTCAAACAAACCTGAAACCCCCAAAACTATTTACATGATGAATATTCAAACCTTAAATCTTTCAAAATTGCTTCTAATGATGCTTTTAAATTGTTTTATGTCTGGAAATTATAAAGATCCACCTCAGGTTATAGTTGCAGAAAGCAAGGGGGACTATTGATGTAAAAGATCTTTCATTATGCACCAGACTTCATCAAAAGTGCTGATCTACGGTCTCAGTTATCCTGCTGAATCAACTATCGTGAACACACGAGGGGACCCGATTCAAGAAAAACAGTTATGTTGCTTTTCACACAGAATCAATAAATATGAACTGCTTATGTTTTATTACTAACTTTTAAAAAATATAGATGCTCGCATACTAATAAAGATATTAGAACTCTCAGATTTGTTTCATCTGGTCTGCAACTTTATACCATTTATCATATTTAAAGGGCAATACCTTACTCACATAATGACATCAGCATCACCTCCATAAACAAATAACATCCTTTCAGATCTTTCATTCAGTAAAAGCTGACACTTGAGCATGTGTTAGTAAAGTATTTCTCAACAGCAACCTCTATTCAGAGGTCATACAAGATAGAATGAAAAAGCATCCTTATGTTAAGCATATAACAGTAAATTATGACCTTGAAACAGTTTTTGTCTTTCATATGGGCATGAATAAATTACAAATGGACAGTAAGTTGATTCTAGATCAGCACACTACCTCGTTATCAACACCAAGCCTCTTTCAATTATCAGAGCTTCTAAACAAACTAACACTGATCTAGGAATCCACACCACACTGTCCACAATCAAAAAGTCAGAAACATTTTGCAGTGCTGATCAACGAACAGCTTTGCATCCAGATTACTTTTATATTTAAAATAAAAGGCAGAAAGTGCTTTTCTACATCATACATTTACAACACTAGCTCAGTTACAACCAGCTCAAGAAAATGAAGTTATCAATTACACTGCATCTTTTTTTGATATCTCACAATTGAGCTTTTGTATTGTTTTAAAAATTACTTTGCCTGTGTAAGTGAAGAGCAGTTCATAAGCACAATGTTTCAAGGGTTTCTTAAATAAAATCACACTATCACATCACAGAGCTAGTCTCTATGATTGCTAACACTTTTCAATTCACCCATCTTTAAGTGTGCCTCAATAGGCAGAAATGAACTGTTAAGGCATGTCATTAATAAAAAAAAGAAAAAAAGAAATCAAAAAACCCAAAAGAGAGAGGATTATATACATTTTTACACGGCAGCCAGAGGTCAGGTGTAGTGGGACTGGGGTCAGCCATGTCAGTGAGTGTAAGGTTGAGTGTGTGTGTGTGTGTGTGTGTGTGTGTGTGTGTGTGTGTGTGTGTGTGTGTAAAATTGACAAAAGCAAATCCGTTCATGGGTAAGTGTATGAGGGTGTGTTTTAGATTAAATGCGAGTGTGCTGTGTGTAAAGGTAACTCTGGCTGCCCACAGAACTATTCTGTGCAGGTTTGACTGTTCCAGTATTCACAGTTCTCTCCCTACTACCAAAGAAACAAGAACATGTCACAAGTTCGCAGTGCTCCTTGGAGAGGGATGCCATGGTTCCAGAAAACTGGATTCCTCCATCCTTTGTTTTTGTTGGGCATTCATCATTCCACGTGCTGTTTGGAATCCCCAACATTGGCGTGTAAAGGACATCTTCCACTGAAGTGAAGATGTAGATGAACGAAGCATAAAACAAATCAGTGGAGAGTCTCCATCTTCATCTGAAGATCTGGAACAGCAAAGACCTAACAACAAAGAGAAAAAGACCAAGAATTAAGAGGAAATTTTAAAGGAATATTTTTTTTAAATCCCAAAATCCAATACTACTCTTTAAATAGCTGAACAAAATATTAGTGGTGCTTACCACAACAGTGCCAAGGTGCTGTGGGAGGTTCCATTTTGGATGGAAACCATCTAATGATATTCTGTGCCCTAAACATTGGGTGCCACTACAGGATTTATGGCTTTGACAAAATAAAAACAACTTTCCTCAACAGGCAGTATGATTTGCAGCCTGTGAATGGTAGACTAGTGTGCCAATGTTCAAAGCTGTAAAGCATTACTTTTTCAATATTAAAATACTAAAATAAAGGCAACTCAAGCCATTCATTGTTTGATTTCTTGTAAAACTGTAAATATTGTCTCAGTGGCACTATAAAAATTGCTTTATTGGAGAAAGGAGCCCAACACAACAACACTGACTCAACCAATGTAGCGAGTTTAAAATTAAATCTCTATTTTTTAATTTTGTAATTCATTTTGGTTGTGCAGAAATTACACACCCCAGCTTTAAAGGAGTATTCTGGGTTCAATACAAGTTAAGCTCAATTGACAGCATTTGTTGTGCGGCACTTACAAGGGAAGTGAATAGGACCCATTTTTGGAGGGTTTAAAGGGAGAAATTTGAAACTTAAATTCTTCTGTTAAAAAACATGTATTATTTGAGCTTTTAAGTTGTTTAAGTAATTGTAGGGTTTGTTGACTTTACATCATGGCAACGAAGATGGAAAATTGGCTATAACTTTGTACAGAAAAGGTAAACTGGCATATTGTTTACATCGTGTAGCTATACTTTTGAAACTGTGAGGATTTTAAAGTTTACGGCTTGGCCCCGTTCACTTCCATTGTAAGTACCTCACTAGAACCAGATGTTTGATTTTTTATTTTTTTTAAAGAAAAGGAGGGGCAAGTCAAAATAAATTTCTGTGGTAAACAATATTTTGCCACAAATGCTGTAGATTGCGATTTACTTAAATATTGAACCCAGAATACAAGATAATATTAAGGGTACCTTGTAGCAGTAAGCACCACTAATTACAGTACATTTGGATTATGGTGCATAAAAAAAAACAAAAGCTGGTCATTACCATACAAGACGATCTGGTAGCACTGTAACCACTTCAAGCAAAAGGTGAACTTCAGCCATACTGTCAGCAGTTGGTTAAAGCTGACAGAGCTTATTGTTTTTTTATCTTCAATTAAAAAAAAAAAAAAAAAGTCATATAGTCCTCTTTTTCCAAAAAGTATTTTTCAGTCATCAATGAAATAATCAAGTCCACAAAAATATTTTGTGTTGACTAGCACCCTGGACCAAGCAGGTTAATCCTTTTCAACATAACGTAGAACACTGTTTGAGTGAATCTGTTCTAAATCTCCACACTGTAACCAAGTTTGGAGACGGTTCATATGGTTTTCAATATTAACATTGTTCAATGAAAATGCTCCACGGGAAAACGCCAAGGATTTGTAAGTCCCAAAGCTTCTGAAACTTCCCTTATACATCTATGGTAAAGCTCATGTGGCGAAGTTCTAAGAGAGCCCGATAAACAACACCAATAAGGGAGAAAGAGGGAATAGTCACTCTATCATGCAAGTTTTTCTTAGGCAGAAACATCCATTTGCGTAGACAGACATCTCGCTTTCTTGTTAGTGCTCTCCAAGCCAGAGCAAAAGTTCCTTACTGTTTTGAGCAAATTAAATGTGCATAGTGAAGGTATCAGGACAGTGCCTTTGTTATCTTTATGATGATGATGGCTATGACATACACCCTCAAAGAGAAGGAAAAAAAAAAAAAAAAAACTAATAAAAAAAGTGTTCACACTGTCCAAGGAATTATCTGGCAGATTTCAAATCATACATGTATTTTGTTCTTCTCATCTACATCCATCACAGATAAGTCCATCTCTTTGTTTCTGTTCAACACAATACAAAATAATCCATGAGCCAAAAAAAGAGGGGAAAAAGGTGGAAAATGTTAAAGCATTTGAATGACGCATTTTAAAGTACCAAGAGGTCATCCACGCTGTCTGATTTTGCCTTCTCTCCAGGAACATAAAAGCATTTCTTCTGTCTTGATGATCACAAGTCATTTCCATTCAATTATAAAGAAAGATTAGCCAAAGGTAAACAAAGAACAGCTCGGTAAACAAAACACAATTGCCTTTGTTATGATTCCTCACTGTAAAATAAAGGTATATGAAGAAATCTTTGATGTAATTCCATTAGTTGCGTTCCAGCGATCGAAGATTGTTTCAGTCAGCAAGCTATATAAGCTGCGCTCGATCAACATGCAAAAGTAAGGGTTTGACATCATGCCTTTAAAATCCCCTCCATCACAATGATTCTAAAATGCAGAATCGCATTTTCAATCACTACAAAAATAAAAAGAAGGAAAAAAAGCACCCACAATTGTCTGTGTGGTTTGTAAACAACCAAAACTCCAGTATGGAATAGAATTTCTTTTTTTTTTTTTTTTTTTCTTAGAGTTTGTACGAACAGGATTGTAGAGGCAGTGTTTTTGTGGTAGCCATCATGAATATGAAACGTCTTTCGACTTCGCTCCTGTTGATGTCCTGTTGATTACGCATTAATATCCTGTGTTGAGCAATTCCATCTTCACCGTTACATTTTTGGAATACATTCAATGTTTTCTTAAAAGGAAAATAAAGTACACAAATGCACTTTACATGGTGGCAACTAAAAATCCAAGGAAAATGATTTCAAAATAAACAAATATGTAGCAGCCCCAAGTGCTCTTCCTTATAGTCCAATACTTTTCACTTTGTTTATATTCATATATATATAACATTAAAAGAAAAAAAAAAACATCATTGTCATCGTCAACAATGAACAAGTAACAAAATATACAAACATTTTGTGCACTGCTACGTGCGCTTGCACAGTTTGATGCCATTGTTTTTGTTTGTTTGTTTTTTTTTTCAGCCAGAAAAAGAATCTCCAGTCACTCAATAGAAAGAGAGTGGACAGAAAGGCAATGTTAGGTCACATCCTCCAAATATCAATCATTTCTTTCATCTAAGCATCCCCAGGCTACACTACAACTGACAGAGAATGATGCTAAGCTCTTGGTTCAAAAGCGTAGGATGTGTTAGGGGCGGAGCCACATACTTGGCCACACCCCTCCACTAAAAAAAATAATGTCTCAATGGCAGCAATGAAGTTTAATCATTCGCCCTTTAGTTCTTAGGCACACATGTGGAAACAGAAACACACACACACACACACAAACTTCCTGCAGAGGCAGGAAGAAACTCTTATGCTCCTCACCGTGAAAACTAAGAGTGCTGGTTGGCGTAAAATGGGCTAAAGCTTTTAAAGTGTTTGAATCTAGAGGTTTTTCCTTTGTTGGGGAATGAAGGGCTGGTGAAAGAGGATGTGTTGTGCCGTTGCCCCCCCCTCTCTCTGCCTTTCTTTAATTCATTTACTCACATACAAACATACTGCACTTTACAAGGAGTACTACAGTTTCCCCTGTATAAGAGCGCTTACATCTGCACATTCGGGTCATAAAATACAAAAAAAAATTCAATATAACAAAATGGCCTCTTTTGATTCATACATCTAAGTAAGCGATTAAAAAAAATACATTGTGCAGTTTTAAACACACACACAGACTTACACATTCTGCCTCGAACAAACATGTATGTATACGCACACACACAGGCACACAAATCACAAAAATATTAAATCTCTATGATATCTAACGCATTTCTTTTTTTTATATTTTTACTTGCATTTTATGTGAGTGCAAATCTTCAAGTTTTATAATCAATGTTTTTTTAATAGCTTTATCTTTTTATAGAAACTTTTTATATAAAAAACAAAACAACAGTGTTTTTCTTTAAAGAGAGGATTTGTTTTTTCTGATAATGTCTGAACTAGAACACGCAATGGTCCCCCGATCGCCACCTTTTTTTACTACCAGCACAAACTCCAGTTCTGATTCAACACACACACACACACACTATATAAATATATATATGTGGTAGTATTTCTGAAGCCATACCACATAAATATATATACACATACGGACACACACACATAAATCTCTCTCAAAAAGAAGAAAAAAAACTAATATTCAAATTCCATCTTAATAAAGTGCATTAGTTTGAGTGTAAGGTGCTTAATGCTGTAAGTGCCAGAAGTTTATCACCCCCCCATACCCCAAACACACAAAAATAAATTCACACCTTATCCATTCCCCGTTGAATTACATTCGTGTTCTTCCCAGCGATACCCACCCCCCCACCCATCCCACAAACTGATACCTTACTCCTGGCTTATCCCCAAAACCCTCCCCTTCAATGCAGTGCACATTCGATTTGCAGGGTCTGATTAGGTGGACCCGTGGATTTAAAGGCCTCGTGTTGCTATTGCTGTGGATTCAGTAATCCTCGACAATCTCCATCTCGTTTAGACCATACCGATCAGGGCCACCATGGAATGAGTACCCTGCAGTGAGAGAGAAAGAGAGGCAAAAGGAATAAAGAAAGTTTCTCTAGATGATACATTTGGTATTATGTATGAATAGGAACTTAAAAAGACATTAGTCATTAATCTTACAGTTCATACAAACTCTTTGTTTAAACATTGTCCCTTGACACTTGCTTAGTTTAATAATTTTAAACCATGACTTGCACAGCACATAAATAACTAATATTGCCATTATATTCCTGATGTTAGCCAGAGGTGAACTGGCCCCCACAGTGAGTCTGGTTTCTCCCAAGGTTACTTTTCTCCATTAACCAACATCTTATGGAGTTTTGTGTTTCTTGCCAGTCACCTTCAGCTTGCTCACTGGGTTCTAAGTACAATTATTCTTTAATTACTTATTTTTATACACACTTCATAATTGTATTTAATCAAACTACACAATGATCACTCCAAGACTTATATATATATATATATATATTACGGTTCCATTTTCTGATAATGCATGACTTCCTGTAAAGCTACTTTTAAATGATGCGTGTTGTGAAAAGCGCTATACAAATAAAAATTGACTTGAGGTCAAACAATCAAGGACGAGTTTGAAAATGTAGGGTTTTCAGAAAATTAAAATGGGCCAAAACATTTCCCAGGTCAAGACAGAAAACCATGTGAACACAAACTGCCAGAGCAGTGCAGGTAAAAATCAATTTAGGGGGGAATTCACCAAGAATGAACTACATTTGGTCAAAGCACCATTTATTTGCATGTATTGTCTCCACTGTGCCCGGTTCACTAAAGGAATTATGCAGAACAGTCAATGGCAAAAACTCATCTACAAAATCTGCACTGAATGTATTCTGCATTGCGCAATTCCAATTTTACGGATCAGTTTGTAGTGTTATAATGCAAAGAATTAATATTGTTATTAAGGCAGAAAAAAAAAATACAAAATTCTGGAAAGGGATAGTGTGAGAGAAATAAAATTTAGTGAGAAGAGTACCTAAGATGCTTGGGTCAGAGTGTAGCATTGTGGGTTGTTTTTTCTTCAGCTTTCCTGCCTGATCATACACCACACCCCCTTTTCCAGAATGCACTGCCTGAAACATAGACTGCAGGGCACTGGGGTTCATTCCTCGTACAGTGTCCTAAGACAGAAAAGGGTACGTCAGAGAGAAAAACAGGAAGTAAACTATTATATATGCCATTGTGACAGTCTTGGCTTTACCCAGCTAGGAAACTAAATTGTAAAATTTAAATCATTCAAAAAAGTTGTAATCATACCTGCAGAGGAAAGCTGTTCATAGTTAGTCCAGCCATCTCTTTGGACAGCTATAAGAGGACAAAGAATTCCAGTTTGAGCAGGAAAAACACGCACATGCGCACACACACGTGCACACAGACTAAAGACTTTGTTTCTGTCACACACACCTGCTGCTGCTGTCTCTGGTGGTTAGCTTTCTGTTTGGCACGGCGCTCCAGGAACTGCCTGGCGAACTCTTTGGCTTCAACAGTGTCACCCAGGTAAGAGCAGATAAAGTTCAACACCTCATACGGAGACTCCACCTCCTTCAGGTATGCCACAATGGTGGGCACTGTGAACACATACACACACTTAATGAGTGAGGAATTTTTGTATTTTTATTTGTCTACATCTGTAATGCACTTTAAGAAGTTCCTCCACCTAAAAAGGACACTTTAGGCAATTTAACTAACTTCAATAGGAATATTCTGGGTTCAATACAAGCTCAATCGTTTCAGCATTTGTGGCATAATTTTGATTTCCACAAAACTTAATTTTGACTTGTCCCTTCTTATCTTAAAAAAAAAAGAAAAGCTAAAAGCTGTATTTCAGTGAGGCACTTGTTAATGGGGCTAATCTATAAACAAAAGTATAGCCATAAGACATAAACAATATGTGTATTAACAATATGATTTAAGTGTGATGAAATCGCTTACTAACGTTTTGGTGTTAAAGGTGCTGTAAGCGATTTTAGCCATACTGAAATTTCCAAAAGATGAGCCATTGGATTAGCCATGCCCCTCTTTCCAAAACCCTGCACTCCAAAGATACCAAATGAGCTTTATAGAGACAGACACCTAGTAGAAGCGGTTATCAAAAACAGCAGCAGCAAAAGAGCGCCCTCAACTGACAACCTTTATGAACAGCATGGCATAAAAATGGCATGAAGCCTCAATAGTTCGCAGCAACTACAACACTAGAACGTGCAAAACGATTGACAGGCAGAAAGCATCAGAGACCGTGGGCCGCAGACACATTTTTGTTTGCCGTTTACAGAGTCTAGAGATGTCACAGAGAAAGGTGAGATATCTCACGACACTAATATTCATTAATATCTTTCGAGGAGGACCATTTTTTGCATACCTTTCCATGAAAAACAAAAAATAGCTTACAGCACTTTCAAGTTCTATCTAATTTTATAACTTTGTTATATAACACTGTAGACTCTGTAATCCCAGGAAATTACAATATAAACAACTTTACAGCTCAAATAAAACATGAGTTTAAAAGAAGAATTAATTTAAGTGCTTTTATAAAATTTCAAGCTTCACATTTCCAATTTGCATTTCCTATTTGTGAGGGACAAGTCAACATTATTGGCTGTGGTCATTGACAGCACAGCAGGCCACAGATGCTGTTGATACAGCTAAAGTCGTTCACCCAGAATATTGTTTTAATAGTAAAAGATCAGAAAATGATGACTGATGCTTGCAGAGCATATGAGAGAGAGAGAGAGAGAGAGAGAGAGAGAGATAGCTAGATACAGTTTATGTCTATATCCTACCATCCTGGGAAGAGGAGGAGTTATTGGCAGAGGTGTTGAGTGCATGCAGCATCTGTTCACACCAGGTAGTGAAGCCATCCTGAGACTTCATCCCCTGCAGGAGCTTCAACAGCCGATCCTCTTCGTCAGTGCGCTTACGGCCCCTCATCATGTACTGCTCACTGCAGAACCACACACATGAACATCACAGCTGTACTCGTGAGAGCCTTCGTATGTATCCATGTGTTTTTATGCTGTGTGTGGAAATGTAAGAATGATATATTGTCCAGAACGATAAATTAGGCAGTATTTTGACGCTTTTATGCCCTTTCCTACTTGGTCAAATAACAGAGGTGGTAGTTCTCCTTGTCTTACTTTCAAAATTTACAACAGCCTTGTCTATGTATAACACATATTTTCTTTTTAAAATTAGCTTTTTCAGATAAGAGTAAAACAATTATAATAATTAAAATAATGCAGAATCTTTAAGTGTCCAGTTAGAAAGGGATAATTCACACAAAAATTAAAATCTGTGATAATTTTGTAATGTTGTTATACCTGTATGCAGAACACAAAAGAATTAGTTTTAATTAATCTTGCTGACCATCTTTCAATACAATGGCAGTGCATAGTGACTCACTTTTCAAGTACATCTTGCCATTGCTTTGTCCTTGGCGATCATGATCTCAAGCTCGATTACACTTCCTAGTGCTTGATGCATCCTCAGAGCACTAGATGGTGCTACAGGAACTGTAATCAAGCTTGAAATCATAATTGCCAAGGAGACAGCTGTCAAGATGCACAGTGAAAAAGAAGTTAGATTTAGGTCTGATCACTTCAGAAGACAAGGAATAAACCACTGGAGTCTTATGAATAACTTTTATGCTGACTTTATCTCCTTTTTGCAGTTTTGGAATTCTTGTCACCATTCACTTGCATTGTATGGATCAACAGAGCTGATATATTCATCTAAAATATTTGTGTTCTGCAGAAGAAAGAAAAGTCATACACATCTGGGATGGCATGAGGGTGAGTAAATGATGAGAGCATTTTCATTTATGGGTGAACTAATCCTTTAAGTATTCTGAAGGCATACGTTTTGGTGGGAAACAACCCACAATTTAAGTAATTTTTCGAAAAAATCTTGACGTCAATTGCACATCAAAGAGTGCATGAGAGAATGTTGTTCACAGTGACTTGCACCTTCATTTGAGAACCTCTGTTGTTCAGCTTGAAAAATTATGACAACTGCAATATTTGGTGAACTATTCTTTTAAATTGTATTTTTTATTGCAGATTTTCACTCTGAACTCAGACTTTTGAACCACACTGTGTATTGGCCATTAACCAGTAGTAATTTACTGAAAAGCCCCTATTAGGTTGACCACTAGTGTGGTTTTACCTCAGTGAGGGACTGCTGCGGCTATTCTTCAGCCCCATGTTGTTTCGGAGAGCACTCTGGTTCTTGAGGGCCTCGTCCCAGACGCCTATTCCTCCTCCTGAAGGACTGCCACCGCCACCCACCTTTCCATCCAAAGATCCGGCTCCCCACATTGCAGAAGTATCACCCCACTTTGGAGAGAGAGAAAATAATATTGCAACTTGTTTAATTAGGATTGCCTTTGGCATTGGCTATACACCACTGATATTTTTGTATTACCCTCTGCTGTTGCTGGACTCTGTGCTGTTGTTTGTGCATTCTCTCGGCCTCCTGCTGGACATCTAGGAGGTTGAGGGGCTTGGTCTGCTTCCCCAGCCCAGGGATGGGTCCTCCACTCCAGCTGGACCCAGAGCCTGACGACCCCTGACGCGGAACCTGCTGGAGCAATTTCATCAGCAACTCTTGCTGCTGTGAAAGAGATTAAGAGTGTAACATTTTTTGAAAAAGAGTGACATGGAATGTGTGTGAGAGGGAATTTATATTTTTATATATATATATATAAAAAACAACGGATGCCCACACAAATTTCAGCAACTCTTTCAGTCGTTCATGATATTTTGATTCAATTCTGATTCATAGATATAATTTGGCTGTAAATGTCCATATTACTTATATATAAAATAAATTATCTCCCAGCTAATGCTGTGAATTATACAGGGGACCTTCTAACAAGGTTGTTCTGTGCGCCAATCCTGATTTTGTATATATCTTGTTCTAAACTGTTTCAAAATTTCACAATTTGAGTAAACACAAAATAAAGTTTTTAAATTATAAAGTTATTTAATGAAGCAAAAAAGTTATCCAATACCAACTGGGCATGTGTGGGAAAAGAATGTGCCCCCTTAGTTAATAAATGCCCAAATTTATGAAACCGCATTTATAAATGGGGTTCAGCTGGACTAAACACACCCAGGCCTGATTACTGCCAGCCCTGTTCAATCAACACCTAAATATAACTTTTTCAGCAGCATGAAGTTGGCAAAAAGGTCTCACCCAGTAGCACACTATGCCAAGGTCAAAAGAAATTCCAGAAATTACAAGGAATAAGCTGATTGAAATACATCAGAGTGGCCTAGCTTATTCAGAAGACATTCGTTGATCGACTGAGGATTGATTGTGAGGATTACTTTTATGCTGTACCATCAAATAGCCAGCAGCATCATGGCACCCATTCACTTTCATTGTATGGACAAACAGAGCTGAAATTTGCTTATAAAATTCTTCATTTCGGTTCTGATGAGGAAGGAAAAACATACACATATGGGATGGCTTAAAGGGGAGTCAATTTTTGGGGGTGAACTAATCCTGTAAAAGGATCTTGCTGCTAAATATTTCATCACTATACTACACAATAACTGCTTAGTGAAATGTAAACATTTACCAGTTAGTTACTAATTTGAGTCATAAAGCATGAAATTTGGTTGCAAATGCAAGTGATTTATAGATGCGTATAGAGTAAAAGATTGATCTTGGCATTTACGAATCAATATCGAGATTGTTCAAATGAAGTTGCATTGGAAAATCAATATTTTTACCTACCCCTAATCCAAGGTTAATAAAATATCTTATATGATCTTGCAAGGAAAATAGAACAAAGCTGCTTCATTATTTTTAATTAACAGACTGATGCACACCTGCTTGCGCCTGTAAAGCTCCTCTTCCTCCCTCCTTTTTTGCTCTTCTCGCCTTTTTTCATCCCTCCGTTTCCTTTCCTCTTCCTCACGCTTGGCCCTGAGTTCAGCTTCTCTTCTCTCATGTAGCTGAGACACAAACAATGCAATTGGAACAGGACAGTTCAGTGTATTTCCTTACATATCCACCAGAGGGCAGATCTCACCTTCTGAAGCTGTTCAAGAATTGGACCCTGAGATGAACAATTCATTAAGTCCCATAGACTGGCCTCACCGCCTGCTCGTGGAAAATAGAGAGAGGGTAAGAGAAAGGGATAGTCGTTTTGGGATACTGGAGTGAGCATGTCAGAGAAAAAAAAAATAAGGATAACTGTGTGTACCTGCTGGCTGTGAGGCTGAGGTATGCATGTCCCACAAGGACCCTGTATCTGGCACTGACATCGACCTGTTAATTGAAGGCATTCCACTCTGCTCTCCACATCTACACCCACAAATAAAGAGTTATAACCTAGCAATAAATATGGAATGTGCACATTGATGCATCAAAATTTCAACACCAATGAACACTAACCTGTTGATGAGCTGGAACAGCTGCTGTTGCTGGAGTTGCTGGTAAAGAGCTGAAGCAGCAGCTAATTCCTGCTGCTTCTTCAACCTCTCCTGATCCATATTACCCTGAGAGAGAGAGCAGAGAGAGAGAGAGAGAGAGATCAGACACACACACACACACACACACATTCAACCACGACAGATAGAAATCAGACAAACATACATAAAACCTTGAGTGATATCAGACAAATCACACACACACGCTCACATAGTAATAAAAACCTTATTACCATATTAACCAAATCTTAATACAGGAGGAAAAAGAAAATCTCCCCAAAGCACAAATATCCCAGTGGAACATAAACATTCACCCTTCCACCCAGAGACTCACGATTGCCCCCCGGGGTGGTTGAGGGCGAAGGAGGGCTTGATTCCTCACCAGGAGGGGCGGAGGGGAGGGACCAGGGGCAAATGGCACACGCCCCCACATCTTAATGACTTCCCCCAGTGGCTGAAATCCCTCATCACAACCACGCTTCACAAGCAGGTTCATGGTGAAATACCCTGCCTGAAACCATTCACACATTTCCACTGTACTGAATGGACCTGAGAGAAAGCAGGCCAAAGACAGAAAGGGAATTACTGAAAGATATTCATGCACTATATTTAGAGCAATGCTGCATGAGAGAGTGTGTGTGTACCCTGAATCTCTCCTTGCGGGTCTTTGTAAAACCACTTCATGGCGGAGTCATGGGAGAGAGGAAGAGCAGAGGCTGTGTTTCTGCTCTCCTGAAGAGTCTGAGTGAAACACTCTTCCTCTAGAGAGGTGTCCTGGAGCGCTGCCACCATCTTCTCTGCCTCCTATACACAAACACACACAAAAACATCAAAAACACTCTCCAGCTGGGAGAATACCACCTCTGGATTCATATGGATTACATTTATGCGATCTTTGTGCTTTTGAGCCTCAAAGTTCTGGTCACATTCACTTGCATTGAAAAGACCTACAGAGCGGAGAAATGTTTCTAAAAATCTTTATTTGTGTTCTGCTGAAGAAAGTCATACACATCTGGGGTTGCATGAGTGTGAGTGAATGATGAGTGAATTTTCATTTTGAGTGAACTATACATTTAAGAATGCATGTATATACAAATGTGTAATATATGCATATACAAATGTGTAATATATGTCAATATATATATATATATATATATATATATATATACACACACACAATTGCAGATAGCTGTGACTAATGACGTTCTGAATGACTCAATTTTGCAGCTTGGTTTTCATAAATGGTCTGGGTGGAATGGGGAGGGAACTTTGCTTTGTCTAACATAGTTTATATCTTTATCAAAAGAAAAAGGAACATTCTGTGTTATGTCCCCTTTCTATACGTACGTAAATAAGTGTTTTAAAATTTTTAATTTCACTACTTTTCTTTTAGCCATTACCACTCAATCAGATGTAGCCAGTGCATTACTTGAGAAACTGTACCTGTTGCAGGTGCTTCATGCCCTCATCATCCTCAATGTCGCCCCCCATTGGTGGGAGGTCAGTAGCAGCAGAGGAAGAGTGAGGTGATGAAGGTAGACTGGAGGAGGCACTGGGGCTCAAATCTAACATGGCCTCTGATAACACTGTAATAACAACAAACAAGAAAAATGCTATTACAAATGTGAAATGCCAACAGCACAAGTTGTGTAAAAAGGTATTGTATCGTACGATACAACACTCACTATACAATAATGTATCATACGATACGTAAACATTAGAGTGTAATTAAAACCAATCAGCACAATATTGAGAGCTGCCGAACAGTCTCCTCCTGTGAGAGGCAGTGCTGAGCGCTCACAGGAAAAACAGAGCAACACACTTCTAGTACATAGGTGAGAAGATCGATGGCAAACAGAAAGTGGTTTGTAGTGTTACAGCTTGTCGAATTTGCCAAACAACGGTGATGTACATCACTACAGTACATCAAATATGTTATTTTATTTACACCGACATCACCATGGAAATCAGTGGATTTGTGAGGCAGAAACACAGCAGTAAGTTCAACAGCCGCCTCTCCCAGAAGACACTGAGCATGACATAAACAGGAAGACACTCATAATGTAACTAATGTATCTGCGCAAACTGATCGATTAGAAATGGCGATGCATATTAAGCACATTTTCTGTATGTAGGTCTTTCATTCAAGCTGTCAAACCACAAAACAACATACTTGTAACTGAAAATACATTGTGTAGGCTATATGAAAGATACGAATGAATAACATCATCCAGTGACGGCTAGAGAAAAACATTTGTCCATTGATAATGATTTGTGTATAATTTAATGGGAAACTATGCGAAATGCGCAACGTGGCACTTAAAAATGATGACGCTGAGCATTGCCAATGTGTGCGTGTACTTTTGTAGAAAATAAATAATTGTTTCTAATTTTAGAATGTGTCATATAGTCTGACAGCCGCATCTGGTGTGCGACTGCCTTAAATTTACCCTGCCGCTCACACTTTACCAAAGTTGTCTTGAAATGTGTATGAAGAGACAAACAGGACAAACCCAGAACCACATGAGACTACACAGACTAAATAACAAACTCATACCTATATAAAGTGCACATGCAAATGTGTACAAAAATTACGGGACAGTACAATAAATTACTAACAATGAACAGGACAATAGACACAGTAAGAGACAGTGCAGCGCCGACCAGTACACAGTAGTGCAAAAGATAACGGTTTCTAAAAATGCCAAATGTAAACATAACATACTATGAGATAGTGTTCTATGCACATAGCAGTTGTTGAGGTAGCAGCCAGTTATAAAGTGACAAAATTAAAGTGCATCTCAGGACATGTGTGTGTGTGTGTGTGTGTGTGTGTGTAAAACCAGTCTCTGAGTATTGAGGAGTCTGATGGCTTGGGGGAAGAAGCTGTTACACAGTCTGGCCATGAGGGCCCGAATGCTTCGGTACCTCTTGCCAGAAGGCAGGAGGGTGAAGAGTTTGTGTGAGGGGTGTGTGAGGTCGTCCACAATGCTGGTTGCTTTGCGGATGCAGTGTTTTTTGTAAATGTCTTTGGAGGTAAGAGAGACCCTGATGATCTTCTCAGCTTTCCTCACTATCCTCTGCAGGGCTTTGCGGTCCGAAAAGATGCAAGTCCCAAACCAGGCAGTGATGCAGCTGCGCAGGATGCTCTCAATAGTCCCTCTATAGAATGTAGTGAGGATGGGGTGTGGGAGATGTGCTTTCCTCAGCCTTTGAAGAAAGTAGAGACGCTGCTGGGCTTTCTTGGTAATAGAGCTGGTGTTGAGGGACCAGGTGAGGTTCTCCGCTAGGTGAACACCAAGGAATTTGGTGCTCTTGACGATCTCCACAGAGGATCCATCAATGTTCAGTGGAGAGTGGTCACTCTGTGCTCTCCTAAAGTCAACAAACATCTCTTTTGTTTTGTCGACATTCAGAGACAGGTTGTTGGCTCTACACCAGTCTGTTAGCTGCTGCACCTCCTCTCTGTACGCCAACTCGTCGTTCTTGCTGATGAGACCCACCACCATGGAGTCATCGGCAAACTTGATGTGATTCAAGCTGTGCATTTCTGCACAGTTGCAGTGCAAAACTGAGCACAGCCCTGGGGGCCCCCAGTGCTCAGTGTGGTAGTGGAGATGCTGTTCCCGATCCAGACTGACTGAGGTCTCCCAGTCAGGAAGTCCAGGATCCAGTTGCAGAGGGAGGTGTCCAGGCCCAGCAGGTTCAGCTTTCCAATCAGGTGCTAGGGAATGATTGTTTTGAATGCTGAGCTGAAGTCTATGAACAGCATTCAAACGTAGGAGTCCTTTTTATCTAGGTGGGTGAGGGCCAGATGAAGGGTGGTGGCGATGACATCGTCTGTTGAACGGTTTGGATGATACGCAAACTGCAGTGGATCTAGTGAGGGGGGCAGCTGGGTCTTAATGTGCCTCATGACGAGCCTCTCGAAGCACTTCATGATGATGGGTGTGAGTGCGATGGGACAGTAGTCGTTGAGGCAGAACACTGTAGACTTCTTTGGCATGGGGACGGTGGTGGTGGCCTTGAAGCACTTTGGAACGACGGCGCTACTCAGAGAGATGTTGAAGATGTCGGTAAGAACATCTTCCAGCTGGTCTACACATCCTCCGAGCACTCTGCCAGGAATGTTGTCTGGTCCAGCAGCCTTACGTGGGTTGACTCTACGTAGAGTTTTCCTCACATCAGCCTTGGTAAGACAGAGCACCTGGTTGTTGGGAGGAGGGGTGGTCTTCCTCGCCACGTCATTCTGTACTTTAAACCGAGCTTA
This sequence comes from Xyrauchen texanus, assembly GCF_025860055.1. Classification (NCBI taxonomy): domain Eukaryota; kingdom Metazoa; phylum Chordata; class Actinopteri; order Cypriniformes; family Catostomidae; genus Xyrauchen; species Xyrauchen texanus. Next base: position 19,776,175 of record NC_068277.1, on the reverse strand, counting down.
GAAGTCGTTCAGCGCATCTGGAAGGGAGGCATCTTTGTCACAGACAACTGATGTTGTTCTGTAGTTGTTGATGGCCTGGATGCCCTGCCACATGCGCTGCATGTCAACGCTGTCCTGGAAGTGACTGGATTCTTAGGGCGTGTGCACGCTTTGCCTCTCTGATGGCCAGGGACAGTTTGGCCATCACTGTTCTTAGGGCTGCCTTGTTGCCTGCTCTGAAGGCAGAGTCTCGGTTCTTCTGCACCTCCGCAGTCATCCACGGCTTCTGGTTGGAGCGTGTGGTGTTGGCCTTGGAGAAAGTGACATCATCAATGCACTTGCTGATGTAGCTGGTCACTGATGCTGTGTATTCCTCCAAGTTGGTAGAGCCGCCATATGTTGAAGCCTCCCTGAACATTTGCCATTCATTACACTCAAAACGGTCTTGAAGAGCAGAGATGGCTCCTGCTGTCAAGGTTTTCACCTGCTTCTGAAGCAGTTTTGTGCATCTGATGAGCGGTCTGTATGCTGGAATTAGCATAACAGAGATGTGGCCTGAGTAGCCAAAGTGGGGGCGGGGCTCCGCCCGGTTGAAATATAAACAGTCCATCAGGGTGAGTGTTCTGCAGTTCGCTCGTAGCCCCATACAGTTCACAGAGCGCTTCCTTAGTGTTAGCGCTGGGGGGGAATGTAAACTCCGGTTATGATAACAGTGGTGAATTCCCGTGGTAAATAAAAAGGTCTGCATCTAACAGTCACAAGCTCCACCAGCGATGAGCAGTAGCTAGAGACTAGCATAGAGTTCCTGCACCATTCCGTGTTGATGTAAACACACAAGCCACCACCGCGAGTCTTACCGCACAGAGCTGCATTTCTGTCGGCACGAAATGAGCCAGTCTCAGTCGCGGAGCCACGTCTCTGTGAAAACAAAGACGCAGCAGTCTCTAAACTCACGTTGCGTAGCCTGCTGGAGTCGGATGTAGTCCAGTATTGTCCAGGGAGCAAACATAGATGGGAGCAGGATAGACGGGAGAGCCGGCCGGCTAGGGTTTGTTTTTGGCCTAGCATGGACCCCCGCCCTCTTGCTGCACTTCCGCTTCCTCACACACCGCTTACGACGTCCTCTCCCTCAGCATCAGGCGACGCCGAGGACTGGAGGCCTGGTCTCCGCAGCAAGCAGAGTTTGCGTAGCGCCTCCTGCAGGTCATCATGCAGCTTGGTTGTTGCATGAATCCTATATTTGAGCAGTGTCTGGCGATGGTAAACACGAACACCGGTTGCTCCGATGTCCGTGTGCCGCAAAAGTCGGGTTATTTAACAAAAATAGCACCATTTTGGATCCCGAGCTGCCATCTTGGACCAACCAAGTTGTGCAAAGAGCAGCTCTACTTTTATCTGAAAAATCCATATATATATATAAAATCATCAGGAAAATTTTCAGATTATCAATGCGTGAAAAAGGTATCGATCCCAAGCGTACCATTAACTCATTCACACCTTTACCCCAGTAGAGTAGGTGGCTTAACTCACCTTTGAGCTGGTCCACCTTACAAGTTTGCAAAACAACCATGGATTCACAGTATTAGAGTCTAGCAAGCAAGCTGAAAAAAGATAGATTTTTCTTCAAGCAGCAGCAATGATGAGTTTATTATTATTTTGCTCAATGTGGAAAGAAAAAGCGCAGATACTGGGTTCGATTACCGAACAAAATACTGCAAACCCATCGACCCTGAACAGAGCTTGGCAGTGCGTTTACAACTTTTATTGTATGTGGATCATACCTACAATTCGATGACATTTAAGTCCTCAGTGCAAGTTGTGGTATTTATATTTTGGATGTCACAATTTTTTTTGTCCACCCTGTTGTTATGATACTGTGACATTTAATTGAAGATTTCTGTTATGAAATTACATCACACACAAAGTAAGTTACATTAGCTGTTCAGTAAAATAATTGAACTTATTTGAAGTACATAAACTAAATGTAATTTATTTTGTTACTTTCTTCTTCGTGTTTAATGTCGGTGGTCAAAACAGCTTTCTGTGCCACCAAATGTGTTGGTTTTGGTAACTGCAGCAAATATTATTGCTCGGGGCTTTTAATATCTGGGCAAAGAACGAAAAAAGATACATTGACCATAAAATTCTTTAGAATGTTGTAGTGTAATCTTTACCTTCACTTGGTAGTTTGTTGGGAATGGAGGGGAAAGGCTGAGGATACTCCAGGCCAGAAGGGGCAGCAGAAGGCAAAAACTCAGGGACAGGTGCAGGAAGAGGAGGAGGGAGAGAGGGTGGAGGGGAAAAAGAGATGAGCTTCACTTCAGTTTCAGACACAGATTCTATCTCATCTGTCGAAAGAAAAAAGATTGAAAACATTAAAAAAATACATTTAGCTGTTCACTACAAAATCTAAACCACCTGACTGCTACAATTCATGTAATACAAATTTTTCTTTATTCAGATTTAAAAAAATACAGGGGCAAATTTCCCAAATAGTTGCACAACTTTTGCGTACGGTATATCAGTATATCTTATTCATAAACCAGCCAAAATGGGTGGTGTGATCATCTTAAATGGGCACAAAATTGCACTGAAAAAGTATTATAGATGTTGTCAGTCTTTTCTGCACAATCATGTCAACTATTTATGTAAATCAAACTTCTAATAGATAGATTTATTCACTAAACTCAAGGCTATTTGCCTGCCGCAATTAGTCCAAAAACCCAAAAGACAGTTAGCATAGTCATTTTCTATGGGTTTTAACATCAGCAGTTTTAGATAATCAAGTAAAATAAGGACTGTGGTTAAAATTACATGGAGACTTTCACGTTTTATTCTAGAAGATACATTACAGTCACAGCTCAAACATACATTTTGAAGATACTGTTTTGTTTTGTGTTTTTTTTTCCAAACAAATGTTGCATCACAATGCTAATTCAGGATTACAACTACTATAAGCATTGGAGCTACATGCTTTATGAAATGGACAACTGTTGTAGTTCTTATTTAGCAACAGGTTAGCAATGTGTATTTTTACGGCTTGAAAATCCACAACTGAGGTATGACCACAGTGTAATGAATGTTCTAGAACAAAATGGTAAAGTGTCCATTAATTAGTTATTTTAATCTCAGATCTTATTTTACTTGTAATTTGAATATCCCTATTCTAAAACCCTTTGGAAATTCCTGAGGGTTTGGCTACAAATTGACATCATGCCTGAACAACTTTATTAACGATGTTCTATTACCACCCATGGAAAGCAGGTGATAAATGGAATTGTATTTATATAAATAGATGTTTGTTTACATTTTCTAGTGCTTATGGCAGCAATCAGTAATTCATCAAATAATGGAGAAGAACATTATGAGAATCGCATTCGGCACAGATTTCTTTGGCAGTGTTTGCACTGTTAACTGATTAGCATAATGTCTTAAGTGAATCGGGTGCTTAAATACTGCAGACAATGCAGTTGCAATTACACACCGTTTTCAGCCACCACAATTTATTGTGAATTAGTGAGAATGTATTTACATTGGTAATTTTTATGGTCATTTTGTTTAATTCTGGAAAGTTTCAGAGATATTTACATCATATTTTGGTTAACGACTAATATTTCGTCAATTTCATTCCTCACCTTTCTCGCTTTTTTCTGCACCACTGCCATTCTTCTCTTGATTAATGTCATCCTCTTCCTCATCCTCCAATCCCTGGAACTCAAAGTCTTCTTCTGGAATGGGGTCTTTTGGGCCCTTCTATAAGAAACAAAGAGAGGGGATCAAATAAAATATAAAGAAAAACATCAATCAGAAATCATAGGAAACTTGAGCGTTTCCTGTCACCTTGATGGACATAAATGCTCCAGAGGAATCAAAGGTTCCCATTTCTCCATCTTCCTCATCTGTGCACCACTCTGGCAGACCATCTCTCTCCTCCTCTGCTCCTTCACTTCCTGCTCTTCTTTTGCCTCCTTCATTCCCTCCATCCCGGAATTCAAAGTCAAATTTTCTGCGGCGAACTTCAGCCGGAGCACCAAGTTCCCGCCAACCAGCTGAGCGAGGCGCACCGTCTGGATAGGAGAGAGAGAAAGGGAAAAAGTGAGAGATTTGTGGAGAATTTTTGTTTGTACATTTAGCAAACAGTTTATAGGTTTTTAAAAGCTAAATAAAATGTAATTAGCAATGTTTTTGACTTAAAAACAAAGAATGTAGGGTGGGACTTCAGAATTTGATTGGATTGTTTAGTCGATTGCATTATCTATCCCTACCCACATGTCCCTGTCTACATTGAAAATTAAGATATTCTGAAGACTGAATATGAAAATAAAAGTTTTTTCCCTTTTCAATAACATGCACTGATTAATTGTGCACAAAGATCAGGGGTACAGAATGTAAACAGGGTCAATTTTGAGTTAATGTTGACTTAAAAAGCAACGGTGTACATTTGTAAAGTACATGTATTTGTGTACATGCCTGTACCATCTTTTCGTAAGCCAGTGAGTCTCCAGCTGCCTCCAGCCTCTCCAGTGTCCTCCTCCTCCTGCTCCTCTCTCAGTGTACGCCAATTGTCACTGTCAGAGCGCATGAACTCCTTTCTCACAGTAGGGCACGTTTCCTCAAAACCTAGCCGCACCCCATCCCTCCTTGGTGGTTTCTCAAAACGCCTCTCACCTCTGCAAATAAAAAAGGCAAAATCAAACAGATTCTTATGTATAGTGAGATAAACTGAGATCACAATAAGATGCATAAACTTCAATATGGATAAGATGGGAAATTAATAAGTTCAAGAGACAAGAAATAAAGGGAAGAAAAAAAAGAGAGAATACCTGTCATCCCAGCTCTGGCTACGATGGATCTCTCGAACACTATGACCAAACCCACCCTCTCCTTCCTCGCTGCTTCTTTGGTAGAATCCTCCCTCTCCTCTTCCTCGCCCTAGATTAGATTCAACTTTATTGTCATTGTGCAAAATACAAGTACAGAGCCAATGAAAAGCATTTAGCATCTAACCAGAAGTGCAAGTGCAAATAGCAATATGTATATATAGTATGTGTGTGTATATATATATATATATATATATATATATATATATATATATATATATATATATATATATCTCTAAGTACATACAATATGGGTTTTTGAGTGCAAATTTATGATGTAGAGAAGCAGAGACAAGCTCAATGCAAATATCTATAATACAGTACAGGTGCAAATGAAGAAGCATAAACTGAAGTTGCATTGTACAGAATGAGGTATAAGTATGTGAATGTGTAAATATATGGCCGGTGGCCATAACAGTGCAAGCAGCATCAGGAGGTAGACGTTATGTGCAAGAAATGTGCGAAAAATAAAAGAAAATTAAATAAATATAAATTAATAAAAGAAAAATACAAATATGAAGTTCGGGTGGGATGTAGTGTTCAGCGCCTGAGTTTAGAGTTCAGTAGGCCGACAGCTGAGGGAAAGAAACGGAACCAGACTGTGGCGCTCTATTATAATTGTATCTGCACAGATCTTGTGATTTATAAACATACAGTGTGATTTACACCACAAGTCAAATGTCTGGAGACACTTACTCCTTTATTGTAACCATCTTTCTTAATGTAGTAATGGTAATGTCATCCAAAACTCATAAATGTTAATAACAAAATAGAAGTAAATACAATTATTTTATAATCAGGTACACTATTCCTTTAAGCAAAAGGTTAGTTTTGCTTTTTGAGAGCATGAAAACAACAATTTCAGTCAAGTACATCCCAACTTTTGACTAGTAATGTGCACTTCAGTGTCACCATATCAAAATGAATTATTGACACACTTATACACATTAATAGGTTAACTTACCCCGACCGCCTCGCACACTGCCTCTGCCTCGGTTCACCCCAGCCGGGACAGCCCCACCCCCTTTACCCATAAGCCTCAGCACTGCCACACTGTTGACAGACATGGAAAAATTCCTCTGCAGACAAAGAAAACAGATCAGGAATTAAACAAGGACCACACCACCACCAAAAAATAAATAAAAAAATAAAAATCACAAGCTCTGTACAGATACAATTATAATAGAGCGCCACAGTCTGGTTCCGGAAGTAAAGATCCAATTAATTTCTTCCATAGACAAATTGATTTTCAATGATAACATGTATACAAGGGGCGTGCCATGGTGGTCGACAAATTGACTAGTCGTCCAACAACTGACTAGTCGATCAGGGGTGTTGACTAATAACTAGAGCTGTCAGAATTAACGCATTTACACATGCGATTAATTACAAAAGTTTAACGCATTAATTTACTGTTAACACAGCATAAACACTGGTGTAATGGGTGGAACCTTTGTAATGTATCTGCCCGGAGTCATTACACCAATGCACATGTCACAGCCCTTCTACTAAAAGTGCCTACAAGCTTAGCATAAAGCAACATTCTTAGCACGCTAGTTGACCGTTACGCGCTCTCCTATGATATAGCCGTAGAGCTTGGTAAATAAAAGAATCTCTGACAACGCTTCCCTGTTAGTGATAAAATTATGGATAAAGGACCTCTTAAAACTTTTTGATGTACAAAACAACCCCAGATGGGACTTGTGATAGAAATAGCCTATTTAAGGCACATTTTAATTACCACAGAAGCTCACCAAATCTTAATCATCACCAAAACGCAGAATGAGATGTTTTTGTTTATAAAATCGCTTTTCACAGTGATTTCAAATTGGCATACAATGCTGGCGTTGCTGCTTTGATGCAAATCGTGAACCCAGTGACACAACTGCTGTAACAAAGTGGATAGCCACAGTCTACCTGCAAATTAATATTGTGACAGTTTAAGTGATTTCATGCGCATTGCAATGAATATGCAACTTATGTGGGGACTATTTTTTTTAATTGTCTTAATATTGTGGAATGCTTTGTTTGGGAAATGTTTGTAAAACATTATATTGCTACATAATATTTTGTTTACTTGATTCTGACAAGAAAATAAGTATATATAGTGTCAGCACTACTAATAACGTTAATATTTTTAGTAGTGGTTGTTTTAACGGAAGACGCAATTCTCAAATTAATTGAGATGCAACTTCGCTGAAAACGTAGATTGCTGTGCTTAAAAGTGAATAATTTTTATCTCTTTAATGCTTTTAGTTTAGTCCATTTATGCATCGCTGCTGTTACAGCCATCAAAGCACTGCATCAACAACACTTTACAAGACGATCATTGTCGGACATTAAATCCTCTGCTGCGAGTAATGTTCCCATATTTGTGTGGTGCTACAGAGAGATTAAAATCTTTTGCTGATTTTGTCTGAAACTGCTTAAATAAATACTTGCAGTAATATGTGTTTAAACTGCATGATGTCATGAACTAGATGTGCACTCGCATCTTGCAGTTCTGCGTTTTTGAGTGTGCACTGCGTAGCGAGGATCGCCTTGAGACTCCCAAGCTCTCTGTTTACATTGAAGTTCATCATTGTGCATTCAGGATGCACATAAGTGGTTTTGTGTTGCTCTGTATTGAAGCCCTTCTTATTTTTTACTATTATAGTTTTGTGCAATAAGACAATTATTTAGCCTATTTATTTGTTGCATAATCGTTAGTTACCATGTTGAAATGCTGTCCATAGCTTCCATATATCCCTCTGAAAAGCATCTGATCGGGGTCACATGATCACAATGGAGTCTATATTATGCATTATATTTTTATATCACCGACTAGTCGATTATAAAAATTGGATATTTTGCACATTCCTATCCCTTATAAACCTTTAAAAACAGAGCTAACATGAGACATCAATCCATTTTACTTCAATTTCACCATTTAAAAATGATGTTTAATAGTTGAATTCCTTTTGAACAACTACACTACCCATGGTCCAGCAGAGTGAGATCCACCAATCAGAAGTGTTCATATACCATTAAACTACAAATATATTTGTATTTATCAAATCATTTTAAAACATGTTGTTTCTATACTTATAAATCAACAACCTAAAATCAATAGTTTTATATATTTCCATTTTTATTTAATTTTTTTACATCATTCACAATGCTTCATAGATTGTGGTTTGTGTCCTGGTGAAAGACGGTAAGTAAACAGTTTTGTAGGCACAGTCTTTTTGTTTCAAATCAAAATGTTTGTAATGTTTCACCTCAGAGATGGCTGGTTTGGATCATGGATTACAACTCTTAAGGATTCTATAAAAAAAAAAAAGTCTATGGAAAAAATACTTCCGGATACCAGACGGCTAAAAAAAAGTGTGTGGGCACTGTTGCTCTATGTAGTGCTAAGGGTGTTTTTACAACAGAGTGTGAAAGACATAGAAAAATGCGCAAGCTCTACTTCAGATTAAAGTCACAGGACACATTTGCGATGCATGTCAAATCAGTGTGTGTGTGTGCGCGCGTCACCTGCTCCTCTTCAGTGACAGGCAACAGTGCCAGCGGCTGTTGAGACTCATCCTGCAGAATAGCAGCAAACTCCTTATCCTGCATTTCTTCAGGGACCTGAAAACACACACACACACACACACACACACACACACACTAAGAAACATTAAGTTCTGATGTTGCAATCAGCTTTGACATTTTGTTGACAACTTAAATGTGCCATTTCCAAAGTTTTTCACTGTCGGGACTTGTGTGAATGGCTGGGTTTCTGGAAAACCCTTTTCAAACACATAAAAAGTTTAATTACAACAAAAATACATGCTTCCCTGCAAAAACAATTCAAAACAAAGTTAATTAGTTAGGCAAATATTACTTGGAAGTATTGTTAATCCCAATTATTATTCATGATACATTTATTTAATGACCACAGTAGGGATGCAGCAGATATACAGTTTTACTATTAACCACGATTATAAATGTCACGGTTAATCGTAATCATTTAGAATCAATGGTTAAAACCATGAAACTATTTATTAACATGTTGCAAAAATATTAGATATCATGTATAAATACATACCAGCCATGCTGAAGCACCCCCAGATAATCACCACCAAATTTCACAGTGGGTGTGAGACTGTGGCTTGAAGGCCTCTACTGGTCTCCGTCAAACCATTAGATGACCAGGTGGAGGATCGGTGATGACCGGGAGTGCTTCAGCAAGGTTGCAATTGGGCAGATTCATCTTTGTAAAGGACACATGAATCAAGCCACATAATAAGGTTATCCTGGAAGAAAACTTGCTTTCTTCTGCTCTGACAATGTTCCCTAACTCTGAGGATTGTTTTTTCCAGCAGGACAATGTTCCATGCCACACAGCCAGGTCAATCAAGGTGTGGATGGAAGACCACCGGATCAAGATCCTGTCATGGCCAGCCTAATTTCCAGACCTGAATCCCATTTAAACCTCTAGAATTTGGTTTACTTCCACTCAAGAGGAAGATGGATGGCCACAAACCATCAAACAAAGAAGAGCTGTTTGAATTTTTGTGCCAGGAGTGGCAAAAAACAAATACATTTGTTTAAAAAAAAAAAAAAAAAAAAAAAAAAATCACCCAACAGCAATGTGAAAGACTGGTAGAGAGCTTGCCAAGACGCATGCAAGTTGTGATTGAAAATCAGGGTTATTACACCAAATATTGATTTCTAAACTCTTCCCAAGGTAAAACATTAGTATTATGATGTTTAAAAAAATGTATATGAACTTGTTTTCTTTGCAGTCTGTAGCACTGCATCTTTTATGTTATTTTGACCAGTTGTCTTTATCTGCAAATAAATGCTCTAAATGACAGATTTTTATTTGGAATTTGGGAGAAATTTTGTCAGTACTTTATAGAAACAGAAACACATACCTATAAATAGTAAATCTAGAGAAACCGAATTTTGCAGTGGTCTCTTAATCTTTTCCAGAACTGTATATAAACACTTGCAGAGAAAGCCCCCCAAAAACAAACATTCAATATATAATGAGATATATATACACACACACACACACACACACACACACACACACACACACACACAAGTGAAGCATGATACATCATATCGCAATCGCGACGTCAGCCTGTGCGATTATATGATGGCAAAATGCCGCGATTATATTAAATAAATAAGTGCATGTGTGGACGTGACAGCCCATTCTCTCTGAGAGCTGTTTGCCCATTTTCTACACCGCTAATAAAAATGACCAGTCAGTCTCAGTTTAGGGAGTGGCACGTATGGTCATGTCAGTTTCCGGTGTTCAGCTTGGAGATAGATGCAGAGAAGTGAGATTAGAGCCACTTCAACCAGTCACGGAACAGACACAATCTGAGCGGGAGTCAAGACCGGGAGAGATATAAAGTTCTGCCGGGTGATGCGCACTAACACAGAGATGCTCGTCTCTCACCCCCGCTGTCTGCAGTGCAATGTGTAGCATCATTGATGACATCGTCATGGTCAGATCAATCTTATGTGAAAAATAACACTAAAATGACAACAACAATAAAATGTGTGTGTGTGTGTGTGTATATATATATATATATATATATATATATATATATATATATATATATATATATATATATATATATATCTATATCTATATCTATATATATATATATATCTATATATATATATGTCTTTTGTAAAGACAAGATTGACAAATGCTTATCAATAATACTCAGTGGCTAAAATATCAATATGACTAAATGTTACTAAAATATGACTAAAATGTCAACAGTTTTCATTGACTAAAACTACATTAAAAAGCCCAGTAAGCTAAACAAAACAAAGCAGAATTACTGATGTGTTTGCGAGTGTCACGCCATATGACAAGTCTTCACCGAGATATAAAGAGACATGATGCACCGTTAGCAAAGTTGGATTTCAGAAAATGATCCACACACTGGACAAGAGATACCAGCGATAAGTAGAACTTTTTAGAAAGAGGATTTGGAAATACCAGTTGGTCATTTAAAAAAAAAAAAAAAACAACAACAGTTTTAGTGGTTTGAGTGAACCACACTTTTAGATCCAGTTTCCTTTTCAAAAGACTTTATAGAAAGTACATGTTACATCCTGATTAAATGTTCCTGATGTTAGAACAATCTTATTTTCATGAAAATTCATATGTTCTTATTTATTGTTCCATTTTATTTAGGTGTAATATTGAGAAAATAACAAGTCTGCAGTAATGATATAAATATAATTTAATTTTGTAAAATATTATTTTAATTTGAAAACACATTTATTACATTTATAGTTGTTGTTGCTAGTTTGTATGTTTGAGTTGAGAAATACACATTTCAGCATTATCAGTAATCTATTTGTGCATTTTCCTTGATAACCAAGCAAGTTGACTCATGTGGCTAATATTGCGATATGTGATTGCGATATAATAAACAAATGTTGTATTATATCGCAATTGCATATCGCAATATTAGCCTCAATAATCGCAATATGACATCAATACACACACACACAATTAAAATAATTTAAATGCATATTTTTGTTGGCAGACGATTACAGCGTTGATAAGATCATACTAAAGGTGCCACAGACAGACAGTGTATATAGCCTACTAGAGGTTCTTAAGTGTTTTTGTTTTGTTCACCTCTTGCATGTGACCAGCAAACATGGACTATTTATTGTCCTACCTTGCTAGGTAAAGTTCAGCAAAGTACTTCTAAACTTCTATTTCATGCAGTATTAAACTGATATTTTCTCAGCATTGTCATCTGTCATTTGGAGGACTGTGGCGCACTTCAAGTTTAAATTCCTCAGGCAGGCAAAAGCTGATAGAAAACTAAAAATTTCTCTAGCTGCTGTTCGGTCTATATCACGCACACACTGGGACACTCTCGGGAAATGCAAAGATTTAAAGCAGTTTGCCCATATCTCCCCCACACCAGGCTCTCTGCATGCTGGTGAAGTCTCAATTTATGTACAGCAAATCTGCTTGTGTGTTTATTATGCCCGGGAAATGCAGCATGCCCGGAATATGGATACTGCATTAAATTCTTTTTTTTTTTTAAATGTACACATTACAGACAACTATTAATTGTAGAAATTCATGTGTTACATTTACAAGCCCTAATACAGTATAAACACAAGTAACCGTTTCAAGTATGAGAAAAGCACATTAAAAATAAAATGCATTATTATCATCCAAAACCCTTCATCTGGTGAATATATAGGCAATAAAAAGCTTAATTTGATTAATACTTAATATAGAGCACTGAAACGGGGACAAGTATGCCTCTGGAAATGTATTCTTTTTGGACACTTGTAGCCTCTACGTCTGTGCCCATCATAGTAGGGAAAGAACATTATATTCATCAATTTAAAAACTATCAGCCAATTACTTAATTTTTAGGCCAAAAAAATAACCAATAGGGCCTTTCCCACTGGCAGTACTAAAGCCTTTGTTAGTTACTTTTCCCCGGGACTAGTACTTTTCAGCACTTTAGCACCTAAGGAACTACAGTGAGGAAAATAAGTATTTGAACACCCTGCTATTTTGCAAGTTCTCCCACTTAGAAATCATGGAGGGGTCTGAAATTGTCATCGTAGGTGCATGTCCACTGTGAGAGACAAAATCTAAAAAAAAAAATCCAGAAATCACAATGTATAATTTTTTAACTATTTATTTGTATGATACAGCTGCAAATAAGTATTTGAACACCTGAGAAAATCAATGTTAATATTTGGTACAGTAGCCTTTGTTTGCAATTACAGAGGTCAAACGTTTCCTGTAGTTTTTCACCAGGTTTGCACACACTGCAGGAGGGATTTTGGCCCACTCCTCCACAGAGATCTTCTCTAGATCAGTCAGGTTTCTGGGCTGTCACTGAGAAACACAGAGTTTGAGCTCCCTCCAAAGATTCTCTATTGGGTTTAGGTCTGGAGACTGGCTAGGCCACGCAAGAACCTTGATATGCTTCTTACAGAGCCACTCCTTGGTTATCCTGGCTGTGTGCTTCGGGTCATTGTCATGTTGGAAGACCCAGCCTCGACCCATCTTCAATGCTCTAACTGAGGGAAGGAGGTTGTTCCCCAAAATCACGCAATACATGGCCCCGGTCATCCTCTCCTTAATACAGTGCAGTCAGCCCTGTCCCATGTGCAGAAAAACACCCCCAAAGCATGATGCTACCACCCCCTGCTTCACAGTAGGGATGGTGTTCTTGGGATGGTACTCATCATTCTTCTTCCTCCAAACACGGTTAGTGGAATTATGACCAAAAAGTTATATTTTGGTCTCATCTGACCACATGACTTTCTCCCATGACTCCTCTGGATCATCCAAATGGTCATTGGCAAACTTAAGACGGGCCTTGACATGTGCTGGTTTAAGCAGGGGTACCTTCCGTGCCATGCATGATTTCAAACCATGACGTCTTAGTGTATTACCAACAGTAACCTTGGAAGCGGTGGTCCCAGCTCTTTTCAGGTCATTGACCAGCTCCTCCCGTGTAGTTCTGGGCTGATTTCTCACCTTTCTTAGGATCATTGAGACCCCACGAGGTGAGATCTTGCATGGAGCCCCAGTCCGAGGGAGATTGACAGTCATGTTTAGCTTCTTCCATTTTCTAATGATTGCTCCAACAGTGGACCTTTTTTCACCAAGCTGCTTGGCAATTTCCCGTAGCCCTTTCCAGCCTTGTGGAGGTGTACAATTTTGTCTCTAGTGTCTTTGGACAGCTCTTTGGTCTTGGCCATGTTAGTAGTTGGATTCTTACTGATTGTATGGGGTGGACAGGTGTCTTTATGCAGCTAACGACCTCAAAGAGGTGCATCTAATTTAGGATAATAAATGGAGTGGAGGTGGACATTTTAAAGGCAGACTAACAGGTCTTTGAGGGTCAGAATTCTAGCTGATAGACAGGTGTTCAAATACTTATTTGCAGCTGTATCATACAAATAAATAGTTAAAAAATCATATATTGTGATTTCTGGATTTTTTTTTTTTGATTATGTCTCTCACAGTGGACATGCACCTACGATGACAATTTCAGACCCCTCCATGATTTCCAAGTGGGAGAACTTGCAAAATAGCAGGGTGTTCAAATACTTATTTTCCTCACTGTATATGCCCCCTATGTACCTACTCCATACTATCTGGAGTAGGTACATAGGGGGCATATAGGGACTGTGGGAGGTGCTGCAGCCTGTGATTAATCAAAAACCTATGACACAAAGCATTGAGAAAGGAGGAGTCCACAGCCACCATTAGTAAACAACTAGCTGCTAGCATGCTTTTCAGAGGATTTAACAATTACCTTAACAGAAATCTAACAAAAGTGTTAGAACCCAGAATCCTCAGTCAGTGCTGCTGAAATTGAATCGTACGCTCCAAACTTTAAAATTGTGGATACTAGATGACGTCACAGAATTGGTAACTATGTGAATGCAAATGCAACAGAGGAAAAGTCGGCTCAGGTGTTCCATTTCTTGTACGAGTTCTCGTCTAGAAAGTTACAAAAGTACTAAGACTGAAGGTGGGAAAGGGACTAATGAGAGTGAAAAAAACCAATGCCTAGATTTGTTGCATTTTCCCACCTTGTTGTCTTTGATATAAAGTGCTAGCATCTCCTCTCGGCCATAACGGTACTCTGCCAGCTTGTACTTTGGCATAGCAGGAGAGGCAGGAGGGGAAGACACACTGCCTCCACTGGAAAGTGCACGGAGCCTGAGAGAGAGAGAGAGAGAGAGCAAGAGTGAGAGAGAGAGCAGATCAAAACAGATCCAGCAGCAACAATCTTGAAGCATCATGGAGGAATGTCCCACTATTGGGTAAAAGTCTAAATAAATAAAACCCTGTCAATGCCAACTACATATCCTGCTTTATTTTAGGATCTGTCAGGGCCCCGGGTGGCTGTTTAAATTTTACACAAACACTACCCTGCTGAGATAAGCTGATGAAGAAGTCTTTGAGGAAACACACCACCACTGCATTGTACATGTCAGTCTCAGGAATCCATTTTCGTTGGCAGGAGACCAACTATGCACAGAGCAGCCTTAGTTCAGCAGAGAACCACGCCTAAAGGTTTGCTTTCTGCATAATCATTTAGTGTGTGCCAAGAGGAGATACAGACAGAAAAGGGGGTTGGGAAGAAGGGAATGCAGAGTGAAAGAGAACCTTAGGAAACATAGGGAAAATAAAGAGGTGGTTCAAATAAAGACTTGTGTTATTAGAATAAAATACAGAAAAGAAGTCTAGACTATAAACAAGGAAAAGGACAGTGGTGATAGATAATCAATTTGTGGAGGAGAGAAAAAGATCAAGGAAGTTTTATTTTAAAAAAGCTCTGGTACTGCCTTGCCCTGGTGAGGCATTTTGGGAGACCCGATCACAGGTGGACAGGCAAGACACGTGGTAGTAATAAGCATCTATTTTAAGGATTTGTGTTCGGATTTCAAGAGGAGCGTCTCTGATTGTATGACGACATACTGTATATCACTCACAATGTCAGTGTACTGTATTACTGCAGGATCATGAGCATAAAAATAAAAAAAACCCTGATTAAACCCATCTTTAGCATCATCCTGTTTCAAACTGATCACCTAAAAGCATCGTAATACCAGGCATAAATTGATGAAATGGAAAGAAGAGGGAGGGAAAATACAGTTGAAGTCAGAAGTTTGCATACAACTTAGCCAAATGCATTTAAACTCAGTTTTGCCTACCACCCCTGGAGTCGCGAGTTCAAATCCAGGGTGTGCTGAGTGACTCCAGCCAGGTCTTCTAAGCAACAAAATTGGCCCGGGTTGCTAGGGAGGGTAGAGTCAAATGGGGTAACCTCCTCGTGTTCGTGATTAGTGGTTCTCACTCTAAATGCGGCATATTGTAAGTTGTGCATGGATCGTGGAGACTAGCATGAGCCTCAACATGCAGAGTCTCTGCTGTGTCATGCACAACGAGCCACGTGATAAGATGCGCGGACTGACAGTCTCAGAAGCGGAGTCAACGGAGACTTGTCCTCCACCACCCGGACTGAGGTGAGTAACCGCTCAACCACGAGGACCTAATAAGTAGTGGGATTGGGCATTCAAAATAGGGAGAAAAGGGGATAAAATTACATAAAAAAAAAACTGTCTTTCACAATTCCTGACATTTAATCGTAGAAAACATTCCCTGTCTTAGGTAAGTCAGGGTCACCATTTTATTTTAAGAATCTGAAATGTCAGAATAACAGTACAGATAATGATTTATTTTAGCTATTGTTTCTTTCATCACATTCCCAGTGGATCAGAAGTTAACATCCACTTTGTTAGTATTTGTTAGCATTGCCTTTAAATAATTTAACTTGGGTCAAATATTTTGAGGAGCCTTCCACAAGCAACTGAGTCAGGTTTGTAGGCCTCCTTGCTCGCACATGTTTTTTCTGTTCTGCCCATACATTTTCTATTGGATCAAGGCTTTGTGATGGCCTCTCTAATACCTTGACTTTGTTGTCTTTAAGCCATTTTGCCATCTTTGTCCCCATGTGCACTTGCAAATTGTTGTCTGGCTTTTTTATGGTGGTTTTGGAGCAGTGGCTTCTTCCTTGCTGAGCAGCCTTTCAGGTTATGTCGGTATAGGACTTGTTTTAGTGTGGATATAGATACTTGTATAGATGATGTCAAGCAAAGAGGCACTGAGTTTGAAGGTAGGCTTTAAAATACATCCACTGGTACACCTCAAACTCAGTACACCTTCAAATCAGAAGCTAATTGGCTAAAGGCTTGACATTATTTTCTGGAATTTTCCAAGCTGCTTAAAGGTACAGTTACCTTAAGTGTATGTAAACTTCTGACCCACTGGAATTGTGATATAGTCAATTAAAAGTGAAACACTCTGTCTGTAAACAATTGTTGGAAAAATTACTTGTGTCATGCGCAAAGTGGATGTCCTAAACGACTTGCAAAAACTAAAGTTTGCTAATATTAAATCTGTGGAGAGGTTAAAAAATTTGTTGTAATGACTTCAACCAAGTGTATGTAAACTTGTGACTTCAACTTTACACACTTTTTTTATGAGAAAGAGGGCAATCTGGCAATAAGGGAAAGAAACACCAAAAGAGAAAGAAAGGGAAACAGACTATAAGAGAGAGAAGTTACCATTCTGGGCCAAAGTTAAGAGTTTCAGCAGTCATATTCTTCCTTCCTTCTCAGAGGTGAAAGTCTGAAAACAAACATACCTGAATATGACAATGCAACATAGTGAAATAGGTTCTACACATACTCCCGTTCACACAAAATCTCACATTTTCACACACAAAATCTTGTATTATATTGCTGTGTGCATGAACACTGCAAACATTTTTCAAACACATTTTATGCTACTCTTACCCTGTCCAGGGGAGCAGCGCAGGCAAGATCAGGCTGGACCAGGTTTGGATGAGAGGGGCAAAATGTGTGTATGTTTGTGTGTATGTGTGCGCGTTTCAGAATTTCCAGCTTAAGATATATGAAGGATATAGCTGCCTTAATTCAGGGCGTGTGCAGGAGAGCAAAAATCCTACAGGTCAAGAGATCTCTTGTTCACAGCCGTTGAAAACAAACAAACAGAATCCAAAAACATAAATGAAACCCCAAAAATTATTAATACCTGTGTGACTGCAATAACTGCAGAGTTTGATACTGATGTGTCATCTACAGTCGTTTTGACTAGTTAATGAAAAACAGACAAAAACTAGACTAAACTAATTTGTTGATAATACAGTTGCAAGAAATTATGACTCCGAAAACTTTTGCTCTCCTTCTCTATATGTTTGTGTGTGCGCGTTTCTTTATCTTTCAGTTGTATTGGCAAAGTTGTGTGGACCAGGCCCCAGCTGGTGACCCCCTCCTCACTCCAAACAATCCCTCTCCCTTCTTTATCTGCAGGAGAAAATAAGAAATTCTCTCATAAAACTCTTCAAATCTGTTGACAAAATGCAAGTAATAAAACAGAAGAAGGTGCACAAGGTATTTTTTCCTCTTTTTTTATTCCTAAAGAAATTATCAGTAGGGCTGAAATAGTCGTTTGATCACATTAAACTGTAATAACGTTGCGCGAGAGCAGCACTGCAGTTCGTGCCTGACTGAGGAGAGGACGAATTACACAGCTCAAAGTCCAGATGCCCTCTAAACTTTCCAAACAGCTTCAGGTGATGTAGATCGCAAAGTATGAGGGTATTTTAATGGAAAAATACAGAATAAGTAAATACAGAAGCACTCTAGTTGTTTAGTAAGTGGAGTTGGAGCAAAACTTGCATGTCGAGCGTCTTTAAAGGAAAAACCCCAGCATTACATTTTAAATGCTGTTATATTTAATGCATTATAGCTTTATTAAAGTTCAAATAATATGGAAGCAGATCATGTAAATAACTACAAACTCTGAAACTGGAATTTCTCTGTGCGGTCAGCACCTTTTCTATGAGTTGTGAGATTGTCCTGAGCTAAGGGGGAAGAGACTAGAGGTCGACCGATATTGTTTTTTTCAGGCCGATGCCGATCTTTTGAAATCCGGGTCGGCTGATGGACGATTAATGTTGCCCGATATTTGGCCGATATGTGCTTGTTTTTAACCTCTTATTTGAACCTTTTATTTGAAAGATAAAATGTAACACAAATAATTACTTAAGATAGACAAAATTTCTCAACAAATACATTTATTGAACACTTGACCAATCTGCACTTGTACACTTAAATTAAAAATGTATAATGTAAAAACATATTGTTTAAATAAAGTTAAACAAATATATTAAATAAACAAAGCAGGTGTTACGAACTGCTCCGAGACATGAAGGTTGAGATCCAAATGCAGCTTTAATTAAGGGGCAATCCAGACACGTAATCCAATATTCAAAGCATCCAAGAGAAGCACAGGCATAACTAGGGATGGTATCGTTAAGGTTTTAATGGTATAACTACTTACCGATACTGCTTATCGATCCGGTACTTCAACTGTATTCTTAACGGTTCTTTTTGTTATATATATATATATATTAAACAAAGATAAACGTTATATAGGCACAGTGATTTAATTTCAGGAAGGTCTACTAACATTACTGTTCAGGTGTGGTCTAAAAAGAAATCTAATAAAGTAATCAATTGTAAAATAACACTGCATAGTTTATCATAGATAGATTAATGCTTATTAATGCAGAAGTTATTCATTCAAGAGCTGTAAGTGATTTTCTCTTTGCCTTTTGTTGTTTGATTCGCAGTAATGGCTCAATCGTCAGCATGTTTATTAGACAGCTTCCCCTTTAAGACCGAGTCTAATAGGCTCCTGATGCAGCATATTTTCTCCCAACTATTTCCATAACTACGTCCATTTAAGACATAAACTGTGTTTAAGTGAATCTCCAAGCCGGTCGTTTTGACATATTTTTGTGTATATTTGATTGTTTAGACGCGCACATGAAACCCAAAGTAGCCTATACTTTGCTTGTCTCTTGTGGTCTGTATCGGAGCGCGCGCCGCCTTGGGAACAGTATCTCTTGCGCTCTTTTTATTGTTAAACGCGTCCCGCAATTTAGCAACAGTAGCTAGACTGCATTTTACAACAATCACCGATCGTGCTGATTCTGACGTTAAGTTTGAGTTTTAGGGAGAAATGTCAGTGCACCGCTGTGAAGGGAAGGAAGTTGTGCTAGACAGAATGCGGCTTATGTATAAATATTCTTTTTATAATCTTTGGAAGGCAAAATCTAAAATAAAATCAGACTAATATCACAGATCTAAACCAGGCTACGTTTGAATGTTTAGTTCTGTCACTCATTATGCAGGGCTCATGTTGTGCTCGCTGTGTCACCGCATGAGCGAGATCTCTCTCTCTCTCTGACTGTGAATAGCTAAATTGCATCACAGACAATTGGTTTCATAGAATTATTATACATAGAAATGGCTGGCGAGATAAAATAACACACTCTTTATAGCAATAATAAATGCATTTTCTTAATTTCTCCAGTACCGACAGCAGAACCGATAACGTCCGAGCTTACCAAAGCCATTCCTTCAATAGCATATAGTGCGTTGGTGTATTTTTTATTACTTATTTCTCTGCATTGAGTGACAACCCTCTCAAATTTAAGACACACAAACGGAACAAATAAAAGTCTCAGATTCACTGTCTGTAATTGCAAAATGACTGCTTACTTATTGTGACATGATAGCAACCCTTCTGCTGTGATAATGCAACTTCAACTACGCTAACAATATCCAAAGTAGCCGAACGTCATGTCGCCTATAGCGTTTGTCGCCTTTTTTCTTGAAGTTGGCAGTAACATATCAAAACTTTTAAATTAAATATAAAGAAGTTATACAAATTTACTCCTTACTGTTTTCTCCAAGGAACTTAGCTCCTTCCTTGAGGTCTGCTCACTCTGCTGGAAAATGACTCTAGGGGCAGTGTGCGTCGAACACGTGTTCCACAACAACACTAGGCTGCCCACAGATGCGCCTGCCTAATAATCGGCTTGATATACTTGGATACTGGCCGATGCCGATTATGTTAAAAAATGCAAAAAATCGTCCGATTAATCGGTCGACCTCTAGAAGAGACCGAAACTGCACCCGTCTGAGGAACACTGTCGTGGGGATGCTCATCCCTTGATAACGTGATGGCTTGTGACTTATTGAATCACAATACATCACTGTGCATTTCTTATTGTGAAGAAATTGGTAATAAGCAGCATTATTAATAAGAGAGTTTGTTTTTTTGTTAAAGATGGATTGAAGTGAACATAAAAGGTGAAAGAGGGTAGTCTTCGTCCCCATTCTACACAGCAACAAAATATGTTTTTTACTTTTTGTTTTGGCTTGTTTTCCAATATAAATATCTTAAAACTACTTTACCCTGTTCATACGCAATCGCCCGCACACGGTAGTGACGTCACTCTGCTTGCATTTAATAAAATTTACTGTCTATAAATGTTAGACATCTTTTCTAAGGGTTCAACATTGATATACGATTTCTGTTTCATGATAGCTATGCTCCAGAAACAGTAATTTAGTTATTTGTGCCAGGAGTACAAATGAAAACATGGAATATCAAAATGGGACTTCGTACATTTATGAAAACGCGATCACCAGATGAATCCAGTCCACCACACTTGGGTCAATTGTCCATGACAAGCGTTCATTGAAAAACATCCAATAGCACTTTTTGTCCATAAAACTGATAAATAGTGATATATTCTCCATCGTTTACATGAGATCTCACCTGAAAGAATTACCCTTCGTCATCATTCTTCAACAAACTATGTTCATGATTCATGTTGTAAAACTGTATGATCTTATATATTGGAGTCTCATAAAAATACACTTACATTTATTCACTTATTACAGGGACAATCCCCCCGGAGCAACCTGGATTAAGTGTCTTGCTCAAGGACACAATGGTGGTGGCTGTGGGGATCGAACCAGCGACATTCTGATTAGCAGTTATGTGCTTTAGTCCACTACGCCACCACCACTTATATTTAAGATACAGTCTCTTAAAGCAAATCAAAGTTTTCAATGATCATGTGTTGGTGAATGGTGAGAGACCCGGCGAGCCACTTGATTTTTAACAAAGAGCCACTTGTGGCTGGTGACCCATAGGTTCCCGAACACTGGTCTAGCTGATCCCACAAATGCTCAATGGGGTTAAGATCCATAACACTTGTTTCCAATTATCTCTTGTCCAATGTCTGTTTTTCTTTGCCCACTCTAACATTTTCTTTTTGTTTTTCGGTTTCAAAAGTGGCTTTTTCTTTCCAATTCTTCCCATAAGGCCTGCACCCCCAAGTCTTCTCTTTACCGTTGTACCAGAGTTTCCGCTAGAAAAAATGGTGCCGGTCAAAGTGACCGGCAGAGGTTTCGTTTTACGGACATTTTGATGATATGCCGGTCAAATATATCGCCTCTTAATTAGTCAAGTTGAGGAAAACTGGAGGCAGTCTATGTAACTTAAAAAATGACATAATCAGGCCGTATAGAATGCAACATATTATTATTAGCTTAACTTTCAAATAGACGAAAAAAAAAACATGAACGTCCGATTGGCGTCAATCAACGGCAATTGTTTTTACTGTGGTTTCACACACATTCACTTTTTGAAACATTGAGGCACGGATGTACCTAATACAAATAAATAAAACATCTCCAGTTAACTAGCAGATCATTCATTTAGTCCGTTATTAAATAAGAGATCTAGCGCTAAAATCTGTTGTTTTTGAAATCAAGCTGAGCGCTCGTGTCCGCTGCTATCAGTTGCATGGACAACGCGCTGCGCGAGTTGCGCAATCTTCACTAGGACGCGCATTTCAATCTATCGCCGTTGCGGAGACTCTCTATTAATTCCGGTGAAATCACAAAATAAAATGCACACAAACGTGTCCCTGCTTGATATAGACTGTAACCATGCACTGATGAACATAGGCTATTCAGTTTTGATGATAGAGAAAAAAAAACTGCACGAATGCGCGGATTAGAAGCACTGATCTATCTATAATGAGATGTTCCTGATTCACCATCGTCTGGCCTCTGAAAAAAGCTTTTAAAGCTAGTCTGCCTGGGCCTGGCCATATTTGAAACGTCTCACTCAATCGTTCGTTGTTTAGGTCTATATTGCAGCCGATTTAGGCGTGCGCTTTATTTGAAATGCAGCATGCAATGTTGTTTCATAACTTTCAAACGATAGAGCCTGTTCCTTTATAACATAGCAAGAGATCGGTGTATTTTTGCTTTATACATTTTAGGCTTATTCTCAAATTCAGATTGTGTTAGGGGGACGGGATTATTAGGCAATTTTAATTGGACATTTTGACCGGAGAGATTTAATTTTGTCGGACATTTAATTTTTTTACCGGCCAATGTCCGGTAATTACCGGACAACGGAAACCCTGCGTTGTACATAAAAATGGCGTTGAGTGGGTAGAATTCAATGAAGCTGTCAGCTGAGGACATATGAGGCGTCTATTTCTCAAACGAGAGACTCT
This sequence comes from Xyrauchen texanus, assembly GCF_025860055.1. Lineage (NCBI taxonomy): Eukaryota > Metazoa > Chordata > Actinopteri > Cypriniformes > Catostomidae > Xyrauchen > Xyrauchen texanus. Next base: position 19,753,326 of record NC_068277.1, on the reverse strand, counting down.
GATGTACTTATCCTCTTGTTTAGTTGTATCTGGGCCTTCCACATCTATTTCTGTCCTTTTTAGAGCCAGTTGTCATTTGAATTTGAAGACTGTAGTCTACACCTTTGTATGAAATATTCGGCATAGTACAGCATTCATTTCTCAAAATAATGATTGACTGACAATTTTCTAGAGAAAGCGGTTTCTTTTTTGCCATTTTTAACCCAATACTGACCTTAAAACATGACAGTCTATTGCATACTGTGGCAACTCAAAAGCAAACACAAAGACAATGTTAACCTTCATTTAACAAACCAAACAGCTTTCAACTGTGTTTGATATAATGGCAAGTGATTTTCTAGTACCAAATTAGTATGATTACTCAAAGATAAGGTATTGGAGTGTTGGCTGCCTGGAAATAGGACCTGTCTAGATTTGATAAATTACTTTTTTCAAATAGTGATGGTGCTCTTTCTTACATCAGTAATGTCCTGACAATACTTTGTGATCAGTTGAATGCCACTTTGGTGAATTAAAGTACCAATTTCCTTCAAAAACAGCTAAATCTGTACATTAGTCCAAACTTTTGGCCACCAGTGCATGTATAAAATCATGACCGCTCACATGAGATGAAGACTTCATTCATATCAGTAACCTTATAAAAGCTGCTTTATTCTACATGGAGAAGGTCCCCATTATGGGGGCCGCCATGTTAGGATCGCATGACCATCTGAATAATATTCGCTTAATCTACATAACCACTGTTATTGGACATGTTCAGTCATGGATTAAATTGATCATGACTGACAGTGTAGAATTTCTACAATGGCATATGTAACTGAAAACTATTTCATTTGAACGATGCTGCATTCATCCCGCTAAATACCAAAGTCCAAGACAACATAAAAAAACAATTAGAGTGCAGTGCACCTTTAAAGTCCCTGTGAAGTGCTTTGACGAGTTTACAGTTTAGTTAACAGCCACATACACCCCCTTTCCATCGTGCTGCTCATGTCATAGTCACTTACAGGAAGGCACTTGGAAGTGAACTCAATAACGGCCGGCTTTTCCAAAGACTTGAAAACTCAACAATGTTCTAACTAAACTGCGTAATAAGCCCACAAACAAACACAGCGCATCACAGTCTTTGCTTACAACAAGGTTGGAGAAAGTGATACAGATGACTAAGAACAAGTAAAAGATAAACATATCCATGTTTTTAATCACAATACACTAAGCATAAGGAATAAAGAACATTTAACTTGAGCTGAACATCCAAAGAACCCTCAGTTTATAAATAAACTTGAGCAACTTTCCTCACATCCAGCTCCCACATTGGTACGTCCCATTCAGAAGTGATAATCCCTATGCCCTACTCCCTTTGAAGACAATTACCCTCTACTGTGAGACCTTCAGATGGGTGAAAGGCGATAATAGTAAGAACTCACATTTTAAGCGATTCTTATTAGGAAACACTACAGCATGCCTTCTGTTCTCTTTGAAGTGCCCTACGTAAGGCATGATCAGCACCAGTAAGAACACAGCCAGACACACTGAAAAGATGTAGGGGTGGGGAGGGTGCATTTTAGTTCAAGAAAACATTTGATTGGAAAAGGTTTCTGAACCTCTATGTGACGTAATGGGTCTTCCAAAGTATTTTTAAAAGGAAGACAGAGACAGCAGACTTCAAATGCTTAAATTATCTGAAAACAATTTTTTTCAATGTTTAGAAGTTCACTAGAATACTGTATAGATGACCTAAAAGCTAATAGGTATGGACTAAAAGCAGCACAATTTTGATTTCACAGGGCCTTTAAAAACGAAGAAATATGTCAGCATGGTGGACAGTGCACATGAGCGACCCAAGTTCAAATGATCCCACCTACCATCTTCACCCTATAATTTCCAATCTATAGGACTACTAAGATATCTTAAAAATTGAAGGCAAAAGCCCATCAAAGTTATTACAGACTTATTGACTATGCATTTAGAAACACATTTTCCAAAAGTATAATTGTCCTTACAAAAAGCCTCAAGGGCTTGCTAGAACACTATAATTTTGTATGGATGGGCATGATGTGCATTTCAGCAAGCTTATACATTAAAATATTTCTAAAACTATTGACATAACTGGACTACAAAACTAAAAGCAGTTATTTAAATCAGAACAGAATGAAGATGGAAAAGAAAATCCCAGGGGTTTAATCACAGCACCTACAGATGTCATAGCAACAGAAATATCCAAGCAACAGAATAACCCTTTGAGATTTAGCTTAATAATGTTCACTGGAGGAGTCTGGTTCATATAAATAAAGTACTACAATACAAGAGAACGCATGTCTGTGAAAGTGGCGCGCACCATCTCCAGAACAGCTGAAATCACCTTTAACTCCAAAATGAAGGATTTTTGGAAAATAGTTGAGTCATTATAAGCAAATATGGGACTTACATTTGTGCATGTCCAATAATATACACTGCATGTGTGAGAGAGGGGCGTGCACCGTCTCAAGAACAACTTAAGGCCCATTTAACTTAACAATGAAGGATTAAAATGTACATTTTGAGCTCACAATTAAACACGTAACTTGCAATATTATCCATGCGAACATCTGCCAATCATCCGCAAACAGCGCAAATTATAAACAGACGAGAGACATAGGGGTCTCTAACTGGGTCGAACTGCTAAAAGGGTCCTCCTGACATGTCAACTAACCAGCAGCAAATACTCTCCATTCCAACAATTTGTTAATCCTCGCACTCCAGAAAAAAAGAAGAGTTAAGAGGGGCGTCGCGTGCAACCCCTGCACACACCTCCTCACTGTGCACGCTGCGCCCTTCCAAACTCCACTCCGCTGCTTCGCGTGGCCTTCAACACACGGCCGGAGTTGTCTTGACAAACACATTAAAAAAACATCTTAACCTAAAATAGCCCGACATACTTCCTATCCACACATGCACTGACAACTTAAAGCCCATTATGCACTGCTTTCTAAAAGCACACCCACTGGCCTGCCCCTTCCAAGTTTGCACGAAACTTAATGCAACACCCATCTGCCATTAACGCTACAAACATTCAAGTAGAGAGAGAGTTGCTCACCGTATCTGGAGCTATCAATGGCAATATTTACTGTCCAGTCGTCCTGACAAAGTCTACGACATTGACTTTGGATGCATGTGCAGTTGTTTGTGTTATGTGCTGCTTCTCGTGAATCGCGTTCCGTTTTCACTGTTTTTACTCTCTCTCTCGCTCGCTCTCCAATGGTCGCTGCGTGTTGATGTCTGTACGCTCTTGTTGTTTGTGTTTTAGGGAAGATGGCCGTCTTACTCAGTTCTACCACGTGACCACAGTGAGTCTGAAGACAGCGATCCCTAACGGAAGATTTGAAATGACTAGTCAAAAAAAAACAAAAAACGAAATAAGGCCACTAACAGTAAATAACTTTAAATAAATAAAGTTATTGGTATGGTTGCTTCACACACTCTATTTCCTGAGTATCGATACAGGTAACAAAAAAATTTGACAGTAATAATAAAAATACAAAAACTTTATATATTAGAATAAGCAATTAACAAGACATTAACAACATATGAAGTTTAACTTTAATAAGAACACTCCATTGTACAGCGTGATGATGATGATGATGGTTATCTCTAGTAGTACTGGCTCTAAAGGATCGAGTGAGGCTGAAGTGAATCTATCAAAGCACTATTATTAAAAAAAGATGTTTGTGTGACATATATAAAAAACGAAAAGGTGTGGATGCACACTGGTGGCCAACAGTTTGGAATAATGTACAGATTTAGCTGTTTTGGACGGAAATTGGTACATTAATTCACCAAAGTGGCATTCAACTGGTCACAGTCAGGACATTACTGATGTAAAAAATAGCACCATTACTATTTGAAGTCATTTTTGATCAAATCTAGAGAGGGTCCATTTACAGCCATCCATCACTCCACCAACTATCCTTGAGTAATCATGCTAAATTGCTAATTTGGTACTTGAAAATTACTTGCCATTATATCAAACACAGCTGAAAGCTATTTGGTTTGTTAAATGAAGCTTAACATTGTCTTTGTGTTTGTTTTTAAGTTGCAACAGTATTCATTAGACTGGCATGTCTTAAGGTCAATGATTAAGGTCAAAAATAGCAACAACAAAAAAATAAACAACTTTCTTTAGAAACTCTTCAGTCAATCATTGTTTTGAGTAATGAAGGCTATGCAATGCTTGAAATTGCAAAAAAAAAACCTAAAAACTGAAGATTTCAAACAATGGTGTACAGTCTTCAAAGACAAAGGACAACTGGCTCTAACAAGGACAGAAAGAGATGTGGAAGGCCAGATGTACAACTAAACAAGAGGATAAGTACATCAGAGTCTCTAGTTTCATTGAATTTTACCCTCTCATCAGTTTCATGTACAACAGTAAGGAGAAGACTCAGGGGTGCAGGCCTTATGGGAAGCATAGCAAAGAAAAAGCCACTTTTCAAATAGAAAAACCAAAAGAAAAGGTTAGAGTGGGCAAAGAAACATAGATATTGGGCAACAGATAATTGGAATAGAGTGTTATGGATCTTAAACACATTGAGGAAGCATGGGGTGAAATGTCACCTGAGTATCTGGACAAACTGACAGCTATAATGTTAAGGATCTGCAAAGCTGTCATTGCTGCACATGAAGGATTTTTTGATGAGAACTCTTTGAAGTAGTTTAACTTTAGTTTAGTTAAATGTTTTTTTGTGTTTTTCTTCAAATTGTAATTGTAATTTTTCACATTATTAATGTTCTAATTATACATTGTGATCAGTTGAATGCCACTTTGGTGAATAAAAGTACCAATCTCTTTCCATAAGTGCTAAATCTGCATATTATTCCAAACTTTTGGTCGCAGGGGAAATCATTATAGAAATTATGTTGTAATGGTCATATTTAGCTCCAAATCAATACAAAGATGTATGAAAATATATTTTGCTTAATTTTGCATTGTGACTATTTTCAGGACACTTAAAGCTGAAGTATGTGACACTAGCACCACTAAAAAGAGTTGCAAAAAGAAACAACGTTTTCTAAACAGAATATGTCCTTGTCTTCAGTTGTTCAAATAGTCCCGTCAACAACTCACACCACTGGTTGAGTAAAGTAGTGGTCTCTGCATATTAAGCTGGAATAGAAGAAAGTATTTTAACACTGAAAAAGTTACAGACTTCAGCTTTAAAAGGACAGTTCACCAAAAAAGCACATAAAGGAAACCTAAGTGTAATCCATAACACTCCAGTGGATAAATCCATATCTTCAGAAGTGATACTCAGATTAGAAACAGATTAATTAAGTCCTTTTGGTCACCATTCACTTGCATTGTTTGTTTGTGTTCATCAGAAGAAAGTCATACACATCTGGGATGGCACGAATGTGAGTAAATGATGAGAGAAGTTTCATTTTGGGAGGAACTATACCTTTAAGCACATTTAGCACTGTACTAATATATATACTAATATATATATATATATATATCAAATGTATTTATTTATTTGTATTATTATATTCAGCAAAAATGGAAAGACAGTACCAAGGGAGCAGCTACTACTTTCATTAATAAATACTTTACAATTTAAATAATAATAAAACCACATATTGGTAATGAAAATTTTGGGGTAAAATGCATGAAAATAAAAGACATATGTGTCTCATCTAGTAATAGTGTTTTGTTTGAAGAAAACATTGATTAGAATGACACAGGCTTTTTTCTGCTGTACTTGATAATCAAATGATGACAACAATAAACTTTCCCGGACATGATACATTGTTGCTTTAATATATACATTTATACAAGGACGGAGTGACTTTAAATGTGTTATTGTACACTTTCTATTATATACACTTTTCAATAGTGCAATTATTTAATACTGTATTGTTATATTTGTTTGTTATTATAATAGCCTAATACACATACTATTTCATCCAATATTTTCATTGACACAGAGGTTTGTCTGATTTAATTAAAGAATGTGGTTATAATGAGATAAAAGTGTAATGAAACATTCTCCAATAAAAGTAGTCCATGATTGTCAGCCAGGGGGAGCACATGATCTGGACTTCATCCTCTTACTGGTGTAAACTCAGATACCCACCCATCCATCTATATTGCTTTTATCTTTAAGAGGGTTGAGAAGAAGTATAAGTCTGAGAGACCAGTTTCCAAGGAAACCATTTTCGAGAGTGCCTGGTTTTTGATCAAAAGCAAGTACACGAATGACATAACTGAAGGCATATAGCTATTGGAAGGTTAGTAATTCAGCATGTCTTTTGGTTATTAGTTAGTTATGGCTTGCATGAGCTCCAGCAGAAAATGTGTTGTCCTGCTGAAACTGAGCATGCCTTTTCTTGGCACAAAAAAGGTTTTAAAATCTAGTAAAATGTGACTCTGTGTTTTAACAACAGAACTGATTCTTAATAGCAAAAAAGATGATCAGAGAGACTTTCTCTTTTATCTTGCCGTTGCAAATTACAGACTTAAGGTGAGCTGGTTAACTTTTTATCCTTATTCCGTACTCCTATTTTTGGTGTGTGTGGATTGATTCACAGATAATAAATGTGCCTGATGTCTTTATATGATGATCCCTGGCAGCAGACTATTTCAGTTTATCCCTACCCTGTTCCTTTACCAGAGGAACACAATGTACAGAATGCCTAATATATACATAATACACAATATACACAATAATATACATAAAGTATACATAATATACTGTTTACAAAATGTGTGACGTGCTGAAAATGAGGGGATGAATCTCACAAAACCTGTCAAGAAAATGTCCCTGTCATATTTCACCACAAAACCAAAAAATAAGAATATAGCCACATAGTGGATAATAAATAATATCTGACACATTCATTTCAGGGCATAGATTACTCTAATACTGAGCAACATTGGACCTGAAATATGTGCATCAGATGAGGGAAACACCCAGAATGTGTTCCAAACCCTTTCAGGGGTTTATTTTTCACAACAATTTCTTTAAGTTCCTTGTTTAAATGTAATCTCTTTCCCTATATTTTGTTCCCTTTACCACCCTTTTTTGCATCAATCTTTTCTTCTTTTCTCAGGAATATGAGAAGGCATTGAAGTATGTTTGTACTCTGCTAAAAAATTAACCAGATGATAAACAGGCACTGGAACCAGAGACACTCATCAACAATGCGCTTAGAAAAGGTAAAATACAGCAACATTTAAACCTGAAAAAATACCCACCAGCTTCACTGAACTGTTTGTGAAAAAGCTGGAAACAGGAATGTATTTTTCTACTCATTGAAGCCATCAACATTAAGTGGAACAACATTGACTCTTTCTGTAAAAAGCTGTTCGCAAGTTTACCCACAAGGCTTAAACTTTTAAAGAAATCAAAGGGAAAAACTATCCGAAACTAAGTTACTTTATCTATTTGTTCATTTCTTACTAATTTCCTGACCAATGATCTGTGGTTAAGACCATTAAAAGCTTAATGTTTTGCCATTTTGGGCGTGGACCATTTTTTTGCTCAGGTTTGTAGGGCATTATCTACTCTCTATTTGTAAAAAAGATAAAGTGAGGATGAGAAACAGCACATTAATCATTGGGAGATAATGTGTTGTGAGTTTTCATTAACCTTATTCAACTGTAACATTAACCTGCACACATGCGTGGACGTTGTATTTTGGTTTCCCTATACGCAATGCATTATTTAAACTGACTGATCTCAGTTCAGAAGTTTAGTAAAGGGCTAAACTTTCGATGTACTGAGTCATGTGACCAAACAACACAGCACCGAGAGTTTGTCTTTGGGAGAAATTCCAACAAAACTACATCTGGTAAGAAACCTTATTACGTTAAACCTTATTAAGTGCATACACTCCTGAAATCCAAGCAAAAGTTTAGTTTCAGGCTGCAGATGATGTTTGGACCACTCAACATATCTGGCAGGCAGTGGTAATAAGAACGTAGATTCAGAATTTATAATGTATCATTTCATTTTAACCTTATTGGCAGTGATTGGATGATGCTGTCCAATACTTTAAATCAGAATGAATTATGCTAATTTCTGATATAATGTCTGTAGCTTCTAAAAAACATGAATACACAACACACCTGGTTACATAATAAACAATTTGATTGAAAAAGAATACAGACTTTATAGCTTGGTCCATCCATCCACTTTCTCCAGTTTATCCGGTTCCGAGTCGTGGGGGCAGCAGTCTGAGCAGGGATACCCAGACCTCCCTCTCTCCAGCCATTCCAGCCAGCTCTCCCGGGAGGATACCGAGGCATTCCCAGGCCAGCCTAGAGATATAATCTCTCCAGCTAGTCCTGGGTCTGGCCCGGGGTCTCCTCCCGAGTGGACATGCCAGAATTCGGGAGGCATCCGAGGGGCATTCTAGAAAGATATCTGAACCACCTCAACTGGCTCCTTCAATCGGCTATAGCTTGGTATTATTTAAAATTTCACAAATTAGTCCCACTGTGGACATACATTTTTAGAAAAACGATTTGCTCTAGAAATGTTTAAAATTGTATATATATATATTATGCTTGTTTATTAGGTGCTAGTAGTTACAAATCAAAAAGAAATTATGTAAATGCAAACAGTAGTCATGCTTAGGTCTCAGGAGGTTAAAGAAGCAGATCATTATGATTATGCAAACAATTTTAATGACACACCTTATTTATTTTTTATTGATTTATGGTCTGTCATAGGTTATAATATCAAAGTCAAAAGTTGTAGTTATTTAATCTCAGCAGAGTGATCATCATTTGTTTTTCTTCTTTCGTCAGATGGCTTGGTTGGCATGGCGATCATTGGCGGTATCGGATTAGGTATGGACGGATTGGCAGGCCTTACTGGTGTGGCAGTGGCCAAAGGTGCAAAGTCCCAATATGGAGTTACAGAAAATCTTTGATTCCATCTGCTCTCCAGAAGAGAGACTTTTTTTATATAATCACATAAAACCACGAGGAGTCCTGCCTTTCATAATGATGTATGAATCACTTGCTCTTTCTGATATGCATAGATATTGTGTGATTACACTAAAGTATTGTGCTGTATTTCCCCCAGAAACCATTAACTATACTCAGGATTTCAGACTACAGAGGCTTGCTAATAAGGGTTAGGATTTATCATAATATCATGCACTTTTTGAGTGTACCTTTTTAAACTATATATCTAAATGTATTTACAATAAAGTAAATTAAAATGGCACTTTTTTGATAAACAGTAATACCTTACTTCTGTTAAAGAATTAACAAGGTATACATGCTGAACTAAATCACATGTATCTTGGCTGGTTTCATACAGTATGACGGTGTCTTGTGTGACCAGGGCCAAACTTGTAATACATTGTCTTAAAGTATGTTCATTGTTGTCGACACAGTCTTTATCACGTTCTGTTTACATCGTCTGTTTACTTGTGCTGGCACATGTTTCAACTACTGTGATTACTTTGTGTGTGTGTCTCTCTGTGCCTTGAATTGTAATCTCTGCTCATAGATTTCAAATTGAAAACATTTGCGAAAGAAAAACATACTTTTCTTCTTCCTCCATACATTGTTCAGAACAGGCTATAGGAACTGAATCATGTCCACCATTCAACAAGAGCACTATACATATAGAATAGGCTAATACAGGGATTGTTCAATTTCAGTTTGATATGCAGCATTTCCTGTGTTATATGATCATTTCTATACTGAGTAGACATTTATGTAGTTGTACTCAGCTTTAAAAAAAATTGTTGGCTAGAAATTGCTCTTTTGTGAGTGCAATGATTTTTTTAAAATCCTTCTATTTAGTAATCATGAACAACTGGAAAGTCATAGAAATTCATTGGTCAAAAGGTGTGGGAACCCTGGTAAAAGCTAGTTAACAACACTGATAGATTAGTACTTTAATTTTTAATGTAGACCAAAGCTTTTGGTTAAAAAGTCACTCACAAAGTCATTGTCCCTCATGCATCATTAGCTCTTAGGCTCTCGGATCTGGGAGTATCAACTTTGAACATTGATTTAAACAACAACTAACAGACCTTGAATGTAACAAATGCACTATAAAACATGTTTAAATAAGATAATGACTGATAACAACAGCAATTTTAAATTGTTTACAATTCTTCTTAAATTTTCCCACATCTATTATCCCAAGTTCTTTTTCTCAGAGTGAAGTACACATCTTACAATTTTATGATGCTGGAGTTTATGGTTACCATTAGTAATGTAATTTTATAACACAGTATTGAGGTTACTTATTAACTAGCAAATGATGGCAGGAAGAATGATGTACTAGCTACTCTCTTCTGGATGAAGAAAAATGAATCCTTAATCTTCTGTCTTTCTCACATTGATGCTTACAGTCACACCTCAAGACGCTAATCAAGGTCTTTGGGTTCAAATGATGATTTCATGCAGGTGTGTTAGAGCAGGGTTTGAACTAAACTCTTCAGGAAAGGTAAAGGAGCATGTTTGAGTACACTTGTATTACTGAAAACCTCAGAGCTCTGTCCTTATGCAAAACTCTTTCATAAGCTTTTTATATCATCCGATTATAAAAAGCAGCATCATTGTTTGGCACTTGCCAGGAGATGCATCCACATGTGTATAAACTATTGTATTTGCTAAAAGAACAAAAGAAACAGGCTTGTCATAAACCTGACCTTTAAAACTTAGAACATCATCTGCTTATCACACGCAAGATGTTTAGCACAGTGCCAGCACCCAGTCCAACTTTTGCCCTTACATTGTTCAAGTTAGAGTTAAACATTGATTCTCCTCTGGGTATAAGTTCAAATAAATAAATGTAAGTGTCAATTTTAGACTTTTCGTGCATATTGCATATGAAGGACAAATTAGCTAATCAGTCAAGACAGAAATAGATATACAGGTGCTGGTCATATAATTAGAATATCATCAAAAATTTGATTTATTTCAGTAATTCCATTCAAAAAGTGAAACTTGGATATTATATTCATTCATTATACACAGACTGATATATTTCAAGTGTTTATTTCATTTAATTGTGATGATTAAAACTGACAACTAATGAAAATCCCAAATTCAGTATCTCCGGATTAGAATATTACTTAAGACCAATACAAAAAAGGATTTTTAGAAATGTTGGCCAACTGAAAAGTATGAACATGAAAAGTATGAGCATGTACAGCACTCAATACTTAGTTGGGGCTCCTTTTGCCTGAATTACTGCAGCAATGCGGCGTGGCATTGAGTCGATCAGTCTGTGGCACTGCTCAGGTGTTATGAGAGCCCAGGTTGCTCTGATAGTGGCCTTCAGCTCTTCTGCATTGTTGGGTCTGGTGTATCGCATCTTCCTCTTCACAATACCCCATATATTTTCTATAGGGTTAAGGTCAGGTGAGTTTGCTGGCCAATTAAGAACAGGGATACCATGGTCCTTAAACCAGGTACTGGTAGCTTTGGCACTGTGTGCAGGTGCCAAGTCCTGTTGGAAAATGAAATCTGCATCTCCATAAAGTTGGTCAGCAGCAGGAAGCATGAAGCGCTCTAAAACTTCCTGGTAGATGGCTGCGTTGACCTTGGACCTCAGAAAACACAGTGGACCAACACCAGCAGATGACATGGCACCCCAAACCATCACTGACTGTAGAAACTTTACACTGGACTTCAAGCAACATGGATTCTGTGCCTCTCCTCTCTTCCTCCAGACTCTGGGACCTTGATATCCAAAGGAAATGCTAAATTTACTTTCATCAGAGAACATAACTTTGGACCACGCAGCAGCAGTGCAGTCCTTTTTGTCTTTAGCCCAGGCGAGGCGCTTCTGACGATGTGTCTTGTTCAAGAGTGGCTTGACACAAGGAATGCGACAGCTGAAACCCATGTCTTGCATCTGTGCGTGGTGGTTCTTGAAGCACTGACTCCAGCTGCAGTCCACTCTTTGTGAATCTCCCCCACATTTTTGAATAGGTTTTGTTTCACAATCCTCTCCAGGGTGCGGTTATCCCTATTGGTTGTACACTTTTTTTTGTTCACAGCCAGCCTCTTTAGCAATGACCTTTTGTGTCTTGCCCTGCTTGTGCAAGGTGTCAATGGTCGTCTTTTGGACAGCTGTCAAGTCAGCAGTCTTCCCCATGATTGTGTAGCCTACAGACCATTTAAAGGCCTTTGCAGGTGTTTTGAGTTAATTAGCTGATTAGAGTGTGGCACCCGGTGTCTTCAATATTGAACCTTTTCACAATATTCTAATTTTCTGAGATACTGATTTTGGGGTTTTTCATTAGTTGTCAGTTATAATCATCAAAATTAAAAGGAATGAACACTTGAAATATATCAGTCTGTGTGGATCGAATGTATACATTATCCAAGTTTCACTTTTTGAATGGAATTACTGAAATAAATCAACTTTGTGATGATATTCTAATTATATGCACCTGTATAGGCAGACAGACAGATAGATAGATAGAAAGACAGAGAGGCTATATACGTAGATAGATAGATAGATAGATAGATAGATAGATAGACAGACAGACAGACAGACAGACAGACAGACAGACAGACAGATAGATAGATAGATAGATAGATAGATAGATAGATAGATAGATAGATAGATAGATAGATAGATAGATATGCATACAGACAGACAGACAGACAGATTTTGAAACAGTTGCTCCAGGATACTCCAGTATAACGCTTGCCACAAAAAAAATAAAAAATAAAAAAAACCTTTTCAGAATGGCAAATGCTTCCATTGATTTTACGAAACCATTTGTTACAATATAAGCTTCTTACTTTTTAGCTGGAAATCGATTTGCAAGTCAAATAATCTTACAAGATACGGATTGTCGCTTTGCTTGTTTCAAGCTATTTTCTCTCATAATACTTTAGCTTCAATAAATCAATAAAATAAGTTAATAAGTTAATCACACACTTGTTAAATTAAAAAAAACTCCACTAAGCCATTAAACATTAATGAAGGATATACAGAATATTTAAATCTGTCATAGATAGTCAGTCTTTCTGTACAGATTTATGGAACATGATCAGTGACTAACTGTATTTCTTTTGTGATTTTAACCTTTTTAACCTTTACGGATTGCCCCCAATCACTTTTTGTTTTTTAAGAAAAGATGGTGAGTCGAAAGGAATTTTTGTGGTAATCAACATTATGCCACAAATGCTGCTGAATGAGCTCAACTTGTATTTAATCTGGATCATTCATTTAAGACACACACTGTAAAAAAATTCTGTAATTTTAACAGTAAAAAACTGTAATCGGGCATTCCCAGAATTCCTTGCGTGACCCATTACATTTCATTATATTTCATGGGAATAGTTTTGTTTCTTCTTATTTTTTTATATCAGTAATGTACACTGGGGTGTTCTGTGTTATATTTGATGTAATTTAGATAATGTTTACTGCATTATTTAAATCTCACATGTGTTCCCCTGATGGTGTTTAGTGTTTGTGTGAGTGACACTGAGACTGTCTCTAAATGTTTATTGGACATTACTCCTGGAAGAGCCACAACTGATGAACTTAATGTCATCATGAGCCCTTCAGTATTTACTATGTAATTAACAAATATCTTATTAAATAAAACGCAGATTTGACCGATTATTGTGTTTATTTGTTTTCAGTGCCAGTGTGGTAATGTAAATTACAATCATTATAAACTGTAAAAATGACAGGTTGTTCTGTAAAGTTGATGACATTTTTACTGACTTTCTTTACATAATTATTCTGGCAACCACAGCTGCCAGTTTTTCTTTTTTTTTTTGTAAAAAAATCAGGATTTCTTGTTTATACAGTGCACTTATATGAATGTCATTGAGTCAAATGAAGTGGTATTTCTTTGAAAGAAAACTAACGCAAGCATACTTTTGAAGCAAAGCATTTCATAAAAAGACCATTATTTGTCTTAAACCAACAATTGCTATACTTTTCAAAATTAAGACAAAATGTATAGCTATTTGAACACTTCTGGTTGTCAAAAGAATATAGTTCATGTGAACAACACCTGTGGTAACTTTGCTTTGACTTGTGTGAACCTAAGGGGAACTCACTTCATACGTCCAATAAAAAACTGACATTGTGGCCGTTTGCTTTTTGTAATTCCAAAAGAAATGTGCATTGCATTGCGAAATTTAGATGTTAACAGACATTGTCAAAAACACAAAAGCATCATTTATTGTATTAATTTGATCACTGACACTCATTCACACACCCTCTTCACATATTTTATGAACTGTTTCCTCTAAAGAGGATAGTTCTGAAATATTTGGCTAAACTTCTGAGTATTAAAAATCATCTATTCAACTGGATAAGTCTTTTGTTTTGTGAACATGTTCCCAGATGTTTTAACATACATACACAACTTAAATCCAGTTCATAATTATTCATGCTCTCACTCAGGCATTAAATGACTGGTAGATACCATGACAATGATTAATCCAAACTATTACAAACTAATATATTTTATTAAAATATTCAGGTTTGTCGCTTTATAAGAAGTAAACGGAAATGTGAAAACAGACACGTTTGAACTCCTCATACATAATATAACGGATACTGGCTGTGAAGGTCACGAAACGACCATTGGACTTTGGTGATAACCACATGTTCAGTTTCGGCATGTAAAACGCAAAGGCGAGACATAGTGCACACTAGAGGGGAGGGCAACCAGAGCCTATAAATGACTCACTTTTCAATTTAAACACCAGATCTTGCTATGTCACACGGATGTAATTTAAGCTAGCCAAATAATGAATGATTATTAGAAACAGACAATAAAATCCTGTGCACTGGATGAAATATTTGATTAATATTTCAAAAAGTTACTGCATCTTGAAACCAATTATAACGCAAAGGAATAAAAAAAAAAAAAAAGGAAAAAGATTAATCTTGCAGGATTTTGGAGCCTAATATAAAGCAACAATGGATCCGATTCTTGAAGTGGTCGCTTTGTGTCTTGGCTTTGTGAGTTGGGTAATGGTTGGAGTCGCAATTCCTAACCGTTACTGGAGAGTCTCCAGTTTAGATGGGACTGTGATCACCACCTCAACTCTTTATGAGAATCTGTGGATGTCTTGCGCAACTGACTCGACGGGAGTGCACAACTGCCGCGAATTTCCATCTCTGCTCGCACTATCTGGTAGGAAATACAACCGATTAGCAAGTTTAAACATAGACACCAAAAGTTATCTTAAAAAAAAAATAAAAAATACAATAATCATTAAATCATCAAATAAATGTGTTACAAACTTGGCAATAGTCACAAATTAGGCCTACATAAAATGACAGAAAGATTCGGAATGCTGTTTGAAGTAGCAACAGTTATTATAGTATTTTGACACTATGGTTACATGTTTAGCTAATGTTTGTAAGTGTAGGTAGCAGCTAACAATTTTATTTCAAAACTGTTTTTCTAATGTCTCCATTAGGTTATGAAAACATTATTTGAAAGTCCTGGGGACGTTCAAAACGTCTAATTTTGTACATGTTTTAAGAAATATTTTTCATGGTTATAGGAACATTCTGGAAACGTTTGAAAATTGTGTAAATGTAGTTGTTTTTTTTTTTTACAATGTAGTAACGTTTAAAACGTCCCACTAACTAAATATGAATAATGTTTTCAGAACGTTTGTCAACAATAGAAACTTTGAAAGATCATTGAGAGAACTTTGGGAGAACGTTAGCCAATTGTGTCTGTTAGCATTCAGTATGAAGTTACGTAGAATTAAGAAATTGATCTTTCTTTCTTTCTTTCTTTCTCTCATACAGACAGACAGACAGACAGATAGATAGATAGCTTAGATAGATAGATAGACAGACAGACAGACAGACAGACAGACAGATAGATAGATAGATAGATAGATAGATAGATAGATAGATAGATAGATAGATAGATAGGAGGGATGGACGGACAAACCGACAGCTAGCTAGCTAGGCAGACAGACAGATTGGCAGGCAGACAGGAAGGAAGGCAGACAGACAGACAGACAGCTAGCTAGACAGACAGACAGACAGACAGACAGACACAGACAGACAGATAGATAGATGCCTAAACTGAATAAATCTGCGCACACACACTAAATAACAGTGTCAGTAGGGCTGGGCGATATGGAGCAAAAAATATATCTCGATATATTTTGCTATATATCTCGATATACGATATATATATAGCTCGATATCTTTACAGG
Organism: Xyrauchen texanus; assembly: GCF_025860055.1. NCBI lineage: Eukaryota > Metazoa > Chordata > Actinopteri > Cypriniformes > Catostomidae > Xyrauchen > Xyrauchen texanus. The sequence goes on along the minus strand of NC_068277.1, from coordinate 19,737,149 downwards.
AAAAATACCCCCCCCCCCAAAAAAATTACTGCAAAAACAAATATGCCAAATACCACAGTCCTTTTTATTAAAGTGCAAAGAGGTAGGCAGTTCACGTAAGAACAAAGTGCTTCTTATTATTTAACTGTAAAATAAAGGAAGAAATACATATAGCCTTTTCATTCAAAAATGAAACAACTCAACTCAAGGTAGGCAGTGCATATATAAGAACAAAGTGCTTCTGCGACATTTAAGGAAAAAAATATCCCTGATTACATAAATAATAATAATTTAACTGTAAATTAAAACAAATAATACATATTGCCTTTTCATTCAAAAATAAAACAACTCAAGCTCATCTTTGCATTAACTCTGTTGTAGCCATCAACAAATAGCCAAAAAACAAGTTTGCTATAAGCTTTGGTTGGCACCAACTTTCGGCATTCACGGCAGTAGACATCTGTCTGCTGTTCATCCGACGCCTTAAAACTGAAGTATCTCCATATAATGGAGCCAGTTGTCCTTTTTTTTAGACGAGTTCTGCCTCCGGGCTGGTTGCGGGCGACGCCATGTTGAATGAGACAACACGCGAAGGGAGGGGGAGCAAAAGCAAGGAGGCGGGGGCGAGCGGAGGCGGGAGCGAGCACAGCACAGAGAAAGCAAGCGAGCAAAGTGGCGAAATCAGAATTGAATATAAACAATATATCGATATATACGATATGTCAAAATTCATATCGTGTTTAAAAAATATCTCGATATATTTTAAATATCGAGATATCGCCCACCCCTAAGTGTCAGCAAGTCTATTAACAAGTTAATACGTTTTTCACCAATTGATAATAATTTTGAGCTTTTGTATTCTTTCAGGCTATATCCAAGCATCTCGAGCTCTTATGATAGCCTCAATAGTGTTTGGGACATTTGGTTTAGTGGCCACACTCATCGGCATGCAGTGTTCGAAAGCTGGAGGAGAGAACTACGTGCTGAAAGGCAGAATAGCTGGTACTGGAGGAGCATTTTTCCTTCTGCAAGGTAGAGTTCATTACTGATTAAAATTATTACAGATGACTGGAATTGAGTTTTGGTATAATGCATGTTTTCAGACTTACAAAAATTCTTATTATCTAAATATCTCTTTTGTTATTCTCATCTAAAGGTTTGTGTACAATGGTATCAGTGTCATGGTACGCATTTAACATCACGCAGGAATTCTTCAATCCACTCTATCCTGGCCAAAAGTAAGTACAATGTATTTGTATGCTGCCCCCTGCTGTCTTCTTTAACGCTCAACCTTTTTAGTGCTGTGTCCTGATTGTGTTGAGAGCATTTTTCATACAGTGTGAAATCTGTACAAATTATACTGAACTGACTTGAATATGTTGTGTCTGTTTTATTTTTGTAATGTGCTGTAGATATGAGATTGGAGAGGGTTTATACATTGGCTGGGCCTCCGGAACTCTTGCAATCTGTGGTGGAGCTTGCCTCATGTTTTCCTGCAAATTTGGCACAAAAGAGAAGATGTGAGTTTCTTGATCTGCCTCTCTTTCTCTCCTCTCACCTAAAGACACATTAAACAAATTCTTACTGTCTCATTCTCATCTCCTGTTCTTGTAGTGGTTACCCCTACCAGCCCACACGGGGAACAGTCTACTCAGTGTCCGCATCCAAGAGAGATGCCCAGAGTGCCCAGAGCACTTATGGTAAAAATGCCTATGTCTGAAGGAAGCAGTTTGGGTCGATTTCATGTCTATAAAACATGAAAACAGTTGACTGTTGATAGTTTTTTCTACTATATATTTCTGTGTAATTATGTAAATATTTATACTAGACACACAGGCAGTTTTGTGGTCCGAATAAGTCATTGAACATGTCATATGTTACCATGTCAGTTTTGCAGTGTAAACACGTCTCAGAGGACATTATACACACTAGAATCAAAGTTGTTAAATCCCTGTACAGAAATCACACACTGAAATTACTTGTGTATTTGTTCAGATTTAAGAAGGGTTTTGATATATTTGATTTTGTATTGAAGTAATTGTTCGGAAAAAGATACAATTCTTTTTTTTGCAGTTACATGAATCAAGATTGATCAACTCCCAATGTGTTCATTATCTTGTGTCCATTTATTTGTGCAAATGATTATGTTTTATATAATGTGTTTTATACAAATATTAAACAAGCATTACATTGAAAATGCAAATGTTTTGGGGGGGGGGGTATTGTTTGATCTATTCTATTCTATTTCCCTAACACAAATTACCATGGTAACCATTGTTTTTGATAAAATATCTTAGATATACTGTTATTGTTGCTTTACAGCAACAGCTGTCATAAACATAAATAAAAAAATATATATATTAAAAAAAAAAGCTGAAAGCCTTTACACTGTTTTAAGAAGACCCTATATTACCCTAAGTAATATCAACAGTAGTAGCTATGGTGTTTTTAAGGAAACCATAAATAACATGTTGTATTCTATTCTATTCTGCTTGACATGACAACCATGGTTTCTAGCAAAATATCATAATTACTACATTACTGTTGCCACACAGCTAAAATAGTGGTATCTTGGTAGCCACCACTGTCATAAACAAAATATATTTACAGTATATATATATATATAGGGTTACTTTTGAAATGTATTCCACTCACTGATCTATATATAGATCAGTGATTCCACTACAGATTACAGAATACACGCTGTAAAATCTCATTTGATTATTGCCCTAATATCAAAGGTCTTACAAAAAAAAAGAAAAGAAATTATGATCCAACATGAATTTTCTTGATAAAACAATTGATCGTGCATGGTAACATGTGCATGTAAAATGGCTAGAAATAGCATTTAAGCTTAAGTTGACAATTTGCACAAGGTTAATTTCTATTTCTTCTGCTCCAAACTTACTTCAAACTTACTTCTCTGTCTACGAGCGTATGAATGTAACACATCATTAGAAATTGTTTCACCGCTGTTCAAATGCACTTTGGATTGCATAATTTATTAGTATAAATGTTTTTCATCTGAAATGACTAATTATTAAATGAAACAAATGGCAATAAAATGCAAATTAATCTCTTCAGTAATCAAAATACTTCTTGAATGTAACTGTATTCTAGATTTTAAATATGTAATCCCCTAAAATATATTTCGTTACTCCCAACCCTGTATATATATATGTGTGTGTGTGTGTGTGTGTGTGTGTGTGTGTATATATATATATATATATATACATACAGTATATATATAATTTGCAGTGAACTTCCGAAAGCCTTTACACATTATTAAGACCCTATATTACCCTAACAACATTACCAGCTTTGCTGTTTTAAAGGAATCCATGATTAACACGGTTTGTTTTGTAATGTTATGTTCTATTCTATTCTGTTCTATTCTATTCTATTATGAATGTTTGATCGCTTCCATTAGTGAATCAACCTGATTACACGACATTATGGGCAAGGATAGGCTATTTATCTAGGGTGGTGATGTATCAATTTTGAAGTGCGATACCAGTCTATTAAAGGACGTGGGTATGTCCGTCCAGTGTGCTAAAATAATTCGTCCAATGGGTCGGGACCACGTTTGTCGCATCGGCAAACACGGATATGAGCAGCAGTCAGTTACCGCGCTGAAATGTAGGGCGATTTAAATTGTACAGCCAAGAGGTTCAAGGAGATTTTTGAAGTACTGACAGCTCTTGTGCACAGTCACTGTCACAAGCGGCTAAAATCTAAATAATAATGCACTTTTTGCACAGCAGTTGAGGGACGCTTGATTTTTGACAGACACGCGGAACCAAAGTATCGCATTCCTTCATCACACTCGGACGTATTTTTAATCCGGACTACTGTAACATCTTGCCAAGCTGTTGCCAAGTATGTCTGAAATGCAGCTGTCATGATGAGCTGAGTGTAAATACGCTTTTTGTTTTGTTACGCATTGTCTGTCAAGGTGGGATAACAAACGGCTGTTCATTTGGGGTGTGATTTATGTCAATATGAAGTCGGGACGGCGGAGAGGTTTGAGCAGTGTCCTGTCCTCCCTGTCTCTGCTCTGTGTGGTCCTGGATCTTCAGTTTGACGGTGAGATCTGACTCTTCTTTCACACATCTGACCGAGTTTATTTTCAAGCCAGTCCGAGAATTCCAGTGTAAAGTATCACGTTTCCTCTTAAAGTGTGTGGCAATCTGAAAATAACAAAAAGTGTCCTGGTTGTTCCGTGTGTTAGACATTACATTTACCATGTGTACCATGGTAAACACTTTTTAGTACCATGTTAACATCAGTGTAGGTGAATGTGGTGATCATTTAGTGCAGTGGTGCATTATACAAAAGCGAAACCTTGCAAATAGCGTTCTGCCCCACAAGGAAACAAAACTTAAAATTATAATATACATGTTTTTTATAAATATAAAATTATATAAATTGTATTGTTTATTTTAAAGTATTTTAATTTAATATTAGCATGTATTGTATTATATATATATATATATATATATTAGTGAGGAAAATAAGTATTTGAACACCCTGCTATTTTGCAAGTTCTCCCACTTGGAAATCATGGAGGGGTCTGAAATTGTCATCGTAGGTGCATGTCCACTGTGAGAGACATAATCTAAAAAAAAAATCCAGAAATCACAATGTATGATTTTTTAACTATTTATTTGTATGATACAGCTGCAAATAAGTATTTGAACACCTGTCTATCAGCTAGAATTCTGACCCTCAAAGACCTGTTAGTCTGCCTTTAAAATGTCCACCTCCACTCCATTTATTATCCTAAATTATATGCACCTGTTTGAGGTCGTTAGCTGCATAAAGACACCTGTCCACCCCATACAATCAGTAAGAATCCAACTACTAACATGGCCAAAACCATAGAGCTGTCCAAAGACACTAGAGACAAAATTGTACACCTCCACAAGGCTGGAAAGGGCTACGGGGAAATTGCCAATCAGCTTGGTGAAAAAAGGTCCACTGTTGGAGCAATCATTAGAAAATGGAAGAAGCTAAACATGACTGTCAATCTCCCTCGGACTGGGGCTCCATGCAAGATCTCACCTCGTGGGGTCTCAATGATCCTAAGAAAGGTGAGAAATCAGCCCAGAACTACACGGGAGGAGCTGGTCAATGACCTGAAAAGAGCTGGGACCACCGTTTCCAAGGTTAATGTTGGTAATACACTAAGACGTCATGGTTTGAAATCATGCATGGCACGGAAGGTACCCCTGCTTAAACCAGCACATGTCAAGGCCCGTCTTAAGTTTGCCAATGACCATTTGGATGATCCAGAGGAGTCATGGGAGAAAGTCATGTGGTCAGATGAGACCAAATTAGAACATTTTGGTCATAATTCCACTAACCGTGTTTGGAGGAAGAAGAATGATGAGGACCATCCCAAGAACACCATCCCTACTGTGAAGCATGGGAGGTGGTATCATCATGCTTTGGGGGTGTTTTTCTGCACATGGGATAGGGCTTACTGCACTGTATTAAGGAGAGGATGACCGGGGCCATGTATTGCGAGAATTTGGGGAACAACCTCCTTCCCTCAGTTAGAGCATTGAAGATGGGTCGAGGCTGGGTCTTCCAACATGACAATGACCCGAAGCACACAGCCAGGATAACCAAGGAGTGGCTCTGTAAGAAGCAAATCATGGTTCTGGCGTGGCCTAGCCAGTCTCCAGACCTAAACCCAATAGAGAATCTTTGGAGGGAGCTCAAACTCCGTGTTTCTCAGCGACAGCCCAGAAACCTGACTGATCTAGAGAAGATCTGTGTGGAGGAGTGGGCCAAAATCCCTCCTGCAGTGTGTGCAAACCTGGTGAAAAACTACAGGAAACGTTTGACCTCTGTAATTGCAAACAAAGGCTACTGTACCAAATATTAACATTGATTTTGTCAGGTGTTCAAATACTTATTTGCAGCTGTATCATACAAATAAATAGTTAAAAAATCATACATTGTGATTTCTGGATTTTTTTTTTTAGATTATGTCTCTCACAGTGGACATGCACCTACGATGACAATTTCAGACCCCTCCATGATTTCTAAGTGGGAGAACTTGCAAAATAGCAGGGTGTTCAAATACTTATTTTCCTCACTATATATATATATATATAAAATAAAATACAGAATTGTAAAACAGATATTTATATAGAAATTAAACATATTTTTTTTATCCTTATAAGGGCATTTAAAAAACAAAGTGTATCATTCTTTTATGTAAAATAATTTAATCAGTTTCTATAATGATTATCAATTCCAAATTAATGTCATAAGGCTGTTACCTTGAAATTTTAATCAGCATCACATTTTTTTATAATATGTAGAAGGCTTAAAACAAATGTTAGAAAATAAATCAGATGTTAAGAGGGAGTCTATTAATCCAGTAATTTCTGAGTCTGTTGTCCAGGTATCATGTGTAAGTGACCCGTGCATCCATTTCAGGTGTGTTAGGAGGAGCCACACCTGTTGAGATTGAACATCATTTGGAAATGGGCCGTAAACTGCTTGCGGCTGGACAGCTAGCCGAAGCCCTTTCCCACTATCACTCAGCTGTTGGTAAGACACTATTTTTATTTCCAAGATGATATCTGTACAACACACACTAAATTAAAAATGCAACATAATGACATTGAGACAGTTTAGGATATTATTGTTTGCAATGTTTATCATAGTAGGCAGCATACAGTGTGAGTAGTATTCAGTAAGCAGTACGCTAGTAATCCATTACAAACACAGCCGAACATGCTCATCAATACCAAAATACATATATGTTCAGTTATTGGAATAATTCAAAATATAGAAAGATACTCTTAATTCACAAATGCACAATTCTTAAATAGAGGGCGATTCTAAGAATTACCTGACATACTACAAACGAGCTGCCGTTTTTCTGGCCATGGGCAAGTCCAAATCAGCGCTGCCAGACCTGACCCAGGCAATACAGCTCAAGCCAGACTTCCTAGCTGTAAGTTTCAAATTTTGTTGTTGTGATCTAAAACTAGGTTACAGATTACCATAGTATTGGTACATATTTATATTGTGTTCGTGTTTTCAGGCCAGATTGCAGAGGGGTAATATTCTGCTGAAACAAGGAAGTACACAAGAGGCCACAGAAGACTTCCAAGCAGTGGTGAGTTATACAGTTCCCTTACAATTCCATTACAGATGTACATTTTACAACAAAAAATACAGTTAGTTTGGGTTGGGGTCGTATTTACTTTCACATTGTGTAGTTTTGTTCATGGTTTTCTATACGGGTCAGAAACATGGACTCTACCGAAGCAAGACCTAATTAAGCTCAAGGTCTTCCAAATACGATGCCTTAGGCAGATCCTTAGTATCACCTTCCGCGACCGCATCCGAAATGAAACCATCCGAATAAGATGCGACCACCAGTCGGGCGAGGAAGAGATCCAACTAAGAAGACTAAGATGGTTCGGGCACATCTGCAGAATGAGCATCACCAGGACACCGTACCAGCTTCTCTGGTGAAATCGTCCAATAGAGTGAAAGTTCAAAGAGCAGCGCCCAAGAAGACATGGTCAAAACAAATTGAAAAAGACCTGAAAAACTGCCGATCCACCCTCTGTGATGCCATTGCCATGGATCGAAAAGCATGGGAGAGCGTTCTGGGCGAAGTCCGAAATCCAGCAGCACCCACAGTAGCGTATGGGCTCCGGAGGAAATCCCTTCCTATCGTTGACTAGGGATCAAAGAAGTTCATGGTTTTCAAAGATGAGGTCATGTCATGCAACCTGCATGTGTTGGCATCTGCCTACATTTTTATTTGATTGGTTTGAAAAAAAAGCCTTTGACAATAACAGAATATTGAATCTTATCATGAATGAGAGAAATTTGAACAACCAATATGGCAAATGTAGAAAAGGAAGGCGCAATTTACAGGTAAAAGAGCCAATTATCTTTTAGATACAGTCATCAGCTGTCAGTCGACTCGAGAACGCACGTGCACATTAGCTGGACCAACCTTTGCATGATCTGAGCTAAAGAAGCACAATTTATGAGACCATTGTCAGATTTTACATCTGATTTGATAAAGGTTCTTTCATTGTAATCTTGACCAACCATTCTGGAGTTTTCAGTCTTTCCTCATTCGAGTAGACAGGAGTCGTACTTTTAATGCCGCTTACATTTATAGAAAAATACTTGCCAGGTAGCATTCCCAACATGGCCACCGAGTGGACTGACTTACCTTGAAGGGGACTTTGGTCATGACCCACATCTATTCTATTCTATTCTGTTCTGTTCTATTCCATTTAAATTTCCTTTCTTTTTCCTATTCATCATAGCCTCCTGTTTTGTCCGCTTATGTATTTTGATTTCTTTCAGCTGAAGCGTTCCCCGGATAACGAGGAAGCGCTTGATCAGCTCCACAAGGCCAGTGAGCTAGAGTTACTTCAGAGAGAGGCACATGATGCCCATCACCATGTTGACTACGTCACTACTGTCAAGATGCTGGATCAGGTCATGGTGGTGAGTTAGTCTGGAGATCATAAATGCAATTGCAGCAAAAGGTATTGTGTAAATTCCATGAAATGTAAAAGTATTAGTAATATATTATTGGTGTTTTTGAATGTCAAATTTTCATTTTAATTAAAAAATACAGTGTTTTTACCTTCGTATTGTTCCAAGCCCATATTATTTTTTTTTTATTCTTCTGTTGAACACAAAAGGAGATATGCATTAATATTAACATCCACACTGCTCTTGTTCATACAACAAAAGTGGGATATGATTAAACTGTCCAAAAAAGACAATGAAAAAGCACCATAAAAGTAGTCCATATGACTTGTGTGTCTTCTGAAGCCATATGATGGCAGACCAAACTTTGAGTCATTATTAACTGAAAATCTGACCAGATTTGGAAATTTTTTTGGATAAACTATCCGGTAAGAAATAATCTATTTATTACTTTTGTTTATTACTCTCTGTTACTTGGATTGTGGAAGTAAATGGTAAAATTAAAAAAAATATATATATATATTTTGTTATGGTTCAAGTAAAACAACTTGGATTCAATGTTTTGTTGTCACTGAACTTTGTTCTGTTGTCACCCGCTCTCCATTCCCCAGCTCTCTCCGTGGGACCCAGAGTCTCGAGAGCTAAGAGCCGAGTGCTACATCAAGCTCGGTGAGCCACGGAAGGCCATCATGGACTTGACTCTGGCAACACGTCTCCGCGCTGACAACCGACCGGCCTTTCTCAAACTCGGTCAACTCCATTACAGTTTGGGCGAGCATCACGACTCGCTAAAGTACGTACTTACACACTCAATCATAGGTTTTGTTCACTTTTCAGATCCAAGCTTTAGAACTGACATTGTGCATTTCCATTTTGCAAGTGATGAAATTTGATCTGTTTGTTCAGACAGTGAATACAATGGCCAACGTTTTTACATTGTTTACTGTAGTAATGATGTAAGGTTCAGAGGCTTTTTCATACAAAAACTAAGAGTAGCAGTGTGGAAAGATTGCTTCTGCACCTGTCTGTTATGACATCACACCACAGTGCTTAACTCATGAGGCAACATAGGCTACAGAAGCATTTTATGCTTTCATGTACTATTTGTGTCCAAAACCACTGACACGTTCAGTCATTCCGTATTCGCTAGATAGTGAATATCCCATATTAGTGTATTCAGATACAGCTCCATATAATATTGCGCATTTTACATGTGTGTTGAATGTTGAAAACAACTTGAAATTTGATCTGACCATTCTTTTTTATTTTAATCAGATTTTTAAAGCACAAATGGATGAGATTTGGATTGGCTTTGTAAACATTAGATTTTTGCTGTTACTAAACTAATTTAATTTAGAAACACCAAAAAAAAACATAATTTTTGCTGCCTGTCTGAACAAAGCCCTATTGTAATGGTAATCTCTAAATGCTAAAAATTACATTGTTGGTGTCCTCAGTCAGGTCCGTGAGTGTCTGAAGTTGGATCAGGATGATAAGGAGTGTTTTGCCCACTACAAACAGGTCAAGAAGCTGAGCAAGCAGCTGGATGCTGCAGAGGAGCTGATCTCAGAACAGAGGTGCAGGAAACATCTCTTATCTGCCCCTACTAGAACTGAATTTTATATCAGTGTGATATAGGTGTCAGAGTCTAGGAACTGGACTCTAATTTAAGCTATTGTGAGACTATTCTATACATTTAATGGCATATTTTCTATCATTCCAGGCTTTTTAGGTTTATCATCATCAAACAAGATGAAATTCTGACCATATACTGTATCTATGGAGCCAAATTAGGGACAAAAGTAAAAAAATAGTGAAAGTAAATACTCTTTCATGCAAATCTCAAGTTTTATCTCAACTTTTACAGTAATGAATCTTATTTTTTAAAGTTTCCAATTTTCTTTTCAGTGCAAAAGTTTTAATTTTAAGAAGCAAATACACATTTTCAGGTTTGCTTGTTTTTGCAGTTTAAAACTCGCATGTCAAATGTTTTTGAAAAGAGCCATGGATATGGAAATTGGCCATGGAAAATGTAAATAGTAATCCTAAATATTATCCTCCCCTAGTCCAGAACAAAGACAGTGGACACACTGCCACAGGGTAGCGGACATTAACAGACAGCACATTTTACAGACACAAAATGAAATCTAGTTTTCAGGTTAATCCAAAGCATGCTCTCCAGGTCATAAGCTATTGAACCTTTACTATCTTGCTAGTTTTCTAACTTTGTAATATTATTGGCTTTGATCCAAAACCAAGTGAACTGCCTCACTGTCTTCTGTGCCTGTTCTACCATTTCCTTCATGTTATTCAAATTGATAATTAGCAAATTACTTTTCATGGTTGCCACACCCAATTTCCATATCCACATCCCCATGTCAGTTTGAACCAGTCTGGCCATTCTCGATTGACCTTTCTCACCAACAAGGTGTTTGCATCCACAGAACTGTTGTCACTGCTTGCTTTTTGTTTTTTTGCACCATTCTCTTTACACACTAGAGACTGTTGTGTGATAAAATCCCAGGAGATCAGCAGTTACAGAAATACTTAAACCAGCCCGTCTGGTACCAACAATCATGCCACAGTTTAAATCACTGAGATCAAGATGATTTCCCCATTCTGATGGTTGATGTGAACATTAACTGAAGCTTCTGACCCACATCTGCATGATTTTATGCATTTCACTACTGCCACACAATTTGATGATTGGATAATCGTATGAATACGTAGGTGTTCCTATTAAAGTGCTCAGTGAGTGTGTGTGTGTGTGTGTGTATACTTTGTTTATATATAATATAGGTTTGTGAATTACATCTGTTTTAACAAGCTATCTGCATATTCGCAGAATGTATATTCTATTAGTTTTATTGGAAAATTGGCCATTTTATCATTAGACAAGAAAGGTAAACGTTACAGGGAACTGTTGACTTTAACTTTTTGATTTCCTGCGTGTCTGTTACAGCTCTTGATATGCGTACCATTTAAATGAGATCGTGTTAAACACTGTTCATGATGGCATGTAACAACAAAACGAACAGTGATTGCTCATTTTCATGTCTCAGATGGCTCCTTCACGTGCAAGCAGGCGATTCTCGTCGCTGAGACAAATCGACCAAACACACACAAACACATACATATTTTTTCGAGGTCTCTAATTTGGCTCCATTTTTATGCTACGATAATGACTTTTTGAGTGTTTCTGTGAATTTCTGGCTTTAAAAGAGACACACTAATTGAAGTTGTCTTCTGCTCATACCTTTGCTCTTGAATTACAGGTATCATGAAGCCTTTGACAAGTATGAGTTAGTGATGAGAATGGAGCCAAATGTTCAGTTCTACGCTAATAAGGCAAAGGAGAGGATCTGTTTCTGCTTAGTCAAAGTATGCATTTGCATAGCTTCACCTACTTGATGTCAGTGTACTTATGTTGAAGTTATTTGATACTTAGTTTTCTATTGGAATTGTATTAGAAGTTGCAAATAGACTAGTACCTTCCACCTTTTAAAATGAATCATTTAATATTTTCAGTGATTGTTCTCTATTGACACTATTGAATAGTTCTGTTGGGTAAAAATGACTTAATCTTGTATTTTGGAACTGTGTAATTGATCACCATGCTAGAATCTCTCAGCAACCTGTCATAGTAATGGCCAATTCTGTGATATATGCACTTTATTGAAAACACTTTAGGGAGTGAATCTGCAAAAATAATAAATGTGACGTAATTACCCCAATGTGAGGTCAAAGATGAAAATACCATTTTATTTAGTTTGATCTAGAGTTCTCATTTGTTGCCCTCCCCTCTCTTGGGACTCCTCCAGATGAGGAGTGCTGAGAAGGCAGTAGACATATGTTCAGAAGCTCACCAGAGAGAACCTCAGAATATCCACATCCTCCGGGACCGAGCGGAGGCCTACATCCTAATGCAGGAATACGAGAAAGGTACTAGAACATGTATTAGCTAACATACTGTGTTTGATCCACTCAGTCCTTCACCTTTTTTATTTAATTTGCATGTAATGTCATGTTTCTCTGCTAATCCTCTAAGCTGTGGAGGACTATAGGGAGGCTCAGGAGTTCGATCAGGAGAACCAGGAGCTTCGTGAAGGTCTTGATCGGGCACAGAAGCTCCTCAAGCTCTCTCGAAAGAGGGACTATTACAAGATCCTGGGAGTAAGTAGGTAAGGACATGATCACCTTAAAGTACTTAAAACTTTTTTGCTGTTACTTATAAACATTACTAATGAACGTTACTTTTAAACCTGAAATTCTATTCTGGAGAGTGGAGAAATTCCAATTTGTCATCTTTACTAGGGATGTGCATGAGTAATTACAATTAATCGAGTACTCGTTTAGCATAAAATATTCTACTAGTAAGAACAGTACTTATATATTGCAATTTTTGCCTTCTGTGGGCTAAAATTAAAATGGCTTCTCTCATCTAAATCTTGCTGTTACAACTCATTGCATTGGATGGCATTGTGGATGCATGACATTTTTTAAAGGTATAGTGCACCCAAAAAGAAAATTCTGTCATTATTTACTCTGACTGTATCGCTTTAAAAGACTTGGAATGTATGTTTCTATGTGTGAGTGCAATTTATTTGTATTTTTTTTGTTTGTCATTTTTTTATCCTAGATGTTGTTCATGCATAGTGTTCATTTTTAAATAAAACATACAGTTTCAAAGGTCCAAGGTTGAACTTAAATTCTAAATTTCAAGGAATTGATTATTTTTTTTTTATCTGGTCGAGTACTCAACCACAAAATTACTCGAAATGCCCATCTCTACTATTTACATAAATCTTTTAATTTGCCTTCAGGAGTGCCAACAAACAGGAAATTATAAAAGCATATAGGAAGCTGGCTCAGCAATGGCATCCTGACAATTTCCAGTCTGAGACAGAAAAGAAAGAGGCAGAGAAAAAATTTATAGATATTGCCTCAGCAAAGGAAGTGCTTACAAATCCAGGTAAGAGACCATTAGGTGCCAGAAAAACAACCTGAACAAAATACAATTGCAATTCATGTCACAATTCTATTATTGAGAAACCTTGTATTTTTATTCACTGTTATTCCATATTGTGTCTGCATTGTATGATGAGTTTAATTTTAATTTGATGCATCCTTTTTGTTTTTTCCTGCATAGAAATGCGTCAAAAGTTTGATTCCGGTGAGGATCCCTTGGACCCAGAAAATCAGGAAGGTGGAGGAGGGGGTGGAGCCAGAGAATGGCCCTTTGGGTTCGACCCCTTTGAGGGCGGAGACTTCCACTTCAAGTTCCACTACAACTGATAATGAAGCGGCTGATACAGTATAAATGGACAGTGATATTGACTAATTCAGAAACATTTATGAAGCCTGGCTAGAGAATATTCAAATTGAACTTTGGTGAAACCTTATCAAAGTGAGACTTAAATACATAGGCTGATTTGGACTTTCCCAGGAGTGAATAACTTGTTCAGGTAACATCCATTTGTTTGGTGTTTGATTTCGTCTGCTTGAAAATACCAGAGTCGGAAGACAAAGTGGAGTCTTGATGAACTTAAGTCTTAAACCCAGCTGAATCAGTTCAGCTCAAAATCTTCTAACTTTCTTTGATTTACGTGCCATCACTCTCATTACTTCATCTCTCTCCTCACTTTTATGTTGCTTATGTTTTCATTGAATGACACTCCAAATCTAAGGGTTGTGGTTTCTTTTTTGCTGTGCCATGCACTCCTGATACCAATGTCAAATTTGGATTCTTAAACTCTTATGTGCCTGGCTTGAAGGAGTTAAACAGTATTGCAGGTTTTTCCCATTTTTCTGTCATCTATTTATTTTTCCAATTATAAACCGAAGAGAGAAGTTTTCAGAAATGTCTTTCTACTTCCTTAGAAGGCATAATTTCTGATAATATTGAAGGAAGTCTGGAAATTAACCCGCTCTTCTGCTGCTTTATAGCCTGACAAAAGTCTGCTCAATGAAAATGTTTAGCTGTAAATCAGATGACAGGCTATCAACCAGCATTCACACTGTTATTTTATGTAATATGCAGCAGGTTGATGTCCTGATAAACAAAAAATGCTATCAAACTGTTACATAAATGTTATGAGTTGCCACTGTACTTTCTACTTTCTCTTAAAGAAATATTCTGGGTTCAATACAATTTAAGCTCAATCAACAGCATAATGTTGAGTACCACAAACATTTATTTTGATTCCTCCCTCCTTTTCTTTAAAAGATGCAAAAATTTGAGGCACTTAATGGAAGTGAGTAGGGACAATTTCTGGAGGGTTTAAAGACAGAAATGTAAAGCATAATTAATGAAAACAATTACATGAATTCTTCTGTTAAAACGCATACATTATTTGAGCTGTGAAGTTGTGAAATTATGAAATCATTGTTTTAACAGCCATTTTATGTTTAAAGCGTTACGTCGTCATGGCAAGGAAGTTGTAAAATTGAATAGAACTTTACACAGAAAAGGTTAGTAAGCGATTTTATATCACACTAAAATCAAGTTAAAATGCATATTGTTTATATTTTGTGGCTGTACTTCACATTTATGGATTAGCCCCATTCACTTCCATTGCACATGCCTCACTGTAACCCCTCACTGTTTTTTTTTTTAAGAAAAGGAGGGAGGCATTGAAATCAGTTTTTGTGGTAAAGATCAATCAACAGCATTTGATTGATCTTATCTTGTATTGAACCTGAAGTATTCCTTAAAATCCTTTGACCTCACTGATGTAAAGGAAATTGGTCTTCCTAATGGTTTATGTCTGTTTTCATTTGTTTAAAGCTATTTTTAAGCTACACAAAATAATGAAAACTCTTCATGACAGAGTGTATATAAAAAAATGTATATTAAAGACTCATCTGTCAAGTGTTTTATTCAGCTGGTCTAGAAGGAAAAGTTGAAGACTTTCATCCTACAATTTAAAATGTGTAAGTCATATTTAATGGTGCTTGCTTAAGGCAGGTGTCACTATACAGTTTTAAACTTTTTAAATGGACTTAAAAACTCCAATTGTGCACCTTGATAATAACAGGTGTGCTGTTACTTTTATAGGCGATTAGACTTCCGCCTGGCAGACAATAAAATGGGCCACAGTATAGAGATTTGGGAGTGGGCCCTTTTGACTTGAGCCTGTTAGCAACCACCCAGTATACCTATGGAGGCCCAAACCTGCAAAAATAATCAATAAAAAAATGTAATAAGAAGAAAATAAATAAAGGAATAAATGTCTTGATAAAACAAATATAATTAGTTTTTAATTAAATCTATTCCTGAATTTATTATTGTATGAAAAAAAGCACAATTATCCAAAATAGTACATCAATTAAATATACAGAGGCAATGAATTAACAAATTATGATACAATCAAAAGTTCGTCATACAATTTAACAGTTTTTTTTATTATTGTTTATTGTTTTTAGTGTCCTAATTAGGCACTTAAAGTCATGGAGAAAATGAATAAATGTGGGTATTGTTGATGAAAATTTTAATTTATGAATAAAGTGTTTTGCCAATAAAATAATAACATTCCCTATATATTCTATATTATAATCACAATGTTAAGGCAATATCTGATTCAGTTTTTGTGGTAAACAATTTGGATAGGTCACACCAACATTTTTGGATAAGGGGACATTTAAAGAAAAGGTGTTCAATTGACTCAAGATTGTTTTTACAAAAATTACAATTAAAATCCTTATTACCAAATGTACATGTGATATCGTTAGTAGGATATATTTTATGTAAATGTATATGATAAGAGCCATGCTTTTTTCCAATTAATATTCTCTATTAGTGAATTCCTAAAAAACTTTCCCCAAGGGGTAATTCGTTTCCTTGAAAGAAAAAAAACATTTCTTATAATTTTATTACTATTTTGGGTCGTAGATGTTCTTATCTTCAACTATATTCAACTATATTGTTCAGTCTTTACAATCTCTCCAAAAAGCGTCAGCTGTAGTTTATACGAGGTATGGCTATGACCTGACACCACATCAAAACAAGTCAAAAGTAATCGACCACACGCTTCAATCTACAATAAACCAATGGTGAACAGGACCCGCCCACATAATTATCATACATGAGACAGAAACGTAAGAATAAATATAAAAATAAATAAACGTGGGAATATTTAAATATGGAAATAAATACATGTGGGAATAAATAAATATAAAAATAAATGAATGCATAAATAAATAAAAACAAATAAATTAAAGAATAAAGTTTTAAAGAATAAAAATAAAAAGAGAAAATAATAAAGGAACAAAAGTCATACAAAAATAAATTCAGGAATAAATTTAATTAAAAACTAATTATATTTGTTTTATCAAGACATTTATTCCTTTATTTATTTTCTTCTAATTACATTTACTTAGCCGCATAGGTCTAAAAGAACACATTAGCAATGTCCTTGCAAATGCCCAATATGCTTTTTGGTCCTTCAAAGTTCTGGTCAACATTCACTTGCATTGTAAGGACCTACAAGATATCATCTAAAAATCTTCGTTTGTGTTCATCAAAAGAAAGTTATACATCTGGGATGGCATGAGTGTCAGTAAATAATTAGAGAAATAGAATTTTTGGGTGAACTATCCTGCTTGATATACTACTGCTTTATAACCAAACTTCAGAAAAGTAACACGTTTTATTGTGGTCCAAAATACTCAAGCATTATAAAAAAGATACAAAAAATGAGCACTTTTACGCTCTACCATCCATCCGATATTGTACACCTCCAAAAAACATGCAGATGAGGTTCACGCCATTCACACGTGACCCGCACTGGCGCGCTCCCACTGCTCTGGTTACCACAGCAACCAGTGTGCTTGAGCGCGCCTCAGCGGATACCAATAATGTAGCAATTACAAGCTACTACAACTCGTTAATTCACCATTTAATATAGTAAAGCTTTTCAGTTTCTAATAATTTCCCGTGAAGCACTACGAGTTTTTATTCCTTTCAAAATGCGCCGTCCAAAGTATTTCACGCCGAAAGAGGTGTCCCTACACAACACACAAGGAGACATCTGGGTGTCGTACCTGGGTAAAGTGTACAATCTGACAACACTGGTGAAAGAATATAAAGGTAAGTCAAAACTGGAAAAGAGAGAACAGCTGTTTTCACGAACTTGCAATGTGGCATTTATTAACATCTCATTATAAACAATATTTATTTTGTTTCTTGCAAATAATGTTGACACTGTTCTTTTCTCTGTTTTTTTTTTTTTTGTTGTTGTTGTTTTGTTTGTTTGTATTTTTGTCTCCTTACATTTTAGGCGATGTGTTGTTGAAACCAATTGTAGAGTGTGCAGGAAAGGACATCAGTCACTGGTTTGACCTAAAGAAAAAAGATGTAAGCCATTGTAACAAAACATATTAATGAACAATGCCAAAGACCAGAACGAAATAGAAAAAAAAGCTAGGACTCAAACGAAAACCCATTACCAAATTTAAACAAAAGTACTGTTTGGTACTTTCATTACATTTCATAGACCTTTTTCACGGTCGTGTCTAGAAGGTATCCCTCTCTCGTCAATCTCGCGAGATTCTTACATGGCGTTAATTTGAAATATCACAGCAACGAGTAGAGCTCATAAAAGATTATGTTAAATTGTCTGTTTTGATGAACAAACAGTTTTTATGATCAATTTAAGATCTAAAATAAATATTTCACATAATACATTTGATAACTTCTCTACGTCTGCCACGTTCACTGGATAAGTACGTCAATGTTTCCAAAAATAATTTAAACAACTGTACAATGTATTGAAGAGACAGTATGTCTATCCATCACAGCATCGTTGTCATTCCCTTCAAAAATAAAAATTTTTGCTGCTGTGATTAAGATCTAATACTAGTGGACAGGTCACTTTAAAGAGGCCCTATTATGGTTTTTGGGATTTTTGGTATGTGCATGTAAAAGGTCTGCAAAGTTACAAAGCACAAAGTCCACGCAAAAGGGGGTTATTCTCTCCCACCGACAACACTGCTCCTGAACAACACAAAACGCCTGGTTCAGTTAAGTATCTGTCACTATGTAACACATTTGCATGATGCCAGCCTAAAGTCTACTTTGGACCACCCGCCAGGATGAGTTGAGTTAGTGTTGTCGCCATGTCGAGAAGATGCTGATTTCTTCACTACGAAAGCTAAACCTCTTTGTTTGTACTTCCAAAGGCAGATGAATTGAAGAATCGGTGGTTACATTTTTTTTCCCGACTATTCTTCAGCAGTACAACCACAACCAATGTTGGATTTTCAAGATGGTTACTCCTGAAAGATGGTGCAGTTCCCACTTTGTTGGGACAATCTGACAGTTCAGGATCATAAACTGGTAGTATACTTGATTATTTGTGGATTTATCTGCTTCTGAGTGTTTTGTGATGTAGATACAGCGTACACTAGGGGTGTAATGGTTCGAATTTCTCACGGTTCAGTTTGTATCACGGTTTAAGGGTCGGTACTGTTCTGTATTTGCTTTGTTCAAAAATAAAATACAAATATTACTGCCAAATCCAAAGAATAATCTATTTGGTAAACACTTCAACGGGTTTGTACGGAAGCTCAAAGAGGCCTTGCGTTCTTCTAAGGTGTCTGACACTAATCTGGAAGTTGTCAATGACTGAGAGACATACAGCTATTTCAGCTTGAGCGAGTCCTTGATCAAAGTAATGACATATTCGGTCATCCGTTTTGCAAAAGTGCATTTAGCTGTTGCCTCCAGATAGACTTATTGAAAACAACTTTTTGTTATGCTGAGATCACGAGAAAATTAAGTCATTATCACGAGAAAACAACTTTTGTTATGTCGAGATCACGAGAAAACAAGGCCTCTTTGAGCTTCCGTAGGTTTGCTCTTAAATAACAATCATTGTTTTACAACAGAAACCATAGTTTAACCATGGCATTTTGTAGTAAAATCATAGTAACCACAATATAATCATGGTTACTGTCATGGTTACAATATATAGTAAAATCATTGTTACTTATAGAAACTACAGAATTACTGTTATAAAACCATGGTTAATTTTGATCAAAACCATGAATTCTGCTCAGAAAACCATGGTGACAGCAATAATGGTTACTTCAATATTACTATAGTAAAACCATGGTTAATTATTGTCCTTAACTAAAAAAATAATAATAATTATCTAATTATTAAATCAACATTTTAACTTAACACATGCACAAATACGCTACATGCATCAACATAAAATGCACTTCAAACTCATCGCAACATATGCAATATTTGGAAGCCGTACATCACTATAAAAGGAATAACCTTGCTATTAGAATGCATAAGAGAAGAGATGTTGTTATAATGCTGCTTGAGTATTTTAATCATACATGGAAATCCCTCATGACCACCCCAAGCACTTTAGTTATTGTTTCATGTCTGTCCGAATAAGCACTGAGTGCCTGCTCAAAAATGGAAGAGAGTGTGTGCAGTGTAGGCTCACCTGCGTCTCTTTCCCTGGGTGATGTCGGCATAATTGATTCATCATGTATCAATGTATTACTATAACGGCATCTTAATGCAGTGCCGGATTTAGCCATGGGAAACATGGCCAGTCGCCCAGGGCGACATCTTGCGGGGGCATCCTACGCCACTGTTGCCATAGTGTTTACAGTCCTGAAACTCTGTTATGGTAAGGGCCGTTACATTTCCGACACACGCTCTAAGCGGCTGACCAATCAGAGCAGACTGGACTTTTCGGAAAGGGGGGCTTTAAAGAGACGAGCTAAATCAGAGCGATTCAGCCAGAGGGTGAAAAGAGGTGCTGCAGCAATGTGCAGTATGAGAAAAATAGTGTGTTTTTTTAACATTAAACCATGTAAACCTATTCTAGTAGACCCCCAAAATAAAATAACGAACCTGTAATTAGCATAATATGGGCTCATTAAAGGAAGAGCTATCCCAAAAAGTCCATAATTTTCAAGTTCCAAAAAGGACATAAAGGCAGCATAAAGGTAATCCATACACTTGAGTGGTTTAACCCAATCACTTTGGGTGAGAAGTAAACAAAAAATGTATTCCTTTTTCACCAAAATGCTTTCCTTTGCAGGTTCATGAGAGAAACTCATTCACAGCGAAAGCTGACATGTGCTTGATACAACTTGAAGTTCTCGCAATTTTGTTTTCTCCCCTTTTCTCCCCAATTTTTAATGCCCAATTCCCAATGCGCTCTATGTCCTCGTGGTGTCATAGTGACTAGCCTCAATCCGGGTGGCGGAGGACGAATCTCAGTTGCCTCCAGGTCTGAGACGTCAATCCACACATCTTATCACATGGCTTGTTGAGTGCATTAACGCGGAGACGTAGCGCATGTGGAGGAATCCACGCACAACTCCCCACGCTAGACCGAGAACCACACATTATAGTGTCCTAATTAGGCACTTAAAGTCATGGAGAAAATGAATAAATGTGGGTATTGTTGATGAAAATTTTAATTTATGAATAAAGTGTTTTGCCAATAAAATAACATTCGCTATATATTCTATATTAAAATCACAATGTTAAGCCAATATCTGATTCAGTTTTTGTGGTAAACAATTTGGATAGGTCACACCAACATTTTTGGATAAGGGGACATTTAAAGAAAAGGTGTTCAATTGACTCAAGATTGTTTTTACAAAAATTACAATTCAAATCCTTATTACCAAATGTACATGTGATATCGTTAGTAGGATATATTTTATGTAAATGTATATGATAAGAGCCATGCTTTTTTCCAATTAATATTTCCAATTAATATTCTCTATTAGTGAATTCCTAAAAAACTTTCCCCAAGGGGTAATTCGTTTTCTTGAAAGAAAAAAACATTTCTTATAATTTTATTACTATTTTGGGTCGTAGATGTTCTTATCTTCAACATTTTTGTTCAGTCTTTACAATCTCTCCAAAAAGCGTCAGCTGTAGTTTATACGAGGTATGGCTATGACCTGACGCCACATCAAAACAAGTCAAAAGTAATCGACCACACGCTTCAATCTACAATAAACCAATGGTGAGCAGGACCCGCCCACATAATTATCATACAAGAGACAGAAATGTAAGAATAAATATACAAATAAATAATCATATGACAATAATAATAATCATAATAAATAATAGCAACCACGAGGAGGTTACCCCATGTGACTCTATCCTCCCTAGCAACCGGGCCAATTTGGTTGCTTAGGAGACCTGGCTGTAGTCACTCAGCAGCCCTGCGTCCCAGCGTCAATACTCGTTGAGCTTCCCAGGCCCCCAGTTCTCACATTTTGAGCGTTTTTATTTTGTTTTGTTGGGTGAACTATTACTTTAAGGCTTTAGCAAAATGATGATCCTCTACAACTTGAATGAACAAACCCCATATCTTTACTAGGAACTTTATTATATCTTATTTGCACTTTATTAGGAATACTATTCTTCTCACTACAATTGTTCAGCGTGGTTATCTGAGTTTCCGTACCATTCTGATGGTTGATGTGAACATTAACTGAGGCTCCTTACCCATATCTGCATGATTTTATGCATTGCACTGTTCCCACATGATTGGCTGATTAGATAATCACATGACTATGTGGGTGTTCCTAATAAAGTGCTCATTGAGTGTAAGTAGCTAACTAAACATTAAGCCTGTAAACTGACTTCCAAAAATGCTCTTTTTGTAAGTTTGAAGTAAAGAAAATTAATTTATGCAATTGTTTTCTTTGTTGTATTGTTGAGGTCAGTTTTCTGAATCACAAAAAAAAAAAAAATATATATGATTCCCAATTTTGTGTTTCTGCTATTGTTTTTAATTTCTTTTCAGATTCTTACACATGTTGATCCTTTAACTGGCTGCATTAAATACTACACCCCTAGAGGACGCTTTGTACATGTACCCCCTCCCTGCCCTCGCACTGACTGGGCCAATGACTTTGGGAGGCCTTGGTGGAAGGATAACCGCTACGAGGTTGGGCTTCTGTCTGCCAAAACACGCTGGATCCGCATTATCAACACTCTTACCTCCCAGGAGCAAAGGCTGGAAGTAAGCCAATATTAACCTGGCATATGGTTGCTTCGTATTTTCACAAGCAGAAATTGGCATACACGATTCTGGCTCTTCTACAGAGTTTGTGTGATTTCAATATTCTGGGACTAACAGAAAATAAAATATTAATTATGTTAAGCATTTTGTGTTTTGTGTCTTTGTTTTTTTCATAGTGTACATTCCTCAAATAAAATGCATGCACTGTGCTATTGCAGAATGTTTACTCTAGAGGGCGGCATTGCCCTCTTTTCTTCTTTCACACCCATTCCAGCTCCTCTGCTTTTCCATCTTTATTTATTTTTTCCCTCCCTCCCACTCTTTGAATATGATGCTTTTCCAGCTCAAGGGAAATGTACCTAATGTTGAGCCTCTGGCACAACAAAAGCTCCCAGATTGAGTATGCAGATTCACATGTTTATCGGCCACCAGGCTGTATCTTAAACTCTGGGCTGAACAACCATCTGGCAATGGGCTATTTCATTCAGCCCAGATGTTTCCTTATTTCCTTTCCCGGTGGTTCTTACAACACTCAACTTATGGGTCTGTCTGTAGGCTCATGCACCTTATCTCACAGCATCCTGTATCTTAAGCAGAGCTCTAAACTTTTTCATATATAGCACTTGCACATTACTTTGTCAAAGTTACTTAGCCAAATATTTATAATCTTTTTTTTTCTAAGCAGGTTTGCTCAGAGGAGACTTTGGATGAGATTCTCCAGCGATACGTGTGCTATAATTCCCATGCAGCAAGCTACACCTGGAAGCACAATGGAGTAAACTTGGATATGAGCATGACCCTGAGTGAAAACGGCATCCCTGAAGAAGATGAGTTTTACTGTGGAAGTGCAGATTGTGACCTCTTCTCTCCATCTATATGCCTGTATTTCAATGATGACCTCACTGAACTTTGAAAACAACAGGAAGATGGTTGCTGTTAATGTGGAAAATGAAGGCTTGTAATCCATTAAAATATCTTTAACCACTGCAAACAAATTTGTAAGATTTGAGTGAGAAACATGAACATCACATCAGCTATTCTTGTGTTCAGTGTCTCATCGATTCCTGTCTGTGTTGTTCATCTTATTTCAGCTTGCTCAGCATCATCCAATCAAATTCTGAGCAACAGAATAAAAAAGATGAATGCCAGCCTAGCCTACATAATAAACCCCTGAACCATAAAGTCTGGTGGTTGCCATGGTAATTGCTCAAAGGTAATGCAGCAGCAGCAGTAGGCCAAAGAGGGCTCTTAAACTCTAATTAAGTAGCATTATATACTGTATGTATACATAAAGGATTTCATGCAGATAGCATTTCATTTGAATCCCTAGGGTTGCCACCCGTCCTGTAAAATACAGGATTGTCTTGTATTTAAAATTGAAATGATGCGTCCCATATCGAATCAATATGGGATGTGATTTGTCCCGTATTTAAGTTGGCAAACTTACCTACTTGTGATCAGTGTTTGGTAAATTACAAAAAAATAGTTATCCACTACAAATGACAAATTATTTCATAAAAATAGTAATCAGATTACTTGGATAATTACTTAATTGAAAGTAATCACATGACTGATTCCTTTACTTACAAGGTACTTTCTAAAACACTTTTACACTCAAAAATTCAAAATAATGTCTATATTTCTTGTTCATTGTTAAACATACACTCAGCACCCCTCATTACTCCTTCACAAGGAATCGTTACAGGGTCATAATTCAAGTATTCTACATAAATAATATATTAGAAATAAGCATAACCTTATAATGTACTTAAAAGTAATTTTAATTAATTAAATTAATTAACAGTCAGAAACTGCAATCTGATTTCAATAATTTAAAATGTAATTCATTAGACATCTTTTTTTGACTAAAAACTAATTAGATTACAGTAACTAAATACTTTGTAATTGGATTATGCCCAACACTGCTTGTGATGTCATAAATATTTGCAAACACATACCTTTTGGCAAGCACTTTCATTTGCCTGTGGACTGTTTACTTGAAATTATGAGTTATATGTATGAGTTATACATATGGTCATGGCACTAGCAACAGCAAGATCATTGGTTTGATATCCAAGGAATGTACAAATTGATAAAATGTATAAGTTGAATGTCATGTAAGTCGCTTTGGATAAAAGTGTCTGCCAAAATGCGTAATTGTAAATGTATTGTTGTGTGTACAAAAAGGGCGCATCTTGATTATGACACCACACAGACATTTTTGTTTAAGTGTATTCCAAGCACAGTGAGATGGATAAAGCTGGTTTGTATGGATGCATTTTGCACATTTACATTGAACCAGCTTTTGTATCCTGGGAGCATGCATGCTGCAGAGTTGAAAAAGTGCCTCACCTCACTGGAGCAATATGTATTTGTAGAAAACATAGAGTTCTCCATGCCATTTACTTCATCCTTTTATTCTATCTTGGGCAGATCGTATACAGTTAGCTCTTGCTTTGTTTTGTCCCCACCTCAAATAGTTAATTTTTAAGCAATGCAACATGACGTAAGTGTGGGCATGGCTGCTGCAGCTCTCCTCCATTTAACTAAACGCGCATCAACCCCTTTGGTCAGATTTTTTTTTTTTTTTTTTTTTTGTAAAACGGTGGGGGCTTTTAAGAATATTAAGGTGGCCATGTTTGATATATTTTTGTGTACACTGAGCGCAGGCGATACACGCGAGCTTTCGCAAAAGCAGACAGTTACTAGGCAAGCCTGAAGCAGAGAGCGAGCACAATAAGCTAGTAGAAATGCAACTTGCAATGAGCTAAACCCCCCTCTGTAACAATGTGATTAATTTAAGGAGGGATGGGAGGCGAGAGAGAGAGAGAGTGTAAGAAACGGGGGAGGGGGGCGTTCTGAAATAATATAGTCAGCCATTTTTATGTAAGGGGATTTTTCTTATTGGGGGGGTTGAGGTTGTTAAAAAATAAATATAAGGGCGGCCATCTTTGTTTCTCTGCCTTGTAGTGTAAAATATTCCAAAACGCCCCCCCACTTTTGTGTGTCGATTTGAATATTAAATAAATATCATAATTCAGAAGGAATACACTTTTAGATCTCGCGGAACGGGGTCAGTGACGGGAATATCATGTCCTCTCTTCTCCGTTCTTGTGAGGAAGATGAGGGCACGGCAGTTAATTCCGAGGGAGGAGATTTTGATGAAGAAGAAGACGACGGAGACCTGGACGAGAACGCAAGCGACATAAACTCGCCGGCGGCGCCTAGAGAAACTGCAGCAAGAGCCGCGCCAGGTACCGTATAGTCCGCGGCTCTCACGGGAGCGCGCGTAGAGCACAAAAACACATTATAACATTGTTACTAACGCCTATAATTGTAAAAGTGCGAAAGGTGACATCTGCGTAACTACATGCTTCATTCCGAATCGTCTAAAGCAGTTATCTGAAGGGAATGTATGTTTTTAAGTATCCGCAATAATTTCGGGAAAGAGTTGGCTAGAGTTTGGCCAAAGTTGACCGATCCCCCTCTCTCTGTCCCGTTGGTTTCATTCATCTGGTCTGTTGATGGGGCTCATGGGATAAGACAAAGGATCATTAAGCTGCCAACATCTCGTTACAGACGTATCTTGTCTACAAAGCATATAAAGAGGGCGTCCATAATAATAACAACCTTTAGAGGTCCAATTAATTAGTATAAATGCAGAAATGTTGCAGGTTAGAGAGGCGTGTGTGCGTCAGGTCTGCCGTTTGATTGAGTGTAGTGTTGTGACAGAATGTAAATAAACTTGACTCGACCCACTGTCTCCCGGTTCAGGACATTGCAGACATATGTAGCTGGCGATGCCTTCACTTTGCAACATCTGTATACTGTCGCCTGCCCTGAGGCTGTTTGAGCTGTGAAACTATGTCAGAAAAAACGCACAATTATTGTGCATGTTTGCAACATGACATTAACAGATGATGAGTCAAAAGTCTATTCAGTTAATAATTGTGTCATACAACTTTTGATACTTCCTCTATTCAGTTGATAATTGTGTCATATAGATCATTAACTGAAATCTTTGAACAGTGCACGATTTGCATTTGTCTCAGTTATAAACATTCATGAAAGTTGTGCTGAATAAAGTTGTATCGTTTTATAGGGAGATAATCAACAATAGATTCTCTTTATACTATTTGAATGGTAAAATAGCTTCTTATTTTACGTAGTTATCACTTTAAAGGCATTTTGATCTAACGAGACACAGAGAATTAGTTGGGAGGCAAATGAGTCATATTAAGGGCCCCGTTTTTAGCGCGTAACTGGTGTCTCGCGCATTCCCACAGTGCGCGTAAATCAATTAACACGCGCGTCCTCTCTCGCCCCCGCGACCTCCAGCAACCTTCAGCTGCGGTTCATCTGGTGGTCTGCTCCCCAGGTGCAGGAGTTCATGACGTGGAGACGTGGGGTCGTCTCGCGGCCTCTCAATCACCGAGCCCCGAGTGCGTGCTGCTGCCGCCCCTGGCTGCAGTGAGCGGGAAAAAGGCTCTGCTCGCTCGAGCTCTCCACGCGCCTTAACAACAAAGACACGATAAAATCCAACTCATGTATCACAGCGCAATGGAGGCTGCCAGCGTTCCTTCTGGGTCATCTGCTGTGATTCAGACATGATATAATGATGTCTTCTGCAGCCGTGACACAATTATAAAGAAAAACCGAACTTGATGGTCTGCGTAAAAAGCTGGTTATTCACCCCGACACGTAGTTAAATTGTAAAGTTTTGAAAATTCTAATAGTTTATACAGAAAAGTCAGATTGCCATGTATAAATAATAATAACAATAATAATGTTAGATTATTATTTTGTAGACACTTAGGTACAGGGTTTAAATGGACATTGAAACCCTATAAATACCAGGGAAGTGTTTTTAAAATTGTGATTACCAGGCCTGGCGCAATAATAAAAACATAAAGTGAAATATTAAGAAGTCTTGGAAATTTCTATAGGTAATATAGGCTATGTGTTTCTAGTTTGACGGAGACTTTGCAGTAGAAGTGTTTGCCTGCAAGCCAGTGTGATATGACATCCCTTTGTTCATTGGTCTAATATCCTCTTAAGTTTTGTTTAAATCTACTACTTCCAATAACTGGTACTTGTCACACAAATGGAAATTAGCCCCAGCCTCAATGACAGGGATGCAAACTAATCACCTTTCAGCTAAAGTCCCCTCTTCAGAAGCTCATTTCCCCAAATTGTTCAGTACAATTTTCTATATTTTCCATATTAAAATAACTTGAAATGATTACTCTTAAACACTTAAAAAAGAAGAAGCTTTAAATACAACAAACAAATCAACAGAAATTATTCATCTGGAACACCTGCTATGACTTTCTCACCTTTTTCCAGTGCTCATGAATTTGCATCTCTGCTGTAAATGATAAATATGAAATAATATCCATCCAGTAATCATCAGGGATGCAAATGTATCTAACTTGCCCAAATTGTTTGATGACATTATCTAAATGTTCTTATTAAAATCTCTCAAAATGGTTACTATAAGCTTAATCAATTAAAAAAATCTTTAAAAACAAAAAAGCTTTAAATACAACAAACAAATCAACAGAGAATGTGCAGTTCATATGGAACACCTGCTATGACTTTCTCACCTTTTTCACTGCTCTTGAGTTTGCATCCCTGAATCATGGAACTGGAAAGGAAACTTGTTGGTCTAAAAGGGTCAAAACCCTGTAGGTTTGATATTATATAGGGACATACACAAGATATACAGACAGACACATTGTATTGATTTTGGAGGTTCAGGATTATTTATGATCATCTTTTAAAACAGTGATATATATATATATATATCTACATCATCTGGGACATTCTAAAAGGCTTAACGTGGCTTACTGTACTAATACAGTGATATTGAAAGACCAAACTCAGTACACATCATATTAATAAACCATACTATGTATAAAAAAATAAGATGAGTCCAAAATATGAACGCAACGCGTTTAATTACACGTTAAGCATTTTCTTCCCATAGAAAACCGTTATAAGAAAACGCTTAACGTTAAAAACGCTTAACGTGGCTTACTGTACTAATATACTATAAAATATATATTATATTATTCCACATATATATATATATAAATATTATATTTATATTTATAAATATTATATAAACATATAATCATATTTATTAATATGAGTTTGGTCTTTCAATATCACTGTATTAGTGCAGTAAGCCACGTTAAGCGTTTTCTTATAACGGTTTTCTATGGGAAGAAAACTAATTACAGGCTTAACGTGTAATTAAACGAGTTGCGTTCATATTTTGGACTCATCTTATTTGTTTATACATAGTATGGTTTATTAATATGATGTGTACTGAGTTTGGTCTTTCAATATCACTGTAGTAGTACAGTAAGCCACGTTAAGCGTTTTTCACGTTAAGCGTTTTAGAATGTCCCCATCATCTCCAGTGACCTGAAATCTTATGGAGTGCTGCATACATTATTTATCATCGTCTTAAAATCCCCTCTACCGACAGTTAATAGCTTATCATGTGAGCTAACTTTCATAATTAGGTCATGTAGATAATCATGTTTTCAAGATTAATTCATTAAGTCCTGCAGCTTAGTTGAAGTCAAAGTGGAATAAGTTATATTTCCTGTGTGACAGTCTCTGCCTCTGCACACCCTGTGTCGTTCTGGAGTCACACTGTTGTTCAGGGCTGTCCTTTCCTTCATATCGCGGCACCATTTTGTGGTTCATTCTGCATAACGTGGCGGCTCATTTTAGCTTATCACAGCCCATTCGGCCTGTTTCGCAGCCGACCCACCGGCCCGCTAGTTTCACACAATGGCCAGTCCGCCCATAATCGGCCCCAGTGTGTCAGCCCACCGGGAAAACGCCCTGTATGCCAGATTACCAGTCCAGCCCTGCTGTTGTTCGATAATTTAAGTGGGAAATGATTTGAAGGATATCTCAGAGGGTTTGTAAAGAATTATGATCACTTTCTTTTTATCACTCCTCCCATGTTCTCCCATTTCCCCACAATTCTCCCATTTAGATGATGGACACAATGTCGGCAAGATATCGGACAGAGACAGCCTGGGGAAAAAGAAACGAGGCCCAAAGAAAAAGAAAGAGCCAAAGAAAAAAGACAAGGACAAGGAGGGGAAGATGCCCAAAGCACGCAAGCGCAAAAAATTAGTATGTGATTGCTGTGACCTGACTTGATGCTTAAATGCATTTTTAGTCAACTTTAAATTATGGGAGTAATGGGAATCATTCGAAAACATTATACCATTTTTGGTACTATATTTGCTCTGAGGTTCTCTTTCTCTCTTATTCTTTCTCAGGACAGTGACGTAGAGAGAGACTCAGACTATGGCGTGAACTCTGACAGTGCTGCCAGTGATTATGGAGGAGAGAAGAAAAAGAAGAAAAAACACAAGGATAAAAAAGAAAAGAAAACCAAGAAAAAGAAGAAAGATGATGAAGACAGCACACACAAGGAGACAAAGGTAAGTAAAATGAAATAAGATGGAGGTTTTCACGCTAAAATACTGTGCACAAAAGTGGTGCAACTATTTATTTATTTAAAAAAAAATTGTTATCCCCTTTAACCCCTCCAGAATTTGGAATGCCCAAGTCCACCTACTTAGTAGGTCTCCGTGGTGGCGTGGTTAATCACTTCAATCCGGGTGGGGGAGGACAAGCCTCAGTTGCCTCCGATTCTGAGACCGCCAGTCTGTGCATCTTATCATGTGGCTCGTTGTGCATGACACCACGAAGACTCAGTATGTGGAGGCTCATGCTACTCTCCGTGATCCACGCACAACTTACCATGCGCCCCATTGCGACCACAAGGAGGTTACCCCATGTGACTCTACCCTTCCTAGCAACTTGAGCCAATTTGGTTGTTTAGGAGACCTGGCTGGAATCACTCAGCACACCCTGGATTCGAATTCACGACTCCAGGGGTGGTAGTCAGCGTCAATACTCGCTGAGCTATCCATGCCCCTAAGTGGTGCAACTATTTAGTGAATTTGCCCCTCTGAGGTATCCACATTTCATGGATTTAACATTTGAAAATGTTATTGTGAATATGCAATAAATTTGCCCTGATGCAAGGTGTTTGGAAACATTCACACATTCATTGTGAATGTTGTCTTATCTTTAAAGTACCATAAATAGAACTTTAAAATCCATTAAAAGCTCCAGTCAGGCTTCCTAAGCAACCAATTGGACCGGTTGCTAGGGTGGGTAGAGTCACGTTGGGTTAACTTCCTTGTGGTCACTATAATGTGGTTTTCGGTCTCGGTTGGGCACGTGGTGAGTTGTGTGTGGCTGCCGCAGAGAATAGCATGAGCCTCTACACGCCTCTAGATGCGGAGGCAACTGTGATTCATCCTCCGCCACCCGGATTTAAGTCACTACGCCACCACGAGGTATTAGAGCGCATTGGAAATTGGGCATTCTTATTTGGGAAGAAAGTAGGAGATAAAAAGCCATTAAAAAGTCATAGAAATGTCTTTAAGTGCATATACAGTGTACTGAATCAAATGATTGAAAAGATCATGGAAGATTAATGGAAGTTCATTGGTCAAAACTCATCCTGATTGTGTTAGCCATATGATGCAGTCTCTATTCCAGCCAGTAGAGTTGAAGACGTCGGCCCAGCTAGCTAAAGACTGGGGTTTAGAGGATGTTGATCACACATTCACCGAGGAGGATTACCACACACTAACCAACTACAAAGCCTTCAGCCAGTTCATGAGGTGCTGACCTTCGTAAGAGTTTCACACATTATAGCAAAGGTTGTAGCTTTATTTGGCAGTGCAGTTCTATTGTGATGCATATAACAGAAAGTTACATTTGTATTAAATTGATAAACTGTGATGTTGTTACTGACTAGTAATAATTACTTAATTACTTATTAAAGCTAAGACGTATAATTAACAAATTGTAAACCTTAAATATCTAAATCAAATGGTTTTATTCAAGTCAAAAATATTAGTGAATCAAACTTAATACACAAGGTTACACAAACTACAATTAAGGATAGAAATATCTTGTTAATGTAACAATTGTAGGTTACCACTTTTTACAGTGTACATTTGACTGTTGGAAATGTATGTAACTTGGGAATATACATAGTGATATATTTTTGCCATGATTTAATAGGATTCAGTAAATCCTACGAGTAAAATCTGCCCCTATAATTTTGTGTGATCATATTTCTCTTATAATACAGGGCATAATATAGTACCTAAACGTATAATATTTATATATGATAGGAGGTAAAGAAAAAACAGGCAAATAATAGCATTTATTTTATATAGAACTGACGTAAGAGTCTTTTATTATTGTTTTATATTTTTATCAGCAGAACAGAAAGAGCACAGGAGCCTGTTACTGCAGTGTTCAATTCACTGAACATGTTACTGCAATTGCTTGCTAATACTACATGTTCATATGTATTGCAGTAAAACAAAACAGTCTTCAACATATTATCCTCTGCAGACCCATGATTGCTAAGAAGAACCCTAAAATCCCCATGTCTAAGATGATGACCATTCTGGGTGCTAAATGGCGGGAGTTCAGCTCTAATAATCCATTCAAAGGTTCGGCAGCAGCGGTTGCTGCTGCAGCTGCTGCCGCCGCGGCTGCCGTTGCCGAGCAGGTCTCTGCTGCAACAGCATCCCCTGAACCTCCTCCTCAGCCACCACCACTTCGCAAGGCCAAAACCAAAGAGGGGAAAGGTGAGACATCAGGGTTTGCAGCTATGGTAGTTTTAATGCAGAATTTGTTTGCTAACTTTGGGCAAAACTAGTCACTTTTATGTTTATAATGATAATTATGATTGCAGATTCTAGATTGTTAAACATCAACATCAGTTGCCTGTCAGGCATTCCAAGCATTTCCAGTTTAATAAAACTAGCTTGATTGAATGTTTGCTATATAGTTAATGTGTAGTTTTTGTGTTTTGCCCAAACACTATATTACAACATCAGTTTTAATATCCGTCGTAAACATCTGCCAAATATACAAAGAGTGACACATTTATTACATAGGGCTATACGATTATGATGAAAAGATAACAGTTGATTATTTCCCTTTATATTGTGATTTTGATTATTAGAATTGACATCAAAACAGTTTTTGTGTGAGGCAACTGCTTGGCATAATTTTATGTAGGCCACACATCCAAAACAAGCTGAGAACTGTGTTCATGAATTAGGCTGGTTTATTTCTGTTTTATATATCAGTAAATCAAGACTTCACATTGACCCACTAAGCTATTTTTAAATTAATAATACACTAAAAGAGTGAACAGACATGTCTGATTTTGTAGGATTTCACTTGTGTTTCTTCAGTGTTTCTGTTAGTGATCCTGTCTTTCCTTATTCTCTTTTAAAGGTCCTGGCTACAAGAAACGCAGTAAGAGTCCTCGCGTCTCAGACAAGAAGAAGCCGAAACCTAAGAAAATGGCTCCACTTCGCATCAAACTGGGAGCAATTGGTAACAAGAGAAAGAAGAGCAGCTCGGTAAGATGAAGAGTTTGTCTAATGCATGTGTAAATGAATGTATGTAGGGTTTAGTTTTTGTGTTTGATTGTGTGTATTCATAATGTAGAGTGAAGAGGCAGAAGAAGACGACTCTGAGCAGGAAAACTCCAGCGTTCACAGTTCCTCAGTGCGTTCTGACAGCTCAGGACGTGTCAAAAAGAATAAGAGGGGTCGCCCGGCGAAGAAGAAGAAAAAAGGTGAGAACTGTTTTCACCAACACTGCATCTTTCTAGTGCCTTAGTCAAGTCAAGTCAAGTCAAGTCAACCCTGAAGGTAGTTTTTAAAGATTTCACACCTAAATAGCTTACAGACAACTTAACAGAAACTTATATAATATGTACTGGATGTATTTTATATATAATGGCTTATAAAGAATAATAAGGTGGCTTAAATGTAAATAAATAAATAGATTTGGACTAATTTTTGACTCTTAGTTAGTTTAAAACACTGCTAAGAAAACACACAACAAAATAGAAATAGAAAATTATTTGTTATTATTCATACCAGAATATCTTCTGTTATGTTGTAATCAAAAGTTACAGCATTTGGAACTCTGGTGACTATTTCTTCCCTCCAACCTCTCCAAGTGTTCCGGTGTTTTATTGAACATTAAACATTGGACTTTATTTCTTCTGCTCAACACAAACAAAGATTTTTAGAAGAAAGTCTCATCTCCGTTGGTCCATACAATGCAATTGAATGGGCACAAAATGAAGCTCCAAAAGGACGTAAAGGCAGCATAAAAGGAATCCATATGACTCCAGTGGTTTTATCCATGTCTTCAGAAGTGATATGATAAGTGTGGGTGAGAAATAGATCAATATTTAAGTCCTGTTTACTACCAGTCCCCACTTTCACTCTCTTCTTCTTTTGTTCTTGGTGATCCATGCATATCGCCACCTACTGGGCAGGAAGAAGAATTTATGGGAAAAAAGGATTTATATATTGATATTGAGTTTCTCACCCACACCTATCATACTGCTTCAGAAGACTGGAGTCATATGTATTACTTTTATGTTGTCTTTATCTGATATTTGGAGCTTCAAATTTCTGGTCACCATTTTCTTGCATTGGGAGGATCTACAGAGCTGAAGTATTCTTCTAAATATCTTTGTGTTTAGCAGAAGAAAAAAGTCATACACATCTGGGATGGCATTAGGATGAGTGAATGATGAGAGAATGTTTATTTTTGGGTGATCTATCCATTTAACGTTGCTTTTGAATGCAAACATCGCAATAAATCATTAAAAAAAATTTGGTCAAATATGCACTAATAATGACAAATGTTTTTGTATAATAAATACAATATTTCCTTAAATATTTCTTTACATACTTTGGATTAACTGAAGTTATAAGAAAGAAATGCACATTATTGTATATTTCTATATGTTCATATTACACTCTAAACACTTTATCTGACTGTCAGTGCTGGCCGATGAGGATGGTGATGGCTATGAGACAGACCATCAGGACTACTGCGAGGTGTGTCAGCAGGGAGGGGAGATCATTCTGTGTGATACATGTCCTCGAGCGTACCACCTGGTGTGCCTTGAGCCTGAGCTGGAGAAAGCCCCTGAGGGCAAGTGGAGCTGCCCTCACTGTGTGAGTCACATACACCCACCCAGTCCTTATACACTTAGGAATTACAGATTTATTTCAAGGGGCTTAATGAGACCAGACATCTTCTGATACCCCCCATTTTCATACGATTGGAGAAGATCACTGTTTCAAAAAATCTAAATTATGTTGCTGCCTTGGGGGCCTGGGTAGCTCAGCGAGTATTGATGCTGACTACCACCCCTGGGGTCACAAGCTTGAATTCAAGGCATGACTCCAGCCAGGTCTCCTAAACAACCAAATTGGTCCTTTTGCTAGGGAGGGTAGAGTCACATGGAGTAACCTCCTCGTAGTCACGATTAGTGGTTCTTGCTCTCAATGGGGCTCATGGTAAGTTGTGTGTGGATTGCAGAGAGTAGCATCAGCCTCAACATGCTGGGAGTCTCCGCGGTGTCGTGCACAATGAGCCATGTGATAAAATGCATGGATTGACTGTCTCAGAAGCAGAGGCAACTGAGACTTGTCCTTCGTCACCCAGATTTAGGTGAGTAGCCATGCCATGATGAGGACCTACTAAGTAGCCTTGTGGGAATTGGGCATTCCAAATTGGGATAAAAATTGATAAAAGTGGATGTCTTTGGCTAAAGTTTGAGACACAAAAACACCATCTAGATGTTTTATGGAAAATGAAATATAATGAAAAGAGTGTTACATTGCTGTTACATTTTAGGAGAAGGAAGGGATCCAATGGGAAGCAAAGGAAGAAGAATTTGAGGACTTTGAAGAGGAGTGTGATGATGTCCGGGATGTGGAGTCGGGGCTGGGTGGAGAGGAAGAGGAGGATGATCACATAGAGTTTTGTCGTGTGTGTAAAGATGGAGGAGAGCTGCTGTGCTGTGACTCCTGCCCGTCGTCCTATCACATTCACTGCCTAAACCCCCCACTACCGGAGATCCCTAATGGAGAGTGGCTGTGTCCACGCTGCACTGTGAGTGAAGCTCTGAGAATTGTTGTTGTGTGTCAAAATTAGCTTCCAAGTTTCCATCCACTTTTTGCACTGTTCTGTTATTGACAAAGTAAAAATGTGTAAAAAAATCTCCTGTTCATTTCCATTCAAATTGCCTTTTACTGATAAAATCGTGTGCGTCATGACATCATTCTTAAAAAAACACTTTGTCACATAAGTTTTGGTTAAGCACAAAAGAAATCTGCCCTTGAGGCATTTCCAAACAGAATGTTGTGTATATCGCAAATCGTGTACCTTTCATGTCCCAATTGTTCCCACATTTGTTTAAAATGGATAGAGTATTAAAACAATTTATTGAAATTGGCCAGCTTACTGTCATTTTAATTTCACATACAATAATTACAATAGTAGGAAATATCAAAAGACGTTGTTGAAATGGAGAATTAGATTGTCTGTATCTGAGATTTTTTCAACAGAGCTAGTGGCATTATTGAGCCTGTAATCCTATATTACACTCTAGAATAAAAAATAGGGACAATCCGTTCACATTATGTAATTTTATTAGTCCCTGCAGAAAATATGTTGTGAAACTGAACAAAACATAAAAACTTCAACACTCACAAAATTACGTGCTTGTATTCTTTTCTAATTTTTCGAACCAAAAGAAACACTCATTTCTTTTTCTTTTACATGTGTAAATAAACACTCAATATCATGAAGTGCTTGAGACAAACATCCATTTGCAACAGCTAGCATTATCTGCAGTCGAATTTTCTAAGATATGTTGGAATTTACATTAAAACGATGTCCACCACTTCCAACAAAAAAACCATCAAAATATGGAATGTTTGAACAAATTTTGGTGTCTTGTTTATATCTTTAGGTATAATATGATCCCATATAGCTCTGTTATTTATGACTTTATTTATCTGTCTCTGTACACTTATGGTTTCTTGTTCTTCGTTTAACTTAATTACTCCCTCCATATCCTTTTTCTCTTATGTCTATTTTTATTTGTGTATTAATTATTTTGGCAATTCTGTTTTGTCCCTTTAGCGCTGAATGTTATTCCCTTTTTTCTTTTCCTTTCTGAAAACTTTTGTCTGTTATTACAATACAATAAAAAAGAAGCACTTTTTTTCTGGTCTTTTCTCGTTGGCCAACATCCACTTCAGACACTGGGAGAGATTAAACAACTTTAAATCACAGGCGTACAGACTGGACATTGCAGATTCACTTTTGTTTTTTTGTTTTTTACCAGCATGCCAATCGTACAGGATTAATATAACCTGGGGTTATTTTAACCGTCCATTTTGGTAAAAGACGCCATAATCTTTAAAAATGCACAGTCCATAAACGTCTGGGAAAATAAAGGTCATTTTCTTTAATGAAATTGAGCAAAACTCGAGTCTCCTCATGAGTCCCAATTGTTCCTCTCCGTTATGCTGTATGTTGTGAGGACAGATGTGATGTAAATTCTGTAATGTGACACAAATTTTTTTGCGTTAATGCCAGTTTTCTCAACAAAAAGTCTTTCCAGACAAGTTTTTCATAACATTTGACATATCGATATAGGATTTATGTGTTAAAGTTGTGAAATGTTAGGTATAAATGTTTCCATCAGCTATAGTATATCTATAAACATTTTGATGCTCTAAACCTTTGTTCTCAAAATATCCTTGGATGGAAACATAGTTATACTTTATTCTAAAAGGCAGGACACAAAGCTTAATTTAGGAAAAAATATATTGTAAAATTGTATAGGCCTTTTTACTAAGTGCATGTGTCCAGAGCTGCTGTTGCACTACACGCTAACCTGCAAACATAGTTTGCCTGGCTCAGCTGAACCGTTTAGGTTGAACTGGGGTTGACTTGAGTTTGGTTTGTTTGAGATTAAATACATTTAGTTTTGTTGTTTTAATAAACTGATATAGATTGTGTTAAAATCATTTTAATCATGTTGAGATGAGATAACGTCTAGGTTACTGTTGTAACCTCCGTTCCCTGGTGGAGGGAACGAGATGTTATGTCCAATGAAGCAACACTAGGGGACTTCTTTGAAGGCCTCAGTTACCTCTGAACTTGAGAAAATGCCAATGAGAAATTGGCAGACAGAATTTGCATGTCCCTCCCACGGACATACGGGTATAAAAGGAGGGAATCATGCGTCTGTCCATTCAGGTTTTGCACTGAGGAGCCAAGAATAAGGATCGGCCATAACAGTGGCCTGGTTCAGTGTCGTGGCCGGGGGGACACACGTCTCGTTCCCTCCATTACAACGGAGGTTACAACAGTAACCTAGACATTCCCCGTCTGTCACTCACTTCGACGTTGTATCAAATGAAGCGACACTAGGTGTCCCTATTCAATCATGCCATGCGCTGAACCGTGTATGTGCGCTGCTGATGCAGGTGCGGGCAGGCAGTTGCATGCCAAGGCGACAGGCTGCATCAGGCTGCATGTACCCTTCCCCGACGCCCTATAAAAATCGTCAGAAACTTTTTAGGTTCCACCACCCGAAGGGGGGAACAACGCGACGTGCCAAGCATGAGAGCAGGCTGCGCCAGCTGCGCCTTTTCTCTCTATGTTTCTCGCATAGAATTAAAGTGGCTGGGGCCATCTTAATGCTATCACGCATCAGGGAAGGCGTTGTTTTCCAACACCTATTCTTTCAGGGGGAAAAGACCCCACGGAGACCACCAACTGCACAGGCTGGGGGGAGGTAAAGAGGAATACATCATATGAGTTTTCAGGTAATCTACCTGCTGTGAGGGAGGATTTGCTACAAACACGGCGACCGGGGGACAGCAGGGACTGCCCAAGGGAGACGTGGGTCCGCTTGTAGGGTGACCGTACCGCGGACAATACACACAGGGGGATTAATCCACACAAGGTCTCATCCTGTGGAGCACCTATTCCAGTACAGAGTAATTTTAGTACCTGACAAAACACAGGACGAGACCGACTCAACCCTGAGATTGTAAAATGCTGTAAAGGTATTGGGTGTTGCCTAGCCCGCTGCTCTGCATATGTCTGCTAGGGAGGTGCCGTTTGCCAGTGCCCACGAGGATGCCACATTTCTTGTCGAGTGTGCTCAAACCCGCAAGGAGGTGGACTCGGCCTGGGTGTGATAGGCCAATGCAGTGGCATCCACGACCCAGTGGGAAGCCTCTGTTTGTTGACAGTGTTCCCTTTCCGCTGTCCACCAAAGCAGACAAAGAGCTGCTCAGAACATATAAAGCTCTGCGTGCGGTACGCAAAGCACATACCAAACACAGCAATGAAAAGGCTGAGTCTGCCTCCTCCCAGGGCTGCGTCACTTGCAGGTTCACTACCTGGTCCCTGAAGGGGGTCGTAGGTACCTTGGGCACGTAGCCCGGTCGGTGCCTTAGGACGACATTGGTGTCAGATAATCAGATCGTGCTTCCCAAGGGACTTACCGTCCACTGCGTCATGGTGAGCCGATCTGTTGGCTACATAAACCTTCAAGTTGGAGGGGGACAGCCTCCCCTCCAGCCTCTACTGCAGAAATGAGAGCACTGACCCGACTGCTCACCTCTGTGGGTCTTCAGATCGGGAAGAACACCAATTTATGAACAAGCGACATTTTAGGGTGTACAGTTGCCCTGTAGAGGGAGCTCTGGCTTTGTTGATCGTGTCTACGGCAGCAGGTGGTAGATCTTCCGCATCCCGTCCAGGGGCAGACATGCCAGAGGGTCCCCCGTCCCTGAGAAAGAAGGCCTTCCTCAGGGGAAGTCGCGAGGAGTGTGAGATCCGAGAACCATGTCTGTGTGGGCCAGTAGGGGGCCACCAGAATGACTTGTTCCTCGTCCTCCCTGACCTTGCACTGCACCCGTGCAAGTAGGCTCACTGGGGGAAATGCATACTTGCGCAGCCCCCGGGACCAGCTGTGTGCCAGCGCATCTGTCCCGAGGGGAGCCTCCGCTAAGGAGTATCAGAGCAGGCAACGGGAGGTCTCTTGGGAAGCAAACAGGTCTATCTGTGCTTTGCCGAACCGCTCCCAAATCAGCTGGACCACCTGGGGGTGGAGCCTACGCTGAGCATACCTTGTCATGATGGCATGTCCGCTGCCGTATTGAGGTTTCCTGGGATGTGAGTGGCATGCAATGACTTGAGTTGTTGCTGGCTCCAAAGGAGGAGATGGCGGGCGAGTTGTGACATATGACGAGAGCGCACGGCACCTTTGTGATTTATCTACGCTATCGTAGCGGTGCTGTCTGATTGAATCAAGACGCGCTTGCCCTGTATTAGCAGGAGAAACCTCCCGAGGGCAAGTATTACAGCCAGCAACTCTAGGCAGTTCATGTGCCAACCCAGCCGGGGCCCCGTCCAGGAGCCGGTGGCTGCGTGCCTTTTGTACTTGCCCCCCCAACCCTGCTTGGAGGCGTCTGTGGTGACTAGAACGTGTCGGGATACCTGCTGTATGGGGACTTCTGTCCGCAGAAAACAAAAGTCTATCCAGGGGTTGAAAGTCTGGCGGCAGGTGGGGGGCGATGAACACATGGTGCGTGCCGCGGTGCCATGCCCTTCTCGGGACTCGAGCCTGGAGCCAGTGCTGAAGCGGTTTCATATGCATCAACCCCAGTGGTGCGACCGCCGCTAAGGATGCCATATGCCCCAGGAGCCTCTGGAATTGTTTTAGAGGAACCGCTGTGCCTGGCTTAAATAAGGTGAGGCATTTCAGTACCGACTGTGCACGCTCGTTGGTGAGGTGTGCTGTCATTGAGACTGAGTCTAACTCCATGCCGAGAAAAGAGATGCTCTGAACCGGGGTGAGCTTGCTCGTTTCCCAGTTGACCTGAAGCCCTAGACGGCTGAGGTGC
The DNA here is from genome assembly GCF_025860055.1 of Xyrauchen texanus. Lineage (NCBI taxonomy): Eukaryota > Metazoa > Chordata > Actinopteri > Cypriniformes > Catostomidae > Xyrauchen > Xyrauchen texanus. The sequence continues at coordinate 19,696,771 of NC_068277.1, read as the reverse complement.
CTGAGCACCTGGTCCCTGTGGGGGCACAGTGACTCTCGAGAGTGGGCTAGGATGAGCCAGTCGTCGAGGTAATTGAATATTCAAATGCCCACTTCCCTTAGAGGGGCAAGGGCTGCCTCTGCGACCTTCGTTAATATGTGAGGGGACAGGGACATGCCGAAGGGGAGGACCTTGTACTGATGTGCATGGCCATCGAAAATGAACCGTAGGAAGGGTTGGTGTCAAGGCAAGATAGAGTCATGGAAGTACGCGTCCTTCAGGTCTACCGCTGCAAACCAATCTTGATGCTGGACACAAGTTAGAATGTGTCTTTGCGTGAGCATTTTGAACGGGAGTTTGTGTATGGTCTGGTTGAAAACTTGCAAGATCGGTCGTAAGCCACTGCATTTCTTGGGTACGATGAAGGGCTGTAGAAACAATTCTTCATCTCGGCTGGAGGGACATGCTGTATCACGTCTTTGTTAGTAAAAGGGTCGTGATCTCCGAACGCAGGGTGTTGGTGTCTTCGCCATGCACCGAGGTAAAGCGGATGCTGGCGAAAGGGGGCAGGGGCCTGGTGAACTGAATCGCGTAGCCAAGTCGGATGGTCCTGGCCAGCCAGCGCGACGGGTTGGGCAGTGAGAGCCACGCATCCAAGCTCCGTGCGAGGGGCACTAAGGGGACGATAATTTTTTACTTTTACCTGGCGAGGCTTCGCAGTGGAGCGGAGCAGGAAGCAGGGTGTCGGGAAGCAAAAAGCATGTCCCGAGGCTTTGGTGCTGAAAGAAGACTTGAAGCACTTACCTTGCTCTGCACACCTGGCAGGGGATGGGTTAGTGACTGAGTAGGCATCCGTGTAGGCATCCTCTCGACTCATCTGAACCGGCCGGCCGGGGGGCAGCAGTCGTGGAAACATCATCCAGCTTGCGGGGTCCGAGGGAGTAAACAGACTGGCCGTGAGGCGAGCCGTTCTCACCTTGAGCCCGAATGAAAGAAAACGAGTGCGCTGGGGGGCGGGTGGTTCGTGGGGATGTACCCGGCAAAACCGAGCCCGCTGTACGCCCCAAATTGCCTTCATCATCAGAACCTCAATCCTGTAGGAAGGAGGCGCGGCGCGGGGAGCAGCTGAAGTGGCTTTCTCTCGGAGGAAAGAAAGCCGTGACTGCAACGTTGTCATGGTTATGTTCTCACACTTAGAATATGAACCATTCATTAAAGGCTGCCTGCGTGTGATCGCAGCCCAGGCACATGTGGCAGCTCTTATGACCATCAGAAGCTGAGAGAAATCGACCACATCCAGGAACTACACAGGGGTGGAAGGGCATCTTTATAAAGACGCGTCCTGAAAAGAACATACAACGACAGCTGTGTATTGCTCTTTTAGAGTAAATAACTCTTTCAGCAGCGCTGTCGAAACACCCAGAGGCAAAGCTGCACTGCCATGCAGAGAAGGAGAAAGCCGCTGATATGTGCCGTAAATCCAACAGCATACACTCTACGAAGGTGAGTGGAACAGTAAGAGAAATCTGAATGGACAGATGCATGATTCCCTCCTTTTATACCCATTTGTCCAGGGGAGGGACATGCAAATTCTGTCTGCCAATTTCTCATTGGCCTTTTCTCAAGTTCAGAGGTAAACGAGGCCTTCAAAATAGTCCTCTAGTGTCGCTTCATTGGAGACAACGTCGATGTGAGCGACAGACGGGGAAATTGAGTTGCGTTTAGTTGAGATAAAATGTTGTTGAGTTGAATTTAGGTACACTGGGTTGAGCTGATATTTGATAGACTGGGTTGTGTTGGCTTCAATCAAATCCATGTAATGTTTTAAAAAAAAATTTTGTTAATTTTTTTTTTTTTTTTAATTGAAGGCACATCACCGGTATACTAACTAAATATTGCGATACCAAAAAAATAAAAATGGTACAATATCATCTTGTTAATTTCGGTACCATATTAAAGTATGCTGCCATTAGCAAAATGTAATGTAATGTGAGAGTTTTTAGATTAAATCAAAGACTAATAATATAAAAAGCTCTATATGGCCAAGTGTGATCATTAAACAGCAGAAGGATGTCATTTAATGAAATAATATATAGTCTCATACACTGTGCGCCATAGTATGAATAAGAGGTGCCTCTCCACCCTGTCATCTCCTTCACACACACAGGCATGCACACGAACACACACACAACTGCAACACACACTACGAATGCTTGATTGTTATGCAGTGTGTCCAATAGTATCCATCTGCAGAGCCACTGATCAGTTGCTGAGTGTATAAATGGCTGTGAGTGTTAACTCTATAATGAACTCTTTCTCCATTGCAGCTCTGAGATGTCAGCTTGTGAGTCACAGCAAGTTTGATATAACAAGCTCTTCATAAACAGGAAGCACTTCAAAGATCTTTTAAAATAAAAGTCCCACTGAAATGAGAGATCTGTTCAACTGACTGTGAAATTGAAGACAATTGAAGACAAAAATATTACTACTGTATAAAAGTGTAATATTCAAAGCAGTCACAATAATACTCATAGTAACAACAATATAATATTAAATGGTTATATTATTAGTATTATTATCTGTAAGCAATATCACATAAGCAAGTGTACTGAATATCAGCATGTTGTGATTCTGCCATGGTAGACTTTTTCCTCAGGTAATTAGATTATTTACATTTAATGTTTTCATTTATACTGTAAAGCTCTGTTTTGCATCTTTTTTTTCTACCAATAATGATAATATTTATATATATATATATATATATATATATATATATATATATATATATATATATATATATATATATATATATATATATATATATACAGTGCTATACAAAAGTTTTATGCACTTGTGAAAAATGTTACATAGTGAGGATGTCTTCAAAAATACTGCCATAAATAGTTTTCATTTATCAATTAACATCATACAAAGTCCAGTAAACATAAAAAAGCTAAATCAATATTTGGTGTGGCCACCTTTGCCTTTAAAACAGCCCCAATTCTCCTAGGTACACCTGGACACATTGTTTCTTGGTTGTTGGCAGATAGGATATTCCAAGTTTCATGGAGAATTTGTCACAGTTCTTTAATCTATTGTCTCAATTGCTTCTGCTTTATGTAATCTCATACTGTCTCAATGTACATGACATCTCTTGCAGAGCACCCTGTTAATAATAATAATAATAATAATTCCTTACTTTTATATAGCGCTTTTCTAGGCACTCAAAGCCCTTTACTTAGTATATGGGGACTCTCCTCAACCACCACCAGTGTGCAGCATCCACCTGAATGATGCGACGGCAGTCATAGTGCACCAGTACACTCACCACACACCAGCTATTGGTGGAGAAGAGAGAGTAGAGTGATACAGCCAATTAATGGATGGGGGTTATTAGGAGGCCATGATTGAGAAGGGCCTATGGGGAAATTTGGCCAGGACACCGTCTCATTTCGAGACGTGCCTAAAACGTTTGCACAGTACTGTATATATATATATATATATATATATATATATATATATATATATATATATATATATATATACACACTCACCTAAAGGATTATTAGGAACACCTGTTCAATTTCTCATTAATGCAATTATCTAATCAACCAATCACATGGCAGTTGCTTCAATGCATTTAGGGGTGTGGTCCTGGTCAAGACAATCTCCTGAACTCCAAACTGAATGTCAGAATGGGAAAGAAAGGTGATTTAAGCAATTTTGAGCGTGGCATGGTTGTTGGTGCCAGACGGGCCGGTCTGAGTATTTCACAATCTGCTCAGTTACTGGGATTTTCACGCACAACCATTTCTAGGGTTTACAAAGAATGGTGTGAAAAGGGAAAAACATCCAGTATGCGGCAGTCCTGTGGGCGAAAATGCCTTGTCATTTGTCAGAGGAGAATGGGCCGACTGATTCAAGCTGATAGAAGAGCAACTTTGCCTGAAATAACCACTCATTACAACCGAGGTATGCAGCAAAGCATTTGTGAAGCCACAACATGCACAACCTTGAGGCGGATGGGCTACAACAGCAGAAGACCCCACTGGGTACCACTCATCTCCACTACAAATAGGAAAAAGAGGCTACAATTTGCAAGAGCTCACCAAAATTGGACAGTTGAAGACTGGAAAAATGTTGCCTGGTCTGATGAGTCTTGATTTCTGTTGAGACATTCAGATGGTAGAGTCAGAATTTGGCGTAAACAGACTGAGAACATGGATCCATCATGCCTTGTTACCACTGTGCAGGCTGGTGGTGGTGGTGTAATGGTGTGGGGGATGTTTTCACACTTTAGGCCCCTTAGTGCCAATTGGGCATCATTTAAATGCCACGGCCTACCTGAGCATTGTTTCTGACCATGTCCATCCCTTTATGGCCACCATGTACCCATCCTCTGATGGCTACTTCCAGCAGGATAATGCACCATGTCACAAAGCTCGAATCATTTCAAATTGGTTTCTTGAACATGACAATGAGTTCACTGTACTAAAATGGCCCTCATAGTCACCAGATCTCAACCCAATAGAGCATCTTTGGGATGTGGTGGAACGGGAGCTTCGTGCCCTGGATGTGCATCCCACAAATCTCCATCAACTGCAAGATGCTATCCTATCAATATGGGCCAACATTTCTAAAGAATGCTTTCAGCACTTTGTTGAATCAATGCCACTTAGTATTAAGGCAGTTCTGAAGGCTAAAGGGGTCAAACACAGTATTAGTATGGTGTTCTTAATAATCCTTTAGGTGAGTGTATATATATATATATATATATATATATATATATATATATATATAGTATATTGTTGAAAAGTATTATATTTTCATTAAAGCTGTACAGTATGTATTTGTTTAAACACAATTTGATCATAACATTTAATTAAAGCATTTAACATGGAATCCAGAAAAATTTGAACAAAAAATGGCATAATTTGTGTCGATAAGACTTTATGCAGTTCTTTTAGACAAGTACATTTTTGTGTGGTGTAATAAAAAATCTGAGGTTTTTTATTTGTAGCCTAAGCATCGAATTAGTATCGATACCAAGGTACCAGGGCTGGTATTGTATCGAAGCCAAAGTGTTGGTTTCGGAGCAACCCTAGTATGTAGACAGTTTTATCAATACTCTTATCAAAACACATGAACAGAAGAATTGTTGATGTCTGTCCAGTAGGAATTGTTTGATGAGATATGCTTATTCCAATTGTCTGTCTTTCAGTGTCCACCGATCAAAGGACGAGTGCAGAAGATTCTGCACTGGCGATGGGGTGAACCCCCACAACCAGTTCCTGTCCATCCACCCCCAGATGCGCCCCCTGATGCCCCAACCCCTCCACCCATGAAGGGCCGTCCAGAGAGAGAGTTCTTTGTGAAGCTGGCAGGACAGTCTTACTGGCACTGCACCTGGATTACAGAGCTACAGGTGAGGGAGTGACACAAATAGTGTAAGAGAGATAGATATGATGAAATAAAAGTGCACCAAAGACTTTCTTTCTCCTTCCATCCATCCTGCAGCTGGAGATCTTCCACTCTGTGATGTTCCGGAACTATCAGAGGAAAACAGACATGGATGAGCCGCCCAGTCTGGACTATGGCTCTGGGGGAGAGGAGGATTCTGGGAAGAGTGAGAAGCGGAGGGCCAAAGACCCTCAATATGCCATTTTGGAGGAGAAATATTATCGCTATGGCATCAAGCCAGAGTGGATGGTGGTGCACAGGATAATCAACCACAGGTGTGTGTGTGTTAAAAATAACATTACATGTACTGATCATTCTCAATTTCATCATATTAGCACGTCTGCTGAAGGCTTTGATATGTGTGTGCAGCGTGGATAAAAAGGGGATCTACCACTACCTGGTTAAATGGCGAGATCTGACCTATGACCAGTGCACTTGGGAGATGGACGATCTGGACATCCCAGAGTTTGCAGTGCACAAAGCTGCCTACTGGAGACACAGGTGCAGTTATGGGCAGTTGACATAAATAATTATAATTAATTATATTTGTTTGAACACTCAAAGTAATTTACAGAGAGAGTGGGGGAATATCCTCAGCCACCACCAGTGTGCAACATGCACCTGGATGATGCAATGGCAGCCATAGTTCGGCAAACGCCCACCTTAGACCAGCTATCAGTGGAGAGTGCTTTGCAATTTGACATTTGTTCAAAGATATGATTAAAATTGTAAATAACCTATGAAAGAAATGTTGACCAGTTAACTAAGATAAACATTAACTTTCAATTATACGTTATAACTTTTATTTAATTTATGCCTACAGAATATCTTTAGTTATCTAGGAGTAGATATGAATGATGGAGTAAGCATTAAAATAAAACAAAAACTGCTTTTTTTTCTCACAGGGAAGAAGTGATGAAGGAAGACCCAGAGAAGCCAAGGAAGATGAGGAGGAGAGAGGAGAATGATGAAGCTCTAGGCACCCCTGTTAATGATGTTTGTGTCAATCTTGCCTTTCTTTTATGCTATGCATTAATTATTTTCCCAGCCTTAAACTTCACTACTGATCTTTCACACTGCTTTGCCTACTTGTCACTAGATTTCCTGAAAGGGGTCATTACACATTAAAAAAATAAAATAAAAATGATCTTCCCTGAGGTCCACTGATAATGGTAGTAATGTTTTTTGTCATAATTTAGTAATATATCTATATATCTAACAAGCTCCACAACATTTTAAAACAAAATGTCACGGTTACACATAATGCAGCACCATAAACTATCAAACAGTCATGACATTTGAAATATTAATGAATGAAACTGCTTACTTACAGTTTTGCGATCGGGTACAATAGTGTTTTTAACTGCCACATCCTTCAATAACTTTGATTGTATTATGATTGGTTCACAAGCAATCCACACTGATATGAGCCGAAAAAAAAACCCTGCACATATATAGACCAAAGTATGATGAAACAAGTCTCGCACACATACAGTATCATCCTGCAAATCGCTGGAAACACATCAAAATGGTCAAAGAAGACCATCAAGTGCATGTTTACATACACCAACAATTAAACATAGTGGTTGTGCTCAAAACAGAAAGAAGCAACAGCTGAATTACCTTTTGTAGTAACTTGACCCTGCGTCTTTTAAAAACATAACAACGGTCAAAGATGTCTGTCTAGTGTATGCTTAAATAAAAATGAATTACAAATAGACCAGACGGGTCAGCTTTTGTGTTCAGGGATAGTTAGTAGGCCACACTAGGCCTGTCTGCCTTGCTCCCTCTATGTTTACGAACTGAGCATAAGTGGGTGGGGCCAAGGGTGCAATGATATAAAGTAGGCATTGATGTTGTTGCTGTATAGGCGATCGTGAATTTCATGGGCTCCCTAGTGATGTAGGGAAGTCACGGAAGTAGAGAACGAGGCGTTTTTGCAGCTTGGTTTCAATACTGTAAATGGTTTTATTGCACTGGGGATTAAGTTTTGAGTTCTGAAATGTACAGTATGTTTTTAATAGTAGAATTACATTTTATATGTCAAACTATAAATGACAATTTTATTCCCCATGACATGACCCCTTTATAGACTTAACTTCCTCTGATCCCTGTTCTTTTATTCATCATTTTACACCTACTTTCCAGCACCCAGTTCTCAGAAATAAAGCTTGTGGGAAATGTAGGACCACCCTTCTCTCTATATCTTTTCTTATCTGTTCCTTTTCCTCCTCTCTTCCTCCAGCCCACAATCAAGTATGAGGAGCAGCCGGACTTTGTAACAGAGACTGGAGGGACACTGCACCTCTACCAGCTCGAAGGGTTGAACTGGCTACGGTTCTCCTGGGCTCAGGGAACAGACACCATCCTGGCTGATGAAATGGGCTTGGGCAAGACCATCCAGACCATAGTCTTCCTCTACTCACTGTTTAAAGAGGTTGGTTCATCATGATACTTGTCATACTGTATATCGTATTAATACTTAAGAACCTTGTGTTGATGTATTTACAGTATTTGTGCACTCATATCATGTTCTGCTGGTAAATAATGAAGAAGCAGGTATTTCAAATAAGCACAAACTCTGAGATTGTTATTGTCATTACTATGAGGTGCAAGAGAGATTGAAGCTGATCCAGTAGATTCACTCAGACACGCTGCATTGCGATGTATAGAATCACAGCATAAGTAGTGCGACGCGTACCATATCATGAGGCAGTTGGCATGTTTCCGAATGGTCTCTGGTTCTCATCCTATTCAACTCTCTTTCTCTCTGTCTGTCCTCCTATCTCTCTCCATTTCTTTCTACTATCTTTCCCCAGGGTCACACTAAAGGGCCATTCCTGGTGAGTGCACCACTCTCTACGATCATTAACTGGGAGAGAGAGTTTGAGATGTGGGCCCCCGACTTCTATGTCGTCACCTACACCGGAGACAAGGACAGCCGCGGCATCATCCTTGAGAATGAGTTCTCGTTCGACGACACAGCGGTAAAGGGATCAAAGAAGGCCTTCAAATTACGGGTGAGGAGAAGAGAGGAGAGCTGGAAAGGAGGAAATGGTTGGTGGTTGGAGAGGTGAAAGGAAAGATGGACAGAGTAAGGTGGAAAATAAAGAGCAGCAGTAAGAGAAAGAACATACCAGCAGGAGAGAAAGAGTCATAGAATGAGAAAAGACAATTATTGGTGTTTTAAAAATAAAAATAACATTAATTACTTTTACCGTATCCATCCTTTCAATTTTCTCTCTATATTAATCCATCTGTATCTCTCTTTCTTTCGACCCATCATCCCTCCAGAGAGAAGCTCCCATTAAATTCCATGTGTTGCTGACATCCTATGAGCTGGTGACCATAGACCAGATCGTTCTTAAGTCCATCGAATGGGCCTGTCTGGTGGTGGATGAAGCCCATCGCCTCAAAAACAACCAGTCTAAGGTACACAGGCTTTGTGTGTTTCAATCTAAAACATCACAAAATTACTAAAAAAGTGCTGGTAACATCAAAATTATCTGGTTTCAAAAGTATTACAGTGGGTCACAAATCTTATTTAATATGACTGAATCAATCTGACTAAATGAGGTTACACCAAACGGAAGTCATTTTTAAATTAAGGTACACATAGACGGTAATAACTGCCTGTATTGACTTTTTACGTGTTGTGTGTTTGGTAGATATATTCCAGGTTAATACAGGATGATAACATTCCTTTTTGGATTCTTCACAACACAGTAGTTTGAGGAAAGTAGAAATTTACTTGCCACTATATTTTTTGTTTTGTTTAAGATATATATTTGAAGCAATAATAATTTATTAATAGTACACTTTCTCAGTTTTTTCTGTTTTATGTTTCATGGGTGGCAAGTGTTACTCATATTGGTTTCATACCAAACATCTCTTTGGAAAACATATCTCTAAAATTGTCCCAGTTCATCCATAACAAAATAAGATAAAGTATGGTAAAGTGTCTGTTTTATTAGCTGAAGACTGTTGTTGTGGTGTGTTAGTTCTTCAGGAGACTTAATGACTACAAGATTGACCATAAGCTGCTGCTAACAGGAACTCCACTACAGAACAACCTGGAGGAACTTTTCCATCTGCTCAACTTCCTGACACCCAACCGCTTCAAGTATGAACAAACACACTTGGAAACACACTTGCACATTTAAACACATAGCTGGAGAAGTGATAGAAGCACACACACATATTTGAACAGGCAATCTTCACATATATTAGCACACAAATACTTTCTAAGAAACAATTATTCCCCTTAAAATCCCTTTCTCTGTCTCTCAGTAATCTAGAGGGTTTTCTAGAGGAGTTTGCGGATATCTCCAAAGAGGACCAGATCAAGAAGCTGCATGACTTGCTTGGGCCGCACATGCTCCGGAGACTCAAAGCTGACGTGTTTAAGAACATGCCGGCCAAAACTGAGCTGATCGTCAGAGTGGAGCTCAGCCCCATGCAGAAGTTAGAGTCAAACATAAAAATTACTTTCTTTGTCAGGGGCCACTTTATTTTTCTATATATTTGTGTTTTTAAAGTAGTCTCCCAATTTGGAATGCCCAATTCCCACTACTTAGTAGTCCTCATGGTGGCACGGTTACTCACCTGGCAGAGGACAAGTCTCTGTTGCCTCCGCTTCTCAATCCGTGCATCTTATCACGTGGCTCATTGTGCATGACACCGCGGAGACTCGTCATGTGGAGGCTCATGCTACTCTCTGCGATCCATGCACAACTTACCACGCGCCCCATTGAGAGCAAGAACCACTAATCGCGACCACGAGAAGGTTAACCCATGTGACTCTACCCTCCCTAGCAACCGGGCCAATTTGAGTCACTCAACACTCCCTGGATTTGAATTCGCGACTCCAGTGTTGGTAGTCAGCATCAATACTCGCTGAGCTATCCAGCCCCCCTCAGGGGTCACTTTATTGATTTAAAAAGGGATAATTCACCCCAAAATGAAAATTCTTTCATAATTTACTCACCCTCAAGCCATCCCAAATGTGTATGACTTTCTTTCTTCTGCTGAACACAAATTAAGATTTTTAGAAGAATATTTTAGCTCTGTAGCTCCATACAATGTAAGTGAATGGTGGCCAGAACTTTGAAGGTCCAAAACTACACATAAAGGTAGCATAAAAGTAATCTATACAACTGCATTAGTTAAATCCATATCTTCAGAAGTGATATGATAGGTGTGGGTGAGAAACAGATAAATATTTAAGAGCTTTTTTACTATAAATTCTCCTTCCTGCTCAGTAGTTGGCAAAATGCACAAAGAATGGGAATAACCAAAACAAAAGGAGAAGAATTTGAAAGTGAAATAATGAGATTTATAGTAAAAATGGTAAAAATTCTGTTTCTCAACCACACCTATCATAATGCTTCTGAAAATATGGGTTTAACCACCGGAGTCATATGTATTAATTTTATGCTGCTTTCATATGCTTTTTGGGCCTTCAAAATTCTATGCCCACAATTCACTTGCATTAAATGGACCCACAGAGCTGAGATAATTTTCTAAAAGTCTGATGTCATGAGGGTGAGTAAATGTTGAGAGAATTACATTTTTGGGGTGAACTGTCTCTTTAAAGGGATTAATCAAAATATTTCAGAAAATGCTGAAATTTTGATTTAATTTTAGAAGTAATGTAAATAGTTTACTTGCCTGGATTTCTTTTGAATTATTTAAAAAGACTGAATTGAATAGTGCAATATTGATGTGAAACCAACACTCAAAAAAATATTTTTGCCTATTTTTAAGATGTATCCATTTCAATTTAATAACAAATTTCCATCTAATTGAATTGAATAGTCTTGAAGAAAATGTCATTAATAAAAATTGCAGTTTGTAAGATTTGTACATTTTATTTTGTTAAAGATTAGGCAATTCAGTTAAATGGAAATTTGTTATTCAGTTAAAAATAGGCTAAAAATATTTTTGAGTGAAAGATAGAGATGGGCAAGAAAAGAAACTAGAAGGATAAAGAATAATTAATAATCTATAATCTATAAAAGAAGAGAGGACAAATGTTTAAGATTTTCTCATGTGTTGTGTGTGCCCTTAAACAGAAAATACTACAAATTCATTCTGACTCGTAACTTTGAGGCGCTGAATTCGAAGGGAGGAGGAAACCAGGTGTCTTTGCTCAACATAATGATGGACCTGAAAAAGTGCTGCAACCACCCCTACCTCTTCCCTGTTGCTTCAGCTGTAAGATATCTCTCTGACAGCCTCCTGAAAATGTTTCAGTGTAGTTTTGCTCTGTATTTTTGGTGATCCAAATTATGCAGTCAATTACTGCCATCTGCTGTCAGAAAATGTGGTTCAAACAAGTAGTATTGTTTGTTGTTTTAGATAATGTTAGCAAATGTACAGGTGTTGGACTGGGGTTGTTTGTTTTTCTATAAATATGTAGGTAGGAATGTATGTAGCAGGGATTGTTTTGCTAATGTGTGTTTGCATCTGACAGGAAGCTCCTAAAACACCAAGTGGAGCTTATGAAGGTGTAGGCCTCACCAAGGCCTCTGGGAAACTCATGCTGCTGCAGAAGATGCTCAGAAAGCTGAAAGAACAAGGCCACAGAGTGCTGGTGTTCTCTCAGGTACTCACTCACACAGGCAAACTCACGCACAAGGGGAGACTGTAGAAAGTTGTCATACTTATTACTCTAGTGGATATTTCTCATGGTAGTTTTAGCTTTAAAAGTCAGTTTCTATGTAGCCACGTCCTGTAAAGTCTGTAAGTCTTGACTACAAAAAAGCTTTGAACATGTTCACCATTCTTGTCCAGGAAAAAAGATGACCCAAGAGAGTGGCATGTTGTTACACTATATGGGGTAAACTGTCACAAACGAAACCTGGAACGGAAATGGACTATTTTTGATTTGCCAATAAGATTTAAACATATTTAAACAGTAAAACAATTATGAAACTCAAAACAATTCACGAAACGTCTAAAAATGTACAATTCCCTTCACTGCAGTTTTTTACTAGGCATTTGAAACCAACATGCATAACCACAGCTAGAGAAACAGTCACTGTCATACTTTTATCTAAAAAAAAAAATGCATTACCAGTACTGAGTTATTGCCCTCCTTGTGTGACAACTAGCCCAAGTGCACCCCCAAGTGGTACATTACATGATGATCATTTGCCCCATGTTGTTCAAGTTTTATTTTTAATTTCCAAGTTATTTAATATGGCTGTGTCTAATGGTTAGGCTGTAACGTGACATACATAAGTCTGCGTATTTGCTCTGAAACGTTTATGAACCTAGAATGAAGTTATTAGATCATATTTAAACTTGCACACTCGGTTTCCTTCTTAGATGACCAAGATGCTGGATTTGCTGGAGGATTTCCTGGATTATGAGGGTTATAAATATGAGCGAATTGATGGAGGCATCACTGGAGCTCTCCGACAGGAAGCCATTGACAGATTCAATGGTAAGAGCAGCTCAAAACATATAGACATTTAGTAAATAAGTAATCATTGAATAACATTTCACATGTGTGTTATATCAGGGTTGGACAAAGCTACTTACTAGCTTGAGTTTTGCCAGCGTTTATTGTTGGGCAAGTAAATCTTGCAATTTAACTATTTGCATGACTATTTGCACTAGTTGTAAATATAGCACCTGCCACACAGCGCTGCCATTTGCACTCCAGTCTAATAGAGGCACACAAATGGAAGACAAACTTAAAATAAACTGAGAACAGATATGGTCAAGATATTATAACCCTGTTTAAACTAAAGCATTTTATAAGATTTAATATAGAAGCATTGTTGAATTTAATATTACAATGTCATGAAAAATATATCAACCTTTGAACAACAGTGAAGCTATAATAATATGTATGGTATTGTGGTGGAGGGAGATTTTTAATATTTGAATAAATGTCTTATTCAATCAACTTCAACAACACATCAATTGTGTGTCTTATTGATGCATGAATCTGTGTAATTTGTTATACTGACTGAATAAAGTTCTTCTGTCTCTCAGCTCCTGGAGCGTGTCAGTTTTGTTTTCTTCTTTCTACACGAGCGGGTGGCCTGGGCATCAACTTGGCCACTGCAGACACAGTCATCATCTTTGACTCTGACTGGAATCCTCACAATGACATTCAGGTAGCAAAACTACACAATATACATAGTACAAGAGAAGGCTATCATACAGTCAGTCCACAGCATATTTGCTTTACATTTGTTCAGACTGTCAGCAAAAAGTTTGCCTGCTTAGGCAGCTGCCTTCAGTGACACCATCCAAACTGAAACAGAGCCTCTTAAAAGACCAATTTGGAAAGCTCTACATAGGAATCAACTCTCAATTTATTTCAATACAGGTGATTAAAAAGGATTGACGCAATAATTTAATGAGCATAAATACACTTAGCACACATTTGGTGTTATTTTCTATTATTTCAAACAACATTTTACCATTACTAATTACTTAAAAATATCTAGCTTACTCCTCCATCTTGAATGTATCTTTTCACCAAACTCATCACAGTGCATTCTGGGATTGGCTATTTCTGGGGAAATATACATAGGATGATACCTAAGAATTTGACAAAAATTTGATATCTTAGGAGGTTGCATAATTAAGCTTAACCTTTGCATTAAGGCCTTTGCATCGGGAGCATGCCTATGATGCCTTAAAATGCTGCCTCCGGAGGCAGCTCACTAGGTTTTGGAACAGACCCTTTGTCTCTTAGTATTGTGCTCATGCTTAAGTCATAACCATGGCAAACAATGTAGATATCTGGAATATTAACAAGACTGTCTGAACAAACAGATCCGATTTCATCATTTGCAAAATGACAGTATGACTGGATTTGAAAAACAAATCACATTATACCTGCTGTTTGAACATGAGCTTAGGTGTGTGTTTTGCCCCCAAGTGGATAGTTTGAGTAAAAACGTACGAAACTCATAATAGCTTCCGTGAGGTTTTGAACCTAAAGGTATTTTAGGAAGCTCAATCTAGCCGTTTCTATGTCATCTTGAATCTTCTCTCTCAGGCCTTTAGCCGAGCTCACCGTATTGGTCAGGCCAACAAAGTGATGATCTATCGTTTTGTGACTCGGGCCTCTGTCGAGGAACGGATCACTCAGGTGGCCAAAAGGAAGATGATGCTCACACATCTGGTGGTGCGACCTGGTCTGGGTTCAAAAGCTGGATCCATGTCCAAACAAGAGCTGGATGACATCCTCAAGTTTGGCACTGAGGAGCTTTTCAAGGATGAGATTGAAGGTGAGATTGATTAAATAAACTGTGATTGTTAAAAATAAATGAACCAATGAATCAACAAATGAGTCATTGAATCATTCAGTCAACAAATAAAGATCTTTGTTTCAATGTTAAAACTGACATTTCTAAACAGGTTTTTCTTTTTAAACTTGCACTCAAACCTGCCTGAGTCAAACCTTCCCCAGAAAAGTGTTTTTATCACACACATTATTGGATTGTGCTGAAAATCTCCACTCTGAATGACAGAGGAACTCATAAGGTTCTCCTTATATTTCTGTTTTTCAGCAGGGGACAATAAGGACGAAGACAGCAGCATAATTCACTACGACAATGCCGCCATCGAGCACCTGTTGGACCGCAGCCAGGACGCCACAGATGACTCTGACATGCAGAACATGAACGAATATCTTAGCTCCTTCAAGGTGGCGCAGTATACCGTCAAAGAGGACGACAAGGTGGGAGTGCGAGAGGTTAAACTAAGGAGTAGTTATTTGAAGAGTGTCAAAAACTGTAACTTAATATGAAATGTTACATAAATGTTATCTTTTCATCAATAATTCAGCTGTAAAGTATGTTTGTAGAATAGTGTGCATCTCACGCAGAGGAAAATTGTATTGCTGAGAGGTTGCTCTTTCATTGCTTATGAGACTTAATGGATATCTAAGTTATGCTTAGTTTAAGAATCAACTTTGTCTCAGATGTTTTTCTTAAAATTCCTTAAGGAATAAAACATAATTGGACAGTTGTTGAAATACAGCAAGAACATAGAGCTATAATTATACAAATAAAATTATGATAAATAAAATGAAATTGGATAATATTGCTAAAATAATTAGTCTTGAAAGAATTTAATGAGAAAGATGAGTTCATATATATATTTCTGACTTTTGGTATCTTGGCAAAAAAGGCTATGTTCACACTGTAACATGCACGAGTAACATGAGCAAAGAGCTGTATTACATAAGCTAAAGCTACCTCTGTATGTTTTCCTGAACCTAACTGTTGAAGCCTATCATTTTCTTTTCTTAAAAAGGAACTGAATGCATTACGTGGAAAAGAAATTACTTGAAATTAAAGGTTTTATACCGTAAGAGACAAATTATGCAGTAAATCAAGTGTGCAAGTGATGAATATTGAGTTAGATTGATGTAAAAAATTCAATTAAATCTGATCTAGCTGTTCACACTGACGGCATATCAGAAAACAATGAGATACGTATTCAATTTATTTTCACATATGAAAGTGGCCCAATTGTATTTGAAAATTTCAGATTCAATGGCTTGTGGCTGTTCACACCGTCATACAATTAACAGATCGGTGTCACAAGTGAGGGGGAAAAATTTGATTTGGGCCACATTCACCTGCGGTTTGAACCTAACAGTTTGTAACATTGTTGAGATCTCTTCTTTTTCTCAGGAGTCAAATCTGAGAACTAAGAGACTTAAGCAAAATCTGCATTTTCTCACCACTTAATCTGATTGATGTCTAGGAGAAACAACTAATACATTATAGCAATCTTATGCGTGATTTATTTTCATGTGGGTGTGTCCAGATAGAGGAGATCGAGAGAGAGATAATTAAGCAGGAAGAGAACGTGGATCCTGATTACTGGGAGAAACTCTTGAGGCATCACTATGAGCAGCAGCAAGAAGATCTGGCCCGCAATCTCGGCAAAGGAAAGAGAGTCCGCAAACAGGTCAACTACAATGACGCAGCCCAGGAGGACCAAGGTACAGTCCAACATCATCTAGTTTTTAGCAAGCTTTACTTAAGATGCATTCTTGTGTTCCCAACAGCTAGACAGAGTGCAACAGAAAGAAACAGAATGTAGGGGTTCCAAGACACTTTTTAAAAAGTAGGACTATATTTAATTTGACATGTTGTCTTAACACAACACTTGTGGTGGGACCCTCAAAAAACAGCCTGAGATATGACACAATGGCCAAAGACGTCTGAATGTGTTTGGTGTTAGCAGCAGTGCTGTAAAGGGGATGAATTTTAAGACGCAACTTCTCTGAGAGGGTTTTACTATGCAAACTGTCCAACAAGCACTGCTGTCAATATGCTAATTAAAGCAACTAGGTCTGCACAAAAAAAAGACATGTTAACATACCTTTAGTGATACATTTAAGGGTAGAAAAGAAGCTGAAGTAGAACAACAGTGTAATGGCCCCGATACTTCATACTTTTGTTTTATATGCCCGCAGAGGCCTAGTGCGTGCCATTAACACACTTTTATACACCAATCTTTGCAGTAGTATCAGTGTCATCATAAATTACAATAACAGCGTTATCAGCGCAAATTATGGCCGCGTATAGCGCGTTAGCTATTAGCGTCATTAATTCAGAATGTAAAATAGAAATTAGCGCATTTTCTACTATTTATTTATTACTACATATTTATTACTTTAAATCATCATGAGTGGTTCAAAAAAAGCATCTTTTTCTGATCTAGTGTGAATTCTATTCATGGAATTAGGCATAAAGTCATTGATAACACATTTAAATGTCATATTACTAAAGGTATTACTGAGTGCTCTAATTTTTAAATGAACTTATAAATGACTCCCATAGCTGTGAGGTGGGTGTCTGAATGTTTGCAAACAGTATACAGTTACTCGGCTGTTACTACAAACTTCTTTTTTACACCTGAACGAAGAAGAACTCCTTCAGAAGTATATCGGGCCCTTAAGCCTGCAGACCACTGTCTGAGGGAACTTTTTTCATAGCAGTATAAACCAATGTAAACACAGAAACGGATCTGTTGCCACAGATTAAATAATATATTTTATGAAGTGCCATTCTTGTCTTTTATTACATTAAACCCCTTTTGTGCTTATCAAAATACTCAGGATTCATTTTCTCATTTGAATCATCCGGATTGCATTTTATAGCAATTTCACTCCGAGTATGTGGTTTTACTTTTGACTGAGAGGCAAAGAAATATTTTCCCACACATTTTTGTTTTGGTCAGGTTTGAACAGCCACATGTAGTTGAAGAGTTTGCACTCAAAATGGTTGAATCCACAACACCCCAGGGATGCTGAAAATGTGTAAATGTGGCAGCTTATTATTTATATGACAAAAAGAGAAACAAAAAAACAAAATGGTCAGGGAAAAAAGTTAAATGAAGTTTTCTTTTGAGAGGAACAATCTAGAAACTTTGGTTTTAAGATGATGCTTACAGCTGCATAATTACAGTGATAACAATGAAAAACGTTTTATTGTGGATCCAAGCAACCTTATTTCCTGGGTTGTAATGTTGCAGCTTATCTTCTGCATAATATATTACATATGCACGATATGCTGGCTTATTAAAAATTCAACAGCAGCCTGTGCTGCACTAAATGACTTTTGTGGGCTTTCATATTTGTTAAGCAGCCCTACATTTTCCAGTTGGGCTAAATCATTCTCTGTGACAGCAGAATATGAAGAGAATGTGTGTGTATGGTTAAATAAGTGGAGATGCAGAATAGTTTTTCGCAAAGGAGCCAAATCTCAAACAATCACATCTGTCTCAAATGTTTGTTGGACACTATTTGAGGATTCTGGTGAATGGAAATTGTTAGACCTTAGTGCTAAACACACTCTCTGAACTTTGATTTGTGTGGAGTGTTCCTGATTAGCAGTGCTTTGTTCTGTATGCTGTTTCAGAGTGGCATGCTGACATTTCAGATAACCAATCAGAATACTCCGTTGGCTCAGAGGAGGAAGACGAGGACTTTGATGAGAGACCTGAGGGTGAGGACCACACACACACACACACACACACACACACACACACACACACACACACACACACACACACACATACACACACGCATACACTTCCCATTGACATCTTTTGTTCCTAATATAAAGAAAAAACCTTAACACTTTGAGTTAATCTTTGGTGCGTAACTCATCCAGCATTATTTTGCGCTATGGAACAAATCCTCAGAGTGCCTTAGCTGTTAGCTAGCATTATGGCTGCACATTTTGCACAAGCAAGAACCACTGACATTTTATTTAGACAGTGTAAAGATCTAGATCTAACTACTGTACCCAACTCCTAAAACAAATGTTGGCATCTTTTTTATTTTAATTAAAACATTATTTGGCTCATTTATGACATTTATGACATCTGGTGGTTTTGTCAGGTTTTGTTATTCTTATGGAGACCTGCGCAGAGTTTATGTTGTGCAGCTGTGCAGGATAATATATCCTTCCTGTGCTGTAACCATGTTTCCTGACTCTGGCTCAGTGAGATGGACGTGCAAAACTGATCTCTTGGCTGACTCTTCTCTACCTCTCTTAAGGTCGCAGACAGTCACGCAGGCATCTTAGAAATGAGAAGGATAAACCACTGCCCCCCCTGTTGGCCAGAGTGGGGGGCAACATTGAGGTATTGCAGATTTGCTAATTCAGTTATTTGTTTGTTTGCTATGGCACAACTCCTACACATACAGTAAATAAGGCGAATATCATAATAGATGCTTTTAGATCTGACTGTTTATATATTAGCAGTCATTTATTATATATTTATTATTAAGAGTATTTTCAGAGTGTTGTTTTTCTGGAGGTCATCTGTGGGACCAGTATATACAGCATCTTTGGATGTCTGATAATAAAACTGACTGACATACAGTTGGAGATGAACTTGCTAAATTTTTCCAGCATTGAAAATTGGCCAGCATGCCTGTTTTTCATAGGAAGCCTGATTAGACTGAAATGATTTGCAAAAGATTTGAATATGTCATCCTTAAAGGCTCTATGAAATCAAAATTGGAGTTTTTAATAGACATGGCTTTTAGTCCATGTCTATTAGTTTCAAAGTCATCTAGATGCTTCTAAAGGTTGACAAACTTAACTTTAACGAATATATACAGTTATAATATACAGTTTAACTCTTTTGGAAAATATATGTAACGTATGATGTAAATGAATCCTATATGCTAGTTACAAAAAATGATGACAAGCATTTTGATATGTCACGCCCAATCTTCCTGATTCAATCAGTGGCAGCGTTTCACAAAAACCTAGGTTATGGCCAAAAACCCTTGGATAACTAAGTTGTAATTGAATCATGTGGCCACTTTGTACCAACTTTGTGATCCTGCACACAAATATGCATAATTTATTGATTTATAATTTTGAATTATTTTATCAAAAATATTATTTTTCTTTCATTTATCTATTTTATACCTTAATTTTAAACTATATATCATATATTTAATAATAAATAGGCCTATGTAGGTTAACTGATATAAGTAGCCCTATACAATTATATTCTTTTTAAAAATAAATACAATAAAACATTTTAAGTATCATGGTTACATTGTATGCGTCTGCATAATGTGTGAGACATTAACTGGATTAAATTTTATGAGGTGTAATTTCGCGATTGTCCTGCTAGTGTCTGCATAAGTCAGATATGTCCTTACTCCAGAACACTAGATCTACGACCATTTTCAAGTATTTAAAAAAAAATGTTTAAGATGATTCGTATGGTCATTTCTATGATATACCTACTTGGGATTATGATGCATTTGGGAAACAAGGCCGACATAGACTGAAGAGGGCGAGCAAACTGCATCTTAACGAGGCGTATTCCCCATTTTGTCTGCATGCTAGGGTATGGCAACTGCCATTCTCTGCCATATGCAAACGCTGGCCTTAGCTGGCCTTAAGTTAGCACAGGAAAGAAAATATAGGGTTTTTAATCTTGTATCTGTGTGTGTTTGTTAGGTATTGGGCTTTAATATGCGCCAGAGAAAGGCCTTCTTGAATGCTGTAATGAGGTGGGGAATGCCTGCTCAGGACGCCTTCTCCTGCCAGTGGCTGGTGCGAGACCTTCGTGGCAAGTGTGAGAAAGAGTTCAAGTATGAATTTCCTCACCCATAATCTCACGTGTTTGGAAAATATAAAAACTTAAAGGAATTGAAACACTTGAATACTGTGAAAGAAATGCAGTTATCCCTTCTTTTTTATTCTTTTTTCTTGGTTTCTCTGGCAGGGCGTATGTGTCGCTCTTCATGAGGCATCTATGTGAGCCGGTGGCTGATGGTTCGGAGACGTTTGCTGACGGTGTTCCGCGGGAGGGTCTCTGCAGGCAGCCGGTCCTCACGCGTATAGGGGTCATGTCTCTGGTCAAGAAGAAGGTCTGTGTGGGTCCAACTCTCACAGCTAAGTGTACATATAGAGTCTAACACAGTCTATTGTTTTATTCCTTAAAAGAATAGTCAAACTTCAATGCCAATAGTCAACTTCCATGGTCAACCAGCTTCATCTTGGTCGACCAGCTTGACCAGGATCAAAACAGCATTAATCGGCATAAACCAGCCTGGGCTAGCATGAAAGTCAATTTTAGCAGGTCTTTTCACCAGCGTAGGTTGGTAGATGGATGGATGGATAGACATACAGACACATTATAAAAGCTACATGCATAATTATACTGTAAAATAATTAGCTACTGTAAGTGCTGTTTAAAGATGGAGTATAGGATATCAAACCATAGGACGTCAACTACACATATACATTTTTGTATAATATCTAAGGATTGTAGTCTAAAAGTGTTTAATCTGATGCTCTTGAATGTTAGTAGAATGTCAGTGAGGATGTGTGTGTTGACACCTGGTGTGTGTTGTGTTGCGCTGTGTGAAGGTGCAAGAATTTGAGCACATTAATGGGAAATGGAGCATGCCTGAACTGAAGCCAGAGATTACCGTGGACTCCAAGAGATCTTCAAGAGCCTCTTCTCCTGCCATTAAGACAGACACTCCCACACCTGAACGTAGCTGTAACAACACACCCTGCACCTCCAAACCAGGTACAAACTCACCCTAATCTCTCTTTCAGTGCTCACACACACCTTTACAAGAGAATATCACACTTTACCTGCTGTGACCTGTTTCCTCAGCCACTCCCTCTCCAACTGACAAGATAGAAAAGAGCGGGAAAGAGGGTGAGAAGGATGAGTGTGAGCCCCAGACAGAACCAGAAAAAGAGAGAGAGAAAGAGAAAACGAAAGAAGGAAAGGAGGGGGGGAGTGTGGAAAGCACAGAGCATGGAGAGGTAAGTGTGTGTTTGTGTGTGTGTGGAGAGGGGGTCGGGGTTACTTAGCTACAGTTTGAGGAAAAAATTACCCCCAGATGTGAGCTAAATCCTTTTGGGGACATTCGAGGACATCCTCAATTGGAAATTAAATAATAAAATAAATGTAAAAAAAATATTATTGTTGTAAAAATGCTACATCTTTTCTTTTACTGTTAGGGTTTGGGATTATGTGTAGTGAAACAACAGAAGCCTATGATATGTCGTCACTTAGATACCAGATACCATATATATCTATCATTTAATCACCCTCATGACATCCTAGATATTTATGTTTTTCTTTCTTCACAAGTGAAGATTTTCTAAAAATTATTTTAGCCCTGTAGGTCCACACAAGTGAATGATGTTCAAAACTTTGAAGGTCCAAAAAGCACATAAAGGCAGCATAAAAGTAATCCATAAAACACTGGTGACATCAGGCAATCATGATTTCAAGCTCAATTACACTTCCCAGTGCCATCTAGTGCTCTATGGATGCGTCCATAGGAAATGTAATCGAGCTTGAAATCATGATCATGCCTAGAGACTTCAATGGCAAGAAGTACAGTGAATTTTTTTTCATATTTTGGTCTGTTCTGACCCCAAATCAATTAGATCACTTAAGAAAATAATTGATTAAACCACTTGAGTGTAATAGATTAATTTTATGGTGCCTTTGTTTGCTTTTTGGTGTTTCAAAGTTTTGGTCACCATTCACTTGCATTGTATGGACCTACAGAGCTGAGATATACTTCTAAAAATCTCTGTTTGTGTTCAGCAGAAAAAATAAGTCATAAACATCTGGGATGGCATGAGGAAGAGTAACTGATGATAGAATTTTCATTTTTGGGTGAACTATTTCTTTAAGGTGGAATGTGTAGTGAGAGAAAGTGTGCATTAGTGTATGTGTTAGAGAGAAAGAGTGTGTGTATTTGTCAAGTACTTGAGGAAAGAGTGTTTATATCCCTCCGTCTAGACCTCCACCCCAATGAAAGAGGTTGAGAAAGAATCCTCAACCAATGAAAAATCCCAGACATCCGAAGCTCCCACAACAGTTAGTGATGACTCCAAAACGAAAGAAAACCCTGACATCCCTCCATCTTCACCCAAAGAAAAAATTGAGAAACAGAAACGAGAGGAGGAGAGCTCTGAGAAAGAGGCCTTGAAGGAAGATTCCATGTCTGATTCCCCATTCGTTAAAGATGAGAGCAGAGGTAGCTGCAGCAGTGAAATCTGACTGGATGTCATTTTGGTCTCTAGTTTAATTGCGATTTCAGGGCTGATTGTTGTGAATGTCATCACAGAGGCTGTGAAAGGGGAGAAGGGAGAGAAAAGAGAGAAGTCTGGTGAAGAGAAGGAGAAAAGTGATGCGACGGCTCCAACAGAAACAACAGAAAAGATAGAGAAAACAGATGGTCAGTCTTCTGATGTTAAAAAAGGTGAATGCTAAAGGTCTGCCTTTCTTGTTTTATGTATTTTATTGTTATACAGTGAAAAGTACATTTACTCCCAAATATAGGGTACAAAATGGAGTGTTCATGTCCTGTCATAATTAGTGTAATTATGAGTTTCCAACTTTTAATAAACAGAAAGAATAGCAATAGTAAAATAGTATTTTTGAAAAACTTAGATGAAGACTCTAGTCATATCATTATTCTACAAAGGTGCTGGGTGCACATTTATGTGTGCCACCATGTTTAGATCGAATGATCAGCCGAATATTACTTGCTTTATCTCAATAATCGCCTGTAACTGGATGCCTTCACTCGTTGAAAAATTAATAATGGCTGACTGCGAAAAGCGTATTTCTACAATGCCATTGGTAAATGAGAACTTCTGGTTTTGAATGATGCTGCATCTATGCTTCTATGTGTCAGTGCAACAAATACAAATATTCCTAACTTCTATCAATGTTTCTTATCATGTAAACATGTTTTTCTCTTCCTTCTATCGGGTTACAGAGGAGGTGAAGGGTGAAAAAGATGCTGGGAAAGAGTTCAGAGAGCCAAGGGAGGAGGTACCCAAAGGTAACGGTAAACCCACAGAGCGTCCACGATTCATGTTCAACATTGCAGATGGAGGCTTCACAGGTACACATAAAATTGTTTAAAGCTGCTGAGTGTCATGTTTCTGTGTTAAAATACTTTCTCACATCCCAGCTTAATATGCAGAGACAGCTAAAAGTACGCCATTTGTAGGTTGATTTACTCTGAAAAGTGTAAACATTGTGCTCAACCAGTGGTTTGAGTTTGGGAAAGGAAAGAGCGTTTGAGAAACCGGTTTGGAAAAACTTTTTTTTTTCCATTTCTGTTTGGGGCTGTAAATATGCAGAGATTAAACACTGCAGCTTTAAGTATGCAGTGTCCATATTCATATTGCTAGTTCAGGTAGCTCATTTAAAGGGATAGTTCACCTAAAAATGAAACTTCTCTCATCATTTACTCACCCTCATGCCATCCCAGGTGTGTATGACTTACTTTCTTCTGCTGTACTCAAACAAAGATTTTTAGAAGAATATCTCAGCTCTGTAGGTCCTCACAATGCAAATGAATGGTGGCCAGAACTTTGGAGGATCAAAAAGCACATAAAGGCCACATAAAAATAATCCATACGACTTAAGTGGTTTAATCCACATCCTCAGAAGCAATATGATAGGTGTGGGTGAGAAACAGATCAATATTTAAGTCCTTTTTATACTATAAATTCTCCTCCCTGCACAATATGTGGCGATATGCACAAATAAAGTGAATTGCCAAAAACAATAGAAGAAGTTTGTTTCTCACCCCAAAATCTTCTGAAGATACAGATTTAATCACTGGAGTGAAAAATCTTTGGTTGTGTTTAGCAGAATAAACAAGTCATACACATCTGGGATGGCATGAGTGGGAGTAAATGATAAGAGAATTTAAATTTTTGGTTGAGCTGTCCCTTTAAGAGAGTCTAACTCGTTCTTATGTTCTTAACCTTTATATGTGCTTATCTTTGTGTGTATAGTACTGAAAACATTATGCTCATTGATAGTTTGCCAGGTATTTAGAAGCACAGTAACGTGTGCTAGGTAAATGTGTTTTGGAAAGCTGCTTGCTTATGTAAAGAAAGGCATGTTTTGTTATAATAAAGGTGAAATGGAACAGTGTGTTCCCGAGATAAGATGACAGTGTGGTCACATTCTTAAAGACGCAGTTCAGATTCTCAGTTGTTTTTTTAGCGGTTTTACTAGAAATGGCAACCAGTGATTTCATATGTCAGTGGTTTGCAAAGGCTTCCCTTAGATTAGTTTCCATGCAGTCACCATTGATTATTTCCTATATTATGTTGAAGTTGAGAAACCCATGATTTCATACACTTTTTATTCATGGGTAATTTATATGTAAGTGTAGACTTAAATATTTATGTTTTAAATGCAAATATGGTATTATGCATACGTCATTATGTCTATGGAAGTCTAATAGTATGAATCATTGTCATATGATATGGGTGGATACTGTGATGGGAGTATTGGGATATAAGGGGAGAGTTCAGTGGTGGGAGTGGTATTTCATATTTCAAATTGTGTGAAAGTATAGTATCATGACCAAGACCAAATTACATTTTCTATGATTCATCACATGACTAATATCATCAAAATGAAAAAAAAAAACCAGGGTAGTTCACTTTTGTCACAGGTATTGTCACAGTGTTTTAACAATTTTTTCAAGTTTTTACATTTTAGACTTCCAGACATTCCTTTTGCAAATAGAATAGAATAGAAGAGCAGGGAGCCCTGCAACAGATGGTATGCCCCACTGAGCCCCCCACTGAACATCGAGTCAGTCTGGTATTACATGAAGAGATAGAAGAAATAGACAGAAGAACTGTGGTGAATTCTCCAAGGAGCTTGGTTCATCCTATCTGCCAACAACCAAGAAAAACAGTTTTGAAGGAAAAGGTGGTCACACCAAATATTGATTTAGCTTTTTGTTTATGTTTACAGGATTTGTTTGAAGTTAATTGGTCAATAAAAACTAGTTATAGCATTATTTTCAAAGAAATCCTCACTATGCAAAATGTTTCACTAGTGCCTAAAACTTTTGCACAGGACTGCATATATATATATATATATATATATATATGACACAGTACATTATATTAATATAAGTATCTTTCTTTCAGCTCCAAGCATGTTTAAATATCAGAAACATTCTCAAATTCAACACCTGTCACCTAAACAACCCTCACATTGCAGGTTGTCAATTTCTGGTCAGTTTCTATCATTTCTATTATTTCCCCCTATACTTAATAGCGTTAGTGCCCCTATGACTTTAAATAGTTTCAGTTCCCTGAGGACGACCACTTTATATAATTCAATTTACAAATTTTTGCAAGTGCAGCTAAACATAGAGGGGTTTATACTGTTAATAAACATTTCACCAGCGTTGATAAAACATTTCAAGCTAACACTAAGCATACTGCCTGTACTCTGGACAAATAATATGGTTTATAGACAGATAACGCAATTAATACACTTGCTAACATTGCTGCCAAAGGGATTGTTACTTATCTTTTATTTACCTGTCATGAATCATGAATGGATGGTAGCATTTTTTCAAATGATACCTGGCCTGTGCTGTGTTTTTCTTTCTTTGACAGAGTTACACACTCTTTGGCAGAATGAGGAGCGGGCGGCAATTTCATCAGGCAAGATCAACGAGATCTGGCACCGGCGACACGACTTCTGGCTGTTGGCAGGCATTGTGTGGTATCCTTGGATATAGGCTGCTATCCCCATAGAAACAGTCCAGTTCCATTTGATGTGTATTATATTACGTTTGCTAAATGAGTGGGAGGGTTTTTGTATTTACAGTCTGAACACAATACTCCTCTCGTATTCATAGTGTTTAGAGTTTATAGCCAAGAAGAACAAGATAAGGAAATGAAATGAGAAAATGGTGTTGCTATGAGTACATTGAGATTACATGAAAGAATATTAAAGACAGCAAAATGTATATTCTGTTTAAGAAACTTGTGAAGCTCCAATTCTAGTCATTGTTTGACAGGTTTGAACTTTAATCCTTGACCTGTTGCAGTCATGGCTATGCACGGTGGCAAGATATTCAGAATGACCCGCAGTTTGCCGTCATAAATGAACCATTCAAAACTCAAGCCAACAAAGGAAACTTCTTAGAGATGAAGAACAAGTTCCTCGCCAGACGGTTTAAGGTACGTTGTAAATAAATAACAAATAAAATGTACTGTACAAGTTTTGCTATTTTTGTTTTTGTCACTTGTCCTTTTTTATTGTGGGTTTTGTGGCTCAGGTCACAGTATGTCATTTTGTCATAATTGTATGTCTTGTTTTAACAAGCTTTTTATTTGACCTTTTGTTCTGCTGTGACTCCTGCCAAAATATTGTATTAGTAATGTTGATGAGTCAAAAGCATACACAAAACCTGAATAATCTGACATGCATTCTTGTGAAACAGCCTTCTCACTGTCATTGTTTTTCTTGTTCCTTTTCTCTACATCTTCCTTTTTCTTTTCCCAGACTCCTTCTGTCTGTCTGTCTGTCTGTCTCTCTCTCTCTCTCTCTCTCTCTCTCTCTCTCTCTCTCTTCTTCTTCTCTTATATAATTCTAAATGCATTGAGCAACTTGAGAAAAGCTTCCATTGGAACTTGTTTTAATTGGAAGCTGGTGCTTTCTCATGCTCATAAATCACTGGAACAGTTGTCGTTCCAGACGTGATTTTTCTGTCAATTCGGTTCAATAAATTTCTTACATTTTCTTTTATTCCAGGGCCTGTTTTTCAGCCTCTATCCAGCTCTGTATTCTCTATCTTTCTCTTTTTTATTTGTTTTCTTTACCCTCTCAGCTTCTGCACTCTTTCAGTCACCATGTTCTGTTCATCCTGTTCATCCTATTAGGTGTTTTTCAAATTCTTAAAACTGAAGTGTATTATTTCTGTGCCAATAGTGTCACCAAACAGAATTGCAAAAATAATTTTTGTTTTTATACCAGTTTACCAATCATCCCTCCATCTGCCATTGCTTGAGAAAACAGATAGTTTGATAGCGCCACAGAACAACAGTTTATAAAGCAAAAATGGAGGTTACATTGAGGCACTGGAAGTGAATGGGGCCAATTTCTGGAGGATTTAAAGGTGGAAATGTATAACATTTTTGAAATATTATAATTTTATAAAAGCACTTAAATTAATTATTCTGTTATATTTGAGCTGTAAAGTTGCTTAAATCATAATTATTTAAATTATTTTAGGGGTTGTTGACATTACATCGTCATGGCAACAAAGCTGTAAAATTGGCTATAACTTTACACAGACAAAGTAACACTACAATCGTGTTAACTCGCATATTGTTTATGTCTTGTGGCTGTTCTTTTGAAACCATGAGTATTTTAACATTTATAGATAAGGTACTTCCATTCTGCAATCCACTCACAACTTACTACGTGCCCCATTGAGAGCGAGAACCACTAATCATGACCACGTTGATGCTACCCCATGTGACTCTACCCTCCCTAGCAACCGGCCAATTTGGTTGCTTAGGAAACCTGGCTGGAGTCACTCTGTGATTTTTGCTTTTTTTAAAGAAAAGCAGGTGCAAGTCAAAATAATGTTTTGCGGTAATCAATATTATGCCACAAATGTTGTTGATTGAGTTTAACCCGGAATACTCCTTTAGGCTGGGATACTAGAAAGAACTTTAACATTGGAAAAACTTGGAATTAGTGTTTTTAGATAACATATCAAAACAGTAAAATAGTTGGATAGTTTAAGATCTCTCTCTCTCTGTTTTAGTTGCTGGAACAGGCCCTGGTGATAGAGGAGCAATTGCGTCGGGCTGCGTATCTCAACATGACCCAGGACCCCACTCACCCAGCCATGGCCCTGAACGCTCGTTTTGCTGAGGTGGAATGTCTGGCCGAGTCCCACCAGCACCTCAGCAAGGAGTCACTCGCAGGAAACAAACCTGCCAATGCCGTCTTGCATAAGGGTGAGAGAAAGAGTATGTATGCATGGATGGCTTTTTTCTTGTAAATGTCTCTTAATGAAAAATAATGTATCAGAGAGTATGTGTCTGCTGAATAGATCCAGTGGGACCAGTGTTCCTGCCAGCTTCTCTCTGTTTCAGAGGTCTTATATGTGAACAGATCATAAATACAAGGCACTTTCAAAATGGTCTGGAGTTTTCTTTTTGGTAATCTCAAATCAAAATCAAATCACTTTATTGTCACATCTATGCAGATAAACAATTTATTGGATATCAGTTCACTTGGACTATCGCTCTTAATGCTGAAAGATCCATCCATAAATTCTTAATTTCTGACAGCCAGAATCAATAATAGTTCAGTTAACATACAAAACTGTGGATAGTTTTCAAAGCTTATCTAGAGAATATTGAGACACTTTAAATGCTTCATAAGCTCTCTTCAAAGAACGGGCGGCTGTGTTAAGGGAATTTTTTGAAGTTTAACGAATTTCAGTATTTTTAATTCTAAATGCTCTCAGTTGTTAAAGAAACTTCAAGGAGTTGTCTAAGTGACATCAGTTTACTTAAATGCTTTCTTGTTGAAGTACTTTATAGGGGTCATATCATGTGCAATACAATTTTCCTTGATCTTTTGAAGAGTTAATTGTTCTGTGTACTATGAAAACAACCTCTAGAGCTCAAAACTTCCTCCTGAGTCCAAAAGACCATTTGTTGAAACTTAGCTGCTAAAACAGCTCTTTTTTACTGAACTTACTGATGAATTTAATAACATGTGACCGCCAACATTTACATGTCAACATCACCTATTTGGTGTCCAAAAAACATTGACCTTAACGGTTTGTGTGGGACAGCACAAACTATATTAGACCTGACAGCAAACCTGCAGCCTGTGTGTAAGCGTAGCAGTGGGTTGTTACTCATCACACATTTGACAAGCAGGGATGTGCATGTGTAGTGGTCATTTGTTTGAACTAGTCGACTAGTCTGTGTTAAAGATAATAATGTATAATTAGGCTCTGTTATGTTAACGAGACCCCAATTTTACACCTTTTAGAGGAATATATGGATGCTAAGTACAGCACTTCAACATGATGACAAACGGATATTCAACAATCTTATCTTATTGCATGAAACTATCAAAGTAAGAAAGGAAAGAAATAAGAAAGGCTTGAATACAGAGCGGCACAAAACTGCTTCAATAACATGTATCAATGTAATCGGAGTGTTTCAGGGCGATCCTCGCTGCACATTCAAAAGCGCAGAATTGCAGGACCACATCAAGCAGGTTAAACCTTTTTTGCCATTGATTTAAGCAGTGTCAGACAGAATCAGCAAAAGACTTTAATCTCTTCACAACACCTCACAAATACTGAAGCAGTACTGACGGATTTCATGTCTGTGATTGTGACAGTGATTGTCTTGAAATGTGTTGTTATTCTGGTGCTTTGCTGTAACAACAGCACATAAAAAGACATACAAATAGAATTCCTTAAGGTGTAGGCTAGCTGCAAAAAAAAAAAAAAACAGTCTGTTTATTTCTAGAGGTCATAGAGAGGGTGGATTATAGTCATGAAAACCTTGACTCACAAAACTGGACCTCTGGGAAAAAACGACATTCTTAAAAAAACACACTTTATCTATGCAGGTGTAAAGAGTGTTTAAAGTTGTGAAAGCAGAGAGATCTAAACATTTCAAGATGAACTCTGTTATATCTCAAATAGTCTATAAACAGCTACAGTCGTTGGTCTAAACCAACAATCCCATTTCCTTTACTTTGCAAGCACATGATGCATGTAAGATGGCAATAAATCGGTTGATAATGAAGGAATTATTTTTAATAAACAATTATTAAGGTTTTTGTCATTCACACTACATCCTGGTGGTAATTTTTTAATCATCTTGGCATTGTCCACCATGTGAAGGACAAACATTTTTGCTCTGGAGAACTGCCCTCTTTTTAGCAATGTAAATTTTCCATCTAAAATATTATTCAAATTTGTTAAACATTTAAAATACAAGGAATTGCAATGTGTTTGTTGCCTAAAAGCTATATTCTGTGACAGTGGAATGAATATAGCACACATGTACAGTGATGTCACACATGCAGCCACTATAGAGATTGTCATAATCACCCGAGATTGTCATATTGTCAGTTGTCATATGTTATTTATTCAGATTTTTTTGTATAATCCATTAATAAAATATCTAACTTTTTACTATTTAGTTGTGCTTTAAATTATATAAATATTATTGAACTTGTAAGTTAGATTTATATCTAGGAGTTATTTAGGAGACAACTCAGTTACAGTAGTGTAAAGAGTATTATACTAATATTTAACTTAATAAAAACATAATTGTTCTTTGCTTTTTATCTCGCTTTCTTTAGCATCCTGCAAAATGTCGTTCACTTTCTCTATAAATATTTCAAAAAATAAAAACCTGTCTTTGATTAATTTATTTCCATTGTCACACAATATTGCCTCCAAGCAACATACCTAAAATGTACATATTTGATTTAATAATGAAAATTTATTTATTTTTTTAAATTCTCTTTTTATTGAAATATACAAAGATCCATACAAACAATATAGTCATTGTAACAAGACTTAGAAGCCTTATCTATCTCAGCCTTCTTCAAAAACACTTGTTACCAAAAATAATAAGCTGAGTAACAATATTTTATGCAGATGCAAGTAAGGATCAATTAAGTAAATATAAAATGCAAGTATAAAAAGCTAAATACATAATTAAAAACTAAATATAGTAAATAGAACTAGAATGTTGGGGCGTGCCTTCCTAATGCTTAATTCACTCAAAAAAGAAAAAAAAAAAGTTTTATTTATTTGATGGACAGAAATTCACATCAAACAAAAGATGGACGTACAGTAGTGATGTATAAAATCAAACTCTCAGAGTTTTTCAAAAACGTTTCCTGTTGCAGTCTAATAGAAAATGTTATTCTTTCCATCCTAAATATATCATAAATAATGTCAATCCAATCATCCATTGTAGGTATTTCTGGTTTTAGCCACTTTCTAGTAATGGCTTTTCTGCCAGCTTCACTTAGAATACGGAAAAGATATCTAGTATTAGAGGTAGTATTTCCTGAAGGCAGGGCTTCCAGATACAAGGTCTCCAATTTAAATGCAATGTCCACCTGGTGTACTTTTTGTAAAGTTTTATGAACCTCCTGCATGAAAAAGAGGTTGCCCAGAATATATGATAATGATGAGCTTTGGAGGACCCACACATTCTTCAGCAACTGGTCAGTTTAGTATAATGAGTCTTTTTAGCTGGAGTAATGAAGAACCTGACAAGGTTTTTCCAACAAAACTCTCTCCATAAAGCAGAACATGAAGTTTTCCATTGTAGCTTGCATACCTTATCCCATTCCTCCTCTGTTATATATAAGTTTTCTTCCCTTTCCCATTTTTGTTTTACATATAATGAGTTACTTTTTGTTTGTTGTAGACCCCTATAAAGTCTTGAGATGGTTTTATGATTTGAGTTCGAAACATATGCCTCTGTGAAAACATTTAGTAGAATATTAATTCATTAATTGTTCATTATAACAATTCATTAATTGATTCAATATAGTTCCGAACCTGAAGAAATCTATAAAAATCATAATAATGAGGCTTTTTAAGCAAGAAAAGTGAATCAGAAATGTTTTAGACATTGATTTCATAATGCGTGCAATAGAGGGTAACACTTGAATGCTATTTAACATTACGTATAAATCTTGTCTGCCTGTTTTATTAAAGAGATGGAACTGTACACATGGCTTGTTGTAATGATTTATATCTTTGTAGTTCTTAACCAACTGGAGGAGCTTCTGAGTGACATGAAGGCGGATGTAACGCGGCTCCCAGCCACACTCTCAAGAGTCCCACCAATCACAGCCCGTCTGCAGATGTCAGAGAGAAGCATCCTCAGCAGACTGGCCAACAAAGGCAACGAGACACTCACAACACCGGTAAATACAAAAACACTCAGTTCACAAATGGAAAATGCTCAGGTTTGTAAATATTTAAGCATGCTCATGGATTCCTACCATTAACTAAATAAATCCAAGATGGCATACGAGAAATGTTCATTATAAGTATATTTATAATACATTCAGCACCAAAAGGTATCATTAAAAAAATAGCACTGTTTTACCTTATATTTGTGTGTGCTATATATTTTTATGCCTATTAGAGTATTATTAACTTAGAAACATGCTAATGTCAAACTATAATAGAATTAATTGTGAGTATGTGTTCCAAATCCAAAATTTCCATTTCAGTTAGGATGCTTCCTTAGAAGGTAGCTGCCAATGTAGGCAGTAGACAGGAAGCACACTCAAATCCACCTACAATCCAATGCACCCAGAAAGTCATTTGCTGCAGCAATATGGTTTTAACCAAATGTGCAGCGTCTCAAAATGAATCTTATACTACCACTGTGAGTTGGGTTTTTATGTTTTAGCTTCTTAAATTAAATCTGTTTGGTTTCTCTCTTTCACACACTTTCTCTCTCTCTTTATGTAGCCTATTCCTCCGGGTCCCTACGCCACTCCACAGAACTTTGGCCCCCCCTTCACACCTGCACCCTCAGTGGCTCTCACTCTGGCTGGGGCCAACTATAGCCAGATGCCCCCTGGCTCCTTCATATCAGGTCAGTTCTGCTGATCCGTCCATAGGAAGAACCCTCAAATAAAACTACCATAAACTCTCCAGTGGTTTCATGATCAAGTTAATCTTAACTATGTCAAAGGTTTTTTTATTTACCGTATTATCCAGAATAAATTTTTTTTTACCTGAAAGGTTCTGTTTTTTGTATCCAAAGTGACTAACAAACAGGATTATTCTAATAGATGGCTGTCACATGCAACTCCACTTATCAGAGTCTGGCAAGGGTCCTGTTTTGTAAACCCGAAGTTGCCCCACACCTGCAGAACACCAGACCTGTTATCAGACAGCAACACTAATTTATTTTCGTACCCTACATGACCCGTTTAACATAAAACCCACGGTGTAAACCGCACCCGCATTAGAGTAAATGTACTACATCAGGCAGACAAAAATACTTTATTTGCTCACTTTACACAAGCAATCAAACTAACATTAGGCACTCTGAGTTGGAACATTTAAGAAAAATAGACACATAGCCTAATGTTGTGGTGACAATTAACAGAAAAAAGCTGAGAAAAATGAACATTATTTGACATTTGAAAAAAATGGCCTTGGCTATGTGACCCGCAGTCTGCCTGTGCCTACTGATTCCCGACCCACACCCGCACCACAAATGACAATATAAATATTTTTCCACCCGTTACATCAAATGTTAGCGGTAAACTCATCGGGTACCTGCAGGTAGCCGCCCACATTCAGGACAAAATTATGTTTTATCACACCCCTAGTAAAAACATTCAGTTTGCAAATAGTGTTGCAATTTTTTTTTTATATACTTCATTGAGAGTCGTTAATGAATACAATACAAGTATATTGCTTAACTCACTAAGTATTGAATAAAAACTGTTCATTTGTATGTGAAAACACAGAGTTACATATATTATAAACAGATATGGTTTAACATAAACAGAATTTACAAAAAAGCTTACGCACAATTACTTAGAAGATGCTCCCGATTAAAACATGCCCAAATACAACATAATACGATGTGCAAAGCGGCTAAAGGGAAGTTGGCTACACCTGGGCCCTAATACTTGTTGGATGCATCCTCTATTTCAGTGCAATTTATACATGGATGCAACTTTGTCCAGGACTTATATTCAGGTGTGACTTATTTTTCCAAACAATGTAGTAGAATAATAATAAAAAAAACATACTCGCATTGCACAATACTTTTTCACAAAGTCTGGTAGTAGGTTAAGAGATACATTTTGTGTCTGGCAAAACTGTTGATTTGAACTTTCATGATGGTTTTGAAAACAGCCTGTGTATTTGTTCTGTTATCTGTATATATGAGATGACTGATATTTGTGTTTGAATTGACTTGAGACCACAGGAAGGGATGTGGTTATTAGATTTCCAAACAAGAAAAAAGACAATTTAAAAGCCTTGTTTGATAAGGTTCAAGCTTAATTTGGAATTTCTGACATTGAAATGTGATTAGACCAGCTGGAGAGGGTATTGGACCTGGACCCGAAGCCAGTGCTGAAGCTCTTATGCATCAACCCGAGTGGCGTGACCACCGCTGTTGATGCCATATGCCCCAGGAGCCTCTGAAAAGATTTCAGTGGGACCGATGTGTTTTGCCTGAAAGTACGCAGGCAATTCAGCACCGACTGCACGCTCGTTCATGAGGCGCACCTGCATGGAGACCGAGTCTAACCCCCAGATGACCCGAATTCTCTAGAGTGTGCTATAATCAGCCAGTCATCTAGTTCATTGAGTTTGTGAAAGCCTGCTTCCCTTAACGGGGCAAGGGCTGCCTCTGCGTCCTTTGTGAAGATGCCAAGCCGAAAGGGAGGACCTTGTACTGATACGCCTGACCGTCGAACGCGAACCATAGGAAGGGTCTGTGTCGAGGTAAAATCGAGACGTGGAAGTACGCGTCCTTCAGGTCCACCGCCGTGAACCAATCTTGATGCTGGACGCTCGCTAAAATGCGCCTTTGCGTCAGCAGCTTGAATGGGAGTCTGTGCAAAGCCCGGTATAGAATTCGCTGGTCCAAGATTAGCTGCAACCGCTGCCTTTTTTGTAAACGATGCAGTAGGGGCTGTAAAACCCCTTCTTCATCCTTGTTGGAGGGCCAGTCCTTCAGCAAGTACGCAAGGCAGCGGCATTCTCGCCCTTCACAGCCGTGAATCGAATGCTGTTGAACCTGGTCGGGCGGCTGGTGAACTGAATCGCATTGCTGAGTCAGACAGTCAACCATTGGGATGGGTTGGAGAGCGCAAGCCACACCTCCATGCTCTGTGCGAGAGGGACGAAGGGAATGATCGTGTCGGACATACCGGCGGGCGGGGCCTCGTGATGGGGCGGAGCCTGAGGTGCCACTTGTGGCTGTGAGTCCAGGGACATCGATGCACTTACCTGGATCCTTGTGACCACTCCCGTAACAGCCTGGGATGGGAGAGGAAGATTCTCGTCTTCATACCATGTGGAGGCAACTATATCGGGGATGGATATGTGCCACAGCCATCTCAGGGGTGCTTTGAAGCCTTCTGGTGGCCGGTTCTTGGTGGCCGTCCGTGAGACGGGTGGCATCTGCTTCCTGGGGCGGGCTGTGGCAGAGCCGGTGTTGTCACCGCCGGAGACGCCCTTGGCGACAACTAGATGGGGTGTGGGATCTAGAGCCGCGCCAGGGCAGGATGTGTTGGATAGCCTCCATCTGCTTCCTCCCCATCAAAAACTGCCGGGCAAAGTCTCCGATGGTGTCGCAGAACACCTAGGACATGGGGGCGTCAAGGAAACGAACCTTGTCAACCACTCTCGACTCAACCAGGTTGAGCCAAAGGTGGACATCGCCTGCCCGAGAGTACGCGCCGTGACCTTTATCGCCTGGAAGGCGAGATCAGTTTCAGAGCGCAGCTCCTGCATCAATCCCAGGTCAGGACTACCCTCGTGCAGCTCTTTCAGTGCCTTGGCCTGGTGCACCTGCAGGAGTGCCATGGCATGTTGGGCGGAGGCGGCACATCCAGCAGCACCGTAGGCCTTAGCCGCCAGTGATGATGTAAGCCTACAGGCTCTAGACAGGAGTCTTGGACGGTTCTGCCAGGTGGTGGCTCTCTGCGGGCATAAGTGCACCACGACCGCCTGATCCACCCAAGAAATCGCTGCATACCCCCTTGCCGCCCCACCGTCAAGGGTAGTGAGAGCGGAGGAGTTTGCAAATCGGGTCCAGGCAATAAAAGGTCAGCTCCGCGTCATCCTGCCATTGGACTACCACACCCGAGGGTGGGAGTCCAACAGAGTCCTCCATGTCAGACCTGACGAGCCTGCTCTCCGATGCAGCAATCATTAGCTTATCCTCTTCACAAGCTCTGAATGGAGCTGCGAACCCACAGTGAGATGAGCCTACGGATTCATCCCAGAACTTGGGTGGGGCGTACGAGCGTACTGTGGAATGGGAGGTCTGTGGGGGGTTTCCCAACGGAGAAGCTCCCAATGAAGTCCCCAGATCGCCCCCCAGTTCTAACCGTTTTCGCCTCATACCCGTTGGTAGAAGGACCGAGCTGGGGAGCCGCTGGGGTGGCATTCCCTCTTACGAAGGAAAGCGTGACCGCAACGTAGCCATGGTCATATTCTCGCAATGAGGACATGAACCATCCACGAACGCAGACTCCGCGTGGGAAGCACCCAGAAATGTGAGACAGCGATCGTGGCCATCAGAAGCAGAGAGATAACGACCACAACCAGGAATAACACACAAACGAAAAGGCATACTGAAAAAGACACTTTTGTTAGTGCCATTCTTTTAGTAGGGAAATATTCTCTTTTAGGGGAATAAATAGGAAAAATCAGGTCTTTTACTGTTGAAGGGCCCAGGGGTGATTCTCTACACAACGCCAGTGCGAGAGGGGGAGAACCACTGTAATGCGCGGTAGAATCCAACAGCTCGTAAGAGCGAGAGATGAAAATGGCTTGGCAGAGTAGTTCAACTCAGTGAAATACAACCGTTCAGCTCCGAAGAAGTAATCTGAATGAGGGGCTGCATTTTCCCTCCTTTTATACCCATATGTCCGGGGGAGTGGCATGCAAATTCCACTCGCCAATTTTCATTGGCCTTTTCTCAAAATATCAGAGATGAATGGCGCTCCCAAGAGGGTGGTGGTGGTGTATTGAGTCTAAAATACATAACTGGTAATCTGGTAATCAGAAGGATGC
Organism: Xyrauchen texanus; assembly: GCF_025860055.1. Classification (NCBI taxonomy): domain Eukaryota; kingdom Metazoa; phylum Chordata; class Actinopteri; order Cypriniformes; family Catostomidae; genus Xyrauchen; species Xyrauchen texanus. The sequence continues at coordinate 19,659,183 of NC_068277.1, read as the reverse complement.
TGGTTCGAGCCCCACAGCCACCACCATTGTGTCCTTGAGCAAGGCACTTAACTCCAGGTTGCTACGGGGGGATTGTCCCTGTAATAAGTGCACTGTAAGTCGCTTTGGATAAAAGCGTCTGCCAAATGCATAAATGTAAATGTAAGAGCGACCCCTAGTGTCACTTCATCGACACAGCGTCGAGTGAGTGACAAAAGGGGAACAGCATCTGCCAGATGCTTTAAATGTAAATTGCAAAGACATTTTGCTTAAGAGCAGAGGAATACTGGCTGGCATTACTGTCATGAATGTAAAATATTTAGTTTCAAGGGAAGCAGGTTTGTGAAAATACCCCATACATGTATAACACACACACACATACATACATACAATACCCTCCAGGATATAAAACTGTGATTTAGATCTCTGCGCACTCTTGTGCTTTGGCCACATACCTGTTACCTGAGGCCGTAACAAATCTGTGAAGCAAGGTGTGATATGGAAGGATCATTCATTTATTAGTGTTGCTTGCTATGGCAAATGTCACTAACAATTGCTCATACCTACTCCTAAGCCTTAGTACCCCTCATACTGCACCATTTGTGCCATGGACATAAATGACACCTCAAATAATTTGGCTCAAGTCTTGTTGCAATAAATATGCAACTGCCAAACATTTGGAAGAAATGTTACTGTTCCAATTTTAAATCAGACTGATCTATCTAGAGAGCTATACCCAGCCTTAATTGTTTGAACTGGAGTACTCAGAAGTCGAACTGAGAGAGGTTGAAGAGGCTGAGGAAGCCACAGTCACACCGTGTCCTAAACAGACGCAACACTATATGCAATAAAAAAGTTTTCATGTTAATAAATAATAAATCTAATAATAAATCTTTTTCATGTCAATCAGAGTTTTTGTCCTAATCAGCCACTACAGGACATTCTGTCGATCACTTGGTTTCTGTTTTTGAGGCTTTGCACTGGATAACTTTGTCCGCTGTCAGTGGTCCAAAACCTTTGTCATAACAGTACAGTATATTCAAGCCAGCATTTGTTGTCATACCTACCTACTGTTCTCTTTAGTCGAAGGTCTGTCACACACACACCGGTTCAGAATGGAGAATAGGTGATGACACACCGGCTCCATCCGCCTTTCTTTCCAATACTTCCAGATCACTTTTGGTAAGCAAAACATCCAAAACCTCCAAAACACTGCGGTCTCCTGTACTCTTCGTCTGACTGTGGATTTTGACTGTGCTTGTGCGACTTACTCAGCCTCTTTCATCTCTCTTAGTTTGATTTGGTACTCCATTTAAAAAAAATAAGGCTGGATATAGAAATACACTCTTCTGACATGTTTACTAAGTTCGGTTCTCTGGTTTGTGTGCAGCTGTGTTGTGTTCTGTTTTGAAAATCTGTGCGGTGGTACGGTTTTTGCAAAAACAAAGCAAGTTTTCGCTTGAATGCCCCAACTCGCAAGAGGGGGCTGTGTGAACTGCTGTGCTCATGCACTCACATGAATGTGCACAAGAGAGCAATGGTCTGTAAAATGAAATAAATAATACATTTGATTTTGGTTTGTTTCTCACCTAAACTTAGAGTATTGTATGCCTTCAAACAAGGCACAAGTCTTATGTAATTATTCATTAGACTTCTGAATTACACTTTTCATGCTTGAAGAGGTGGTCACCATCCACTGCCATTATATGAATTCAGCAGATCCCCCCCCCCTCCCCCTTTGTGTACCGAAAAAGAAAAAAAATCTAATGGGTTTAGAACAAAACTTTTACTTTTGGGTGAACTATCCTTTCAAAAAGCGCTTTTTATTTGTTGAGCTTTTTTTTTTATTATTATATTTGATGTGCTGTCTGCATTTGTTTAGTGCCCAATTCACTAAAGGAATTATGCAGATCAGGCAACTGTGCCCAAAATCTGTGTGCAATTTGCACAGCCTGATTCTGATCTTGCAGGCTATAACAAGAGCACTATATTGCCGAGGAGGAAGCAGACCACTGCAATGTGTCACATTCTACTGTAACTTTACAGCATCACTCCACTACTGTGATCCAGATATCTCAATCATCTCTTTAACATGTTGAAAGGGCACTTGACCACACCCTGTATCTGGATTAATGTCAGGTTCTTTTTTTTTACTGTTTGATTACTATCTGATGAAATTCTACTGCTGTGATTGATAGAATGAAACGTGATGGCCTCTTTTGAATTAGGCCAGTGAGAAATCTCGTAGCAACCATGGAGAACACCCTATCAATACCCTTGCAATTATCCAGAAGACCTTAGCAATTGCAAAGCAACACCCTAGCAACCACCTACAACACCCTAGAACCATGGTGGTGACTTTGGCACAAGCAAGCACAACTTTCAAAGCACACCATTTATAACTCTAGGATCCGAAATCCAGAGTGGATTTAACCTCCATCTCTTTCTTCGTTTTTTCTCTCTCTCAGTCTACTGTTGTGTGTGTGTCACTTGAGAGAACACTATTTCACAATAGATCATTTGTGAGATCAGTATTTATGAGGTTGGATTTGACATTTGGTTCATATTTTTTCTCGATTAAGCATTTTCAAGACAAAGCATTTGAATTTAGAAAAATATTTAATCAGTCCTACTATTACTTGTTCCTGTAAACCTGGATTGATTCTTGCTTCACAGATGTAATTTGTATTTTTAAGTAATGGGACAGCGTTACAAATGGAATCCCTGCTCAATATGTCACTCTTTAGAGATGAAAACACATACTCTGTCCATAGTTAGAAAGTTTATTGACATAAGGCACACTTTTAGTATTTATATTACTGCAAAATATGATTCTGCTTAGGATTTTAATACACATAATTGCAATTTAATTTGAGAGGGCCAATAAAATAATTAAATAATTTCTTGCTCTCCATCTTTGGTCCAAGAGAACATATTAGCCCTGCCAGTGAGTTTATTGTTTCATATTAGCTCTGTAGCAGCATATGTGGGCAGGAAGCACTTAGGAGAAATGCAGTTGTTTTTGTTTGGTGTTTTCTGTATACTCTATCAGAGGCCAAACTCCGTCCGTCATCCTGACTGTATTTACCCAGAGAGAGACAAAGGTTTCTTGATCACGATCCTGATAACATTCTTTCTACCACAGCGTCTGAGGGAGGCATATTTTCTTGCTATATTTCTTTTTCTGAAAATGTCATTACGTTTATCCAGAGCCGTAGCCATGCCAGGAATCGCTCAGCTGAGGGAATTTTTTTTTGCTTTTCTACTCAGATATTTTTAAGAGAGTGGAAAAAAGCAGAAAGAAACACAAATGTGCTCGTGTCTTTATGCCGGTCTATAAACTCCCTGGAGACAGAGCTAGTCTCTCTCTCTCTCTCTCTCTCTCTCTTTCTCTGTTTCTGTATGTCACTGAAATAGCCTCAGACTTCAGATCCTGGTGGGTGTAGAGACTGATTGGGTTTGTTGAGGCCATACATGCTGAACCCTCACTGGGCTAAAAATATGCCTGCTTGGGGCCCATTTGAACCCTTTGGTCCCTGATTGAGACAACTGTGGTGACCCCAGCTTCAACTGAGCCAAGAGTGAAATGAAAACAGCATGCCAGACTAGACAAAACAAAACAAAAAAAAAAGAGAGCGAGAGAGAGAGAGAAAAAGTTATAAAAGAAAAGAGAAAAATGAAGGAAAGAGTGTGTTGATCTTTTTAATGTTCTCCATAATAGGACATTTTTGGTCCCAGTCAAAGATCTCTCTAAAAGACAGTAGAAGTGAGAGGGAGGAGAAAGAGTGAAAAGGAAAATCTGTGAGTGATCTGTGAGCACCTCTTTGCCCCTGTAGAAAGCCTAGTGGAACCTTGTAACATCTCTCTCAATCATTCTTAAAGTTGTTGGAAAAAAAGACTTTGGCAAGCACCTTGTGTTTTCTTTTTTTTAAGTCATTGCCATTTAAACTTTTAGCTTTTTATATGTCATGAACTTTATGGAACAAAAGGTATTAAACAGATTCCTTTGGCAAAAAACTTTTCAAACCGCTAAAATCTCTTTTTACTTTTTGAAAGTTAAATGCGTCATAACTCTTGCTGCATTGAATGACGCATTCACAGCTCTCAGGATTACTGTACAAGCGGGAAACTCAAAACTGGGATATTTGTGATGTCACAGATTTCAAGCAAAATTCCCAAACTTTTCAAGCATTTTTAGTTTTGTTTTTAATAAGGCCTCCTTCCAGCCTACAGTCCAGAGTTTATGTTTTTTCTGATTCCGATGCTTGCCGCTGCTTGCCCGCTCCCAACCCCCCCAGTGTCTACAGTCTGCCCCCTTTCTGCCTCCACAGAAGCTCCATCCTGCTTGAAGACCAAGGAATATGACGTGCTCCAGCGCCAGAGGGTGGTGGACCTGTGGAAGGACGGCAAGTCGGAAGGGTCAATTGGACTGGAGCTTCGGATGCCTAAATCTACTGTACACAGCATCATTGTCAAGTATCGCCTCAGCAACACAGTGGAGAATCTTCCACGCAATGGGCGGCCCAAAAAACCCTGACCAAAAGTGCGATGGATGGAGACAAAGGGATGGGGGAAGAGACTGTAGAATGTGAGGGGCAGAGAGGCTGGAAAAAGGGGGAAAATTAAGAGACTGATCAATTGGGAATGAAAGAGAGAGGAGGGGAGGGTACAGTTAAAAACATGCAGAGGAGGGGGACTGTCTGAAAATATTTTAGCGGATAGAAAGAGGTAGAAAAGAAAGAGAGAAGATTAGCGAGGCAAAATGAATGGGGGAAGAGAGATAGAACGGAAGAAAGAGAGTGTGAGTGCTACTAAAAGAGGGGATAACCATGACAGCTTGAGCACAGGAGGAATAATAACAGCTAGACAAATGCAGAAAAGAAAAATAAATTAGGTAAAAAGTGCAAAAGCAAATTACTCAACATGCCTTGGTGAAACAAGAGCCGCTTGTGCTGTCCGAGAGCAGCAGAGACAACGAAAACACAGACATCTTCCACTTCTGCTCTTTCCACCACTTTTTTCCATTTTCTATCTGCCTTCCATTCTCACTCTGTCTCTCCCCCCTTGCCCCCACTGTTCTTTTTCTTTCATCTCTCGGTCCGAGAGTGCTCGTTTAAGTGCCCGAAACCTTCCCTCCCTAATTCCACCTCAAAACACTCTCTTTCTGCATCACATTATATCTCTCTTTCTTTATCATTTGCCCCCTCTCCTTCTCTCTCTCTCTCTCTCACATACACACGCACACATATACCCACAAAAGAGCCCTGCAGCCTCACACAGTGTCAGAACTTAAGAATTCAAACAGTTTTCCAAAATACCACAAGTTTGTTTTCTGTCATTAAACCCCCTGACCCAATCAAAACTGTGGCAAAGTGGTGTGGAACTGTCTTGGATTTTTCTTCTTCTTCTTGGAAACATTGGACCACTTGAAAATTATCCCGGTTTAATCACCTCCAACTATGGACTCTTTACGTTCCTAAACCAGGACTCTGTACCATTAACAGGGCCTATACCATTGCGCAAAATCATTAAATAAATTTAAAAGCCATGGTTTTTTCAGCCTGATGTTCCATATTCATGAAGCATATAGTTTTGAAGGACTCTTTTACAACCTGTTCAGAAACAAATATCTGACTAATGGAGCGTGATTGTTTCATCAATATCAAACTTTGAAGCGCATATGCTACTAAGAATTGCTCACTTCAGCTGATCTAAGATCAGTTTAATAGTTTTCTATGACATTTCAAGCTCTCTTATGGGTCAGTGCAGAAGACCTTCATGAGCACACAACACACACACACAACTCAACCTGTCGTACCAAATTCCTGTGCTGTGCTAGAGCCAGATTCAATCCCCAGAAGGATGTTTATACAGTACATGACTGTTGTATGAGAACTCCCTGCATTCTCAAAAATGTTCAAAACACACCCACGCATGCACAAATATCCATGAGCCACTTAAGTAGCTCCTTATTTCACACCATGGGGAGTGTTTTATTTTAGTAGTCTACATTAGTGTAGTGGCCTTACATTAATAAGCATATACATTATGCTTTGGAGATCTGTATCATTAGACTGAGGCTAATTGTGTATATATTTTTGTTTGGTTGTGCGCACACTTCAGTCGATTGAAGATTCTATGGTCTAGGCTGGGTCAGTGTGGCCAGCTGCCATTTCCATGCTCATGTTTTTCTGGTTAACTGAGAAACATAGGAAGAAATAGAGAGAGTGAGAGTTGAGGCAAGCTGGTACACAAGAGCAAACTTGATGCCCTCAGATCAAGTTTGCTCAGAGAAAGTGGGATACACAGAGAGAGAGAGAGAGAGAGAGAGAGAGGGAGAGAGTCTGAGAGAGACAGTCTGAAGGATAGAATATACTTGTTTTTGCATGCTGTTACATATCACGGCGCATAGTCAAGCACTCTAGCTTTTCAAATTATACTCTTTTGACAAGGGATGCACCGAAATTAACATTTTTGGCAGATACCGATTTTAACAAATAACAGTTGGCTGTTACCAATACCAATATTTTGCCAATTACATTATGTTGTCATCAGAGCACTATTTTGCTCAGAAATTATGTTTTAAAAATGTACAAAGAAGTACAAAAGCTTTTTATTGTTCTAAAAATAATAATTTTCAGTGAAAATGGATTGGATCTGTTGAACACATGACAGGCCAAAATTTTAAAGAGAGCCACAATAAAAGATAAATAGAAGATAAAAGATTAAAAACATTTTTTTTTAAATTAACTAAATATCAAAGCATGATGATTGATGTGAATATATTATTTTGCATTTCTAAAACATATTTGCACTGGCGACCTGACCAGGGTGTCCCCCGCCTTTCGCTCAATGTTAGCTGGGATAGGCTCCAGCCCCCCCGCGACCCTGTACACAGGATAAGCGGTTGACGATGGATGGATGGATGGAAAACATATTTGCACTTTTGTTTTTGCAGTTCAAAACAATAGAACTCACATTTTAAATGTTTGAGCTGTGCCTACTGTAGCATAGTGCAGTCTTTCAAGAGAACCCTCATCATAAGCTAGCGTGACTGTGTCCAAGCCGCCATGTACTGTAAAACAAGCTTCTAACCCTTGAGGTCTATTAGCTGCAAGGAGACTTGCTTTCAGGCATGGTGATGATTTGGATTGGGAGGGCCACCTTAATATACACGTAATACATTTCAATGAAGAGAAAAAAAAACTTTTAACAGTATTCTGGCCAATTTTTCTCATGTCTTTCTGGAAAATAATTATATAAAAATAAAACTTGAGGTTAAGTTTTTAACCTTCCACGACAGTAAGGAAGTAATGTATTATTATGTTCAATTACATACAGTATTGGCTGCATTATTGTCTTGAGATAAAAAAGACGTGTTTGTTATGAAGTTTATTTAGCCTTATAATGGGAAATCAAGCATTGATATGTAGAGCTCCCTGCCTTTTTAAGTATTGACCCTTAAAGTTGTGTTAAGGTGAGGTGAAGAGGTTTCCACAGCTCGAGCCTTGAAAGTTCAAAAAATGTACATTGGCAAGACATCTTCGTACTTCCCTCATAATGTTTATGATTGTTACTGAATCACGTTTGATGGACCTACACTTTCCAAACTCCTCTTTCTTTCTCTCTGATCACACATAACTTTTCCATGTCTCCGCTGCACTCCTTTCTTTTTTCACATTTCTCCTTTTTATGAGCTCTTTGATATTGTTTGCATATTTAAACTCAGTTTCATTGTGATCTCCTGTTTTTAATTTGAATTGTATATAATAGAACATCACAAATTAATGTTATGCATATGTTGGGCAATTCCACGGAAATGTATAATGGATAGTGGATAATGCCATACACACCGCTAGAGGGCGCCACTTGCTTACACAATGCTAACTTAAGCACTGACTGAATCACTGAAAGCAGTCAATTTTAAAGCTTTCAAAATTTAGTAATCATGCAAGATCTTATTGCGATATCAGTCTTAACTCAATCAATTGTGCAGCCTTAATGGATGCCATAACAATTTCAAAGATTGCTGGTTTCAAAGCGTTTTGGATGGTTTTACCTCATGTATAGTTGTTATGTGCCGCTTTAACAACTGTTTTTTCGTTCATGTGAGAACGTATTCTTAGGAGTGCCAGCCTTTCCCATTAGCCATGCTTCCACTATCGGGCCAATGGCCTTTGGCCCGCCGATTACCCTTGGACCAAACAAGGACAATCTTGGAACGAGGCGGGTTCAGTGTCAAAGCTGGAGTTTCATTGACATTTGTTTTATAAAAAATATGCAGGCACAGTAGAAATCCATTAAAATGCAAAATGGACAAAGTGGTGCCCAAAAAAATTACTTTCCATGGTTCTGTGAACTTTCATAGACGGTGTGCTGTGACATCATCCCTCTGTTAGTGGAGAGACCATTTGGGACACCATGGTAGTTACAGTCAATGAGTTAGGGTTAGCTAACGATAACTTATCTTGCTTGCTAGCGAATGTTTACATATGATATAAAGTCGATATTTTAGATAACTAGATAACATGATACCTCAGCTTGAGCATCCCTCTTGCTTGTGAAATGGGAGGTGTGTGTGACAATGACATCAGGGCAGTGTTTTAAGGTCGGGCTTTAGGGCAATGCTGCGGTGGTTATTGGCCTGATGGTTGGAACGCAGATCAATTTTGGTCTCGCGGATCGAGCTCCAAGGCTATTGGTCCTAGCTGGTTGATAGTTGATAGCCCTGGCTCGCACCGGCCCGATAGTGGAAAAGGGGCTATTATTTCTGGATTGTCCATTTGAATTTACAGAGTTTAATTATAAATAAACCATCAGTTTTACATTTCAGCATTTTCATGCTTAAAACTGATTTGCCAATGGTTTAAATTTGGTTAATAATTGGCCAATAAATGTCTAAGGTCGATACATTGGTGCATCCCTACTTTTGACCATATACTGTATACTCTTTTGACATATACTCTATTCTTTTGCATTCGGATGCATTTGAGCCATGCACACTACCAATGCTTTGAGATTCTCTTTAGTAGTCAACTCACATGCACAGACAACATTTAAATGTAAGGATAGAAAAACTGGGCTGATGATGAAATTTACATCACTCGCATAGGGTGCATGATGTATTGGCACACAGAAAACCGAATACTTTACTCTTGTATTGTGTACTTTAGCGTAAAAAGTGAGGCAGTCCAAGAGGGAGAGATGGTCTAAGAACCACTTCGCTAAACTAGCATTTTTAACTTTGCCTGGTCCGTGCAGCATGAATAATTCAAAATTCAGTGTGCCTGGTATCAACACACATATGAGAAGTACTCACACCTGAAGCTCGGTTAATACATGTATTTTTTGCTTAAATTCAAGTGTAGTAGTAAGAAACAGTGTGGCATTTTTTTCACACACTCTTTTTCTTCTTTGAATATTTTGCGATGAATCTCCATGCAGCAACACACTGGTGTAGTGATTAAAGTATGTTGTCATGAAATCAGGGAACCTCCCCTCAAAATCCAAACACAAGTGGTCAAAAGAGATGCATATTATGACCAGGTGTTAACAGTGATGTGTCTCTTCTGTCCACTTGTGATCGGATCGTCCAAAATGAGAGAAAAGGTAGTCCAAAAGGCAGTCTAGAATAGAGACAATCTGAGAGAAAGACAGTCTCGGAGACAGAGGCCGTCTGAGAGAAAGACTAATTTCCAAGATTGTTGATTGTAGAAGCAGAGAGTTCTAGTCAGAGATCTGAATCTGAGCAATTAGTTATTTTCCTTGGCTCACATTATAGGAGCATGCAGTACAACTTTCAAAGATATGAAAGTCACCCGGTGGATTTCTAGCTCAGCAATTCCCCCTTGTAAAGGAGCCTCATCACATTCCAAGCTTTCACCAGATGCTTTCCCATCTGAAGGCCATGCATTTTTCTTATCTTTTTACATGTTTACGAAACGTGCTAGTCTTACTCAGATAATTGAAGTCAACACTTTAGCATGTTCTATTGCACATATATTTTTTGTATACTCAAGAATGCAAATCTCAGCCAAAACCTGTAACAAAACAAATGACTGTGGCAATTTTGCCCTTGAATAATCTTAGGTTGTGTAATATTGATGAACCCAAGCCAAGAGGGATTGTCTTTTTGAAGATCTTGAAACTGGTCCTCAGTGCCCTGCAAGTCTAGGCCTGAGATGAAATAATCAACCACAGCACACTGAGATGAAATAATAACCATAGCACACAATGAAGATATCTGTCACCTTTAATTCTTTCCGATGTGTTCAGGAGATTGCACAACCAGTCAATGACTTTTGGCTTTGAACAATGCCAGATATATATATATATATATATATACATATACATACAGCTCCTGTAAATAGTGTTGATCCACAAAAACAGACAAAAGACTAGATTACAGATGTGGCTTTTAAAAAAAGATTTTCAGGCGGCTTCACACAACCCATCATGTGATCTTGTGCAGGATCGGTCTGGCGGGCTTCTTAAACCCTGTTCACATCGCAAACAACATTGCCGCTTGGTGATGCTAGACTCTTTGATGCTGGTGGGTGTTTCTACTGCTGTCCCTTTAATGTTATTGGTGGACTGCATGTCTGGTCATAGTAGCTTTGGAAATTCTGATTACAGATTATACTGCCGGTAAAACAAAAGATATCATTCTAATTTGACAAGGAATCATTTCTATTGCTTCTAAAAATAACCATTTTGCAGGGGACAGTATTTTTATGTAACATGCAGCAGTGCTTAATGCATCATATCATGAACAAGATGAACGATCTTTCAATGGATGAATCAAACTCACTCGGAATGCCGACACGGTTTTCTATGCATCGACTTCAGTATCTTGCACACTCACTGCCTGGAGATGGATGACGTGAGCTCCACTGCCTTCACTCTCATTGGAAGTCCCTACTGAATGTTGTTCGTCATTTGCATAAAGTTAAACTTTTCCTCTATCGCCAACACTCACTGCAGCTCGTTTTGCCGGAAGCCGCTCTGTTTTCATTGAAAATGAATGGGATCGCGACACTTTGTTGAGCGATATCGCCGGCAGTGTGAACTGGGCTTTAGAATTTAAATACATTTGTTGCATTTCTCACAAAACATACACCAGGTGGCACATGGAAGGTTTAAATGATCAACTGAACCAGCAAGCAGTAGTAAGTACAGTAAAAGTATACAGTGACTTTATATTAGGAAAAGCGAAAATCTACAGTACAAACGGTGTAAAAAACAACCAAAATATCCAACAACCAGTTTCTAGACTAGTGTGTCGCTGGTTCTAAACTTACGTTTTGAATCTTTACATTTTAGAACCTCATAAATATAAATATCAGCCACAACATTAAAACCACCTGCCTAATATTAAGATACTAAAGATAGAAGATAGAATTTCCAGTTTTTGGCCTGTTATGTCAAGCAGATTCGGAAAGAGCCCGTCCAGGAATTCCGACGATTCATACATTATTCCACCGGCTACCATTCTCCATGTCATCCAATTTTTCCCAGACATGCTCCAAATCCACCTTGGTCACTAGCGGATTAGCAGATAATTCTCTCTCCGATGACTCCAGATAATCGATCCATTTCTCGACATCCCCCACTCTTGTAACCACCTCAGAGAATATTGTCTCCATGGCAGTGATCGATTGACGTATTACAGCAAGATCCTACAAGTCAGCAATGACCTTCGTCAGCATTACCGACATGTTCAACATCTCTCGCCGAATTTCCCTAATTTCTCCGACCAAATCGGCTCCCTGGCTCTGGGCCTTCTCTGGGGAGTCAGCTTGAGCACGTAACTGTTTTTTAATGTCTCCAGAGACCGAGGATTTGAATTATTTGATATATTGTCCTCCTAGAACCGTTATGGAACAGAGTGTATTGAATCTCACCGGTTTATGTCATTAATAGTGTTGAAACTAGCAAAGCGCGCTGAGCTCACCGTTCACACGTCCAAACCTTGCATGGCATCACGTGACTCTGACACTTCAATTTTTTTTTAATAAAGTAATGACCTAAGACAGGGAATATTTTCTATGATTAAATGTCAGGAATTGTGAAAAACTGAGTTTAATTGTATTTGGCTAAGGTTTATGTAAACCTCTGACTTAAACTGTATATATATATATATATATATATATATATATATATATATATATATATATATATAAAATAAACAAAAGCTGTCAAAAATCCTGGATTTAAAAAAAAAATCATCAGTAAACTGCATTGTATTTTATATATAATTCAAATATTAGTGGAAAAAGGGGGAAAAACCTCTTTATTTGTTCTCTATAAAAGTAGTAATTATTAGGTATTTTCAGGTAATAATCTGATAATTATAAATTACACTCATTTGCCTGATATAATTTATCACGATAAATGATTAATTTGAAAAGACATTGGTTTTAACACCTTTATAATAATATACTGTATAAATATACTGTTCAATTTTATCCTGTTTCCTACAACACAAGCATCAAAAGATTCACTGGAATCAAATCGATAAGTTTAATTTTATTGCTATGAATATTTTTAAGATACCTTATTGAAATGTATCTGTAAAATAGCATAACAAAACTTTTGTTTTCTTTTCAATGTCAAAAATCTTAGTAAACAGATACTTCTGAAAGCATACTGTTGCTATATATGGGAACAACCACCATTTGCCCATCTATTTGATGAAACCGCTTTGGTTTAAATTTTGTTATTATTGTCTTATTCAAATGTAAAAAAAATAATAATATTTGGATATCTTGGTAGAGTTATTTAGTGAAATAAATGTATTAACTGAGCTTCTAAAAGTAAAAGAAGAAAAATCTATCAAATCTGGAGCACAGGTTCTCTTAATTATACTTCTGTATAATATAAATGCAAACATGACGTTTAGAGTTCTGAGTTAATTTAGTAGAAATGTATTTACTGAGCTTCTGATGTGCGTGCTTCTCATATCTGTGTCCCTGCATGTTGATATCAGACACACTGAAGAATTTTATAAAGTTCTTGTGCATGTACCTGTAAAAAAACCAAAATCTGATCGGACAGTTATTTCCATTTAAATCCGCACACATAACCGGCAAAGTTAAACTCTTGTTTTATTAGGTGCTGATGACAGGAATAAAAGTGAACTTTGGTTTCAATTTTGTTATTATTGTCTGTTTTATTCAATGAAAAAGAAAATGCTATGTGTGTATGTTTGTGTTTGATCATGTGTTTAAAAGTGGAAAATCTCAAAAGGTTGTAAATTACACAGCCTTAAATCACATGACTGTGTAAAAGTTTTAGGCACTTGTGAAAAATGTTTCATAGTGCGGATGTCTTCAGAAATACTGCCATAAATAGTTTTAATGTATCACTTAACATCATACAAAGTCCAGTAAACATAAAAAGCTAAATCAATATTTGTTGTGGCCACCTTTGCCTTTAAATCAGCCCCAATTCTCCTAGGTACACCTGGACACGGTGTTTCTTGGTTGTTGGCAGATAGGATGTTACAAGCTTCTTCTTCCACAGTTCTTCCATCTATTTAGGCTGTCTCAATTGCTTCTGTCTCTTCATGTAATCCCAGATTGACTCGATGTTCTGTGAGGGGCTTTGTGGGGGCCATAACATCTGTTGCAGAGCACTTTGTTCTGCTATTATAATCATTTCTATTTGCAAGTCTAAAATTTATTTTTTCTATTGACACAATAAAGCTGAAGATATAAATAATCATCTTATGACAAATGTTTTTGTGAAACATTTAAGTGCCTAAAACTTTTGCACTGTATATATACAGTATATATTGGTGGTGAAACCTGTCAAGGAAATTGTCATATATAACCCCCTATCTATAAAAATACACTGGCAGCCAAAATTTAGGAAAAATTTACAGATTTAGCTCTTATGGAAAGAGATAGGTACTTTTATTTACCAAAGTGGCATTCAACTGATCACAATGTTTAGTCAGGAAATTAATAATGTGAAAAATTACTATAAAAATTATTTTGTTTATTTTTTTATTGTAAAAGTACTTCAATGAGTTCTCATCATGTGCAGCAATGAGAGCTTTGCAGATCCTTGGCATTCTAGCTGTCAGTTTGTCCAGACACTCAGGTGACATTTCACCCCACACTTCCTGTAGCACTTGCCATAGATGTGGCTGTCTTGTCGGGCAATTCTCACTTACCTTACAGTCTAGCTGATGCCACAAAAGCTCTATGGGGTTAAGATCATAACACTCTTTTCCAATTATCTCATGTCCAATGTCTGTGTTTCTTTGTCCACTCTAACCTTTTATTTTTGTTTTTCTGTTTTTCAAAAGTGGCTTTTTCTTTGCAATTCTTCCCATAAGGCTTGCACCCCCGAGTCTTCTCTTTACTGTTGTACATAAAACTGGTGTTGAGTGGGTAGAATTCAATGAAACTGTCAGCTGAGGACATGTGAGGTGTCTATTTCTCAAAAATCACTCTGATGTACATCTGTTTAGTTGTAAATCTGGCCTTTCACATTCTGTCCTTGTTAGAGCCAGTTTTCCTTGGTCTTTGAAGACTGTAGTGTACACCTTAGTATGAAATCTTCAAGCAGTTTCAAGCATTGTATAGCCTTCATTCCTCAAAATAATGATTGACTGACGAGTTTCTAGAGAAAGTTTCTTTTTTGCCACTTTTGACCTAATGTTTACCTTAAGACATGTCAGTCTTTTGCATACTGTGGCAACTCAAAAACAAACACAAAGACAAGGTACCTGAAGAAGGCATTTTTGCTGATACAAGTAGGTTTGCAGCCCTCTTTTTTAACTATTGTTATAGCCATTGACAATAAAGGTTTTTACTATATTTTTGATCTGGAAGTGTGCCTTGATTTTCCTTTTTCTTTTTGGATTATTATTTTCTCATTCAAGAGCACCTTCATATATATTTTTGAAGAACTTTAGAGCATACTGGATTTTGTTTTTTGAACACAAAGACAATGTTAAGCTTCATTTAACAAACCAAATAACTTTCAGCTGTGTTTTATATAATGGCAAGTGATTTAATCTCACGAATAAGTATGTGTACAGGTGTTCCTAATAAAGTGCTTAGTGAGTGTATTTGGTTCACAAGACAATACACATGTCCCTGTATGAAGTATGTTCATAAATGTAGTTATAATACTCACCTCCATACCTAATGAAACATACTTTTTTACCAGCTGAGAAGTACGTCCTTCATCAAATGCAGTACATAAATTTGACAGGACGCATTTTGGATGCAGCCAATGTATACTCTTTTAACGACAAGCCCATACAGACATGTTTGACGCATGTGCACTTTGACTGCTTTGTAATACTTTGTAATGTTTAATACTGCCAATGCATGTGAAGATAGCATACACAGATGCTAACTGTCTGGGTGTCTAGAAAAACTTGGCTGCACATGACACAAAATTCATCATCAGCACAGTATGCATGGACTGTCCGGTTTTAGCCCAGGTTTTCTAGACACGCAAACATTTCGCCGCACTATGCTGATGACCAAATTTGTGTTACGTGCTATGTGAGATGTAGCAGCATGCAGAAAACCGAAGTATAGTCTGGCCTTTAGTATAAGCACAATACCAGTGTTGTTATTGTAAGAGGGCTTATTTGAATGTGGAGTTTTTGTGGAGCCAAAGTTAATTGAAACAAAAGGTATTGAATGCTATAACCCCATTCATGAAATTTTGGATAGAATAGAATAGAATAGAATTACACATATTCAATGTCATATGTTGTCTGTTAGAAACATTTCATGTTTTTGCATCCTGTTTCTAAAACCAGAGAACTCTAGAATGTCCACCGGCAGGAAAGTTTGAGAGTATTAGAATGGTTTGTATTTTATATGTGTCTCAAAGGACAACGGCGATCATACCAGTCTGTCGTATTGTAAGTCCACAGCAAAATCTAGAAGAACAAAGCAAAACAATTCAAACAATCGATACTCACTATGTGCGTGTGTGTGGTGAACTATAATACTTGGTTAGCTACTAATGGTACAACTGACTATTCCTCACATACTTTATATCTCTGACAAAATATGAGAAGTGTTTTTTTATTATTATGTATTGTATATTATATTCTGACTGTATGTTTATTAATTAAAGGATGCCCACAAAGGAGCACAATGTGATTTCATATTTTTTTATTTGTATTTTGTAATGTTTAGTTTTTATATTTGAAATATATACAGAAAGTAAAATAAATGTTCAAATGAAAGTCATAGTAGTACAGTTAGATAGAAAGAACTAAATTGAATGACAGAAAGAGAATGGCACAAATGGAAATGAGAGAGAAACAGAAAGATGACAAAAGAAAACCAAAAACCCAGAGCCATTGAGAGATGATGAAAGGTGGTCATATCAACAGCATATGATGGATATGATGAAGATAAAAAGAGAAAAGGTCAGATTGTGCTTTCGAGTGCTTAGTTATTTTAATATAAACAAAAAAGGGGAAATTATGCTTTGTCTTGCCTAAGTGTATGGATCATTAACTTTTTGTATTTTCCCTGCAGTGTTGAACGGACCCCCCATGTCAGTAAAGAAAGAGAGAGAGGCGGAGCTTCTGATGGCTCGGAGGGAACAGCGCAGTGGGGAAGTGATCTGCATCGATGACTGAATTCAGCCCCTCCCAACACACGTATACAGATAGATACACACACACGCACGCACTCACACACGCTGACTCAGTCAAAGGACATCTGCATGCAAACGTAAACAACTATTCCTTTAGAACACACATAGATGCAAACGTGCGCTTGCAACCCAACAGATTGAATGAAAACAGACTACCCTCAGTATCACGCCAGCACTTTCACATCACCTCACGTTACAGCTACTTATTATTTTGCAGAGAAGGTGGTTTCCTCCTGATCACTCACACACACACAGATACTGTATTTTCCTTCCTCTCATACTATCTATCCAAAATCAACCTCGCAATTCAGGCATCTCTAAGCAGTTCATTCATACTCGCATTCATCCAAAGCCCTGTAATCTCGCAAGCGCCCCTTGACACAGACATGAAACTGCATGTATTTGGAAAAGCATTCGCCGAGCTTCACTTCCTCCCGCATTGATTTGTTTTCTGACAGCATGCATATCACAGTCCATGGTTTAGTCAAGCAAAACGCCTGTGCATTGAGCTGTGCCTACTGTAGCATAGTGCAGTCTTTCAAGAGAACCCTCATCATAAGCTAGCGTGACTGTGTCCGAGCCGCCATGTACTGTAAAACAAGCTTCTAACCCTTGAGGTCTATTAGCTGCAAGGAGACATGCTTTCAGGCATGGTGATGATTTGGATTGGGAGGGCCACCTTAATATACACGTAATACATTTCAATGAAGAGAAAAAAAAACTTTTAACAGTATTCTGGTTTCCGATTTTTCTCCTGTCTTTCTGGAAAATAATTATATAAAAATAAAACTTGAGGTTAAGTTTTTAACCTTCCACGACAGTAAGGAAGTAATGTATTATTATGTTCAATTACATACAGTATTGGCTGCATTATTGTCTTGAGATAAAAAAGACGTGTTTGTTATGAAGTTTATTTAGCCTTATAATGGGAAATCAAGCATTGATATGTAGAGCTCCCTGCCTTTTTAATTATTGACCCTTAAAGTTGTGTTAAGGTGAGGTGAAGAGGTTTCCACAGCTCGAGCCTTGAAAGTTCAAAAAATGTACATTGGCAAGACATCTTCGTACTTCCCTCATAATGTTTATGATTGTTACTGAATCACGTTTGATGGACCTACACTTTCCAAACTCCTCTTTCTTTCTCTCTGATCACACATAACTTTTCCATGTCTCCGCTGCACTCCTTTCTTTTTTCACATTTCTCCTTTTTATGAGCTCTTTGATATTGTTTGCATATTTAAGCTCAGTTTCATTGTGATCTCCTGTTTTTAATTTGAATTGTTATTACAACTATGATTATTGTTGTTGCTCTTAATGTTGTCCTTAATGTTACAATTGCAAAGCTTCTACCAAATGAAAAGAATAATAAATAGTTGAAACATTGATACATTGTATGTTTGGTCCATGACATTTCTCAATTGCGGACCTCTTGTAATAATATTCAGCGAAGATGTTGAACGAAGTGTGGAATGATAGACATTATGACTATGTAATAAACATCGCTGACTATCTAGATTTGGGGCTTGCAAATAAATAACCTGTATGCAGTGGATCACATTTGTAACCATACAATTGAAAACATAAGAATCCATATATTCAAATCAGAAAATGAAATTCCTTTAGGCATTTCCGCAATGTTTCTTTGCGATCTTTGGCTCCTACAAATACACAGCCTTGTAATGTAATTGCCTTACATGGTAATACAACTGTTAATAGTTAATCAGCAGATGTGAACTCTGTATATGGCTGCAGTTGTACTATCCTTAGCTAGGCTTCAACTGAATTGAAATGTTAAGTTATTTCCCCCTGTCCCCTCCAAAGTTCCTCTGTTGAAACTGAAATATTTTACATTTCAGTGCTTGGAATTATTTGGGAGTGTTGTGTCAAAACAAGCACTTTCTGTCCATTTCTCATTTCTGACTTTCAGTATTGTTTGTTTTCAACAATTCTGCATTTTGTTTGTTTCCTGCTAAGTGTCACAGTGTTTGTTGTGATTCCAGACATTCAGTGACAATGTTGTAATTGACATTCGGCACATTGAACGGAACATGTTAATAATGCATCTTTCTCTCTTTTGTTTTGTTTGTAATAAAATAAAAATTAAATTCAAGACTTTCTGTATTGCTGTGCTTATTAAAAGATCTTAAGTTGAGGGAGTTTCAATAGTTCATTTTAGCTGGTTCATCAGTTGTAAGCATTAATTTCTTAAAATGTTGTGAATTTTTTGGCTGCCATCTGGATTTTTAACACCCAAATTTAAAAGCTCGCCTTAAACACATGTAGTGGACTATTTGCAAAATCAATAGTCTCAACTTACAGAAAAAAAGATTCAAATAATTCATAAATAATACCATAAATGTTTACAGTCTTGTGATAAACATAATTCTTAAAAAAAAAATCTTCGTTTCTGGTTACTCTGCCACCCTGCAAAAAGTTGTATTTTATTCCACTAGATGACACCAATTACAAGGATTTTTTTTTTCTCCCCTATATCACCTTTCATCACAATATACAGATATGAAATAAAGGTGACACTCCAACACATTTAAGCACTCACACCATAGACATCCAGTAAATTTTTTATTGCATGTGTGAAGCTCCTGTTCTACCTGTTCCGTACGGGACTCAAACCGGCATCTCCAGTATGGGAGGCAGGTGCGCTAACAAGGAGGCTAAAAGGCACAGCCCCTTGCATCAGTCACTAGTGCACCTCTTGAAATTAGGAGAGTGAGAGGATATATAAAATGTTATCATCAATAGTTGATAAAATATTTTATTGATGTTTTATTTAACATGCTTTTTCTGCTGGATGGCAAGCTTTGTTCTGGACATCTGAGATATAACACTGGATTTAACTAACAAGCTCACAGACAAGTAAAAATGTATAATTTTGAAGAACAGCCTAATGTAAGACCTGTACGAGTGTCACAGATTCACCAGGCTCTCTCGCCACACACTCTCATCACCACGCTAATCAACTCCCTACATAAGCCACACTCACACCGCAATCAATGTCTGGTCTCCCCAGGAATACAGACTCACTTACCTGCTACTTACCTGTTCTCCCAAGTTTCACTCCAGCAATATCCAACGATTTCTCCAAGGTTCCTTTCCAATGTTTCCAACGATCTGTTTCCCCTGTTTCTCCTCTCCTCGTGCCCCTGTCTGATGTTTGTGAGTGTGGCTCATAAAGGACTCTCACTTCCAATCCGAATACAGACTGTTATCAATGTACTTCTCATCATTTACATTTCAACATCCTCTGATTGATACTCACCTGTTTACTTAAACTTTGTGTTTAATAAATACCTGCCTTCAGGTTCAAACATCATCTTTGAGTCTGGGTTTCCATTACAGAAGACCAGACCAGCCAAAATTATGAACACAGCAGGTATGAAACCGGCGGATCTCTTTCAGGAGCTGGTTGACGCTGTCCGCTGTGCACTTACCCCTCCAGGTAACCCAGCTGCACTACAAATCGCAACCAGAACTCCCTCTGCTTCTTCTTCTGCACTGGTCTATACTGCCAGTCCCATGGTCAATCCAGTGTCATACTCAGGATCGGCGGAGGACTGCAGCGGCTTTCTTTTCCAATGTTCGCTCGCCCTAGAGATGCAGCCGCATAGCTTCCCCACTGAGCTAAAATTTAATTAATTATCTCTCTGCTTGCATGAAGAGTGTTGCAGTGGGCTTAATCTATCTGGGGAAAAAACAGTCCAGTCACTTGAGATCTTCATTAAACACTTCAAGGACGTTTTTGGATGCCCTGCAGGAGCTTCATCTATCAGCGAACAACTTTATAATCTCCGTCAAGGTAGAAGTTCAATTAATGATATGCTCTCAAATTTCATACTCTAGCTGCTTCCAGAGGATGGAATGAGCCTGCTCCTCACCAGTTACCGTCAGGGACTCGAACCGAGGCTGCGGTGTCATCTCTCCTCTTATGACAATTCAATGGGGCTAGAGCATTTCATCCAACTCTCCATACACATGGCCAACAGAAAGAAAGCCTGCCTGAACGAACTACCCGCCCCACACCCTCCGCCTGCTCTGCACCAATAGCCTTCTGTCCACTCTCCAGAACCAGACAGTGAAACTTATGCAAGTGGATGCCTTTTGGTTGTCCTTGGCAGAGCGGCAACAGTGGCTGACCCAGCGATTATGCTTGTATTACGGTGGAGGGGGACATGTCATCTCAGCGTGTCCCAATCATCGCCCACACCCACTGGTGAGTCACGTTAACACTCCTAATGCCTTTTATTTATCATTATTAACCAGTGTGACACTTACTGCCTCTGGTCTGTCACTTACAGTATCTGCTCTCCTCGACTCTGGGTCAGCCACCAACTTCATCTCTGGCGCTTTGCCACCAGCTACAGAGTCCAACTTCAAGATTCACTGTATAATCAGCAAGCCTCTAGGCAGATGAGTCATCCGTCACTGTGTTGGTCCTGTCAAACTTCAATTCTGATTTTTGCATTACAAAGAAATCATTCTACTGGTTCTGGAGAGCTCTACAGCAAAAATCATATTAGGACATCCCTGACTTATTCAACATTCTCCCGTTATCTCATCCTGAGGTGGGGGCCCCAGTGTTTTCCTTTCTGCTTCCCCAATCGTCCCACTCCAAGACCCATGGCTTTAATAAAAAAAATCTCCTCTTCTCTCAATACCACCTCTATCAAAAGCTCAACTAGTTCAACTTCTGTGGATATACCACCCTGCTACCCCAACTTTCAGGACATCTTCTGTACCCAACAAGCCTCTCAACTACCTCCTAATAGACCATGGGACATTACAATAGACCTCTAATCCTCTCTCCATCCCATATCAAAAGGCCATGGAGGAGTATAGGCAAGAGGATGGTGGCCCTACATAGATTATTGCACCCTCATCAAGATTAGTGTCAAGTTACGCTATCCGCTTCCCCTCATCTCGGCAGCCTTGGAACTGTTGGGAGGAGCCACTATCTTCACCAAGCATGTACAACATCATTCAGATCCGGAAGGGAGACAAATGGAAGACCACTGATCTACATTGATGACATTCTGGTGTACTCCCGGAAAGAGAACGACCACCATCAAAGGTGGGAAAGGCTGAGAAAATTCCATCTCCACCTCAAGGCAGAAAATTTTTTATTCCATCAGACATCACTCCAGTTCCTTGGCTACAACATCAGCCCTGAAGGTATTCAGATGGACGAGGGGAAGGTAAAAGCTGTGCAATAATGGCCAACTTATTCTACCATCAAGGAACTCCAGCGTTTTTTAGGATTCACAAAATTCTACCGTCGGTTCATTAGGAACTACAGCTCCATCACTGCTCCGTTAACTTCACCTATCATCCAGGGACCACTGAATGGGACTCACTATTACATGTGGAGGAAGTATGGTTTCGGGTTCCTCTGTGTTTCTCTGGAGAGAAGAGATGACAAAGAGCATCCGCTTTGAAGTTCTTGGCCCCTGGACGATAGGAGATGGTGAAGTCAAAGCATGTGAAGAGGGCCCATCGTGGCTGGCGAGTATTGAGTCGATGAGCTTCCTAAAGATACTCGAGGTTTCTATGGTCAGTTAGCACCAGAAAAGGATGATGGGTCCCCTCTAGACAATGCCGCCACTCTTCCAGGGCTAGCTTAATAGCCAAAAGCTCCCGGTTTCTGATGTCGTAATTCTGCTCCGCCAGGGTGAGTTTGTGAGTCTGGCACATCAAGGACTCTTTGCTGCTCATCATTTACTGTTCAACATCCTCTGAATTATAATCCCCTGCTTACTTAAACTGTGTGTTTAATAAATACCTACCTTCGGGTTCAAACATCATCTTCGAGTCTGGGTTTCCGTTACAACGAGTTTAAGGTTAAAGGAAAAATTCAGTTCATGCGGTCTCCAACTCGTATAACTTTCGCTCTTCTCTGGAACACAAGCAAAGATTTTTGGAAGAATTTATTGCCCATACAATGTAAGTCAATGGGGTCCAAAACTTCCAAGCTCCAAAAAAGGACATACACTCACTGAGCACTTTCTTAGGAACACCAGTAACCTAAGGGGTCATGAGCTTCAGTTAATGTTCACATAAACCAATTTTTCCCCAGAATGGGGGTAAAATTGTGATCTCAGTGATTTAGACTGTGGTATGATTGTTGGTGCCAGACGGGCTGGTTTGAGTATTTCTGTAACTGCTGATCTCCTGGGATTTTCACACATAACAGTCTCTAGAATTTACTCAGAATGGTACACAAAAACAAAAAACATCCAGTAAGTGGCAGTTCGGCAGACGGAAATGCCTTGTTGGTGAGATTGGTCAACGGAGAATGGCCAGACTGGTTCAAGATGACAAAAAGGCTACGGTAACTCAGTTATCCACTCAATTGTAGTAAGCAGAATAGCATCTCAGAATGCACAATACATCGAACCATATTGTTGTTAATAAATGGCTCAGTTAGTGTAAAAGCAGAATAAAAGTAACCCATATTACTCGAGTGGTTTGATTCATGTCTTCTAAAATTATACAATTGCTTAAGTTTAGAAACTAAGCAAATATTTGGTCCTTATCAAAAATCTTAGAAGACATGGATTAAACCATATAGATCACATTTATGCTGCCTTTATGTTCTTTTCAGAGCAAATATTTTGGACCCCCTTCACTGACCTTGTATTGACAAAAATTCATCATACACCCATTTTTGTTGTGTTCCAAAGAAGAAAGAAACTCATATGAGTATGAGACAGCATGAGGTGAGTAAATGATGTGAACACTTCCTTCAAAATAATGCTCATGTCAGTTTGTGAACATAGAAAAATTATGCATTCCAGCACTGTAAATACTAAGTTATCTCAAATTATAAAAAAGTTCTTACTAGTTTTAATTAAGTTACTGTTACTCTAGAAATCCTAAAACTGTCATTATTAAAAACATTTAAGTATTCCTAATAAAAAAGTACTTGAAATCTTACATAGTAAAATAATAGTTGTTTATTTAAAAATCTATTTATTTTTATTACTTATGACTATTGTTGTTTTGTTGTAGCTGGTTGATAATTTAGATTTTTGTGAAGTCATGAGGGTGATTAGGGTTACCTCCAGAGAATTTGGAGCCTGTTAAATTTAAGCAATTCTTTTATTTACTAAATTGTACTTTACAAAAGTGCAGATTTATGTGCACTAAGATGTACTGAGTTCCAGTGTGCCATATGTCAAACCTAGAGTCAAGTCATAATTTCCCTTATAACGTATAAGACATGATATATTCCTTTTTAAATAATTAAATCAAAATAACTTTAATCATAGATGAGTTAAACTTACATGTAACTAGTTAACGTTATTTAAAAAATTAAGTTCAGTTTACTTGACAAACAATTATGTTTACTTAGAGAAAGCTTGCAAACTGATTGCCATGAAAAATCAATTATAAATGAAAAATTATTAGATTTTACAGTGTGCCTTGGGTGATTTCAGACTTTACTGGTAAATATCTAAATTAAACATCAAGTGTCAACAGTCAGAAATGTTAGTGCCAGGAAATCCTATTAGGACATTAGTATGAAGATATTTGCCCTTGACATATTTACAACCATTCATTGATAATATATGATAGTGGGCAAAAGATAATGTCTCCCCTCAAAATGACATTTTGCAAGGTTGGAAAAAAGTTTCTTTACCAGTTTAACAGTTATTTTGGCACTGAAATTGAACCCAGATCGCTTTGACACCTTTCCAGTTTCCATTAACGTTACTAATGTCTTCAACCAGATTTACAGATGAAATGATCTGGTCTCTTTTTTAACTTTTTAAAAATATTGCCATGAAAACACAAACAACTTGTATGCATATCTGCGCACACAAATCGAAAGACCCTCTGTCATATCAAATTCACATGTTTACTTTACAGAGTCTGACCATACTTCAGCTCGACCAAGTCAGGTTTATCTTGGATGTTGTTTTAAAAGCAGAAACTCGACCACTAGCCAAATGCAGATTTTGTGCAAGGAACCCAAATAGAGGATAAAAAAAATACTGAGTAGACAAGGGGGAAGGAATGGGGCTAAAGAGCAAGGGGGGGAATAAGCACATGTTTTTCCTCAAAGGTTTTCAACTATTTGCTGCAGATTTAGATGCAGGAAGTGAATCCAAAAGCAGGGGTTGACCAGAGGTCCGCATGAGGGTTGAGGAAATACAAAGAGGAAGTTGGTGCGTGATTAGGAAATCCAGTTGGGGTAAAGTGCATTGAGAATAGTTGTTGTAATTTCCACTTTAAATTTAATTGACATTAATGACAATATTTACGAAAGTCTTGTAGAGTGCCAAGTCAGGAGTCAATATGGAACACCAGTGGTTTCATACATTTATAATTAGTGAGATTAAATGTAATTATGGTGGTAAAAAAAAATCTGTTAATTTACCTTTAGAAAAATATAACATGAAATTGCACATTGTATAAAATTGGAGGCATACTGTGACTTTTTATAAAGGTTGTTGTACTGAACTGTACACATAAACCAGCAAGCTCTAATCAACATGCAATCAGCAAGTAAACCTTCATGCCATAATTACATATAGTCCACTCTCAGTAAAACAGTGCAGTTCACAAGATAGATCATTTACTTTAAGAACCCACTGCCTTAATCTTTTGCTAGATAAATATTAATAGACATTTCATATGTCACAATGACTAAGTGCATTAGGAGAGAAAAAGGTTGGACCGTGTGAAGCTTGTTGATTCGAATTGATGCAACAGTAATTATACGTTTCTCTTGGAGTCAACATAGAAGATGCTTATTTAGTCACTCAAAAGTTTTTATAATCAACAACCAAGACAACCATTTTCTGCGCTGAACCCATCCAGCGGTAAGGCAGTTCAGGAACTGGGGCAATTCTCTTTTGGTCCAGCCAATTAGTCAGTGGTGAAACCTCTCATGCTTGTAGTGCTCTGCAACTCTGCTGAAAATTCATCGTCTTACAGTTCAAACTGGTTATACCAGTATATAAGTCAACCACACTGCTGGAGCAATGTCTCTGGTATGCTGTAATTAAATGCTATATTTATATAGTTAAAATTGTGCTGGTTTTGTTTTTAATAAGGCATTTGCAGCCAAACCAAGAAAGTACCAAACGATTCTCCGTAAATTCATCCAACAAGGCAAGTTATGCAGTGATTAACATCCTGATGACATCTTCATGGAAGGGCACTTGTGTTCATAAAGGGGTCATCCATGACCATGGACAGCTGGTTACAGAAACAGTGCTTCTTGAGTCACAATTTCCTCTGTTAAGGCAACACCAGGAGCCAGACTCAAATACACAGATTTTGATTAGGTACTTTTGGGCCAGATCTCTAACAGTGATCTGTGGAAAATATAACTGAAGTGTCTGGATACTGTCCTTGCCTTTAGTTAACTTTGAAGAGGCCAAAGTAGTGTTTGCCTGACACCTGCAGACTGAAAGAACCTCCAGTGACGGCCTTAAGCTCAGCACCCTTGTTCAGGCGTAGGAGGCCAGAGACCTGGCAAGGCTTTAGGAAGTGGAACTTGTGTGAGCCAGATGCTGGTGTGGTTCCGTACCCCTCCATGCACTGGAGCAAGGGCCCTTTAGAGACAGACACCTCAAGCTTCACATACTGACTCTGGTTCTCGTTGAAGTGCACCTGGGGGTGGAAGCACAGACAGTGCCAAACCACAGGAGAAAGAGGACAAGTGAAACAGGAATGTTATGAGAGATCATTTCAGACAATGAGACATAACAGAAATGAGGCTGAAATAAGAACAAGAGAAAGGCCTTTAATAGGGAGCAATTGATATTCTGGTTTACGATTAAACCTGAAACCACCAATAAGAAAACCATTTTAAAAGGAATATTTCTCCCAAAAATGAAAATTGAGTCATGAGAATAGAATGTCATAAGAATGTCAAGCATCGCTAGAATCTGGACGGATGTTATTATCTGTTTGGCAAAGTTGTTTACCTGCTATAATGCTTGGGTATGTTTTTTGATTGGTTGTCATGCTTGTATGACTCAAACATTACTTGAGTGTTAACCGATCGCAATGTATCCATGTTGTTGGGGGAAGTTACTGTGACATATTTACTAATGTGTATGACTTCAGAAATTGACAATTCAATCTAAAATACATTGGAGTTATATTTTATAAAATAAAGTGCTGCACTATAGAGAATCACAGATGTAAGATATTGCTTAAATATAATAATATAACTATTGATTTATTATTATTTGATGTAGTAGTAGTAGTAGTATAACAGTGAATATAAAATTTCTGTCATACTTTTTTATTAAAATTGAGCTTTTATTTTGGTGGAGCTTTTATTTTGAAGTGTTTCTGTGTAGTAATGACCAAGGAGCTCAGACATTATGACCAGCATCCCACTCTGGAAAAGCCGGTCGCTACGTGACAAAGTGATAAACCGCAAAGGCTGCTATTGAATTAAATTATTATGTTCTCAGCTCGTGCCACAAAATTAATTTGCACTGTCATCTGCTTTAAACAGAGCATTCGATGCTCATGACGGTGTTCCCTGTATGACAAGTAGGTAAAATTCAAAATTTGTACGTCACATAGGTCCGTGTATCTTTTGGTCATTCGATTTTTCTTTTAGAATTGGGTATTAAAAAACCAAAAACAAGTGGCTATTTGATTTTTGTTTTAATATACAAAACTTTTTATTAAAATATAAAGCGTTTCTCTTTTTCAGTGTCAAAAAGGGATGAGTGATATTTAAAAAATAATTTGAGTTTCATTTTCCATTTCGGATAACAAAAAATTTAATTACTTTAAAACAGAAATGAAAAAAGGACCGTTTGTTCATATTCCGAGACCAGTATAAAAAATTACTCAAGTTTATCATCACACACTCACACGTAGTGTTTCCATGTTTTATGGGGACTTTCCATAGACATAATGGTTTTTATACTGTACAAACTTTATATTCTATCCCCTAAACCTAACCCTACCCCTAAACCTAACCCTCACAGAAAACTTTCTGCATTTTTACATTTTCAAAAAACATAATTTAGTATGATTTATAAGCTGTTTTCCTCATGGGGACCAACAAAATGTCCCCACAGGGTCAAAGATTTCGGGTTTTACTATCCTTATGGGGACATTTGGTCCCCACAAAGTGATAAATACACGCTCACGCTCACACACACACACACACACACACACACACTTTTATCACACAGCCAGGGTTGGACTGGTAATCTGGCATACCGGGCATTTTCCCGGTGGGCCAATGCACTTTGGTGCCGATCAGGGGCGGACATGTGTTATGTAAAATCCCGGTCTGATTTCTGTTTCCAGTCCAGCCCTGCACCCAGCACTAACTTTGTTATAGTGGAAAGCTCTCCTTTGCGCGCTGACAGGTGCAACAAGAAGCTCGTTCACAATGCCCTGTGCTTAAACGTCGTGAGAGCAAAAAAAAAGCACATGTTATTATGTGAACAATCATTTTTCGCGAGCTTTTCTTATGCACTCACAAATGTGCAAATGAGAACCATTGCAGAAATCAAGATTTTTTTTACTGTGAAATCATTTACATTTTCCAGTTGAGTCACTAACCACTGCCAGTGTATTTAAAAAGACAGACCGGGATTTCTCCTTTTGTGTTCTGCATAAGAACGTGAGTTTGGAACAACATGAGGTTGAATAAATCATGAAAGAATTGTCACTTTTTGGTGAACTATTCCTTTAAGTAAGCAGTGCTAGCAATAGACAGGTTATCACCATTTGCGTTAAGAAAGATGGATGTAAATGATGATTGTGTCAGAATACTGAATATGCTACTAGTGAAGCAGTGTGTCAGGAAAGTTTACAGAAAGCCGTTTCCATTAAACTCACTTGACAGTAAAGGAAGTAGACGCCGCTGCGCTCCACTTTGAATGTGCCGGTGTCTGGATTGTAACGAACTGCCCTGCTCATATTCAGGTGCTCCTCAGTCCATCCTTTAATGACTCCCTCATTCCCCACTAGGACACAAACGCACACACTCACTATTAAAATATTCCATATGACACATCGTTTTAAAGAATATTCCACATGATGCACATTGAAAGTGATCCTTCCCCATAACTCACCATTTTGGGCGGAATCTTTGGTTACTGTTGAAAAATGAGATATATATATTAGGCTGAACACATGGATGGAGAGACAGAATAGCCATTGGGTGTTCCATTGATAGATTAAGTGATTTGAAATAATGTCCACTTACTCTCAAAATGAGAGGCCACTTTGCGTCCATTTCCTTTTTTCCCTCCCACTTGCAAGATAAAAGACAAAAGAGAGGCATGTTTTGGACAAAAGACAAAACTCTCTGTGAGGAAGATTAAAGTGTGCAGATCCTGCAACTTCCAGCAATTAACAGCTGTGCAGATGCAAACATCATGGATTAATCTAGAATAATTGATCTACCAGCTGAGGGCCTGATTGTCAAAGCAGATGGTCAAATATTTCCATTCAGCTTGGCTCTGCACTTCTCTTAGCAGTTGTTTTTAGCCACGGCCAGCATGCAAAATATTTTCTACATTTCACCCCATCAGCTGGTTCCAGTCAACATAGCAAAGGAAAAGAGACAAAAAAGAAAATGGATTGCTGGATCTTTCCTAACCTTTCTCATGCAAAAAAATAAAAAATAAAAAATTGAAATGGGATTGAATAACAGCTATGGCTACCATTCAACTTAATGCAATAATTCAAACAAAGCACCATGAGAAATGGGCGATTTCTGCCCCTCTCCAGAGTCTCTAGAGCCTCGCCTCATGGGAGCTGCCTGAACTCCTTCCAATCTGTCAAAATGTGTATTGACTGATTACTTACTGTACATCTCAGACTTCAAAAGGAACCTCGTAGAAATAATTAGCCTGATTGTTATTTCTGGCTGACTGGTTCAACCTGAAGCCTGACTGTCCCCAAGGGGCACTATTTTGGGCTGGAAAAACTATATATTTTAAGGAATGATTGTGGATGAGCATCTTGGCTCTGAAATCAAACAGCCGTCAGGTGTCAGCTGAAGACTTGCGGTTGTTCTTTAGACTTCTGATGGTTCATCTGTTATGGAGTAATGTTTATTTCGCTGATCTTTGTGACCATAGCTCCTCCTTTCTGTTGTTTTTGCCCCGTTGGCACAATTTGTTTCACATTGCACTAGGGAGACCAGCCTCAGATGTCTTATCGCATAACTGCAACAGAATTCAAGGCTGAAGCAAGTCGATTGCCAATTAAAACTATTTCAGGCTTCAATGCAGGGGTCACTGGTTTTAGAATGTTTCTGAAACCAAAGTGCCATTTTAATCCTTGTGCCAGTTGGTTATTGCCGGGTATGTGTCCATCCAGCTCAAACCTATAATTTCTCCTGTCATTCAGCCTGCTGCCTACTGCTTCCTGTTGTGGCTTTTGGAAACATGTGCCCAATGGTTTACCCAATGTGCCTTGCTGTCCAAAATGCTTTCGTCTCTGTAAATATTGCGTGCAAACACTAAAGATCATCCTTCTGCAGCTGCAAAGACTGCAGGTGATCCAAGTTTTCTCTATTCTCTACAACAGCTGTTGTGTTACGGCAACACCGTTTTTAATACATTTCCTGCAGTTTTATTCAATGATAGTTCACCCCAAAATACAAATTTGCTCATAATTTACTCACACCTCATGCCATCCCAGATTTGTATAACTTTCTTTTTTTGAACACAAACAGACATTTTTAGAAGAATATCTCAGCTCTGTAGGTCCATACAATGCAAGTAAATGGTGATTAAAAGATCACATAAAGGCAGCATAAAAGTAATCCACACAACTCCAGTGGTTTAATCCATGTCTTCTGAAGCGATATAATATGAGTAGGTAAGAAAAATATCAATATTTAATTCCATTAAACTATAAATCTCCACTTTTATGCTGCCTTTATGATTTTTGGAGCTTCAAAGTTTTGATCACCATTCACGTGCATTGTATGGACATAGAGAGCTGATATTCTTCAAAAAAATCTTAATTTGTGTTCATCAGAATAAAGTCTTCTACATCTGGGATGGCATGAGGGTGAGTAAATGATGAGAGAATTGTCTTTTTTGGGTAAAATATCCCTTTCATTGGCAATCTGCATGTGATACGGTAACAGATGCCGTTATCCAATCATTACAATAATTGTTTTGTTATTGTTCATAAAGTAATATTTTATCATTGATTGTGTGTTGGGTAAATTGCTAAATAATAACAAAACTACAAGTTACTAATTACAACACTAAAATTGTGATCCGATTACTTTACTAATTAATTCATCGAAAAAGTAATTACATTAATAATTATAATAATATAATAACTTTTTAAATCTGAACCATTTTTCCACTCAACAAATTCAAAATCTATATTTCCTATCTATATTTCCTCTCATTCATTGTCATACACTCAGTACCACATGTTTCTCCCTTACAAGAGAGATGCTCTGGCTGTCACAGAAATACAAACAGACATACATATGAAAATAAAGCCCCAGTCACACTAGGCATTGAGCATGCAAAATTATTTCGGACATCGCAACAGAGCAGGATATGATGTCACGCACGAGGGCTTCGGGTTTTAATAATAAATATTATATTTTCAATGTTTAAATATACCATTTATTCACTTTCCAGCAAAAATAAGAGCATGCAGCTTTGAAATATGTATCCTTTGAATTGAGCCAAGAGGTATGTCATGTTTTGATCTTCTATTGGTCACATGTCTTCTCATCAGGTCAGAGTTTGCCAAATTTGAACTTTTGTATGTATGCAGCGTAGTGCAAAATTTCTTCGCATGAGCTTGCATTTCCAGTCTCCTGCATTCATTGGCGTTTGAATAGGACTGAATGAAGTGTGAAGTGTACAGTAGTGTGACTGCCACTCTACTCATGTTTTAAAAAGTAATCTACATAAATAATATTATAATAGTAAGCAATGCACTTAATCGAATGTTACAAGAATTTAAAATGTAATACTTTACACTGCTTTTTAAATAATTAGAAAAGTAATTAGATTACAGTTACTAATTACTTGAATCTGATTACACCCAACACTGGTCTTTACTAGTCGGCTTTGCTAATCAGCTTTGAATGTATATCATTAACTGTTTTGTGACTGATATTATGACATGATATGCTTTAGTACCATCTCTGCGGAACCTATGACTCTCCAGCAGTTCGCGTTTTTCCAGGATGAGCTGGAAGATGGCCTTACGCTGCATATTAACCTGCAAGGGAGAGAAATAACGAGTGTGAGAAGAATGAATAACATTTTTCATCATACTCAACAGCTTTTGCAGACAGAGATGGGAGACAGATGCAACCAGCATGACTGGGCCAAGTATGGAACCTAAATATGTGTCAGGTCCAAGCAGGTGACAGGGGAGAAACACTGCAGGCTTCTACACTGCCTGGCCAAGAACAAAATTGCATACTTTAATATTTTGTTGGACAGCCTTTAGCTTTGTTTACAGCACAAATTCATCATGGCATTGTTTCGACAAGCTTATGCAATGTCACAACATTTATTTCTGTCCAGAGTTGCATTCATTTTTGGCCGAGATCTTGCATTGATAACGGGGAGTAATTCTCTGTATCTGAAGACTTTTTCTGTAAAGTCTTCTCCAGCACATCCCAAAGACTTTCAATGGGGTTAAGGTCAGTACTCTGTGGTGGCCAATTCACGTGTGAAAATGATTCCTCATGCTCCCTGAACCAATCTTTCACAATTTGAGCACTATGAATCTTGGCATTGTTATGCCCATGCCATCAGGGAAGAGAACATTTATTGATGGGATAACCTGGTCATTCAGTACATTCAGGTAGTCAGCTGACTTTATTTTATTGCATGATGTTGCTGAGCCTAGACCTGACCTACTGAAGCAACCCCAGATCACAACACTGCCTCCGGAGGCTTGTACAGTGGGCACTATTCATGACAGGTACTCGCTTCATGTGCACTTCTTAATCTAACGCTTTGGTATAAGGCAAATCTGCACTCATCAGACCACATGACCTTTTTCCATTTCTCTACAGTCCAATCTTTATGTTCCCTAGCAAACTGAAGTAATTTTTGATTTCCGATTCGCCTCACTAACAAGTGGTTTCTTGTGGCCAAACAGCTGTTTAGTCCCAATCCTGTAAATTCTCGTCACATTGTGTGTGTGGAAATGCTTTTACATTCACTATTAAACATTTTGTGCAGGCCCATAATTGACCCCTTCTGAAACGCAGTAATATCTTTTCCACGACCACAGAATACGCCTTCCGACATGGTTGTTTAAGAAATGAGAAGCTTCACACTGCATCAGTTAGGGTTAAAATTGTTGCCAGCTGAAACATACGGTTTGGTGGTTGTTGGTGTAGAAAGACTAACAAAATTTTGGCCAAGAAAAAAAGATGTCCAAAATGGCAATTGTGAGTGGGGTGGCCAATGGGGTGGCCAGGCATCGGTCCATGGTGGCCACGGCCACCCCCTAGCTCCGCCCCTGCAAACAGTCACCAGAAGCTTGGCAAACACTGAATCTCAGTTTTTAATAGGCCAACCACTTCCTCTAAATGAAAACCGGTATCAACACCTTGCAATGTTTTTTTCATAATGCTAGATATTCCTGGAATGCTTCTATGTAAAAAGTAATCTTTAGGGATAGAAAAAGCTGACAAACAATGTGACCAGCATGTGAAAGCTTTGTCAGCAGTTTAACAAATGTCTAGCGACAGGAACTGTGGTTGTGCGTAGAAGTGAAGATAGCACCTGCCCATCTGGAGTTTGCATCTATGTAATTATGCAAAGAGCATTGAGATCTGCACTCATCTTATGGAGTTTACACAAACTGTACTGCAAAGCTAACGTCAAAATCATGACTCCCTAAAGGATCATAATCACAATAGAAATCATTGAGGATGTTCATCAATGTGGGATTTTCACAGACCAATTCTTAATGGATAGGCCTACCTTGAATATTTGGATACATCCTCTCGGCCCCGTGTGCACATCTTTAAATCACTCCGCAGTGCTTGGCAGTTCCTGCGCGTCAACTTTTAATTGTGCGCAGCGCCACAACAAAACTCATGACAAAGTAATAGAGTAAACATATAACCATAATTACACAAACGCTTTTACGAGGCATGGTGCTTAAAATGCTATGCCCATTGGTTTTAAAACGCGCCTGTGCCAAGCAGTATAAGATTTCCAGTAAACTGCCCTAAACATGGAGCAAAATTGGCACCAGAGCCTATCACAATTGGCAGCTGCTTTAGAAACTAAATAGGCCATAACTCACAGCACCCTGTGCGCAAAGTCTGGAAGGATCATAAAAACGCGTCCCGCAGACCCCCTAGCGGTGCCGCAGCAGTATGTTTGTGAAATCCAGTGCCTCTCAATAATATGATTACATTCATCAAGATATACCTTCTACAATCCGTATGAACTTTCAAACACGTTTCCTGGTCGGGACGATAAGAGAGTGTTGCATAACCTCGTGATAAAAAAAAACATAATTACTAAATTACTGGATAATTAGTGTTGACTACATAAAGAAGTGCATCGACAAATATGCTTGAGAATGCATGCATTGTGCAAGACTTGGCATGCATTTGGAGAACAGAAAAAAATAAGAGCAAATCACGTTTACCTGCTCTAAGCGCTCTTGCAGAGTTTTGAAAGACCTGGACAGGTCCCGCGTTTGTCGCAATGTCCACACTGTAAATACTGCACTGCACACGGCGAGGGACAGCGCGAGCACGGCCATGAGCGACCAAACCAAGCGCAGTGTGCGGATGCGTCTCCTCGGAAGAATTCGCTGCATTTTTGCGCACGCGGATAGTTTACCGTTCTAGAGCTTCCACATCAGTCATTCTGTCCATATTCCACGCAGACATCTCTTGAGCCGGTCTGGTAGGTCCCATGGGCGAGAGCTTCACCAACTCGGAGCGCAAATGCAGATGTTGCAGCGCGGTCAATGCAAACCTACACACGTTGCTAGATTGACCCCGGTAAACAGAACTGTCTGTGTGTATTGCATCAATTGCAGCTGGCCTCAAAAATATTGCATTATTCCTTTCATTCTTGTGCAGAGAGTTGACAGTAGTAGAGCAATACCCTGGGATTTGGATTTTATTCGCAGTTTTCAATGACCCGTTTCTTGGACATGACTTCCTCGTGTTGTCCTTGATAAATAGAGCATGATCTAGTCGATTAGAGGTTTCATTTTAAAGCATTTTTGTGTCCATGCGCTCAAGTATGCACTGCAGGGAAGTGAGTCCTGCACAGCAGTGGAAAAAAGATGTCCTTCCCCCTCGTGCTGTGCCAAATTCTTATTCTGTAGTGAAACACTATTTAGCTTTGTCCTGCTCAAATCAACAAGTGCATATTTTCATTCCACACACAATTTGCTCCCTTAGTTATGGGGAGCATTTAACCTTGAGAGAGCCACTACAACAGAATTGCAACATTTGTTTCAACCAATTAAAAATATACACACACACACTGAGGACTTTATTAGAAACACCTGTACACCTACTTATTCATATGATTATCTAAGCAGCCAATCGTGTGGCAGCAGTTCAATGCATAAAATCAGGCAGATAGGTGTCAGGAGTTTCAGTTAATGTGACAGACGGGCTGGTTTGAGGATTTCTGTAACTGCTGATACCCTGGTATTTTCACGCATCAACAGTCTCTAGAGTTTGCTCAGAATGGTACACAAAAAACATCCAGTAATTGGCAGTTCTGCAGACGGAAATGCCTTATTGAAGAGAGAGGTCAACAGAGAATGGCCAGACTGGTTCGAGCTGAAAGACTATGGTAACTCAGATAACCACTCTGTACAATTGTAGTGAGCAGAATAGCATCTCAGAATGCACAACACGTGGAACCTTGAGGTGGATGGGTTACAACAGCAGAAGACCACATCGGACACTTTATTAGGACCATAGTGTTCCTAATAAAGGGCTAAGTGAGTGTATTCCTTTTATTAAAATGGTAAAAAACAACAATTACACATAGTAGCTGACACACTGAACTGTTTCACAAGTTTTGGTGGGCGAAAAAACCGCTAATTTAATATCAAACTCACTTAAGTCACACAAAAATGACCCCAAAGCAAAATATGATTAAAAATCTTTTTTTTTTCGTAAGTGGCTTCCAAATTATTAGTATTAATAATAATAAAATTTAACTTTTCAAGGGAAAAATAGGCCTATACATCATGGATATCAATGCTTGGGTCACTGAGAGTTAATTATGAATTAGATAAATCTGTAGTGAAGTACAGAGTTCTGATTAATTAAACTAAATTACATCATATAGGCCACAATTTATAAATGACATTTTTTCTAACAGTGATGTAGCCTACTGGCTGAATTCTTCAGTGAAATTCTCTGAACAAAGTGCAAAACGCATGAATTCTCAGCACGTGCGTGACGTGATTTGATTTCTCTCAGTAATCGCATGATGGCGCTGTTGTATAAGGTGTGGGAACTGCAAAATAGTTCTCAAAATTAATTTCAGCAACTCAAAACATGTGGTAAACCGAGTACAGTTGGAACAGTGGGACTGTTGAAACACTGTGAATATTTCGCTTCTAATGCAACTTTGAACTTGTGCTTATTTTCAGTGTGCTTATTCACATTAGTATCCTTTCTCTGTGTGGAAAATTTGAAGAACATAGTCCATATTGATGAGAAAATATAATAATAATATTTATATTAATCCTATTTCATTGTAAATAAATAATTGTTTCTTTATGACCATGAAAGGAAATTTTGCTTATTATAATTATTGATTTGTCTACATATTAATATATTTTGGGATATCCTGGATGTAAAGTCACATAGAAAATCAGGCAAGCATGCAAGTTGATCAGAAGGGAATCAACTTTCTGGGTTACAACTGTACCGGTGTCTTAAGAAACATGGTTGCAATACTCCTAGATTTCTTAAACTTTTTTTTTTTTTTAATTTATTTTTTTAGCTTTTTTTTCAGTCAGGAAGTTTAGATAAGCAAATCAAATTAATGAATTAAGACAGATAGGTATAATTATGCAATGTAAATTATTTTATAACGTAGATTTAGTCAGAAAATATGATTGTAAATTATTATTTTTGTGGTTTACATGTGTGTGCAAGTCACAGCATGCCTTGTATCAGGGTGAGGAAAACTAAGAGAATTTTCAGCTGATGTGTTAGAAGTGATACATATGCAAGCATTAGAAATATATGAAAACAAACACGGAGTATAAAATGTGTCAGTATATTTCACTTAAGTTAGGCATAATGCCTTTTTTAGCACATTACAAATGAGTGTTACAACGGTCCTGGGGTAGTGCTACAACTGTACCTGGTATGACGACAGTTGTAACAAAAGCGCTACTTGACTTTAATCACAAATTGTAGAAAATAGGAACAATGTGTGTAGGTTTTTGGCATTTATGTAGACAGATAAAGGTATCTTGTGAAAAAAGGCTATTCTGCTCTGTATTTGTGCAGTACAGCAAAAAGTGTTACAAATGTACTCTGCCTACCTATTAGTGATTGCAGCCCAGTGATTGAATTTATTAAATTTTACTGTAAATCTTTTCCCAACATTACTTGAAACCAGAGAGTCTCAATTTCTTAGACAAGATACAAACCTGAAACTATGTAATTTTATTCATGGCCTTCAGAACAGAAAACAACAAATCTCCACAGTGCAATGGATACAGCAGCTTGAAATAAGGTAACTTTTGCTGGTCATTTTCACAATTAGGGTACACTTATTTTGTAGCACTTGACAAAATGCAGTTCCTTTTTTCCTAGGCCATTATTTTGTTGAAGGCGTGGTCGTGTGTCTGTATGCTGGAGAGGCAGAACGGTAAGGCTCGTCACCTGGGCTGTCATTATCATTAACACCTGTCTCTTGTAATAGTGATGGCAGAGGGTGACCAGAAAAGGGCATAAGTCGGCAGAAAGAGGAAGCAAAGAGAGTCTGCTGTGTTTGACTAGGAATATGGTTGTAAACTGTCATTTGTCTTGTCTGTGTGTTTAGTTGGCCACAAAGAGCCCTTTTGTTTAAGTTTTGCCTGACGCTAAGAGTAATATAAATTGACTGTTCCACTGCCTCCTGACTCCTCCATTTGCCCTAAAATTACGAACTCTGTTACACTGGTGCCAAAATCCAGGATTTGGAAGATAATGTCGTCATGGACCCTTCACCACTGGACGAATTAATTAAGTCCCTCGCCAGCATCCAGCAAGACCAAAATCAAGCCCTCAAGGATTTACCCCTGGAGCTGGAACAGCGTTTCCTGCTCCAGGCCCAAGCGGAGGATCGGCAGGCGTTCCGGAGCCTGATATTCAGAAGTAGGGCTGCATCTGCGACCCCGGAGCCCACAACCCTGGTAACCCTCATCATGATGGGGCCGGGTGATGATCCCGAGGCCTACCTCAACTTATTTGAGAAGACTGGTGTGGAGCCACCCCAAAAGCACCACTCTACTGCTAATCAAGGTCCCCTTCGGAAAAATTTGCATGGACCTCATCGGACCATTAGAACGGACCGCAAGCATGCATCTCTTTGTATTGGTTCTGCTGGACTATGCAACACGATATCCGGAAGCAGTGCCCCAGTGCAACTTCTCAGCACGTAGTGTTGCGAAGGCACTCTTCAGAATTATCTCCCGAGTGGGGGCTCCAAAAGTAATCCTCACTGATCAAGGCACTACCTTTATGTCATGAACATTACCCGACGTACATGAGTTGTTGGGTATTAAATCGATTCGCACCAGTGTTTACCACCCACAAACAAACAGGTTGGTGGAACGATTTTAACCTTAAAAAACATGTTTTGTACGTTCATACACGATAACGCTACAAATTGGGTTAAGTGGCTAGATCACCTGCTATTTGCAATGCGAGACGTCCCCCAAGCCTCCACAGGGTTTGTGATGCACTGGACTCCCCATTTGAGCTGCCGTATGGGTGTCGGCCGCATGGCGTACTCAATGTCATACATGAAGCTTGGTAGGAGGGACCTACCTTTTTTTTTTTTTGTAATTAACATTTTTTTTTCATTGAGTCCTACATTAAATAAAGAAGAGCAAAATATTAATACATGATTCAACATAACTTGTCGTGCTACAAAACATAAGATTAATCGTGAATCATTTTACTGACAACCCTCAAACATTTGAACCTTAATTTTACATATTAATCTTTCTGGATAATGAAACGATAATACAATTATTTACTTATCTTACCTTTGGTTTTTAAAAAGTCTGATGAAATTCAAGGTTGTGGTGGTTGTAT
This sequence comes from Xyrauchen texanus, assembly GCF_025860055.1. Lineage (NCBI taxonomy): Eukaryota > Metazoa > Chordata > Actinopteri > Cypriniformes > Catostomidae > Xyrauchen > Xyrauchen texanus. The sequence continues at coordinate 19,620,284 of NC_068277.1, read as the reverse complement.
CGGATATTTTTGTATTTTGTGCATTTGGCAAATCATTTTTTTCCCCAATTCCAATTTTAAATCTTCATATCCAAAAGGAGATTATTTTGGGAATTTGACAATCATCTGTCATTTTGGCGTGTTGTGAGAGCTGCGTTAACTGTGCAGATGCAGATCAGTGGTGCTAGCTTTTTTGCATAGCCTATGAATGAATTGATGTCGCAATATTTTTTTTAACGCATTTCATTACCGTTTATAATAAGTTATTGAAAATAATAATAAAAAAAAACATTAAAGCCATTGTCGAGTCATTCAGTTCAAGTCAAATCTCGAGTTGCTGATCCTCAAGTCAAATTCAAGTCATTTTCTTAATTTAGTCAAGCAAGTCACAAGTCCTTAAATTTGCCCTGAACACTCAACCAAAACTCATGGGCCACCATAAACCTGGGCCGTTTATCCATTCTCCGATTGGCATCGCCAGCAAGTGAGTGTGTCTTTAAGACCGAGCCTACAATCTAGAGGGGGTCCAATAAAATCTAGGTAAAATCTTGAATTGCACAAGGTGCACCCTTGCATCTCTAGATGCAGACTTAACGTTTTTTTTTTTTTTTTTTAAATCCTCGCAGACTCCCTCCTCCAATACCAATTTGAAATATTTCTCCCATAATCTCTTGATAGAATTTAAAGCTCCATCCCCCAGACTCTGAATTGGCAGGTGTTGCAGTTGTAGATGCCTATAAAACTGAGATCTGGGAATCCCAAAATGTTTTTGTGAAAACATTTTCAAAAGATCTTAACACTGACCAGCAGAAAAGGGACTTATTAATACATAATTTTGGATTCTGCCATATGCTTAAGGCAACATTTTAATAAATGTCCAAATTAAACACTCTGGACAATTTTGTCCATACAGAGTGCAAATGCGTGATAACGAGGTATAACTTCTATGATTAGTTTAATAGAAATGCTTTGCAATGGTGAAATATGGGCAAGAACTTCCTGTTCAATACAAAACCAGGGAGGGGATCTCTCAGGTGGAAGATACCAATGAGCCAAATGTCTGAGACCGAATCCATAATAATAAAACAAAATGTGGGTAGGCCTAGCCCACCTTTGTCAATCGGTCTATGCAATTTATTGAAATGTAATCTGGGATGTTTACCCTTCAAAATGAAGGACTTGGCTATGCTATCAAAATGCTTGTAATAAGAGAGGAGAACATCAACAGGGAGAGACTGTAGTAGGTAGTTGAATTTTGAATACAATTCATTTAATAACATTAACCTTCCCAATCATAGATAAATGTAATGAAGCCCACCTGCCCACATCGCTCAAAAACCTTTTTATTAAAGGGTCAAAATTAAAAGTCACTAAATCACACAAATTTGCTGGGAATAAAATGCCCAAATACTTAATGCCCTGTTTGGGCCACAGGAAGACGCCTGGCTGAGAAGCCATTACTGGGCAAAACGCTGTCAGAGCCAAAGCTTTGGACTTAAACCAATTGACTCAGTATCCTGAGAAATTATAAAAGGAATTCATAATTTTGTGGAGGTAAGGCATAGATCTAATGGGGTCTGAGACAAATAACAAAATATCATCTGCAAAAAGCAAAAGCTTATGCGCCACATCTCCCACCACCACCCCTGGAAAATCATCTTCCTTTCTTATTGCGGCTACGAATGGTTCCAGGGCAATACAGAACAATAATGGGGAAAGAGGGCAACCCTGCCAGGTGCCCCTATCCAGAGTAAAATAATCTTAAATTAATACATTTGTTTGTACTGCCTCTACCAGGTGTCTAAGTAACTTAATACATCCAATAAAAAAAAAAAAAAAAGTATAAGCAAAATTATTAGTGAGATGGCTGCGACCGGAGTCTGATCATGCGCCACTGACCACATGATATTGATGAAACACCTAACGTAATTAGAAGAGTTGCAGCCCCGGATAAACCCCACCTGATCTATATGTATCCTAAGAGATGTCATAACTTTACTTAATCGATTAGCCAGAATTATATTTCAGACAATATTTTAATGTCTAGCTGGATTCGGTAACTCTTACTCTCACTTGGATATTTGTCCTTTTTAAGAATCAGACTGATCCGGGCTTGTGGCATGGTTGGTGGAAGCCTTCCATTCTTTAATGATTCCATATAAAATTATAGCAAACGTGGAGCCAGTTCCAAAGCATAATATCTAAAACATTCAGCGGCAAGCCATCTGGCCCTGGAGCCTTGTCTGTAGACAAAGCCTTAATTACCTCACCAAGCTCCAAGGTTATCTCAGAATCAAGAGGATTTTTTTACTCAGCCTTCAGTTTAGGAAGTTCTAAGTTTCTAATATCCTCATCAGTGGACGATGAGGTGGAACTATAAGGAACAAGATAGAATTCTTTAAAAGCATTATTAATACCAATGGCCGAGGAAAATATTTCACCACCAGCAGATTTCACTGAGTGAATGGTACAAAAAGATACTGTTTTATATATATATATATATAGCCAGAAGTTTTCCTGCCTTTCCCCCAACTCAAAGTGTAGTGGCTTTCCATTAAAGCCAGAGGTGAATTGGGTTCGACGAGTCAGCAAGTAATTGACTCATGTCAATAAAGAAAATATTCTCTTCATTACTCTTTGTCTTATTTGTAGACAGGAATAATTTACAAATGTATCTCACTAGTAGTTTGAAGTCATCATTTGTTTGTTCCACAATTCCAATATGTTCAAGCCAACACCAAATTTAACATCATTGAATACAATCAAGTAGGATACAATCCAAATCAAATATGGTGAATACACGCTTAAGTTCACGTTAAGTGGCAAGCACATGTTCTAAGCCTGATCACACCTGTTATTGTTTACAAGCACGGTCACAGTCAAAAACTGTGTGCTTCCTCGGTTCCCAGAAACCCCTTCCCTTCTATCCCATGTGTACCTATTTATAAGTTTCAATATACTGCCACCCAAAGGTTAACCACAGTATTACAGCAAAAGGGATCCTACGCAAAGTAGGACTGTCTTGCCCTGAATAGCCAAAACTCCATCTTCCGTGACAAAATAGGATTATATCTGCATTTCAATCGGGTCAATTCTCAGAGCCCATCAGATGACATTTGGCACTTCAGCTCTGCCTTTTTAATATTCCCTTCCAACTTCCCTTCCTGAATTTCTGTTAAAAATATAAAATGACTCTTCCTAATTTCTTTAATCTGTTTGAGACATTTGTGTCATTCCGTGACAACTTTGTTGATGGATTGCTCAAGTCTGGTGTTTGTGAGACAGAAATACGAAACAGAAAATAATCCATAAAACAAACTCCAGGTGAAATAAGCACAAACAATATGAAGATTCATCCACAAACTGTCCCAAAAGTGTTATTCCACAAAACTAACTCCAGCCACTAGGCGGAACCATCATAAAAAGAAACCAAATAGGCACGCAGTTTCCTCAGACAGTCAAGTGAATGTTCATTGAGTCAGGCCCACTCGGTGGCATTGAGAGAATCACACAATGACTTATTCCATTGACATTATAAAAGGACATTGCTTGCTGTGGGCATGTAAATAGCGGCCATCCTTAGTATCTATTCTCAACTTGCCAGGGAACATCAGTGCAAAAGTGACTTTTTGCTGATGTAAGAGATTCTTGCATTCCTTGAATCAATCACGTTTTCTCTTGTCAAATTCTCAAAGTCTGTGAACAAGAAAATGCTGTGGTTCTTCCAAGAAAGCCTTCCTTTACTCCTCGCCTTGTGCAACACAAGATCTTTACCGGATGATCTCAGAAATTTGGCCAGAATTGATCGAGGCCGGTCTCCCTCCGTGGGTCTCCCTCTGTGGATCTCCAAGCCAGGACTCTATGAGCTTGCTCAAACTCCAGATTTTGTCCCGTTATGTCGAGCAGACTCTGGAAGAGCTCGTCTAGGAATTTCATCAGCCTTCTTGGTTTTCAGGAATTCCAACAATTCAGATTCCGGTTACGATTCTCAAGGTCGCTAGCAGGTGAGCAGTTAATTCCCTCTCCGATGACTCCAGATAATCAATCCTTTTCTCAAAATCCAAGACTCTTGGAACCAAGAGAATTTCATCTCCATGGCAGTGATCGATCGACGCATTACAGCAAGATCCTCAAAGTCAACAACAACCTTCATCAGCATTACCATCATGTTCGACAGTTGACACTGAATCTCTTCCAACACACTGGCCAAATTGAGTCCCAGGCTCTCGGCCTGTTGCTCAGGGGCCTCAGCTTGAACACGTGTCTTTTAATGTCTCCAGAGCCTGAGGATTTAGAATTGTCATTTTCCTCATAGAACATTTGATTTAATGACCTTGAACAAAATTTTTACATTATATAAAAGGTATTTTGTCTTAAAATAATGTGATAATTTGAGGGATTCTCATTATCTACATACATTTTCAACATTTGTTTCAAAACATTAAATATGAATCAAATTACATCAAAAGCAAACTTTAGACATTAATTTAAAAAAAAAAAAAATACAAATGTTAACTTTTAAGCTTCTTTCAAAATAACTGTTTTTGGTTTTCTACTCAAATTCAAAATGTCTATATTTCTTCATTAATTGGTCACACACCCTTCAGCGGTCACAGAAACAGGCTAAAAGCCAAAATGTTCACGTCAATAAAAAAAAAAAAAGCAAATCGTTATCACAATACTAGTACTCCATTCTTAAACATTCTCTTGGTGCTTTATGCCTTACTGACACTTTTAGTCTAACTACATAATTAAAATGCCACAACATACAGTGGCAAGAAGTAGTATGTGAACCCTTTGTTTAAATTTGTTGTAAAATTTGGTTTGATCTTTATCGAAGTTAAAAAAAAAAAATGAACAAACACAATGCGTTTTAACTAATAACACATTATTGAATTGTTCTTGTACATATTGGATACATAATTAAAATATTCACAGTGTAGATTGGAAAAAGTATGTGAACCCCTAGGCTAATGGTGTCAACAAAAGCTAATTAGAGACAGGAGTTGGCAAACCATGCATCCAAATAATGAATAGGTTTGGGTTAGTGCTACTTTGACATGGAGATGATTTAGTACTGTGGCTTGTTTTCCATGAGAATGGAAAAATTATAAAAAAAAATAAAAAACTAACAGGCAGCTAAAGTGTCCTCTCCTGTCCCAGCTCGGTCACAAAGATGACTCCAATCTTAAATCAAAGAATAATTTATTAACAAGATTACACAAGAGAAAGGGAAGCTTCAAAAGGAGACCAGGCCAAAACAACAAACCTCATAAATTTGTAAAGGTTCGAACTTTTAAACACACACACACACACACACACACACACACACACACACACACACACACACACACACACACACACACACACACACACACACACACACACACACACACACACACACACACACACACACACACACACACACACACACACACACACACACACACACACACACACACACACACACACACCTCTAAACCAAAACAGGAGAAAACATGATCAATAACTAAAATGCCATCCTCCCTACGGCTTTAAAAAAAAAAGAACTAAAATAAACAATGAACTAAAGATCCTCCAGGAGTATCAATATATTAAAAAATGAAAGAATTAACACTTACCACCATTACTTCAATAAATCAACAGGTTGTACAATAAAAAAAAAATTTCACTAATACAAGTTGAGGAAACACTTAGCGTGACACAATTGCTAATTGTCTGGAACAGGAGAAAACTGTCTCAGCAGCCTGGACACCAAAAAGGCCTCCTTTCAGTCAGTTCACTCTCCAGCTTTATCTTCAAGCTCTCCATCCAGCAACCAATCAGAACCAGGCAGCAATCAAACAGTAACCATTGTTGGCTGGTGTCCATTAACCTTTGCAATGAGGAGAGATTGAGAAGGAAAGCGAAAGAGAGAGCAAAACACCACAAAACACTGCCACAATACAGACAACACCTACACAGGAAGCAATACAATTATCACTGCCAAAGACACCCTTGAAACTCTACAACACAACTGGGAAAAATGTTTGTGGACTGACGAAACTAAGGTTGAATTGTTTGGGAAAAACAAGCACTACTTTTGGCATAAAAAGGGCTCCGCATACCAACATGAAAATATTATCCCAATGGTGAAGTACGGTGAAAGGAACACCATGATTTAGGGCTGCTCTGGGGCCTGGACCGCTTGCCATCATTGAGGGAAAAATGAATTCCCAAGTTTATCAAGATATCCTACAGGATAATGTCAGGATTGCTGTGCACCAGCTGAAGCTCAGTAGAAGTTGCGTGATACAGCAGGACAATTACCCTAAACACTGAAATAAATACACTACAGAATGGCTTAAAAAAAGAAAATCCACATTTTGGAGTGGCCCAGTCAGAGCTCAGACATTAACCCAACAGAGATGCTCTGTAATGACCTCAAGAGAGCCGTTCACACTAGACATCCTAAGAATACGTATGAGCTGAAGACGTTCTGTAAGGAAGAACGATCTAAAATCCCAAAAACGTTGTGTATGTCTAATCCGCATCCACCAGAAATGCTTGGTTGAGTTTACTGCTGCCAAAGCAGGATCGACCAATTATTAAAGCCAAGGGTTCACTTACTTTTTCACAGTAAGGTGAATGTTTAACGGGATGTGATTATAATTGCTTGTCTGTTGTTTGCCTAAGCACATTGTGATTGTCTTTACATGTTACTTTGATAAAGATGAGATCACATTTTATGCTTAGGTAACAAATAGTCAGCCAAGTGAAAGAAAATGTCAAATAAATGTAATTCCATTGTATTAATGCAGTGGTTCTCAACCGGTGGGGCGCGTACACTCTCCAGGGGGCGCGAGTAGGCTACGATGGAAGGGAAAAAAACTGGAAAAAAAAGATTTTTGGGCACATTTTTTTTATCACTAAACTACTGTCATAAAAAGTTATAGTTTTGTATATACATAACTCCTGAATAAAAATTAAAATGTGTTTGGACTGATTTAAAAAAAAAAGTTTTGAACAAATTTGATTGGTTTGTCGATAGTGAGCGCAAATGCAGGTGATAAGCATAAGCGGTTTCATTAAGCGAGTCATTGAGTCGTTCATTCAAACGATTCGTTCAAACGGCCGATTCATCAAGAATGAGACAGATGTTTGTGAATGGGTCATTGAATCTTTGACTCAACCGATTCGTTCACAACACTGAATCATTCAAAACACGATTGAGTATTGCTGTGAGATGCGCTATGGCTATGCTGTGATCTTTGTTTGGATTCATCGGATCTATTTTCGCTGCTAAAATAGACCAAAACAGTCATTATTTCGTCTAAAATGTAAGTGACTTAATATTATTAACTTGTTTGTTGAACTGTCATATGAAATCAGTGTCACATTTTCAATCGTGAGGTGATGGTAAATTAAGTGATGGTCAGTTGTCAGCTCTCTTGGTCGTTAGGTCGTGTGATGTAGCCTATGTTGCTGAACTGTATTAGACTGGCTGCGAAACTCATATTTTGCTCCTTGCAGACAAAGTGCACGCCTTCACACAAAAACTAGACCTATGGCCGCATCATTCGAGGGAACTGCGACATCTTCCCCAGCCTTGCAGACTTTATCACTGATGCAGGCACGTCACACGATTTCTCCTCCCTATTTCAATCAGCGTCTGAGCAACTGTCAGCAATAAGAAAACAATTTGCGACGTACTTTAAAGAGGATTATCGCTCTTTTGCGTGGGTTCGAGATCCGTTTGTGTGCACAGCAAACGAGCTATCAATTGATATGCAGGAACAGCTTATTGAGCTGAAGAGTGACAGTAGACTGAAGGAACTCTTTAGCTCCTGCCCTCTTTCGTCATTCTGGGCAGCATTGATGCAGGAATACCCTGAACTCTGTGACGTCGCCTTGAAGATTCTCCTTCCTTTCGCGTCGACATATTTGTGTGAGGCAGGATTCTCAAAAATGACTGCACTCAAAACGAAATACCGCAATCGTGCACAAATCGAGAATGATTTGAGGCTATGTTTATCAAACATTGAGCCAAGAATTGAGGATCTTTGCAAGGCAAAGCAGGCTCAGGTCTCACATTAACATCACCTACCAGCAAGCTTCTGTAAAAAATGCAGATGATGCCTACTATTAGGCCTAGTAATAATAACAATAATAAAGCATAAATTAATATCAGAGGTCTTGTGCAAATTCCCAATTATAGCAATAGCCTATAATAGGCCTACTGATGATGATAATAATAATAACAATAAAGCATGGGGCGGGGGGCACTGGGGCCCCAACTGCAATGAACCAGCTTTGGGGGGGGATATAAAATCAGAGATGTGAATATGTAAGGCAAGAGAATAAAATAGCCCAAATAAGCTTATGTAACAGCCATTCAGAGAGGCTAGAAATATTTTCCCTGATTAGATAACAAATTATTTATCCTTTTACAAAGCAGTGCAGCGGGAAAGTGATGTGTATAATGTGACTCGTAGCTGATATTTTGCTAAATATCAATAAGATAAAAAAATCTTCTTATTCTTTGGATTTAAGATGCTCTGGTACTTCACAAATAATTCCATGGAAAAACGTTTTTTTGGAGAATCCGTCCTGCTCCAGATCTAAAATAAAGAAGCGAGATTGTTATCAGCTCCAAATTATTAACCAAGGAGTCCTCAACATGACATCTGCCAAGCATATATTATTACATTTTGATTGTAAAAATATGATACATATTCATACCTCTTTGTGTAATCTAGATCTGGTCAGAAACTTTCTCATGTTCTGCCAATTTTGTAGTGTGAAACAATATTGAAAATGTGATTCATATTTGTTAGTGACTAAACTTTTACATTTAGTCATATAAAAAAATTAGTGTTAAAAGGATTTGCTTTAGGTGTGTATTGCCTAAAAGCAACATTGACAGTGGATGCAGGATTTGCAGACACACTTTATTTTTTTATTTATTTTATCCATTATGAAAATATATACATGTTTAGAATTTGATTATCATATAATTAAAATGATAAGTTAATTTACATTACATATTTAGTAATGAGGTCCATGATGTGCAAGAAAATTTCATCAAACATTTTTTCAAAAGGGGTTAAGGACATGACTTGTTAGTGACAAGCCTGCTGTTATTGTTGCACTACGATGTGATTTTCATTCATTTATGTACATTTCCATGACGTCATTGCACATTTACAATCAAAGACACAAAAGTCGCGGCTGACAGCTGAAGGCTGCAGCACGATGTCAAGCATTTCAAATTCCATCCGCTAGTCTCAGTGACAGTAAAGTATAATACTGAATATGTTTCACTCTTTCATTCATCAACATTAATGTTATTATGGCTGTTACACTACGGCAGAATTTGGACGATTACGAATGATTTCGCATGCTGTCAGTGACGCAACAGATCAGCGTTTCAATATGATTAGTCTAAAAACAGAAACTGACGCATGATATGCACGCATTGACTGAATCACTAGTATCATCCGCGAGATGTCCTTACAGTCCTCAAGCGTAGCGGCCCGAAATCCATCCTGCTCAATAATAATACCACACAGAGGAACACACTTTCAGCTTTTGTCAACGTGGAAAAACGAAAGCGGCGTGTTTATGTTGAACCGACTCTCACGCGGCACTTAATGGAGAATAAACTGGTGAAAGTGCGCCATCTGCACGTTGTGATCCGATAATACAGCTCATCCGCCATGTGCTACTACGGCGACTTATGTAATGAAACATTTTAAATTAACCGATTATTTAAAATTGGACTGGTATTTATTTAATTTGATGTATGAATGTTTTATTAGATATTTCTTTTTGAATAAATGCGCACTATTGTGAGAATAACAGTTTCACATAAATTTGTTTCTCTTTATTCACAAGTTGTCTAATAATGACTCGTATGCAGCTGTTTTAATTTACTTTCATTGTTACTACCTTAATTAAATTATATGTTTGAATAACTTTGATGTGGAAGGAAGTCCCGCCTAATAAGTAAAAGAGCCACTCATCTTTTAGATACAGAGACGTCAATCAGTCAGCATAAGAACGCGCATGCGCATTAGTTGGACCAGCCTTAAAAAAACATTATTATTATAATTTTTTTTTTTTTTGCGTGATCTGAGCTAAAGAAATACAATTTATGATACCATTGTTGTCAGATTTTACTGCTGATTTAAAATACGTTTTTAGATCGTAATCTTGACCAACCGTTTTTGGAGATTTCGGTCGTTTCCCATTCAAGTAGATAGGAGCTGTACTTTTATGCTGCTTGAATCCATAATATATAGATGCCTGGGAGCATTTTATTTTAGTTTCTATTTCAAATTTGGCCGTCGAGTCGACTGACTTTGGCAAAACTTAGTCTGAAACTCTTTTAAATGGTTTGATCGGAAGTCGTAAATACAAAGCTTTTAACACCAATACAACAAAATAGAGAGGATATCTGCACATTAGGTGTGTACTTAATGCGTTAACTATCTATTTTATCATTCTCATGCCCTCACATATAATGATGGAAAATGTAGTTCCCTTTCGATTATGGTTCACTCAACATTGCAGTAAACGCTTTTGGGGAATTCCTTCTCCAACGACCTAACTGAAGATATAATATGTATAATAACGGCAATTCTGTGATCGGCAATGATGTTTAAGCCCCGCCCCTTTAGGGTCAGTTGGCCTATATAAGTTGGCACTCAATCACCAATTCTTCCGAATTTTCTTCTTTCAAGACTGACATCGTCCCATTCTTGACTATGACTATGACATACACCCTTCAGTGGACAGGACTTTCCTGCAGACGCAACAGGATGATTCATCGCCTGAAGATTCTCTCCGCCTCACCGCTGGCAACGGTTTCTTCACTTCAGACGCTCGTCGCCTTGACAACAGCGCCTCAGTGAGGCTCCTACCTGCTTCCTGCAGCATTCTGGCAGGAGCTGTATCCTTTATATTTATATCCATCCATGGGACATTAAAAGTTCTAAAAAGAGTCACTTGCGTCTACGCGTCTATCTCAATATGTTGTTCCATAAGTGTTCTTCATGCGAGTGACATATCGCTCTGCCATATCAGCATGAGAGCTGCGTTCACTGCCTGGGCTGCACCCACACTGAAGCAGCTCTAATGGGGACAGATTGCCCCCATTGTGAGAGCGTGAGTCTCTGGACACTCCGCTCGAGAGTCAGCCTCATTCTGAGGGACGATTCTGCCTCCTGGCCCTCCCATCCGACTCCACTGTGTTAAGTTCTAAGGGACCACACAAGGAGGAACGGCAGGGCCAAGAGGTAGAGATGGAAGAATCCGAGGAGGATCTCGAGCTGGCACAAGTCCCACGAGTCCCTCTATCTTCCCATGCAACGTCCTCATCAGTGCAGTATGCATGTGACAAACTCCGGCCGAGAACATGGTCTGGTCACATCTCATACCCCCACACACTATGCACACCCGCTTTATCTTCTATAATTAGTGAACCGATGCACCCACTGGCAAGCTCTCACGGGTGTGTCAGATTGGGTGCAAATGCCACCTTGCTTGAATGCCATTCTATCGTCCACGGTTCCGCCACGAGCAGAAATTCACAATTTCCTAGTGAAAAATTCTGTAGAGATTGTTCCAGAATGCCATGGGATTTACAGCCGCTATTTTCTTGTTCCAGACGTTGAGGCACTTGAATCGCAGCTTGCAAAACACCTGTACAAAATGTAAATTCAGAAACGGATCTTATCGCACATCCACCAGGACTGGTTTGCGTCAATAGATCTAAAGGATGCGTACTTTCACTTTTTTTCAATATCAAGGCTTTTCTTGATATTCTCGTTAGAAGGAACTGCATATCAATTCAAAGTCATCCCCTTTGGTCTGTCTTTGGCTCCTCGCACATTCACAAAACTTGTCGATGCAGCACTTGCCCCTTTGAAGATGAGCGTCATGCACATTCTAAATTACCTCGACGATTGGCTATTAATAGCCCGATCAGAGTCTCAATGTCAACTAGCTGAAAAGCACACTTTCTCCCAGCCAACAAATCTCCTTTTTGGGAATTTGACTCGACTCAGTGAGCATGCGCAGGCACCTCACAAGCAAATGCGTTCGCAACATTTATTAGTGTCTGTCTCAGTTCAAACTGGGGAAAGCGTTTCCTCTAAAGTCACTTCACAGAATACTGGGTTTTATGACTGCAGCATCCGCTGTCATACTGTTAGGTATTTTACACTTGACACCTCTCCAGTGCTGGCTCACACAACACTCACCACAGCACACTTGGTGCCAAGGGCTTATACGCATCACTGTGGCTCACCACTCTCTTGGTGCTCTAGCACTATGGATAGCTCCGAACTTTCATCAACAGGGTATTATGCTGGGACAGGTTTTCAAGCAAAAAGTGGTGACCACAGATGCGTCAAACACAGGCTGGGGCATGCTATGCGATGGACGCCTGGCTTTTGGCACTGGAACAAGTGCGAAACGGGCGTGGCACATAAACTGCCTGGAACTATTGGCTGTCTTCTTAGCTGTGAAGGCTTTTCATTCCGACTTAGCGAATCATCACTTTCTGATCCGGTTGGACATGTCAGTAGTGCCATGCATAAATTGCCATGGCAGAACTCGATCTCTACCAGTGATGAGCCGGGTGCAACACCTCCTCAAGTGGAGCGAGTGCCATCTCCTTTCCCTGCATGCAACATATGTATGAAACTCCTCACATTTATGGATGGAAAATGGAGTATTGCAACATTTTCTTTCTAGCATGTTATTACTATATATATAAAAAAATGGTTTCATGAAAATATCACGGGAGATCAATGTTGCCTTGCAGTGGGCCCCTCTTACAAGGGTCCCTGTTAAACACCCCTGCCTGACACCCCTGCTTCTAAGGGTCAAAGCCACAGTTTGAATGGTCAAAAAATTGCTTAATCTGTCCTCTGTAGTGGATACCATGAGAGTTAATAAGTGCTCAAGTTGGAGAGTTAACTGTATGAGAGTTTTCAGACTATTTACTTTGTGTGCTGCTAAAAATAGATCCTTAGACTCAGTCACTGAGCAGGAGGAATAAGGGTGGGGGTGCTGCTGTCATTTGAACCGTTTTAGTCAGATTTCACTCTCAGATACTGGCACGACGCCACTAATAATAGGTACGTTACTGAAGTAATGGGCGCTGCTGACTGAACTGTTGCCTGAGGCTGACTTGCCGTTTTCCACTATATTAGATGATGTATTTGCACGATCCAACCGCATGGGACGAACGTGGGTTTCATTAAATGGCTACAACGATTGTGTTATTTATAAGTAGAAAAAACAGATGAGGGATAGAAAAACCTGAAATACCCGAAAAAGCGTAGCCGGAGCAAAGTTAAAGGAATAGTGCTCCCAAATTTTGTTTAATTCTCTTATCATTTACCCTCATGCCATTCCAGATGTGTATGACCTTTTTCTACTGCTGAACACAAACAAAGAATATCTCAGCTCTGTATATCCTCACAATGCAAGTGAATGGGTGCTCCAAAAAGCACAACCTTTTAAAGCATTATAAAAGTAATCCATAAGACTCCAGTGGTTAAATCTATATCTTAAAAAATAATATGATAGATGAGGTGTATGACTTTCTTTCTTCTGCTGAACACATTAAGATTTTTAGAAGAATATCTCAGCTCTGTAGGTCCATACAATGCAAGTGAATAGTGACCAGACCTTTGTACCTCCAAAAATCACATAAAGGCAACATAAAAGTAATCCATCGAAGACACCAGTGGTTAAATCCATATCTTCAGAAGCGATAGGATAGGTGTGGATGAGAAACATATCAATATTTAACCCTTCTGTTATGTTTTAAAATAAAAACATTTGTTATATTTGGGTATAAAATTACCCATATAGAGTTCAATAAATTTTTTGTAGTTTTACAGCACACTTATCTATAAATTGTTAATATGTAAACTGGCAAAGGCTTACTTGCATATTTTCACATTGAACACAAACTTACATAGTAGCATTTTTACTGTAAATAGTGCCACCTATATGTCAGTTGTGGTACTACTTGTGTACAGTAAATATACAGAAATCCTTAGCTTTACTGTAAGGATTTACAGAACTTAAAATAAGATGATACTTATGTTACTTACAAATGTTATCTGTTTGAATGAAAAACATAATCATGGTTTATTGACAACTATAGGAATATTACAAAAAAGAGCATTTGTTACTGTTAAACAAATTCACTGTCAAATCAACATTGTGCAGTTGAACTAGTAATGACTGACGTGTGTGTGGCATTTGTGCACTAAAAACAGTTTTCACAATATGTGTAGGTATGTGTAATATATCTGCGAATATTAACCCTATAAAGATGTGCATATCATATTTGAGACTAAAGCTTTTACATCATCAACAGGACGAACACTTTGGCAGTTATGTATTAGATGTCTACTGCCTCCTGGAGAAAGGTTCTGTGCTCTTCTGGAAGTAGAAGACCTTTTAATATAATTTCTATAATGGCCACCTTCATATTGTGATGCACATATCGTTTCGCTGTGAAATCTTTGTTGATTTTGATAAAGTAAAAATAAAAATAATATTATTATTATTACTGATATTTCAAAACAAGTATTTGCTGAATTGTGCTTTTGCTTGGTTAAAAACTCATAAATTATTTGATAGAAAAGTCATGTTGAAATGAGTGTATTAAATATGGTACAAGAGACTTGTGTGAGTGTGTTAGAGAGAAAGTGAGAGAGATAGTGACACTCTTCACTCAAGAGTAGCTTCACAGCTGCATTGAAAACCAGCAGTATTTACCACAGACTCGAACATAATAGGTGTAGGCAAAAACTTTGACATTCCATCAATATAAACAAAAAAACCTAAAAAGTTTTTTTAACATATTAATTTAGTTAATGTTGAGGATAACGTAAAAGCATTTGGATGAAATTTAAGATTAAGTCTAATTTTGTACTGTTATTTAACTCTTAAATAGGTAAAAAAAATGACCCAAACATAATTTTTTTTTTTTTTTGTATAAATTCTCCTCCCTGCCCAGTAGGTGGAATTATACACAAAGAATGCAACTCACCAAAAACAAAAGAAGAAGAATATGAAAGTGAAGTTTGAAAGTAAAAAAAGTACAATATAAATATATCTGTTTCTCATAAAACCTATTACCTCACTTCTGAAGACATGGATTTTTCCGCTGGAGTCTTATAGATTACATTTATGCTGCCTTTATGTGCTTTTGGAGCTTCCAAATGTTGGCACCCATTTACTTGCATTGTGAGGAATTAAAGATCTGAAATATTCTTTTCACTTTTAATTTGTGTTCAGCAAAAGAAAGTCGTGCACATCTGGGGTGGCACGAGGGTGAGAAAATGAAGAGAGAATTTTCATTTTTGGGTGAACAATCCTTTAACCTTGGTGGCAAAAAAAATAAATCTCTAAAAGGCTTGTTAAATCCAACTTGGCTAATAAACATCCTAAATCATCTATTGAAATTTTCAAGGACATCATTGACGTACAAGAGGACCTGTTTAAGTGATCAACAGTAGCACAGAAATGCCATGAAGGCGTTAGTAGTCGTGTGACATCATGAAAAAGAGGAAAAGGGCGCAACTTTATTTTTCAAGATATGGTGCCCTCATTAGAACCAGTAAAATGCCAAAAAACATTATATAACTGACATTAACACTCCTTACTACAGTGCTCAGAAAACTCATGCATTCACGGAAAAATGATGGCCTTGACGTCATGACTAGTTGCCTAAGACCCTTTTAAACCGAACTCATAAAAAATACCAGATGGAAGAACAGAGACACAGTATGTTCACTGTAGAATTTGACTGATCTAAACATTAGGCTTAAAATATACTAGGGTGAAAACTCTTAAGTTAGAAATCATTTTTGAAGTACAGTGAAAGAAATGATAGCTGTCATTTAAGTCATTGCAAAACATTGCAAAAATAACCACATCCTAGACCCAAATATAGCAGGTCAATTTGAAGCCTACACATTTGCATTTAATGCATTTTCCTCTGGATTCTGTGCTGGGCAGGAAGCTGTCCTCTTTTCCTGTTTAGTCTGAAATTCTTTTTATGCTGTAGTCTCTTTTTTGTGGTGCTTTCATCACTGTTAATGGGGTGATAATGCAGCTTATCAAAGAAATTATCCACCAATTGAAATAAATTAAATCGCTATTGTACATTTTTAAGAAAGCACACTATTAATTTTAAAAAGCCTAAAAAATAAACAAAAGGACATAAATGTGATTTTAGTACAAATTAACTAGCTTAATTTGATTTCAAAACCAACAGCAGGCCATGATTAGCACAGTCTGCTTTGATTTTCCAGGAGGACATTTACATTAATAATATCACTATGAGCTCCAAATGCTCTATAGAGTTAAAACATATTCCATTCCATATATCCATTCTTTTTGGTCAAACAAGCACAAATAACCAACCTATAGGACTGCTTGTCTGCTGTTTGTTTTATTTATGGACAGTTCAGATAAAAAGAGGGGAAATTACCTCACCATCTTGCTGATGCAACCAAGCCGCAAGAGAATTCAAAAAAGAGGAAAAAAAAATCTCTCACTGAGATTGAGTGTACAGTACTAACGTCTCTCTTGCCCATATTAGGAGAAGAAAACTGTTTGTCATTACCACTGAGGAAAAAGACTGAGCAGACCTTTGCCATCAACATCCAGACGCAGTTGACGTTACTCATGTGAAATTTCTGCTGGTCAAGCTGGTGCTCTCCCTATGGCTTTCCAGCATGAGACTTAATATTTTGTTAGACATTAACTGTTTTAGTCATGAGTGAGCCATTCAGAAATTCTAGGTATATTTTTTTTTACATGTTTTCCTCACTTTGAATATGCTCTTTATTTGACTGTTTCCTCTATGAACTCAGATCTTTACCTGAATCTGATGCCTTCACTATTAAAAATAGAAAATCCAGGTATAATTCCAGCAATATTCTTGTTTGCAAGATATACAGCTGCTTTTCAGAGTGTGTTTTTAGACAAAACAAACAAGTACATTTTATAGTACAGTACATGTGTTATTTACATATAATGATGAACATGAGTAGGCACACAAAGTGTCCACACCCCTACAGCACTTATGCCAGCAAGAAGCACGAACATTGAAGGAATTATTTTAGATGGAGAGACCATCTATTAAGAACTTTTCTAACAAAGGGACTGAGGCCCATTATTTACCTGATTGGTTCACTTTGTGTTTTAAATCTTTGCTTTTAAGGGAATCAATAACCACATTTTATCAGAAAGACCAAATATAACAATAAGGACAAACTGCATTTGTTGGTTGTGGTTAGGGTTGCACTTATACATAAATCTCTTAAAAAAGTGAAACAGGAAATGATTATGAAGTATATTTCCATATGTGTGAAATGTTGTCTTTCAGATATAACTGGTATGCCAATTATCTTGTTTGTAATATTATATGGTATATCTTCTTATCAAACACGGTTAATTGAAGCTCATCTATAACGCACTGTATCTGTGAATACAGAATTATGTTTTTAACTCCCCATAACTAAATAAATGTTAGCTTATGAACTCCAAGTATGTGTTACGTGTGCTATGCTACATCAGTTTTCACAAGTAATCTAATAATACTGTTTATGGCTCACTCATGTTACAAAATTTTGTACCGGTGCTTTGTCAGGGGTCAGACATAATTGTTCCAGCACCCAGATATCTCTTAATCTGCTACAGTGAAACAGTAGACAAAGTCCAGTATTAATAAATGACTGACACTCGTTGACTTTGTGATCCAAATTAAAGCAGATTTAAACAAATTATCAGTAACATCTCTCATGTACTGTGCTTCAACCCTGGCTATTAGATTTTGGCTGATTTAGCAATTTTGACTGAACAAAGTTAATAGTGAGGAAGTAAAAAAAATGTTTAGGGATGTAGGCTATAAAGTGATTTAACAGAAAATAGTTATGGTGTATAGCACTTTCAAATAATAATAATAATAATAATAATAATTGTTTTTATGTAGCACCTTTCCAGAGCTCAAGAACACCTTACAATCAATGAAAAAAAAAAAAATACATATACTTGAAGAATATATATTTTTGGATAATTTCAGAGAGAGAAAATCATAGCACACACAGAGAAAATGAACAGGATTAACAATGAATAGAGGAGTAGTTTTGTGAGAATAGGTATGTTTTGAACTTCGTTTTAAAGACAGCGATAGAGGTGATGTCACAAAGCGACTGAAGGAGTAAAAGGTGGATGTAATATGGTTGAACCACGAAGTGTGTGAGAGAACTCTGGCAGCTGAGTTTTGAATGTGTTGAGGTCTGGATATGATTTTGGAAGGAAGGCCAATGAGAAGGGCATTGCAGTAATCAAGTGATGAACTAATGAAGGGTCACTTAAAGTTTCAGGATCTTGCTAATTAAGCATATGGCGAATGCAAGCTATAATATGAAGATGGTTGAAAGCAGTTCTATCAAAGCAGTTGATATGGGACTCAAAGTTGTGGGAGGAGTGAAATGTAATGCCTAGGTTACGGTTGGTTTTAGCTGGATTAACAAAAACTCCCATCAATGAAGATGTAGAAATCAGCATACTTAGAAATCAGAGTTTGGTGTACAATAATCATTCATTCTATCTTGGTAGAGTTTAGGTTGAGAAAATGTGAGTTCAGCCACTCTTTTATGTCAGTGATGCATGCTTCTAATGAAAGAGATATCAGGGATGTGAAAGAGAAGGTCCTTAGATAAATCTGTGTAAACAATATACATTAAGAAACTGTTAGAATATTGCTAGTGTAAGTGCAAGCTATACGCTCCAAACAAAGCTCTTTGGCTGAACTTGATTAAATTGTGGACAATAGTTCCATGTATTTGAAATGAGTTTTCTTTACTTAAAATTACTATGTAATCTAAACACAAACACTTTTGTGGAAAGAACCTAGTAGAATTGGGTAAACCCAACATAATTAGACATGTTAATGCAACTCAAACACATGTATTTTATTTTTGTACGTACTAACTAGTGAAAATAAATGTTAGCATGCTAATTACATTGTTGGAAGCACAACAGAGTGTAGTTTAATAACTATGCTATGGTTAACACAACATTTGCTCAACAAAGACAATAATCAATTTCATATGCAACATCGACCAGTCCTCATTGTTAGCTCAAACTCCACTCTTCACCATAATAATGTTTACCTCCAAAATAACAGAAACTCTTCTAAATCTCAACATAAAATATTAAACAAATTTCCCCCTTCATATTCATCCTGCACAAAAACACATAAAATAAAACTTAATTTTAACATTTACTCTCCTTATCAATCACATGCAAAGCATGCTGGGAAATGGAAATCCCCTGCCTAGATTAATCAATGCTAAATTAAGTCCCAACTCAATTGGATAAAGTTACCTTGCATTTCACAAATATAAATGATAGAATGCAATGAAATAAAGTTCTGATGTTCTAGAATTGTGTTGCTTTAGTTCATTTTAATTAAAGGGATAGTTCACCCATGAGACTCATGATTGTTATGGAATCATACGATAAGGTTTGGTGAGAATGAAACCAAAATCGAATGTATTATTTAGTGAAAATGTTCACTGACCGTTAATCTCCTGTGTGCATTTATGATAAGGGCACGAGAGCAACAGTTCACGCAGCCTCCTTGCGACATTGGGGCGTTCAAGCGAAAACGTATTTGTTTATCTAAACACAGGTCCTCAACAGTGATAGCGACCACAGAACACAACACATTTGCACACAAAACAGAGAATAGAACGTACTAAACATATCTGAAGAGTTTGTAATGGAAGAATTGATGCATTTCTATGCCCAGCATAATTTTTTGGACGGTGCCAGTCCACAGTGGACGGTGGATGCCGAAAATAGAAATCAAGCATTCGATAGAATGTACCATCACTCTTCGCGGCTGGTTAGGACAAAATTCTGATTAACATAAGAAAGATACCTTTTATCGCATGCCATTTGGCATCACGTTAGGACGCGCTGTGGCTGTGGCTGCCTGTAGCCTCTATGTTTCTGTTTGATTTAAAACATTAGGCTGGTCATAGAAATGCATCAATTCTTTGATTGCAAACTCTTCAGACATGTTTAGTAAGTTCTGTTCAGGACCTGTTTTTAAGATAACAAGTTTTTGCTTGAATAATATTGCTAGGAGGCTGCGTGAACTGTTGCTCTCGTGTCCTTATCATGAACGCGCACACAAGATCAACGATCGGTCAAGTGGTTTTTATTACGGTGAACATTTTCACTAAATAATGCTGGTTATATATGCTGGCACAAAATAATGATTTTGGTTTGTTTCTCACCAAACCTTATTGTATGCTTTATAAAAGCCTTGAGTATCATGGAATAATTTATTAGACTTCAGAATAATACTTTTGCTTTATTTTGAGGCTTAAAGAGGAAGTCACCATAAACTGCCATTGTAGGACATCACCAAGCACTATTTTGTTTTTCACAATTTCTCCCTTTGTGTTAAGAAAAATAAATAAAGTCATATAGGGATATAACAACACAGGGGTGAGTAAACAATGACTGCATTTTTATTTTTGGGGTAACTAATCCTTTAAGTTAATTGAACAAGCAGCTAAACTCTTTAAAGTATTTTAGAGTAACTTGTGATTTTCACATACAGTACTGAACGTCTCTTGCTAGTAAAGTCTGAATTATGTAATTATTTGTAATTGACTGCACCATCATTATGACTAACAATCGTGAATTTGCTCCAGAGAAATGCATTTGTGTAAACATACATGTAAAACAAATATAATGTACACTCACTCACTTACACAGTTTCACCCATTTGACTTTCATTTAAAACAAGTTAAACCACTTCAGAAAACATAAGCATAGCCAACTGAAGTATGACAACACTCAGATTAGGCAACATACCCTTTGTAAAACTCATAAACGCATGTTATTTAGTGCATTAGTAAGTTCTACAATAGTTCTAAATAGCTAAGTGAAAGTAAAATAATATGACTCTAGAATGATTGTCTCTAGAATAAGTTTGTTTTTAAGTTGCATTGGATACAAGCATCTTCTAAATGCATACTTACTAGAAACAGAAAAGAAAAAGCCCTCACTCTCAAGGGTAATCACATTTGGGGCAACTGCAAATGTCCCTTGGTCAGAGTTTGAGTCTCTTTGCTTTTTTGATATATATATTAGTTTTTGTTGGAAATTTGACTTTAGGACTATGAGATAAGGTATTTAGTGAAAAGTGGGTGGTTGCTCTGATTATACCATGATGAGTTGAAGAAAAGCAAAAAATGCATTTCATGGTGTGCTTGCCTGAAGTTCTTAGACTCCACAAATAACCACAAAAATCTCACAAATAGCAACCCCACCCTTAAAAAAAACAACAAAACTAAATCGACATTATATTACAGTCTGATTTACCACAAAAGCTCAAAGGTAACATGAGTTTTATGCAGAAATGGCAGCTTTTCTATTTATAAAGCAGAGTTTGTATTACATGCATACTTTTCTATTTTGCTTTGTTTATTTTTGCCATCCTACTGGCAAAAAGTGAAACGGTTGCGTCAAATGTTCTTCCTCCAAACAATTGTTCCGTTATTCCCTGCTTTGGCACTATTAACTAAACCTGGCACACGCTGCTTTTCATGTTGGTCTTGTGTGAAAGCCAGTGTGTTTGTATGAAATGTATTAGACTTAGTATGTGTTTTTGAGTGTGTGCATGTGTGTGTTTTGTTTGGGGGTGCAGGGGTGGGCAATTTGGTTGCGTCACTGACAGTTGAATAATAGCACTGTTGTGCTACCGAGGGTACTTTAGTGGGTGTGTCTCCCAAACCTTCCATTTGCTGATTACACAGGGGCTCAGTGTTCCTTTCTCAGTCCGCACACTGTATGAATTCACTAATTTCACTTTTCCCTCCACTCTAAAAAAAAAAAAAAAACCTTAAAAATACATACAAATTTTCAATTATTTAAAATATTAGAAAAGAAATGCACATAGGCCAGATCTTTCCATCTTGTCTGGTTTCAAAGAATCTACACTCACTGAGTACTTTATTATGAACACCTGTACATCTACTTATTAATATATATATTCAAGATTTAGAAGACAAGATTCTTTTCACAAAACCATGTTGGTAGAAATTGTATATAGACACTATTTATACAGTAGGCAAAAAGCTAAATGAAGTGAGAGGGCTGACCAAAACACACATTATAGGCAACGTGTAAAATGTTAAATAGCAGATAGCAATTTCTTGAAAAGGGGAAGATGCAGTTCAGTGAAAGGGAGATTTTTGGGGTGGAGACCAACTTATTAAGGTCTCATTGCTTTACATTTTTGATTAACTTTTTGCAGGTTGCTTGCTATGCACTAATATTCCTTTGGGAAGTCAGAGACCAGAATATAATTCATAGTGTTGAGTAGATTACTTCTGAAATGTAATGTGGTATTGTTTACAAATGACACAACTAAAATTGTAATCAGTAATTTAATGTTTTAGATTACATTTTTGGGGGTAATCTAATCAGATTTTGGATACTTGTTTCATGTTAAATTAAATTCATATTTTTAAGTGTTTTAAGTACCAATTTTGAGTGTAAAAGATAACAATTATATACACCAGTAAATGTTTTTGAAACACCTGTACGTGCAGGGTAACTGTCAATGTAAATTTGCGGTATTACTAAACAGAGTCACGCAAAGACTGTGTTTCCTTATCAGCCTGTGTTCCTACAGACCATCCCCACTGATGCTATCTGACTGTCCTTGCTTGCGCATTTGCATGTCAACTTGGAAACTAGTCTCTCTCTCTCTCTCTCTCTCTCTCTCTCTCTCTCTCTCTCTCTCTCTCTCTCTCAATTTCAATTTAAAAGTACTTTATTGACATGATTGTGTTTACATACAATATTGCCAAAGCATTAATACACAAAACAGATGACAAGACAAATAATAATAAGATAGAATTAAAATAAGGTGCCAGGTAATTAATCAAATAAAATCAAAACTATAATAACAATATACACTATACAATATAAAATAAAATATGCATTTAACAGGACATTATGAAGATAAGAAAATAAAAGTACTGTGAATGAAGTACATTAAGGCAGTGATTGGTTTCTGAGGGTGTGCAGCTCAAAAATTAATTTAGCTGCAACTGATGCATGATGGTCCTCCCCCAGTAACACCAGCATCTGGTCGGTTTCTGCCAAACTGGAAAACTGTGGCATGAGGTTTGAGAGTTTGTGGAGGTATCTACCCCCCCTCCCTCTCTCCCCCCCACTCTCTCCCTCTCCCCCCCTCTCTCTACCGTGCAAAGTGATGCTCTTTGTCTCCGGTGAATCTCGGAACATCATCGACGCATTCTGGTTGCCACACCCTCTTTTGACACTTTCAGCACTCATTAACGCCATCCCCTCATGGTTCTCGCATCACCCCGCGGAGGCGTGCTCACTCGCCGCTCAAATACAGCGGCGCAGACGCGCTCCTGACTCATGCAGTGTGTCAGAGCATACAATGAGGTAAACAGATTAGCGCCTGCCCACGCCACGGAGGAACATGTGTTTGTCTTTAACCGTCCCCACTCTTCACATCGTAAAAGAGCTCATTTGTTCCAGTATATCGGAAAGCGTTCGTTTATAAATGATTATATTACTACTACAATTTCTCTCCAAGATTTTGGTGTAGCATTTGTGACAGAGTTTCAGTTTACGAGGTTTGGAAATCTACTCTTTTATTCGTCAGTTTGTGGAGGACGCATGATTTACCTGTGTCGGACGGAAAGGAAAGAGTGCATGAAAGGTGAGCGTTGTTCTCTGCTTTACTAAGAACTTAACGCGATTGAGGACACTGAATTGTGCGTGAAAACTCATAGACTCCCACTTTCTATCATTACAAGTTTAATTAATCAGGTCACGATTATAGCAAACATACAGCGTTCACACTGTCATAGAAAACATGGAAAAATCTGGAAATTTTATTTTAGTAATTTCCAGGCAAGGATATATATAAAGTCATGGAAAAATACTAAAGTGATTACACTTTTTTTTGTTGCTAGTGTTGCTGCTTTAAAATGTTTAATTTGCTTTGTATTGCTCTTACTCAGTGTTTGGTAAATTACTTTAAATTGTAATCCACTACAAATGGTTAATTATCTCTTTAAAATTGTAATCAGATTACTTTATTAATTACTTCATTGAAAAGTAATCACATTACTAATTACTTTACATTTAAGTTACTTTCTAAAACACTTCCTCTCAACAAATTAAAAATAATGTCTATATTTCTTGTTCATTGTTACACACACTCAGCACCTAACAATTCTCCTTCACAAAGACTCGATAAGGCGCCATAATTAATGTATTCTACATAAATAATATATTCCAAATAAGCATAAACTTATAATGCACTTAAAAGTAATTCAATTAATTGAAAGTTAGTGACTGTAATCTGATTACAATAATTAAAAATGTAATGCTGTACACTACTTTTGTAATTAGATTACAGTAACTAATGTCTTTGTAATTGAATTACATTGACACCCAATGCTGCTCTTATTAAGTGTTAATGTAAAAAGTGCCCACAAGCTAGCGCGATACCATCAGTCTCGCCATTTCAGGTCTTATTTGAGAAATTAGCTTACTAATGATATTAACATTAGATGTATTATCTCACTGAAGTATAAGCATTTAAATCGGTTCATTTAAAAAAATGGTACCTGATTTACGAATGGAAATCTGCCCATCAATCTTTGTAAAATGATTTCTAAAAAATCCTTATCCAGTAATCATGAACAACTGGAAAGGTCTTTGAAAACTCATTGACATTCACTGGTCAAAAAGTGTGAGAACCCTAATTCATTTTAATATTTGAGATTTGTCTTCTTGATGGACTGTCAATTTATTGCATTTGTTTGTATTTTTCAAAGAGTTGTGGATGACCAGATTGCATGGATCTCAGATTGAAGTTAAATCTTGACTTGTTAAAGCAATTGTTTTTGTTATGTTTTTCCGTTCATGTTGACCACAGCATATTATACATGTTATGTATGTTGTGTTTCAGCTGTTCTACTTTTAGTCTGCAAATGGGAGATAACCATCAGCTAGCAGAATAGCTTTACATATACGTCAACTGTTTTTGACTTTGAATATGCATATCATAAGAAGCATCTCAATGCCTCTTTCAACAGATTTGATCATACCAAACGCATTGGGCAAGTAAATTGGTTTATGTTGTTCCTATCTCGCATCTGCCATTTCAGACATAGTTCACAAATGGCTCGCATAGCACTTTCTTGGTCAAATGGTTTTATAAAGATTGTCTAACAGAGAGGTCATTTCCTCTTTGTTGCCTCTAGATCAAGTCATTGTCTAGGTCATTTCATGTTTGTGTTTCTCATATGACACACTCTCGCACACCATTGTATTTGAGACAAGAAATATTTTGAAGGTGGTGGGATGTCATCTAAAGCTGTTTCCTATAGAAAGTTTCTCATAAACAATAGGCATCAGAGCTAAAAACAGTTGGAGGTCTGAATGCTGGCCAACATCAGAAGCTGTTTGGAATGCTGAAATAATGGGCCAGAAAAAGTTTGAGGAAAAAATAAAATGCAGCACAATAGTCTGGGCCACATGGCCAACACAGATCACAAGACATAGGAAATACCAGTTGCAGGTGTTTCATAACTTCAGCGAGTTATAATAGCCTTATTTGATTAAACACCCCTCGGTTCATTTGGACTTGACCTAGTGATCCCCTCAAGGGCCTGTTAACAGCAGGGATTGTTATAGTACATGAAATGGGTGAACTGCATGTTTAAACATACTAAGGAACATAGTGGAAAGAACATTTGGCTTTATCTCTCAAGTTAAAGTCAGTTTAGTCATTTTGTTTTGTTTTTTGTAAAGTTGCTTGTTTATATCACAATGCAGATCTATTTTTTTTTTCAATAGATTACTTGGAATCTTATTTGAAGTTTGACAACATAAACTGTGTAAAATTATGCAGAGTGAAACATTGCTAAGTTAGAATGAAAATGACTCTTTGGTCCACCCCCCACACACACACACAACTTTGTTGCCATCCTTTTTCCTTTACACGCAAAGTGTCTCAGGTGACTCACAGACGAAAGCAGTTCCTCAAATCTTGCCAGACACAAATATGGCTTGTTTAATATTTGAAACTGTTGTACACAAGCGTTGTGCGTTAATGCGCAACAACTAAAACTGATCCTATCCTGAGATCATGGGTGTGGGTTTATTTGTTTCCATTTTCCATGAAGAGCTTTGGGTCACAGACTGTGGTCATCTGATTAACAAGAGCATAATGTTCAAAAGAGGAAGTTATGAAAAGTTACACTTAGACCACCAGTCACTATTATTTTTCAAAGACTGTTAAATCTGGTTTCCAGTTGTGCTGTTATTCTTTACCTTGGTGTGCTAATGTCTTTTTTTTTTTCATCAGATCTCAGTTGCTCCACACTGGGAGGCTTGCTGGACAAACAGGAGAAGGACCCCCATCATTCCAACAACGTTGCTCACTTACTATCTTCTCCCAAAATGGCTCTGGCCTCCTTCCATCTAATGCAAACTCTAAAGAACTCTCCAGCAGCGCTGCGTCGACGATTCCGCCGTGACCGCACAGAGAGCTTGTCTCATGGCGATCCCCTCTTCAAGGTGCACTACCTCGGTACCAAAAAAATATTCTCCCTGGACCTGAAACAGGCAGAGGACACCATTGACCGGCTATTGGATGGGTGCCCTGAGAAGCTATCTAAAGATCACGCTCTTGTAGTGCGGCCCCGATATGTTGAAGTTAAAGAACTCAGCACTGGCAGGCAGCTCACCAAGACCTATTTGCAGGACATTGCGTACTGTGCCTCACACACAACCAGACCCAATGTGTTTCTGTACATCTGCAGGCAGCCCGGTCAGCAGCTGCAATGCAGAGTGTTCTGGTGTAGTCGGGCAGAAAGGGCAAAGGACATGACCGCCTGCCTGGCAAGGTCATTTCAGCGAGCACTCAACGATTGGCAGGGTGGATGTGCCATACTGCCACAGGGTGATGGGATCTCTAAAGAGCCTGAGATGCCTGGTACGTCCACTGTGCCCCGACCGCCAACATTGCCAGCTAGTTTGGGAAAAGGTGAGGAGGGAGGGCAAAGTTAAATAAGATTTGGGAAATTGTGTATTGCAGGCCAAGGCCTTTATCTTCAGGCATATGGTCTTAGCCTAACTACGCTGTAATATGGTGAAGTAGACCGATCAAGAGTGCAACCACTTGAGCTGAATGATGAATACACAAATTAGTAGCTGAAATTTTGATGTAACGATAGAATAATGGCTACAATTTAATGTTAAACGTGTTTACCAGGCTAGCTTATTTTAGTATAAAATAATTGTTCTTTGATTGTTCTAAATAGGCATTGGCCCTTATCCTAGGGTTTCATATATTCTTTCTTAAAGGTTTAGTTCACCTAAAAAGGAAAATTATCTCATTTACTCACTTCGCCATCCCAGATGAGTTTGACTTTCTTTCTTCTGCTCAACACAAAGGAAGATTTTTAGAAGTATATCTCAACTCTGTAGGTCCGTACAATGAAACTGAATGGTGGCTAGACCTTTGAGTTCCAAAAATCACATTAAGGCAGCATATATGTAATTCATACAACTCCAGTGGTTTAATATATGTCTTCTGAAGCAAAGCAATCATTTTGGGTTAGAAGCAGGGCAATGTTTGTCTTTTTGTTTTTACTCTAAATCTCCACTTTCAGAATGATTTTTTTTTAAAATATTTATCTTTTTCTCATCCATACCCATCATATCACTTCTGAAGATATGGATTTAACCATATGGTCATATGGATTTTTAACCATATGGTCATATGGATTGCTTTAATGTTGCCTTTATGTGATTTTTGGAGCTCGAAAGATCTGGTCACAATTCACTTGCATTGTATGGACGTACAGAGCTGAAATATTTTTCTAAAACCTTTGTTTGTTCTGCAGAAAAATCTGGGATGGCATGGGAGTGAGTAAATGATGAGAGAATTTTTTTAACTCAACTAAAGAATTTCCTTGTGATGTAAAAAAAAAAACGAACCGAAAAATTGAATATTCTGTAAAATAAACTCTTAAAAAGTTCTAATTGGACTTCTAGCTCTGTTTCGTTTGAAAATCATCATCATCATCATCATCATCATCATCATCATCATGATGTTCTATTTAAAAAAACTAAAACAATTAGTTTTCTTTTGTGTTGCAGTCCGGTGGAAGAAGAGAGGATCAGTGTCCCGCAGTCCTCACCGTGCCATTGCCAGACGAGGTTCTGCAAGTGACAGCTGGCATTGAGAGCTCCTGTCTCACCCTGGACCACCACGCCAGAAATGTATGATGTCTGGGATTTTTCTGCATGGAATGTGAGGAAAAAGACAACAAGACCTGCAATGAGTGGAACTTTTGAACTCTGAAAGAGCTTTAAACTCTTGAGTTGGTGTCTAAACAGCCACATTTGAGGTTACTGATTCACCAGGGAACAACTGATTTTCTTTATTAACAAAGCAATAAACTAAAGGTTTTTTCAGATAATGGCTGTTGGTTAAGGAAGTTAAAGTGATGAAGTCATGCTGATTTCACTGTTTATCTGAGGCCTTTTACAAGAGCTTGATTCTCCATTCCGATAATGGACTAAACCAAAGCTGACATCATCTGAGATGGTGCAAATCTATCAAGAGAGCACATTTTTAAATCTTGTATCACAGAGTCGATCATTTCTAGTCAATCCCCTCCTATGAGTAAGCATATCTGGGTGGAATGTGTATGTGATGGTTGACCAGTGAAACAGATCTTGTTTGTATCAGAGGTGTTTGGGAAGTGGGTGGATGTATGACCACCCTGTAAACAGTAGGTCCTGCCAGGATGAGCTGATAATGTCACAATTGCACAACTAGAAGCTTTTCTTTAAGAACATTCAGTGGGAAGTAAAACTGATATTTGTATAATATCAAAAAGTTTTATGCTGAACTATATTTTCAAATTGTTGATTTTGCCAAAGTTCCACAGAGTTTTATTGATGATATTAGAGTTATTATGTTCAATTCAATTCCCTCAATTCAGTACAATGACCATCATAAATGGTCTATTATTTTCTGGATATTTATTTGGCATTAGGGCCAGCTTGGCAATCGGGACTGATTGTAACTTAAGTGTTGGAAAGGGAGTGGTACTGAGAGTTTTGTAATGAACCCAGTGATCTATCATAGCCATTTACTGCTTGGTCTGGATCTACCTCAATTTGCCATTGTTTTCTCATTCTTATTGAAAAGTCAGTCAGGCCTTGAGCTTAAAGCATAGATTCTATTTCAAAGAGGTAGGTTAGTGTTATTAATGTGTTCTCTTAATAAGGGAACACAATATGCCTTAAGTAGTGCTACATGCTGCTGCATACCAGCATAAGGACTTAATGGCTCGTTCTTTGACTGCATAACGTTCGTTCTTTGTGACTGCAAATTTGTATTCACATCAGCCCATTTATTCCAAAAACTTCCAGACTCTATTGAAGTTACCGTGTCCAGGCAACAATTTAGGCAAAGCTAAATGCAGTGCAAAGATGCAACTCGAGGACCTTTTAAGTTATGAAGCACTACGTAATATTTTTTTTTATCTGGCATGGTTGCCTAAATCAAGTATTTTAAACAAGGGGACATTGCTTTGTATGGTTGGCAGAATTGCGATTTACTACTGCAAAGATTTTCCAGCACCATAATTGGCTATTTCTTTCACACACTGGCTTTCTTAGCTTTAGCATGTGCTCACTGAGAAGGGCATCATATATTACAGTAGTAAACAGTGCCTCTTGGTGTTAATTTCTGCCAGATGTATTGGGTCAATTATGTCAAAGGACGTTCTTTTGTTTCATCCTTATGGATTTTATTTTGAAGTTGTATTTTTCTCACACTAAAGACTCCAGATCTGTCCTTGGATCTGTTCTGTCTGCTTTAAAAGGTGCTAAATGTTCAATGAATGTTCTTGTACCTTATTTTAAACATATTTGTGTGTACATATTTAAATATTAAAAGTATTTTATTGATTATTAAACTTTTTATACATTAAATATTTGTCTCATTCTATTCATTA
Source organism: Xyrauchen texanus (assembly GCF_025860055.1). Lineage (NCBI taxonomy): Eukaryota > Metazoa > Chordata > Actinopteri > Cypriniformes > Catostomidae > Xyrauchen > Xyrauchen texanus. Next base: position 19,590,165 of record NC_068277.1, on the reverse strand, counting down.
AAAAAAAAAAAAAATTCAACCCAATAATTTCCTCTAATTCCAGGACTGACTAGTTTGCATTGAGGACTTTAACTGAGATTGCTCCCTCTTTAAGTCATGAGGCACACATGTTTTAATGCAAGGGATTCAAATACTCCCTAGTTTGAATTCATAACTTGAGTTAAAAAAAAAAAAATGCCATAACTAGATATTATTTTACACATTTTTATGTTCAAATACTTTCTCCTAATCCAGCTTAATATGATGAAATAATTATAAACAAACCATTTGTAATTGATTCCCTAAAAAGTGAACACTGCAGCTCTGTTGCACTTTCAATATTCCTGTTTGTGATCTCTCCAGACTGACGCAACATTGGCTCAAGCAATGGTGAGTTTTTGGCAAATGAAGGGTGTATTCAGAAAGCGGTTTGAAAAGAAAATTTAGATTTCAATTCTGTTTGGTGATGCTAGTGGCACGGGAATTACACACTTCAACTTTTAGTTGGATGTCATTGGACTTCTTGTCACTGTCAACATCTTTATTTTGCAAATACATTAATTATTAGTCAGTCTTCTCAAATGAAAAAAAAAAAAAAGGCAAAACGTTTTCTTTCAAAAGCGTATCTTTATTGGAATTATCAGTTTTTGCCTGGAGCATCTTCTGATAAGGGGCTTGTAGTTCTGTCACTGTCTTGAAATCTCTGGAACTCAGAGAGGCTTTGAAAATGAAGTCGTCTCAATGGCTTCAACTCCTCTAAAACTAAAATAAAGGGCAGAGAAAATAGTGTATTAGAGGCTAATGGAAAAAACTACCCCAAGATTTCATGACAATTTTGTTTGATCTTTCATTGGTCCGTATTCCTACTCTTACAAGAACAATGATAAAGAAAGTAAACTCTCCAAGTGTTTGTATGATGAATTTCCCGGACTACAATAGTTTAGAGAAATTCTAACTTCTTACCCACCCAGATCATAGAATGGTTCCTCTCTGTTTCCCTGAACCACAATCATCTCCAGGAAATTCAGGAGGGCCCCGGTGACCAGGAAGCGCTCTGGGAGGGAGAGGGTTTGGAGGTAGCGCATGTCTAGAGAGAAGGGGTTGTCAGGAGGTGGCATGGTGCAAAGTCCCACCAACTCACTCACTACATCCCATACATGAGCTCCTATAGGAAGAACATAAATTATACAGACATTGAACATTGCCTTTAATAGACAAAAAAGATATACACTCACTAAACATCTGTACACCTACATATTTATGCGCTTATCTAATCGGCCAATTGTGTGGCAGGAGTTCAGTGCATAAAATCATGCAGATATGGGTCAGGAGCTTCAGTTAATGTTCACATTAACCACCAGAATGGGTAAAAATGTGATCTCCGTGATTTTCGTCTGTGGCATGACTGTTGGTGCCAGACTGGCTGGTTTGAGTATTTCTGTAACTGCTGATCTCCTGGGATTTTCTCACACAACAGTCTCTAGAGTTTACTCAGAATGGTGCCAAAAACAAGAAACATCCAGTGAGCGGCAGTTCTGTGGACGAAAAAACCTTGTTGATGAGAGAGGTCAATGGAGAATGGCCAGACTGGTTCGAGCTGACAGAAATGCTACGGTAACTCAGACAACCACTCTGTACAATTGTAGTGAGCAGAACAGCATCTCAGAATGCACAACACGTCAAATCTTAAGGAGGATGGGATTAAACAGCAGAGGACCACATTGGGCACTTTATTAGGACCATAGTGTTCTTAATAAAGCTCTCAGTAAGTGTCCACCCACATGAAACAAGAAATAACTGCATTATTTGCGGCCTTGAAGTGCACTACAGGAAGGTGACACCACTCAAAGGGTCTTTCTAAACTAAAATAAGAAAATGTTATTATTATAAAAAGAAGTGTCCTGCTTCGACTGTTAGTGAAGGGTACATTCAAACAGTATTACCATTCTACCTTCAGAGTGCCCACATCATGAGCTCTTTCGATTGGAATTTGCCTAAGGTCAGAGACCTAACACTTGCCCAGAACAATTTGTGTTATGTAAGACTTAAAAAAAGAATAAATAAAATTAAATATGCATTATGGTAAAACAAACATGTACTGTTACCACCATTCTGCCCTCTGATTTGTAAATAGTTTATTCTTTTTGACACATAGCCCAGAAATAAAGATTAAAAAAAACAAACAAACAAAACAACCTTGAGTTAATAACATGAAGAAATTATGTATAATAATACATTACTGAAAAATATGCCAATAAAACATGGTGAAATACAAGATGTTTAAAGATCTGAAAACCTTGTGACGTTGAAACCCAGTCTGTGATGGACTTAAGCTTCATTGGTGTATCTTTAACCAGACTATCAGCTCCTCCAATGTTTACAAGCCGCTCATGATTGGATCGAATCCAAGCATACGGTTGCCCATACTTGGCATAACCAGCTAAGAGGAACAGGGTGCAGTTCAGTTCCTGCGATGAAAAGAAAAATAATCTCTTTTGGGAGCCTTGAACAATGCAAGACAAGCAGCAATTTAGTCCAGATTTCTTATAGAAAGCTACTAAGTTAAGGTGACAATGTCTATATAATTCTTTGACATAAAAATATAGTGTACTATAAAACCTATTAAATATGTTATTGTACTCCTTCTTTATTTGAGATTTTTGTGGTTGATTTCTCGAGCCTATTTCTTGTTACGGTACGTACAGGAATAGCTATCTCTCTCTCACTAGGCGAGGCTGGGAGAAGGTGAGATTCAACACTCCTGTGAAACAATGTAAATAATTAATGTTCTGCACTTATTTTTGGTGTAATTGCTGCAGTTAAATTAAAAAGCAGTTTTCTCTCCACCTGCTGGGAGTTTGTTGCTGCGTGGCCTGTGGTGTCTGCTGTTTGGCTTGTGGAAGTGGCCCTTCTCCTGCCAAAGGGGAGCTGGCATAATCGCTGTCTAGACTGTAGCTGCTACTGCAGGTTGAGCTGGTGAAGGTGGAGGCCACAGACACAGCATATCCAGGAGAACGCCATCTCTGTGAGCAAACAAGCAAGCAGGCTTGAAATGTTATTTACCATCCACTGTCACTGATTTAGCACCACTTGAGCTCCAGAAATCAGATTTATGTTTGTAAAAATTTTGACAGAGATAAGCCATGAAATCTTATTATTATTTTTTATCAAATTGTTATTTTGTTTCTGTGTTGGTTATTTGTGTTTTTCAGATGTTACAGACATTACATCAGAATTAGCTGAATTAAATATGATTCAAGCATTGGACAACATCATCCAATCAATGCCAATAATGTATAAATACAATTATACATTATAAATTCAGAATCTATGTACTGATTATCCTTGTCCCATGTTTGCCAAACATGTTGTGTGGTCCAAACATCATCTGCAGCCTGAAGTGGAGTGAATGCACTTAGCTGCATATGAAAGCTGCTCCCTATTCAGTGAATGACTTAACCTCCAGTGTGCTGCACTGCACTGGTCTCAGAACAGTTCGATTTGAACCTTATTTTTTATCCTAACTCCATATAAAGCCTCTGAAAGCAAAAATATTTAATCTTTTGGATGAACCCATTGATTCTCAATGTGATATTGCACAGTAAATACTGGAACTCTAAGGAAAAAATGAGCTAAAGTACACATTAGTGTACATTGTTTTCAGCAGGTTGGCGTTTCGCGGTAAATCGCTGATATTTAAAAAATGTTATATTGAATGAAACCAGAGACTCTAATCTTTTTATTCAAACAGGTTTCAATGTAAAAACTTAATTAGGTTTCCTACCAGATGTAGTTTGTTGGCGTTACTCCCAAAGACAAACTCTGCTGTGATCAGTGCCATGTTGTTTGGTCACATGACTCTGTACGTTGTAAGTTTAACCCTTTATTGACAGCCCAGATTCTCCTGAACTGAGATCATTCCGTTTAGATGAATTTGAATTTAGATCACAATCAAATCCATTTCTAATGTTTAAAATCAAGTTCTGTCCTACATTTTCCACACTATCCTTTATTAATCAGAAATCAAACAGATTCTGGGAGTAAAATGTGTTGCGAACCAGGGCCAACTCTGGGGCAAAACAAGTCAAACGGTGAATGATTATAGTCTAGCCCAGTTCAGAACTTTGTGAGTGGAACAGAAGCACAGTTTCAGTTAGATGTTGACGTTATTGTGACTGAGTATGTCAGTATTTTATACAGATGGATTGCTGACTGGCTAAAATCTTTCAAAAATATTTTCTGTTTAGACTGAGAACTCGCCATGCTCAATATGCAAATGAATCACTCTTTTGAGTTTGTCCTTTTCAAATTGCTGAAACGAGTTGGCAATACAATCTGAATCAGTTCACGATTATCTCGGAAACATTTGGATGCCTCCCGCATAGATTGAATAATTTGGAGCGGTAAAACAATAATGGGATACGTTTTTAGAACATTAAATACTATAACATTAGCTCAGTGGTTCTCAACATTTTTTTGGCCACGCCCCCTTTTGAAACAAGAAGAACTTTGCAGATTTCCAGATGTCTTGAAAACGAATACAATGAAATGTGTTTTTTTAGTTTTCACTTTTTTGCTGAATAATGAGTTCACTCTTTACTCAAAAAAAAAAAAAAACAATCCTTTTGTCACTAGGAATAAATTCCTGTATTGTATCCTGTATCCTGTATAAATTCATTTGCTGTATACTTTCTGTGTTATGTAAATACATAAAACATTTTAATAATGCCAATATACTTATAAAAAATTTGAGTAAATAATAAGTGATATTGCTGCAGGAGCAATGCTAGTGTATAATAGCTCACCCCAAAATTACAATTTGAAGACCCACATTTTGAGAACCACTGCATAAGCCCCTGATGTTTTAAAATCCTAAAAACACCCGTTTCGAACAACGTTTCATGTTGTCTTTAAAAGTTGCACCTTTTTCAAACATAAAAAATTAGGAAAATGCAAAATGGAGGATATGCAAATGCATTATTTGCTGTGCAAAATCATTCACAAAATATAAAAAAAGATTGTGAAAGGAAAAACTAGAGATGCAGAGAGAGAGAGAGAGAGAGAGAGAGAGCGCACCAAGTCTTCATTGACCACAGTCAACAGAAGTTCTTCTCTCCCTCTTAGCCAGGGCTGAAAATAATAGAAGCCCTAAAGACAAACAAACATAACATTAGTGAAAGCAGTGCCATGACCCTGAATCATGTTTAAAACACGTGTTGTGGTGCAGTTACAAGTTTTAATTAAATGCCAAAACCAAAAACAATAGGTAGTGCTAAAAATCCCACCTGTAAAGAGCCCAGTATTGCAAGCTCGGAAAGGAAGTCCTGCAGTCTCCTCCTTTGTTCTGTTTCCTTCATCTAATTTTCAGTCACAAAAAAATGATGCATGCAATGTAAATTTATACTAAACATTTATATTATAAGATATTCATAACATATGTGTCTTTAACCTTCCAATGTAAAAATGAGTAAGCTTAAAAAAAAAGCCCATTTCTATTCTAGGCTTATTTTTTCCTCGTAACTAGGCAACAGCAGCCAAGGCTTTTACTGTCATAGCAAACGATGGGTAGTAGAGAATAAAAACAAAACCATGCAGTTTACAAATAGCGATACGTCATAATACGACCTCGTCAACATCATTTGGCATTATGCCAAACAAAACATAATTGCCAAATTTATTGACGAGACATTTATTTAAAGTAGAAATGTATGCAATCAAGTCTAGCGCATTTTGTATACTTACACCAGAGCTCATGTTTATATGCACCTTGACCGAAATGTAATCGACAGCTGTAACTGAGATGCATTACATTGAGCAAATTATTGCAAGAACACTGTCACGCCTAAAATCCACATCCCGGTTCAACATGCGCTCCTTTGTTTCCCCCTAGCCTACTCATCCTACATTGTAACACTTGTATTATTATTTCAGAAAATAATAATAATAATAATAATAATAATAATAATAATAATAATAATAATAATAAGAGTACCATTCTCCAAATGCCTTTTTACTCCGGGAGCTCAGGTGTATTGGAATTCAGATCTTAATTCGGATTTCTCGCACTGATCATTTAGCAGATGCTTCGGACGCACTTAAGGGATCATCTGCACGTTGTGCTCTTAAAGAAAAACGCAAAATACTGTATTATTCAACCTGTGTGTAATATTTTTCCACCGAGTTTTTTATATCATTTTGAAGAGCGATAGTTAAAAAATAACCACAGCAATGTGATTAATCAAATCAAACAAGATGATTCATGATTACCTGACAGATCTCGATAGCATGACCAAAAGGCTACCTTTGTAAACACAAGTCTGACAGCAATAGCCACATGTGTTTTAGCCAACAATACACAGGCCTTCAATGTTTCAGTGTGTAAAATACAACAGAGCACTATAGTAAGGCGCTGTACATGAACAATTGTAAGGTAGCTGTCGCCATCTAGCTGCAATGTGTTCACGAACACATTACCTCAAAACACCTCTAATGTCATCATGCAAGACCAACCAGCTAATGCTGTCATTGAATCATTAGCTTTCCCTGTGCCAGTAAATGAATGTTATGCAGGCCTATCCTACCTTGTCGAAAAGTCGCCACTGAATATTTTCACATGCAAACGAGCTTTGTCGTCTACTGTTGCCAAAGGTTTGCTGCAGGTTCACCACTACTGGTGAAAAGATGCTAACTTTTGGCAAAGCTTATTTGCATGTGAAAACAATGATTTGCAAATTTGCGGCTAGGTTTGACAGAACTCTCGAATATATATATATATATATATATTGTTTTTATGTTTTTGTTTGTTTGTTTAAGGGATATGAACCGATCCAAACAAGTCAGAAGGGAAGGAAACATTTAGTATTTACTGCGTGGACTATAACTCAGCAGTAGACAGTTAGTCATAGCCTATGACTCATTATACTATCAAGTAGAGTGATGTCACCCAGTTGTGTCCACAACAGGAAATGAACACAATAGCAGCCCTACAATGCTGCCAGATGAGTTAAGAGGAGTTAAATATGTTCTCAGGACAAACAAACATACTTTCTGATTTATTCAGGGGTCTCATTAATTTACTGTCTGTGATACTGGTAATGTAATGATGTCACTGTTTCACTTTAACCAACCACTTCTCAGAATAAAATAAAGAAGTATGATATGAGATTACTGTTTCTCATTATCATTTATGATGGTTTCTTTGGAAGCTACCTTCAAAATGCCCCTTCTGGTTTTAGACTTATCTCACTTTCTTGGTCTTATTTGTAAATTAGATATTGTATGACAATCTAGCTGTTGCAGTTCCTCATATTTCAAATTCTGAAAGGTAGTTGCACATTTTTGTAGTATTATTACATCAATTCCTTTAAGTAGTATGATATCGAATGGTATACTTTGGAAACTGACTTCATTTTCTGTCTGAGAGATAGCAATGGGATATATTCCTGTGCTGCAGTAGTAAAACAGAGCTACACTGTATTTTAATCACTATTTAGATGCTGTACTACATTAATTTTACATAGTTTTTTTTCTCATAGGCAAGAAAAGATGTTGTTAACCAGCTTGTTTCCATTTCAGTTTATTTATCGATGAATATACAGTAATATATAGGGCTTCACTACAGAACCTTCCAGTTGAAATTTTATTGACACCAAGCTTGTGTATTGCATTGACTCCTCCGATGCAGATATTCTGTTGTGCGACTGTCTTCCCATTCAGAATAACTCAGGGTATTTAATTCTGACACTGTGTCATGGGTATATAATTTAGTTCTTGAGTTCATCCTCACTGCCCATGTACTCCTTTTCTATAAAGTTTTCTCACCTATCCATTATTTCCCTCTCTCTTTTTACCTCTCTCTTTTATATGAGGGTATTGTTGAGGAAGTTTGCCCATTGTTGCTAGTTTCTCTGGTGCAGTGCTGGATGCTTGTAATAATAGTAATAATAATAAAATCCCGGAAACTTTTTGGTTTGTGAAAAATGTAAAACCAAGCAACAGAAATCAGATAAGCAAATTTGTTGCATTGACCTTAATATTTGCAGTCTTAAAGCAACATGTGGACATACTGAGTTTCATTTTTTTTAATGAAAATGTTCACTGAAATTATCATTCTGATGATAATGTTTGTAATGTTCATTTGTTCATTTATCCAACAGGTGGATTTCCAGCAAATGTGACATATCATGGTCACATTTGGGGTGACAATGACACATTCTCATGATTAGAGGCACAACTGGCATAGTCTTATCATCTCTAAATATGGCAGGTGTTGGTGTTGAAAACATCCAGTGAGCAAAATAGATTCAATCACATTGTCATTTGGTTGTGCTGTTCAATATATTTTGTAGTGATGTTTAATTGTGTCCCTTTTGATTTTCAATTGCAGGAAATAAAAGGCTACCATATGCTCCTGTGAATATGAGCTCTCGGATTAAAGGCAAATTAAAGATTTGGCCAGTTTAGACTGGTACTAAAGGAAAGGAAATATCTCAAATTATTCTGACAAGATGCACAGGCAAAGGCCTCTACTGAGATTTGTTTACTTATGGTTTTTACTTCTCTTGTTAGATAATTTTTAGGACTTCATATTTGTATCTCTCTCTCTCTCTCTCTCTCTCTCTCTCTCTCTCTCTCTCTCTCTCACACACACAATTTCTTTATAGAAATATTTGGGGTTCAATTTAAGTTAAGCTCAATCAAAAGCATTTTGGCATAATGTTGATTACCACAAAAATGAATTCCAACTTGTCCATTCTTTAAAAAAAAAAAAAGGAAAAATCTGGGTAACAGTGAGGCACTTACAATGAAAATGAATGGGGCCAATCTGTAAAAGTTGAAATACTCAGTGTTTCAAAAGTGTAGACACAAGACATTATCAACATGCATGTTAAAACTATTTTAACGTGATAAAATCGCTTAGTTACCTTTTCTGTGTAAAGTTATATAACATTTTATGACTTTGTAACATGATAACATAATGCTGTTAACCCTAAAATGACCTTAAAAACAATGAAAACAATGATTTGAACAACTTTAGAGATCAAATAATACACAATTTTAACAGAAGAATTACCAGAAGTGCTTTGTAACTGCCTCATTCACTTCGATTTTGCCTGACTGTACCCTGAAATGTTTTTTTTTCTATTGGATGAATAATTCAACGGTTCATTTTAAAACTAGGCTGTTTGCTAGTTTTACAAATCAATTTCCTAATATTTATTTCTAGATCTATAAAATGGTTTTGCCTTTATTTCTTTTTAATGGTCTTCATTCCTACTTTGTCCAGACTTGTGTGTACAAGCAAAAAAAAATATCAACCTGCAAAAATGTGACTTTTTAAGGTAAATTATACCTCAAATTTTTTACGACAACAGGAACGGCCAAATGTGCAGGCTTTTGATTTTAGTCATTAATCAGACTGATTTGTACCGTATCATTGGTTGTTTTCTGTTTTCTAGTCATATGAAGCTTGAATGTAGAATTAACAACATGTGGAACCAGTTCAAGTAGTTCTGCATTCAGAACTTTTTATGGTCTTTTTTTTTTTTTTTTCAACTGCATTGCATTTTTCATAACAAACAAAAAAATATTCCTACTTAGTATAATGACATTTTCAAGCGCTGGCAGTGGTCTTTTGGATCCTGTAATCTGTTCAGCAGTGAATCATGTAATGCTGGAAGACATACAGTACAAACACATGCTATAAATGTTCATCTTCAGTGTTCTGGCTGATTTTTTCCAACCTGTAGGCCTGTGAAATGTAGAACAGTTTAATTACAATGGAGCCAATTTGTAAGGTTTCCTATGATGCTAACAAAAACCATACACATTTTTGAAACTGACTTGTAAAAAAACACCATATAATAAAACCAGTGAATCTGTGTTGTGCATTTAAAGGCAGATTGATATTTTAACAATTGGCCTTGGATAGTGGGTGGGGCCTTACAAGCAACCAGAAAGAGCCAACAAGGGACTGCAGCCAATTAATTAATTTTGACTCATGGTTGTCTGACAACCTTGAAGTAGCCAACAAGTCAATCATAATAAGACATTTAAAACTAGTCAGGAGTCCTAGACTTTTTTTTTTGTATTTAATTTCACTTCTCTGTATGTGACATGAGTCAAGCAGGCCTTTTCTCTTTCATTCCAGAGGAATACTTCTCCTGTGTGCAGTAACTTGTTTTCTACATATCAACAAATGCACATTACAGCAGTGCCCCAACAACCCCAATGTATAAAGCTTAACTATGCCTGGGATAAAATGGCATACTATTAAATTGTAAGAGTAGTATGCAAGTATACAACTTTGAACTCTGCTTTTGTGTATCGTTATGACATGGTTCATTCTTGCAGAGGACAGTGTGTTGTTCTTGTTTGTTGCCCTTTTCATAGTTCCTATTGAACCTCTACCTACTCATCACAATGGACATGCCACTCTCTGGCAGTGAGCCTCATTTTGAGCCAAATGTACTTCTATAATGTATTCTGGGATAATTTACTCAAATAAAAATTGCCTTATCTTTATCTTACAAATAAAACTGTCCCCAAAGCAGGGAGAGGTCATCTCATGATAATTCGCATTACGTAGTGGTTGGAAACGCGCAACAATTCGTATTTTTCTTGAGTCAAATTTTTAGAAAGGTGCTTAAATGCTAAACATTTTGGATGGAAACCCAAAAAATGGTAGTGATTTATTTCCCTGCTTCTACTCTGCTAGGTGTCACTGCAAATTGTACCAAGTTCCTCTTTACCAGTAGTCCCTTCCAGGTTCCATGTTGGCCCTCCCTGGTTATAATGGTTTGAAGCATGTTTGAGCTTCTGATTTTTTGAAGGCTCTTTTGATGACTACAGGCTTCAGGACACCTGTGGCGATAACTCCTCGGATTGTTGGGTCCTCTGATTTGAAGGAGTGAATACATTGGTATAGGGTTGATGGTGGGTTAATGGATGAAATGGCCACCACAAATAGAGGCTACACTGTGACAATATGTGAGGAGACTATTAACAGTTGCATTCCTTTGGCTGCAGAAGGAGGGGTCAGAAAGGTATTGTCCATGGTGTTCTCCATCCATGAATGGATGGCAAGACTTCTATTGATCTGGAGATTAAAATGATAGTTCTCCCCAAGATTATATTTATGTACACTCACAAACATGTTCCAAAAACTTTCTGTGAAACTCCAAAGGAGAAAGCATCCTATGCAATTATTATAGGTTGTTATAAATTGAGTGTTCCTTTGCTAGCTAAGTTTTGTCATGGACAATGTGTATAATGAGGTCTATGCGGTCCAGCTAAACTATAAACAATCATTTGTGGACAACAATGGTGTGGAGACCAGCCACAATGAAATTCGGCAAATGGTTACTCCACTGATTTCTCATCCTCCCTTTTCAATCAACCGCAAGTCTGAATGGCTTGTTAAATGGAGTAGATCATGATTTCTCTTGGAGGCATGATTAGATCATTGACTGTCTTACAGAAACCACACCTGAGGAACGCATCTTCACGGTCTATCTGAGTAATATCCCTTTTGATGTGGAATTGGTGTCTATGGCACTGAATGGGAATGAGTTATCCGTGCTGACTGCCACACAGATGGGGTACTCAATCACCAGAATCCCACAAGACAACATCATCAGGGTGCCATTTGATGATCAACTTGTTGAGAAGCTGGTGAATTTGCTTTTTACATCTAATTTAAAGATGCACCTTTTCATTGCTAAAACATTTACAACAAATTACATTTTTGGAACATGAAACTAGGCCTTCACAAATTAGATGAAACTAGTCTGGTTAAAAAGCTGCTTTTTAACATGGTGATGGGCACACCTACATGAGCACTGCCATGTTGAGGTCATATGTCTATTACAATACAATATAACTACATACAATACTATTTGGAAATTAAATGGACTTTAAATATGATTCCTTTTTCTCTCTCTCCAGGATCTAATGGACACTTTTACACTTTGACAATTTTTTATGAACCTGCATTTCTTAAACTTTGTCTTAGTTCTGTGTTACATGTTAAAAAACATCTTAACAATACAAGCAAATTTATATAATATCCTCCTAAGACCAGTGAGACAGCAGTGTGCATTTTACATTATAGCACCAAACAAACAAGCCAAAGTTGAGCAAATGCTTTTCCTGAAAATTGATGTCCAAGTTTGTGGACAGCGGGAATAAGTTGTGAAATTGTAAATGCAAGCTATAGGAAGTGTTTTTTATAATTATTTTTTTAATATAATTTGTTGTCATTTCCAGGAGTGTTTACAGCTGACCTCTGAAGCTAATTAAATCATTCTGATTCAAAGTAATGGCTAGAATTATCCAATCACTGCCAACCACGCTAAAACAAAATGTAGCATTATAAATTCTGAATCTTATGTACTGATTACTATTGTCCCATATCTTCCAACATGTTGAGTCGCCCAAACCTCATATGCAGCCTGAAACAGACATTTTGAACTTTTGGTCTGATTTTAGGAATGCATGGACTTGGCTGCGTAGTGAGCTATATGATGCTCCCTATTTAGTGATTCACTTAACCTCCAGTGTGCTGTCTGTCTGAAATGGTCTCTGAACAGTTAAAAGAACACATTTTCATCCTAACTCCATATAAAGACACTACATTTTTCAAAATTAAGCAAAAACCCACAGGTTTGTTAATGTGGAAAGCTATTAAAAATGACATGGTTTTTTTTTCAACTCTTGTTGGAATAATGTTCCACAATACATGTACACTCAAAGGATTTTTGCAGGTTGTTCAGTTTAAATTAAGCAACAATTTATTTCATTGTGTTCTATCCAATTATATTTGAATGTAAATGTACTTAATCCATTTGAGTTGGGACTACAATACTTTTGTAGCATTCAAACTGGGCAGGGAACTTTCATTTTCCATCATGCTTTGCATGGGTCTAGACTGGGTGAATAAAGGTTGAAATTATTATTATTATTATTTGTTTTTTAGCAAAATGAAATTAGGAGATTTATTAGTGTTTAATGTTCTGTTATATTGTTATTTAAAATGTGTGTCACTTTGGCTCGAGTTTTTGGGGTTACCATTGTGAAGCATAGTGCTTGTGTTTAGGTTGAAGATGGACTTTCATATTCAAATGATGTTTCAGTGCTGCTTTGCTCGATAAGTAGTTGCTATCAGTTTCATAGAATTAAGTTGGAACAGAATTAAATTATGTAAACTTTATATTGAGTTTGACTAACCTAATAAAGTTGAGTTAAGACTACTGTAGTACATTGATTTGACCTAATTTAACTAAATGATGTTGGTTCAAGGAAAACTACTTTAAATTAACAGAATTCAATTGCTTGTAAATACTTTCTCAAATTCAAGTAAGGGTAATGACTTGAAGAATGTTTTGAGTGACATAGTTATTGTGCTGACATGGCAAAAATGAATGATTTAAAAAAAAAATCTATCTATCTATCTATCTATCTATGGTTAGATAGATAGATTTTTTCATGGTTATTTCATATAATGGTTTGTGACATTGAGCTCTATCTTTTAAATGATTTTGTCTGCAGTAATGGAAAAACCTTTAATATTTTAATTATATTTGGTACTGTATTTGAAGACTTCAAACAAATAATATACAAGTCAGATTTAGACTAGAAGATCAGTTATTGGACATTTGCCGATGGATTTTTCCATGAGTGGAGTTTGGAGCCCATTTATCAGAGTTCAGCCTCAGTTATAGAACAGGCCTCCTGTCTCTACACTGTGCAGGGAGCCCCATGTCTGCTGATGTCCAGTGTAAAGTGGTAAGGGTGGTGCTTTTGGCACAATCTGTGGATTTTGTGTGGGATTCATGCAACTGGTACTACTGCTTGGGCATGTACTCTGAGTCTGTGTGCTTTGAAGACAAGCCAACTGGGCCTGTGACTGGACCAGATTCTGAATAAGACTTTGGGACAGGATGTGGTTCTGATGGTGGGTCTGGGCTAGTATTTGCTGGTTCGGATGAGCCAGTGCTCTGGTGGGATTAAGATTGTGGTGCTGGTTTGGGTGTATGTGCAGTTTTTCTCTCCAGTCCTCTTGCTGTTGCCGATGGATCTTCATGTGGGCGTTTCTGCTTTTGATCTTGTAAAACATCCTGCAAGTACAATTTACTGGGTTAAATATGGTGTATGATTGAACACCAACATAATATGTTCACAGAAAGCCTTGGTGTTTACATTTCAACAGACATGTTAGGAAGCCCTAGAGTACCATAGGGAACATTTGTCCATACATACTTTCCACACTGTTTACAGGGGAAGCTTGTGGGAAGTGGTTGGGTATGCATCAGTCTCTCAATACTGGCTTGGTTAACCAACATATTTGGAGCTGGAGAAACCTGTGAATGAGTTAGATTTTTAAAGTGACTTAAAAATTAATGTGTGGCAAAGGTTCAGCACTGACAGTATTGGCTAAAATTTAGATGATTCAGGCCTGATCCTTGGATTTACATGAGTTGTTGTGATCAGTAGTGATTTATGCCATGTTTTACCTGACTGATGGCTGCTAAATTTCTCTCTTCCTTCAAACTTTCCTTTTCTCTCTCACTCTGCTTCCTTTGCTTTTTTGAAAGTCTCAGGGAGTTGTAGTAGAATTCTACACACTGTGACACCTGCTTTGTCCTCACCTAACACGCATGCAGAAAGATGTTGAATTATGGATGCTGTAATATGCAATACTGAATGATTTAAGGGTTACAAAATATTTAATATATTACCATTTTGTGAATGAAGGAGAAATCTTTTCCATAGATTGTAAATGCTTTATGGAACAGTCTTTGTTCACTCAAAGACCACATATCAGTGCCTACAGGGAAAGTAACAGTGGATTAGTCTAATTTTATAATAGGCTGACTGTAAAGGTTTGAGAGAATTATTATTATTATTTTAACCAGAGTAGTGGTAGTCTTCTGATGGAACAGAGTTTGAAAACAACAGCATCTCCAGTGCTGCCTGTTACATGGGATTTGTAGAGATGGGTAGCAAGAGAAAAACAAAATGATTATTGTGAATAATTTGTGGCATATTTAAAATCTATTTGTAAACAAAGCCAATAAAGAGATATTAATAAATATAATTAGATACATTTCCTCAACCTACATCTATAAACACTGACTCTTAAGGAACAGAGTGCTTACCAGAATGTTTCCCTGGCAACGAGAGAGGCTGTGAAGAGCAAGCTCCAAATTGGCACCTCCTCCTGGTAGAACACTGGAAGCACTCAGGTCTAGAAGATTCTCCACTGGAGGATAGTGGATCATTAGAAATCACACTGATTAATGTATTTGGAAAAAGGCATCCAATAATTATATACTATATGATCTACTAGTTAGATGGTAATTTATTGAAATGTGTCATTACCATGCTCTAAAAGTGTGTCATTCTCCTCCAATTCCACCCAAGGTTTCCATAACATCTCCTCCCTGAATGATTCTTCTGGCCACACCCTATGCTCTCCTCCTTTCATCAGATCAGGCAGCTCAGCTTGAAACTCTGGGCCTATATTTATACACCTTGGGTGTAAATGGGACAAGGATAAACTTGAAATCATTAGTCTCATTAAACATCAATAATTTGTTTTATGTGAGGGAGATTCAACTCGACCAACCAATCCACACACACACACACACACACACACACACACACACACACACACACACACACACACACACACACACACACACACACACACACACACACACACACACACACACACACACACACACACACACACACACACACACACACACACACACACACACACACACACAGACACACACAGACAGACAGACTCCCCAGGAAATGTAGCTTCTTTTACATATAATTATTGTGGTCAAATAAATGTAAAAGTTGAAGTGTGCAATTTCTGCACCAGTAGGGCCACCAAACGGAATTGCAAAAATACATTTACAAACTCGTTTTCCACGCACCAAACTAATGCCATTGGTTAAATCAGTGTTGTTGTGTTAAGCTGGATGGGTTGCTCAAGATCAACAGAGCAATTTTTAAAGAGGCCCTATTATGCTTTTTTGGATTTGACCTTTCCTTTAGTATGTAATATAGCTGTTTGTGCATGTAAAAGGTCTGCAAAGTTACAAAGTCCATGCCAATGGGAGTTTCTCTCCAATAGAAAACACTGCTCCTGAACTGCCTGAAATGCCTGGTTTACAGTCCAGCCATTACTTCCGTGACTTAGCTATGTCACAGATTTGCATAATCTAAGGGCTACTTCGGTTATGGTAAGAGGCGTTACATTTCCGACACATGCTCTAAGCGGTTGACCAATCACAACAGACTGGGCCAGCTGACCAATCAGAGTAGAGTGAGCTTTTCGGAAAGGGGGGCTTTAACCCTCTGGGGTCGGCAAACGCGCCGGCGCGTTTTGCTGTTTTTTTTCACATAGCAGTAACATAGACTTAAAATACTCCGTCATTTATGGTCATATAAATACAATCAATACATGATTATAAACTATTGAGGGTCTTCTTTTTTTGTGTACACTCATATTAACATCAAATCCTTGTGTTTTTTTTAAATAAATAAAATAAAAAGGGTGAGCTTTCAGCAGTCTCTGTGTTCACGATCATATTTCAGAAACACGTCACTAAAATTAACTTAAACTCCGCTAATTCTTCTCACACAAACATGAAACATATGTCTAAAGAAAGCTTAAAATGTCTACTTTTAAATAAAACAATTCAAATTTAAAACAAATATTCTCCTGCAATGTAATCTGTATGAAACAAAGCGATGTACGGTTTTCCTGGCACAGCTTCATTATCTCTAATGTGATCCCACCCACCAGCAGAGTGCGCCATTCATACACATTCATTCTCTTTGTCACATTCCTCATTGATAGGCCCAGAGGAGTGGTCTTTGTGTCCTCAGGTGTGAATCTCATCAATATTCATGATAGTTCACGCCTCCTCGCATATTACCATTCAGCACTAAAATTGTCACACAAAACAAAAACTCTAGGCTACAAGATCCAGTTCTCAAAAGTCTTGTGGACAAATGTTGAGTATGTGTTATATGGCCTTATTTCAGTGACTTAAAATTTTCGTTTTTTCAAAAAACATGCATAAACGTTATTTTCTCAAAAATACAAACCTGTACATACAGGTACATGTTGCTCACATATTATTGTAGCCCAGTTTGTGCTAAATACAGTGTTATCAGACTTTAGCCATTAATATGTTTTTAAGCAACTGAAAAAAGCACAAATGTCAAGGCATGTCAAAACTTCTCCAGGGCCCAAAACACCATCAGACCCCAGAGGGTTAAAGAGACAGGAGCTAAACCAGAGCGTTTCAGACAGAGGGTGAAAAGAGGTGCTGCAACAATGTACATTATGAGAAAAATAATGTGTTTATTAAACAGTATGGGCTCTTTAAAGGGTTCATGAGTAATTAAACTTCCCTTGATATTTTGACATATAAGAGGTCTTTCTACTATAAAAACATACTGTATATTCCAGAACTCAAAACTTAATCCCTAATGCAATAAAAGCATTTATTGAAGCCAAGCTGCAAAAATGCCTCCTTTAATTCCGCAACTTCCCTATGTCACTAGGGGCACATTTATTCATGAACGCCTGTACAGCAAAAAAACATCAATGCCTACTTTACATTTTCACATCTTTGGCCCTGCCCACTGGTGCTTCAGTTTGGAAACAAAGGGAGTAGGACAGACAGGCCTCACGATTTCTGAACACCAAAGGGGACCCATCTGGACTATTTTGAATAATTTTTGTATTTAAACATGCACTACACAGATGTCTTTGACTCTGATACATATCACAGACCACTTTTAAAAGACGTGGTGTCCGATTCCAAATCTGAAGAGAAACCATTCGGATTCACTCAGCTGCTGCCTCTTGTTGTTTTGAGCACAAACATCATGGACGCGTTCTCATATGAAGATAATTTTGGTGCAAATCAAATTATTTGTAGTTGTAGAGATTAGCCACACATGTGTATCAGTAAATTTGAAATCACAGGGAAATGTATTTTAAGAGTTGCAAGCTTGTAGATTTTTTTTCTCTCCCACAAACACAACACAACAATTACACCTTCTCAAATTCTTCATTGCAGGTGCACAAATCCTTTTCTACGAATCATAAATTAAGAAACTCATACGCTCACATTTTTGCTACAGTTGTTGCAGTAAATATGGTGCAAAACACATTCACACACACCCGCCTCAAAAAATGTGAAGTCACGGACAAATTTTGCTCATCCGCAAATCAGTATGTGAATTCATCCAACCAGAGTTGCACACTTGTAGAATATTTTCTGACCATTTTTTTTTTCAAAACCAATTTGTTGTGTTGTGTTTGTGGGAGAGAAAAAAAATCTACAAGCTTGCAACTCTGTGACTTACAATTTACTGATACACATGTATTCACATGTCAGGACTATTTGATATTTATGGCAGGGACTAAAAACCAAATGCTTTCATTTCGGTTCATTCCGAGCAAAAACAGGTATTTTTTCGTTCTAGATCAAAAGTTCCACAGCCTCCTTTCCAAAAGGTTACTGGTTAGAACAAAATAAAAGAACTGTTAATAATGTTCTTTTAAAATGACAGTACTCTGCGCTAATGGGTGGGTGAAATACCAGTTGCAGTGTTGCCTGATCCTGCAGGAAAAACATGCAATGGTCTGGAAAAACAAGCCCAAATTAAGCCAATTGCCTCACCAAATTAAGCGTAAATATGTTCGTTTTTTCCTGGTAGATTTATCGGCTTTAAATTCATAAATACATATTTTATTTACAGATCTGCTTCTGTCAAACCTGGCAGCATACTATCTGTATTAATGCATAATATCCAGGGTTGGGAGGGTTACTTTTTAAATGTATTCCACTACAGATTACAGAATACATGCTGTAAAATGTAATTTGTAACGTATTCCGTGAGATTACTCAAGGTCAGTAATGTAATCTAAATACTTTGGATTACTTCTTCAGCACTGGTCGATTTTTGTCACTTGTTTTGACTGTAAAAAATCTGCCAGTACAGTAAGACAAAATACACATGTTAAAATACATTCTCTGAAAAACCTAAATATTTTATGCAGTGTTGTTTCTGAAACAAGATTAATCTAATTGATCTTATTTTAAGGATTTTTAGATATTTTTACAGGAAAACAATACAAAAATTATTATCATGAAAACGATTTTTGTCCTAATATCAAAGGTCTTACCAGAAAAACAAATTATGATCCAACGTGAATGTTCTTGATTAAAAAAATATGATCTGGTAACATGTGCATGCAAAATGGCAAGAAATAGCATTTTAGCTTAGTGTAAAGCTGACAATTTACACAAGGTTTATTTCTATTTCTTCTGCTCCAAACTTATTTCAAACTTACTTCTCTGTCTACTCGTATGAATGTAACGCATTATAAGAAAGTTTCACTGCTGTTCAAATGCAATTTAGATCACATTATTTATACGTATAAATGTATTACATCTGAAAAGACTAAATATTAAATGAAACAAATTACAATAAAATGCAATGTAATATTTTCAGTAGTCAATATACTTTTGAATGTAACTATTCTAAATACTAATGATTTAAATTCTAACTGTAGTGGAAAATTCTAAACTACAGTTACTTATATTTAATATTGTAAATACGTAATCCGTTACATGTATTCCGTTACTCCCCAACACTGATCATATCTAACAATAATTAGGTGAAGACTTGTAAACAACTGAGATGAGAAAAGTAATTTTTACCTCTAATAATATTTTCCTTGTATCTGGATTAACTGTGAACGTGTGTGTAATAATTATATATATTTGATTAAAAGGTCTTCATTCAGAGAATGTGTAATCCACAATGGGCAATTAGGCAAACAAATGTGTGATGCAGCAGTTTCCTTCAGGATGAAAACCTGTGTTTAATTTTTTTGGGCAACATGAAGTTCCAAAAATGTACTACGATAAACCCTTTGGTGTTTGGTTCCATGAAAAAATTATTGGAACACAATTAACCAGTAATAACCGGTTACCAGCATTTAAAAATATTAACTCCAGAACAACTGAAAATCATTTTGTTCCTGTTTTCGGTTACGTTCAGCTCGGTTTTCATTTCCGCTCCTTGAATCGTTTTAGCCCCTGGTTTATGGAGTGTTAACAGTTGTGCTTAAGATGAACAGTTTATTTGGTTGCAATGTATTGGATGTGTGTTATGTGTAAGGCCTGACATTTTGTTTTAGAATATTGTAGGGTTGTTGGTTCTCTTCCTATTAAGTTTCACTGTGTTGAGAAGCTCCAAAATTATGCACATGTATTGGTAGTCTATTCAAAAATAGTTCTTAATGCTCACCCATTGGAGCAATCATCTTTCCTCTCTTCAGTCCACTGTGCTCTGTTTTCCACTGCTAGTGGAGACAGAAGGTTGCAGAAGAGTCCTGTGCCACTGCGGGTGGGGTTCAGCACTGGGGGTGGCGTATAGTGAGACATAGTTCCTTCCCAGTTCTCAATGAGCTCCCTACCCAACTGGATCACACTGTTGAAAGGGACTCCAGTGTATACGGCTTTAGGAATGTTCTAGGTGAGGGGAAACAAATAATAAAGTTGAATTTATGTGAAAAAAAAAAAAAGTTAGTATCTGTTAAAGCAGTTACATTTGAAAATGTATAGAATGAGTACTGTAATTTAAAATTTATGCTGCAGTGCCAACCACAGCGTAACAGTTGACATAAAGGATTGTAGTTTTATCCCATAACACTTGTAAATAATTGTTAATTTTAAAGTTGTCATGACATGAGGAATAAAATATTCCTTGATCTTTTGACATGTAAGAGTTCATTGTACTATAAAAACTTGCACAAGTTTCAGAACTCAAAACTTCCTCCTCAATACAAAAAGAGCATTTATTTAAACCAAGCTGCAAAAATGACTAATTTGGATTTTCTCTACATTGTGATGTCACATGGATGAATACTTCAGCACATGATTGCCTCAACAGCAAGATATCAATGCCTCATTTGACATCATCACACCCTTGATCCCCCCACTGTCCTTCAGTCAGAAAGGTGAAGAGAACAAGACAGATGGGTCTACTATTCCTCTACACCACCTGGAATATTTTTCAACCTTTTTTTTTCACATAAACATTTTACATAGACTAACTCATTTGACCACTAACAAGTTCTCCCCCCCCCATCTGAGGGTTGTCCCCCCTAAAATATCATTAAAATATGTGTATTGTAAATAATATAATGATATATTCTTAAAATAATTGTTTAAGAAATAAAATAATACAAATGCAAACGGGGCAACAACAAAAAAAACCTTGGTGTCCCCTTCAAAAATTGCTCTTGAGAATTGTTATGTTTGTTGTCCCCCCAACATTTTGATGAAATTTTCACCCCTGCATGCACTAGATGAATGTCTTTGACCATTTTGATGCATTTCTTTGGATGTGTGCCACGTTTTAAGAGCGGTATTAGCTCAACTTTTAAAAATGAATCTGTTGCTCTATTCCATTGCTGCCATTTGGTGGGAGAACTGTGTCTCATATGGAGTAAACAGACGGTGGAAGATGTGACGTAGTGCCTGTGAAGACCAGTGTCTCTGATTTGGCCTCTGTTAAGGCATCCCAACATCAGTAAATAGTGACTGAAATTTAACAAATTTCCTGATCGCATCAGTGCAGGTTGATATGTGTGGGCGTCACATCACTTCTCAGCATGGATTGTATTATGTGTGTTGCTTTGTATAGATGGCTGTATTCCAAGGGCAGCACAATGTTAGATAATCAAAACAGTTGGCATTTACATTGACGTTTAATGGAGACACTGAGGCACAGAGCCCCATATGGTCACATGCCTGTGTACTGAAAGACCCCAGAGGTTTATCCAAGGATCCAGGACTGAAGTTAAGCCTGCAAGTGAATCTTGACCCTTCTCCTGGCACTGATTCCTGCCCATTGATGCTGGACTGGTGAAGAGGTCCAAATGAATGGGATAATTGCCCCAACTGCCAAGATAAAAAAGATTTTATGAGTAAGAGTGAAATAAACAAGTGGTTGTAGAACTAATGGTAGCCAAACCAGATTTATATGGGGTAGTTTACTCAAATATTACAATTCTGTCATCATTTTCTTGCCTTCATTTTGTTCCAAAGCCATATGACACTTTATTCTATTAAACACAAAGGGAGATGTTAGGCAGAATGTTAAGGACGGTCAGCCTAAGTCACCATTCTCTTTTAATGTATGGACAAAGATTCAGTGAAAGAGAATAGTTACTGAGGCTTACTTTCCTTCTAACATCTCGTCATGTGTTCCATTGAAGAAATTCATAATGGTTTGGAACCACATGAGGGTGAGTATAATAAATATAATGACAATATTTACATTTCTGGGTGAAGTACAATATCCCTTTAACTGCACAACTGCCATAATGTTGAAGCAATTGGTGCATCAATTTAAGAAGTTTGAGTCTTGACAAGGCCGACACTGGTAAAGACAGAAATAAATCATGTCTGAATGTACAGTTAACAAACCTGATGCCATGTCATGTGATCTTCAGATGTCCCAGGCTCATGACCCAGCTGGAGCTGTACACAGGTCTGTGGATGATGATGCTGAGCCAGTGCAGAGCTGAGGGACATCTGCAGTGTACAATCTAAGCAAGTAAAGCACTCATTTCATTAATTGTCATTTTAATTAAATGAATATGCACCCCAGACAATTTGTCATACCAATATATCTATCGACCTCATTGTATCAATGATCCATGTGCAATATACATATATACTATACCTCTCACTTTTGTGAATAAATTTTGTTTTTGTACTTATTATAGTTTATCTTTATTCACTTGTTTCAACTGGTGCTTGCATTTTTACTGTGTGTAATACAGTTGTACTACTGTTGTTTTATCTATGAGACTTGCCAAAATAAATTACTTTGTATTGTATACAATGACAATAGAGCATCTTTATCTGACTCCAACAAAAACGTCCAGTGAAAATCTTGCTGAAAATACTTTTTATGCTGGTCATACAGGTTGGAAATGACACGAGAATGAGTAATTGATGACCAAATAAAACATTTTTGGTGAACTATCCCTTTAAAGGTAACTTTGGTCCGTGAATATTTGTTATTTAATTTTTATGCAATTATTTGTGAAAAGTTTTGTTTAAATATTCAGATCTTAAAAGTACAACCATGTCAGCCCCCAAAAATGTAAGCACTACAATATACAGCATGCTTTCTTTTGTCTCATTAATTGTTGGGGACAGATATGTTTTTTTAATGGATGATGCTGATGCTCTTAGATACTTTTTAAGTATCTAAGAGAGCAGGGTGGTCAATATAATGCCAATATATCACACAATGAATTCAATTTTATTTATGACTATATTTACAAAAATATTTACACAAAACTTTAAATAAAGAAAAAAAAAAAAGGAATTTGCATGTTGATAGCAAATGGTAGATAGCAGTTTCTCCTGGTCTCGGTTTAGTCATACCATTTTTGTAATTTATTTGCACATAAAGAAGTTGTTTATATATTAAGAAGAAAGAAATAACAACAGTGCACACAGTAGTCCAGAAACCACGGACGGCATATGCGGATTAGCAATCGCATTTTCTCACAAAAGACCAAATGAAACTAATTGTACATACAGTGCACAGTGAATATGACATTTACTTTTAGTGCACGTAAAGCACTTTTACTTTGAAGTTGTTCTCACACACTTGTGTGGATCCAGCCAGCAGCAATCTCCTGACAGCTTTCAGTTGACACTGCCCAGATTGCCTACTGGAGTGTCACGGCTGACCATCAACACTCTTGGGCCAGAGGAACAAAGTTTTGGTCAGGCTGATCAAAGTAAGATATATGAGCACTCCACAGGAAGAAAACACTGGATTTGTGCAAGTTTTGTTAGGTTTGTGAATTACATTTGTTTAAACGAGATATCCACATATCTGCAGACTAGGCATGTAACGATACACAAATTTCACTATACGATACGAATCAAAGCCTCACGATATGATACAATACGATTAAAAAAATAAATAAAACAGCGCCCACAAATGTTTCACTCAAACTTATTCAAGGATTCAACATAAATGTCTTCTAAATCATAAATGACACAACAGTGTCTGACATTGGCAACAAAATGTGACTGTAATGAGAAAAACTCTCTCTTGAGAAAAAGTAGTTTGTCTACACTCATAATTTATATTTTTATAGCACTTTTCACAATACACATAGTTTTTTCTACCACCATAGTGGTGGAAAAAAAAAACTAGAGAGGAACCTGACCTCTGGTTTTATGATATATGTACATAATCAAGTATTATTTTGCGGCTTGAGCAAAAACCGATCGGTCCAAGTCATTTTTTTTGGCCTCTTCCACCTGTTTCACTTTTTACTGGCGTTTTTACCTGCTTATAACATGTGCGCAAGTGTTGAGCTCATACACATTTATATTTCAACGTCAAAACCAGATAATAATCAGTCATATGTAATCTTGGGCTTCTTACATAGTCAGATTTATCAATAAGCTTGTTTTTGTTACTTGAGAGTGCCTTGCTCAGTGTATGCTCTGTGTCGTCTGGGATAGGCTGGCTGTTAAATGCTGCTGCTGTGTTTCTGCCTCACAAATCCACTAATTTGCATGGTGATGTTGGCGTAAATAAAACGACATGTTCGATGTACTGAAGTGCCGGGATATGACACCGTTATTTGGCAAATTCGACAAGCTGTAACACTACAATCCACCTGGTGTTTGCCATTGATCTACCTATATAATGTAAATATAATGCTCTGTTTTTTCTGTGAGCTCCCAGCACCCCCTCACCATGGAGGAGATTGTTTCGCAGCTCTTAGTGTTTTGCTTCTTGGTTTTAGTTACACTATAATGTGTTTATGTATCGTACGATACATATGGTATTGTATAGTGAGCCTCGTATTGTACGATACAATACGATACAATAATTTTTATACACCCCTATTGCAGATGGTATATGATGAAAATGTTAAAGATTTTTGCCTTTTTATCATTAGACAAGAGAGTTAAAATTTACAGGAAACTGTTAAGGAGAGAGAGAGTGAGAGAGAGAGAGAGAGAATGAAACACGTGGGCACTTTAAACATCATGAGCCCATATACGTCTGTCGTGGTTCTGATATATACGGGACAGTTTAAATAAGAAGTTGTTGTACACTGATCTATTATTGAAGTACAGTAACACAATGGCATGTAACAATAAAACTCCTTCACATCTAAGCAGGTGATTCTCTGCTCCCTTGTGGCTTGAGAAACTAAATGGCCAAACAGGAACATTTATCATGTGGTCGACCAATGTATCGCAGAGGCAGATAAATTGCCGATATTCTTTATTTTTTAACTATTGCATCGATTTATTGGCCTTGGTGATAAATTGGTCAACCACTAGTCATTAATCTACTTCCATAGGGTGAAAACTCATTACCTGATTTGTTAGGGTTAGGTTTAGGGGTTGGGTTGGGTTATAGTTTCTCCTGACTTATCTGGTAGTGCTTTCCTGATGAATATTACTGAATCTCCCAATCAAGCAGGGCAATATAAATAACTCTTCCCCTGCCATCCTAAGTTTTTAAAATGTACACGCTAGGCTCACATTCATGAGCGCCACCATGTTTAAATTATACGACTAGATGCCATTGGTAATTTACTCTTTCATGATGCTGCATCTACCATGCGAGGTGTCAGTGCAACATAACACAGAAATTACTGAGTGCACACCTTTAAGAAGCCCAATGCCAGCACACCATTGTTGGATCACAGCACCATGCTGTAACAAGCATCCAAAACACAACATAGGCTGATGACCAGCTATGCTGGTTCTAACAGGTGGGAAAGTAGCAAAACAAGCAAGATGCTCTGTTGCTTGAGACAAAATTTCAACATAGGTCTATTACAGTTGTTACATTGTTGGTTTGAAATGTGTGCTGCTTTGAAAAATTACTTGACGTTACCTGAACCTTTCGGTGGCGAGTTTATTTGTCTCATATGGAGTTCTGCATGGTCTGAATAACCTGGGGAAGGGCTAGAATCTTGTGGAAGGTGCTGGGTTATGTCAACACCCTCGTTGCCTTCTACTGGCAGCTGGAGCCAAATGGGGTAACTAAACCTGCCAGTGGAAGGGGAGGGTAGAGAAGGAAAGAACTGCAGTGACCCATCTGTTGGTGTAAGCATCTGCGATTGGCTCAGGATCTGCCCAGAGAGGAAGTGCTGAGGTCGTTTGGGAGGAGAAAAGGTGGAGGGAGGCAGAGGCGTTGGAGGTGGGCTGAGAACAAGAGGGAAGGGGAGTGCATGTGAAGGAGGAGTAGAGTTGTTTGAAGGAGTGCTGAACCCACTCTGATCTCCTCCACCCAGCACTCGTGAGGTGCTTCGATTGTAAAACGCCTCGGAGAAAGAATCCAGTTTCTGTTGCTGATGCTCTGTTGTTTCATAACTCTCTGTTGCCTCCTGCTGGTGGCAGTGAGAACTCCAGTCATTCTCATACACTCCAGACTGTGCCTTGTTCCTGTTCAGTCCCACAGAGGAGACTGGGGACATATTCCCCCAGTAAGATGCATTCCCTGACTGATCTATTCCATTCATAGTGCTCCCGGTGCCATCACTGGTTTCACATGGCAGATGGTTGGAGACCTCAAACTGGCTCAGCCCACTCATTGAACCTTGCTGGTAAAAATTGTGGTTTGACCTTTGACCTTCTGTCTCAGGTCGGAACATAGGAGCATAGGAGAGAGACTCAGAGTTCTGGGATGATGTATGATCAGCCATGTGTTGTGTTTGGGTGGCTTTTGCAAATGGCTGAAGTACCCTCGACCAGCAAGACTGCAGCGGTTACAGGACAGTCAAAGCATCTGAAAACTGTGGAAAGATACAGTAAGTTATTAAAAAGTCATAAAAAACCTTTCTTCCTCACGAATGTTAATACTCTTTGAACCAAACCACACAAACAAATGAGATGGTAAGAGACGTTTCTCACCCTCAGAAAACTTTCTCTCTGTTACAATTGATTTTTAAGACCAAATTTAAACAGGAATCCGTCAATGTTCCAGTGAAGAAAACATAAAGTGATTCAGAAACTGATAGAACTCTGCGGAAAGAACCAGGTTAAACCAACCTAAGTTTTCCAGTTGAAAAGAGCCCTAAACCCCTGTAAAATCAGCCAAAAGACCAGTTTTGATTAGCAAACCAGTTCAGGCTGGTTTTAGATATTTTCTTTCAGCAAAATACCACAATGGCCTTTGTTTGTTCTACGGTTTATGTTTAGTTCTATACTTTCTCTCTTTCATCACTCTAAGAAGTACAATCTGACTTTCGCGAGAATTTTTCTAATGTTTCTACTTACCAGTGTTCTTCTCACCGTTTTCTTACTCTCTCCATAGTCTGTTGTTTCAGTTTTTATCCTATCTTTTCATATTGACCTGTCACTCTGAATTGTGTGGTGTGTACTACCCATGTCTCCAGCTAACTAAATTAAAGTACTGCCACATGTGGAAGCAGACACTCTCTCTGTCTCTCTCTTGCTTGCGCACACACAAACACATTTTACATAAACGTAACAACACTTTCTCACACATATTTCTTTTGCAGGTGCCACCGATCAAAAGGTAACTCTTCGGTTGTCATAGAGTCACCCCCTCCCTTAAAACCCTGAACCGAAAGCCACATCCTGAGGAAACAGTCATGGATCTCCCTCTATCTCTCTCTCCCACTCTCTCTCTTTCAGTATCTCTCTCCCACTTTCTCTCCTCCCATCCTTTAAACCCCTTTCCTTCTCTATCTATTTTTAACTGTTGTCCTACATTACAGAGTAAAGCAATCAGTTGTATACTCACAGACTCCCATAGATCACCAATATCTTCTTTAGGTCCATGATGTTTCTCACTCATGTTTGACAAACACAGGAGAGCAAGCACAATAGATGCTTAATCCAACGTAACTGTAGTTATAACTCTTATAACAATTCACAAAAGATTCACAGTTTATGAGTGTTGTCTTCAATAATGTTGGCAGGTTATGAGACCTATTGTGCATGTGGCTCAGAGTGTTCTTTTCAGATTAGCATCTGTTGTGGTTAGTCACTTGAGTGTAAAGAACATAAGAGTTGTCAAACAGGCAGGTAAGGCGTGGGTGTGCGTGTAAGTGTATACGACATAAGTGAGAGGCAAAGCTTCCTGTCAAGTGTGTGTCGGTAAGTGTGAGAACATGTTTGTGTACTTTTGTATTTATGTGTTTGAACTTTTCTATTGTTAATACAATTTTATGTTGCATTTTAAGTATCTAATCTTCTCTACAGAGCATTCCATCTGTGAGTATATGTGTGTATGCATTTGTGTGGGTGAAACGACAAACTGTGTTTGTCAGTGAGATTATGTTGTTGCTCAAGATCATGTGACAGGAAGTTGACCATGAAACAACGACTGAACAGGAAGTGGACAAGGGAAACCTCCGTACACCCCGCCTCCGCTCTCTCTGCCTCTTTCTGCAAGTGTATCCCTCTTATACCCACAATATAAAAATTGTTTTCCGCAGCTTTACCCATACCTTTTCTCCTCACCCATTTTTCCACCCACATATAGTGTTTCCCTCCCTTCTCTCTTTCTTTCTCACTCTCTCTGCCTTTCTTAAGCTAACTTACTGCAAATCTGTCTGTAACGGCAATAGCGTTTGAACATAATCATTGTTTTATTTTGAACGACTGGTAAAAACTACAGCTCTACCCACTCACGTCCCAACGCATATTGAATTGGATATAAAACTTTAAGAGACGGCAAATCTGGACGGCCCCCGTATAGGTTTTATGGTTTGTAAGAGTTGGCTGATGAGGGTGATGTTAATTCAGTGGTAAGTACAGTATGAATGTACCTGCAGAAGTCACCTCACTATTAGCATAATGTGGGTGAAAGAAAAAAGGTGTAAGACTATACATTGAGAAATGTAGATATTTCACTCTCACTGCCCTACTTACCAGCTTTTGCCCCTTTCAATTAACCTAGTAGAAGTTGTAATACCCAAGAACTAAGAGTTCAAGGGTTTTGCTTATAGACTTATTTGGACACTAAAAATACCCTAATAACGACATGCCACAAATGAACGTTTTACCTCAAATCAATATGATTATTCCCTAAAAATGTCATCAGATAATTTTGGAGAAGGCGGCAAGCATGTGAAGGAGAGAGTAAAAGGAGTGAATAAAAATCTAGGATACAGCTGAGGGAAAGAGGAGTGTGGAGGCTGTTTTCTAGTTTTCTGTCATATGTGTGAAAGAGTCAACAGAGGAGGGGGAAAGCAGCAACGTGGTTTGGACTTTTTTTTCCTCTCCATCACTATCATGCTATCAAACCATTTATCTTATCTATCTGACAATGTTCATAAGTGCATGCAAAGTGTTTGAGGTCACAGACAAAATGCACTGAACAAGTAAAAGTATTGGGTGTGAAACATCCTAGTGAGTGAATTCTGTAGGCTACGCAGATAAATGAATGTACTTTTTGTCAAATGCAAGCTAGTCCCCCAAAATAAATTAAAGTTTCACATGAGTGACTTACAATGAATGTATAATCTTCACCTTCATTAGACTACTGTAGATTGATGTCAAATAAAATGTTCTGATGATACAGGCCAGTTTTGCAGAAAGAAGAGTAAGAACTCACGTATTTAAATGTTCAGTGAAACTTACGTTTACATTTATTCATTTGGCAGACACTTTTATCCAGAGTGACTTACAAAAGAGACTTACAATAGTTGACTTACAACAGCTAATGCAAGAAGCAAATCAATCGCTCAACTCAAAAGGATTTTCTATCGAATTCTAGGAGTCGGTTGCCGTGTCAAAA
Source organism: Xyrauchen texanus (assembly GCF_025860055.1). Taxonomy (NCBI): domain Eukaryota; kingdom Metazoa; phylum Chordata; class Actinopteri; order Cypriniformes; family Catostomidae; genus Xyrauchen; species Xyrauchen texanus. The sequence continues at coordinate 19,560,300 of NC_068277.1, read as the reverse complement.
CACTGTTAAACCTATAATAGAATGATGGGACCACTTGTCACCATAAGCGTAAATCTGAGAATAAAATGGGAATACATGAGTGCAGACTCATATTGGGAATACATGACTGCAGATTTATGTGGCCATCCTGATTTGCCCTGCTCTGTACCTATGACCTCTTCAGTATAGAATAGCACATACTATCAGGAAGTGTTTTAGTTTTTAAACTTTACACAGTTTAGTGGTGGCCTTTTGTAATTTTTTCATTTTCATTTTAGGAATATAGTTATAATGGAAAATCACCTCTTTGCAGAACAAAAGGCTGCCACCACTCTAGTATTTTGATAGACCTCCGTTTATGTATTTATTACTATCCGTAAGTGTTGCAATACTTTTGTTTTGTTTTTTGTGTGTTCATATGATGTATTGTAAAAATAAGATTAAAGATACATTTCCCATAGTAGCACAAAGAAACATAATGTATTTTAACTCCAAAATTGCCTTTTGAACTCCAAGCTTTCTTGAAACCAAACCAAAAATAATTTTGGTTTGGTTATTGGATGGCAGTAATGACGTGGATCTGTTGAAAGAGACTTTTGTATGACAAATTGCTTGTCTTGTTTCTCACTTGTAAGTCACTTTGGATAAAAGCGTCTGCTAAATAACAAAATGTATTTGTAAAAAATTTAAATCTATATATATATAGTCATACAAATTTGAATAATCTGTAGATTATATATATATATATATATATATATATATATATATATATATATATATATATATATATATATATATATATAAGGCTTCTTATAAGGTGTCTTACATATTACCCCTTATTTGGTGTCTACACACTGAAGAATAAAGGTTTGTTATGGGTTCTTTGTTTGCAGCATTTTAAGTTCAGCAAAGATCCCTATTCTCATCTTATCTTACCCCATTCTTAGAACCATTTATTACTGTTTAGGTTCCTTGAGTTGGCTTTATGGTTCTTTGAAGATTTAAAAAAAATAAATGTTGCTTTATAGGTTCTTCAAATAAACATATTTGTTCTAGGTATCATCTGTTGAAGAATAGTGAAGCCCTCTGGAGTTCTTTGAAGTACCAGTACATAGTTGGTTTTCTAAAGAACCGTAACACATGTTCTCATCTGGCATCATTTGGAACCTTTTTGTAATCTGTATTTTTAAGTGTTAAATTAACCTAACTTCTAAGGTTTCAAATGTGTTTACATTGGTGCCCCTCATTCGCCTATTTCAAGCCTTCAGCTTGTCCAAAACGCTGCGGCTAGGCTCCTTAAGGGGAAATGCAAATTTGAGCACATCACACTTGATTTCATTGCACTGGTTCCCTGTTAAATTCAGAATTGATTTTAAAATTGTATTGTTTGTATTTAAATCTCTCCATAACCAGGTGCCACATTACTTATCGGACATACTGCACCCGTACACTTCATCAAGATCTCTTAGATCTGGTGAATCTGAATTGTTTTGTGTTCCCAGGTCTAATCTTAAGAACAGTGGTGATCGTGCCTTTGCTGTTGTTGGACCTAAGCTATGGAACAGTCTTCAGGGAAATATTAGAACTGCCTCAACTATCTCGGTTTTTAAAACTAAACTTAAAACGTATCTATTTTCCTTGGCTTTTAACATTCCTTGACCATTTTTCTTTTTATCTTTGTAAGTTTATTGTTTATTGTTATTACATGTCTTGATTGTTGTCTAATTATATATTTTGCAGCTCTTTTTAAATGTGCTATATAAATAAACATTGATTGATTTATTGAGTGTTCATGGTAAAAAATGTAAACATTGTAAATACTATTTAAATAAATATGCTATATGCAAATTAGATAAGTCAAACATTAAAAGTTGAACAAAATAATAATTAGCCATTTGTATGAACCCTCTTACAAATACCATATGTTTCCTTGATGGGTCCCGCTCAAAATATAAATATGAAAATTATCATATATATATATATATATATATATATATATATATATATATATATATATATATATATATATAAAATAAGGAAAAAGGAGCTGTTGAACTTAAATAAAGCTTTATGTATTTTACTGAGCCACTTTAATATGATCTCATCCCTTTATGAAAGGGAGATACTCTATAGCTACAGCTATAGAACAGTTTAATCACGGATATAATGGAATTCAGTCTCTAATTACACCTTTGTGATTGTTCAACAGTTTTTCTGCTATTAGTCAGTTGTACAACATAAATTTATTGTAAAAAGTCAATTCAAAAATTTCTCCAGGAATTCAGGAATATTGCATCATTACTTTGAATGTCCGAACATATCATGGTATACTTCTCATAAATGCAATCTAGAATAGGCAAAAATCTACATTTCTTGTACATTTGTTGTCTATGCATTTCTAAACTTTTTGTTTACCTTTCATTGTTTACATAATCATGCTTATTTATTGTTGGTGGGCAACACCCATTAATTAATCAAGAAATGAGTGAGAAAGATGAAAGATTTAGGTACAGTTTTGCACCTGATTAAATAAGGCTGTTTCACCACTCGTTAGAAAGTAGAATAAAAACATAAATTATATTGGACATAAAAGTCCATTCTTGCCTAGGTTTTGTCTCGACACTCCAACATTCTGGGCAGCAGCGTTACCTAAGTAGGCCTATATTGAGGCTAATTTATGCCTCAGAATAAAAACTGAAATCATTGCAGTTATTAAGCACAAAGCTGAAACTAACTCAGCAAGAATGAGGATTCTTTAAAGATTTGTGGAAACGTTTTACCTGTGTCTGCACTATTAGTCACTGATTAGTCACTTAGTGTGCTCATTTATTTATTATACACATTTACACGAGTCAGCATTGCATGCATTAGCAGCAGGGCAACTGAGGCTGCATGGAATTATTTGTGTATATTTCAGGTGAGCTCTGATTTCAAAAATAACATTTTTGCAAAATGATATCATCATAAAAAAATACAACTAGAGAGTGGCAAGCGATTCGACCTTGCTTTTTAAGGTCTAAAACATACGCAAGCATCTGAAGGATTGTACAGTCAATTATACTGTAGACCTACATTATAAAATCCCTGGGTTTCTAATATAATTAGCATGCTCAGTCTACTGTCAATTATTAGACCTTTACTGATTGCTGTTTGTTTTAAAGTGAAGAACCTTACACGTATTAGTGACTCGAGAAAATCTGACCCGAGTTGGAGATTGGAGATTCTTCATGAAACTCCAATCACATATACAAGGTGAGTGAAGACATATCGTTACACATATGAAAAACATATTTTCTAAAGATAAGAAAGCATATTTGTTTTTATCATAGATTGTTTGTAGTAATGGAACACAGACTCGACCGAGAACAGCTTTTCAAACAACATATTCTCGCAGGATTCTCTGTGTGATGATCAAATTCCGTTCCTTGTGAGGACGAATTCACATACATGCACAAGTTCACATATTATAAAAAATAAATCAACTAGTTTGTCAGTGTTATTTGTGGAATTTTGCAGAAGCCATTTCATTATGCTCATGGAGCAAACTATTATTAGCGTTGACAAGTAGAAAAAAGCTGTTAACTATATTAGCACATTACACTGTGGCTTAAACTCAAGCAAAGCTTAATTTGAAGGTGTGAAACAAATATTGAGAAAGTGAGGAACATTACTGTCAAAAAGATGTCACATTAAGATTCAAAGATATCCTCAATCCTCCAATCGTTTTCCAAAACAAGGCCTTTGCGCCTATGCATGAACTCTTTAGTGATACACACAGATCCATTTGGCTTGTGTGTTTACAGCTGAAGCAATTTTTTGTGTAAGTCTATGGGTCTGTAGCAATAAAGAAAGATGACTTTCAAGCACAATCAAAACACATCTGCATCACTTTACAACTAAAACATAAAAGCAAACAAGATGAGTGCCAGCACAGCCATGTCCGTATCTTATACAACTTTGTTTGCAAAACTATTATACATGTACTTGTAAAACAGTGTGTTGGCATGTCTGTAGGACAATTATAGTTATAGTTATATAATTATACTTGCTAACTCTTAATGTTCTATGTTGTTTTTTTATACTGAGTAAGATGGCGCTTACCTCTCAGAGCTAACTCAAGGTCTGCAGGACAGTTGAACTCTGTGAGCTGGGCTGTACACACGTGTCGGTATGCACAAGTGAATAAAGGAGTGATGCACTGTTAAGGTAAGACAGAAACAGCGAGAAAGACATAGAAAGGCTCTGCGGAGGCGTTGGTGATGGTTAGCTTTTCGTTGTGGCAGTCTTCTTTAGGTTCCTCTGATCATTTGAAGCCTTCGTCATTGTGATCCTGGAAACAAGTGAGAAAAAAAACACCATACATGAAAGAGAGAGAGAGAGAGAGACAGAGAGCGAGAGAGAGAGAAAGAGAAAGAGAAAGAGAGACAAAACTGTATTGCTCTGACCCAGACCTCAGAGGCAGCTCTCAGTTTGACAAAGCGCCCATCTTTACCTCTACTTTTTTCTTATCCTGCTGTTCTTATCCCTCTTGATTTGACCAGTAACATCATTAAATGCTGCCAGTTTGGAATAAAGTGGGGAAAACAGCAAAAAAACAAAAACAAACAAAAAAAAACCACAAAAAACTCCATATATTATGATGGTTTCCTATCCATATAAATTATACTAATAAACCGATTCAGAAAGTTAAGATAAGGATGAGGATGATACTGATATGAATATTTTGGTTATTAAAATTGCAACACAGCTGCCAGATGCCCAAACAAATGCCCAGTTTTATTTAAGGGGGAATTACTCTTTAATGTAGAGATTATTTTTGACAGCTGAGAAATGGAAGCGCAGCGTAGTTCTAGCGGAAATACTAGCAGCTGTACATCATTGCACCATTAGCTAGGTAACTCCTAGCCAATCACATGTAAGCCATTGCTTTATAAGTCTGCTCACAATCTATCACATTGCTGTTTCAGTGTGCTAACACAGCAACCTCCACCACCCCACCACCACCAGTTGAGTCCTGTCCTGCACAGGGGTAGGCTCCTCGCCCCTGCCTCCTATCTCGGCAGGATATGAAGGTTCCAAGCACAACTTCTTCGGACCGCCAGACGGGGCCTACACCAAAGAGAGACATTACATTTCTGTTTTATATTCATCAAATAAATGTCATCTTAAATTTCACTCAAGTCTGCGAGTCTTCCTGATAGAACAATACAGGTGAAACTCGAAAAATTAGAATATCGTGCAAAAGTTCATTAATTTCAGTAATTCAACTTAAAAGGTGAAACTAATATATTATATAGACTCATTACAAGCAAAGTAAGATATTTCAAGCCTTTATTTGATATAATTTTGATGATTATGGCTTACAGATTATGAAAACCCCAAATTCAGGATCTCAGAAAATTAGAATATTGTGAAAAGGTTCAGTATTGTAGGCTCAAAGTGTCACACTCTAATCAGCTAAACACCTGCAAAGGGTTCCTGAGCCTTTAAATGGTCTCTCAGTCTGGTTCAGTTGAATTCACAATCATGGGGAAGACTGCTGACCTGACAGTTGTGCAGAAAACCATCATTGACACCCTCCACAAGGAGGGAAAGCCTCAAAAGGTAATTGCAAAAGAAGTTGGATGTTCTCAAAGTGCTGTATCAAAGCACATTAATAGAAAGTTAAGTGGAAGGGAAAAGTGTGGAAGAAAAAGGTGCACAAGCAGCAGGGATGGCTGTAGCCTGGAGAGGATTGTCAGGAAAAGGCCATTCAAATGTGTGGAGGAGCTTCACAAGGAGTGGACTGAGGCTGGAGTTACTGCATCAAGAGCCACCACACACAGACGGGTCCTGGACATGGGCTTCAAATGTCAAATGTCTTACCTGGGCTAAAGAAAAAAAGAACTGGTCTGTTGCTCAGTGGTCCAAAGTCCTCTTTTCTGATGAGAGCAAATTTTGCATCTCATTTGGAAACCAAGGTCCCAGAGTCTGGAGGAAGAATGGAGAGGCACACAATCCAAGATGCTTGAAGTCCAGTGTGAAGTTTCCACAGTCTGTGTTGGTTTGGGGAGCCATGTCATCAGCTGGTGTTGGTCCACTGTGCTTTATTAAGTCCAGAGTCAACGCAGCCGTCTACCGGGACATTTTAGAGCACTTCATGCTTCCTTCAGCAGACAAGATTTATGGAGATGCTGACTTCATTTTCCAGCAGGACTTGGCACCTGCCCACACTGCCAAAAGTACCAAAACCTGGTTCAATGACCATGGTATTACTGTGCTTGATTGGCCAGCAAACTCGCCTGACCTGAACCCCATAGAGAATCCATGGGGCATTGCCAAGAGAAAGATGAGAGACATGAGACCAAACAATGCAGAAGAGCTGAAGGCCGCTATTGAAGCATCTTGGTCTTCCATAACACCTCAGCAGTGCCACAGGCTGATAGCATCCATGCCACGCCGCATTGAGGCAGTAATTAATGCAAAAGGGGCCCAAACCAAGTACTGAGTACATATGCATGATTATACTTTTCAGAGGGCCGACATTTCTGTATTTAAAATCCTTTTTTTATTGATTTCATGTAATATTCTAATTTTCTGAGATTCTGAATTTGGGGTTTTCATAAGCTGTAAGCCATAATCATCAAAATTATATCAAATAAAGGCTTGAAATATCTTACTTTGCTTTTAATGAGTCTATATAATATATTAGTTTCACCTTTTAAGTTGAATTACTGAAATTAATGAACTTTTGCACGATATTCTAATTTTTCGAGTTTCACCTGTATATTTGGTATTGAATGTCACACACTTGCTGAAAACAATACAAATGAGTCTAGTGATGATGATAATGATGAAGATGGTAGTGATAACGGAGGTGATGATGCTCATGAGGATGATGACTTTGAGATCAAGATGAGGTTGAAGAAAACAGGGTTTAATAAAGTCTAGAGAATTTGAGTAGGCTGTAGCAGTAAAATCGAGAGTCAGGCATGACTGGGCATTGTTCTGTGAGGAGTTTCACATCAACAGGGCGAGAGGGGGCGTTCTTTCTTTCTCTCTCTCTTACAGAAAAGAAAGGAGAAGAAGGCTAGAGGCAGAAATGAGCCTCATAATGTCTGAGCAATACAATACAAATCAGTTTTTAGGTTCAAAGTTTTGACTTTTGAGGTTCAAAGTCACCCAGGATGTTGTCTGTATTTAAAAAAGAATTAAGTGGAATAACTTAAAGATATGTTGCTCTGTGTGAAGGCTCCTCTTTCAAACTCTCAAAAAAAAAATCCAGATTCACTGCCGTCAAAAGTTGCCCAGAGTCAAACTGAAACCACCATCCCCACAGAAAAGACACACAAACACACACCCATGAACACGTTTGACAAATACATGTAACACAGAGAGACTTGTGACCACACGCTGTCATTTCAAGAGTGCGACATCGTGTTTTACCAGAAACACGTCGCTCTCTCCGTCGACTCTGAAATATCACTGTAACCCCGCTGACATTCAGAGATCAACACAAGTGTGTGTGAGCTCACACACACACATACAAACACACAGCTGTACTGAGTTGAACAATCATACACAATAAAATTATTTTACGTGGAGATTTGTTGAATTCAAACTATGAGTAACCTATAAAATGTATTTAATAAACATTTACAGTTATGATACATCAGCATATGTTTAATGTTTTTTTAATGTAGATTTACATTACCAATGAATTCCAAAACCAAAAATGACATAAACCTAGTTCATTGTTATCAAGCACTATATATAAAAAAAGCTAATGTAGTTTATAAAAACACTTCACCAAAAGAAAGAAAAAGCAATTGTTCAAAACTGAAACTTTGGATAAATATTTTACATAATCCAAATAATGCAGAAATTTGCACAGTTTATTTTAGAAAACAAATACATACTGTATTAAAAAGATGGTGAAAATTATGAAACAAATATAAAACAAAATAACATTAGAAAGCACATTATGAAACTGATTTAATCAAGAAGCATTCATACAATTTGTTGTCTTTATTTGAGCATCTACTGAACATTCAGATTTTTTTTTGTTAGAGTTCTCAGCAAATTTTTAACTCTCCTTTCTGTGTTTTTTTAATCAAATTTGTCTTGTAAGTTACAACATCACTCAACTTGATTTACATTTGAAAAATATCATAGTAATTATCATTCGATTGAACTTTATAATCATAAAACCATTATTAAATGTCAAACGCTCATAATGCGCTACTTTGTGTGATTGAAAAAAATGTAGAGCTACAAAAATGTAAAGACTGTATTTTACAGGGTTATTGTGGTTTATCATTGAATCAGAACTGTGATCAGTCAGCAGGTATATTACATGTATTATCTCTGTAATTCTTCTTTCTCGGCTATTCATTTGAGTGTAGGTAAATGTCAGACTTTTTTACTTTTCTGTACCACACACAGTTTTTCTTCTGATGTCTGTGGGAGGACATGAAAACAAACGGCCTCACCACCACTTATAACAGGGAAAATTCACATTGAGAATTAGACAAAGATCTCATTAGATCTCTCTCACTCACACACAAGGATCAAGCACATCTTTTTACTGAGGAAAGGATCAAATGGGATCAGCAGAGACAAAAGGTCAGTAAATGAGAAATATACCATAGAAATGTCAGATTTGACCTATGACCTCACATTAAGCAACCCTACTGGGAACAATTTTGATCACAATAAAAATTCAATCAAGGGAATCTGAGATTGTAGAGAATAATTAAAATTTTCTATATAAAGCAAAATTATAGTAAGTTGCCATGTTACATATGTCTTAAATATGTCTTAACAGAAGAGATTAAATGTATTTATTATTAGATATGACCCAGTATGCCATTTTGATCCCATTCTGTTTTAGGTGCTATTCTCCCCCCTCTTTTCTACAAGTCAAATTGAGCAGGAAATAAAACAGTTTTATATAGTACAGAGAATGATCGTACATGACACACATACAAACAAACACCTGTGAAGTTTAGAGTCTTCCTTTTCCTGCCCTGCGAATTAACGACATATGGCGCACAGCCAAGACACAACAATGTATTGTGTGTACAGAATCACATTGGAAAACAAAGTATGCCATACATACACACAACAATTATATTGCTGCAATATAACACTGCAAAGATGAGTAAATTTACCAAAAATTACAAACAGAAGTACATTTATTACAAATTTATTTATTTCAAAATAGATTTGAACCAACAGCTCTCTGCATGGAAACAGCACAATTCTGGAATATTCTAAAACAACTTTTTTAGTTATTTAAACTTTGTGGTCGTAAATGTATTACTATTAGAGAATAGTAGTTTCAGTAAACATCGAAAAAAAATTAAAACTTTGAATTCCACGATTTCTTAAAACTTGTGCTTGCAGTGCCAACAATCAGCTGACAGCCTTTTGGATTTTATGAGACTGCTCATGAAACCTAACAGCTCTAAGATATTAAGTTAAGATTTGCTTTTATTTGTGTCTCTAGCCTGCATAGGGATAAGACAACAGAACAGCCTGTTTGGATCCAAGCTCCAATGTCTTTAATGACACCATGCTATCCACGGCCAGATTTTCTGCATTTGTGGTAACACAGACTTGAGCCTCAGCTGGCAGGTCACTGTTAGTGAATGTCATGTTAACAGCAGAATTTCCCCAGTTTATAGCAATGAGGAACCGTTCACTCTGGTCCCAGATGCGGAGAAAAGCTAATGTAGAGGAAGAACTGTGAAGGGACACAAATTCTCCATGGCGAAGAGCACGCTCTTTTCCCCTTAGATCACTAAGTGCTTTGAAGAAATCACGCAATGCAATACGCTCCTCCTGCAGAGTCTAAGTGAGAGAAAACCAAGATACAAAGATGAAGAGAGCAACAGATAAAGAGAGAGAGAGAGAGAGAGAGAGAGAGAGAGAGAGAGAGAGATGTAATATGTTGGTTTTAAAAAATTTTATAAGTACAACTATTTGTTAAAAATAGCTATGTGAATAAAGAAAATGTACCTTTGCTGTTGCATTTGCCTCATCTGCAGGGCTTTCCAAGTCCCACATTGTTTGAAGTTTTTCCTGTAAAGGACATTCATAAGTCATCAATTTAAAAAATATCAATAAAGTAAATATTAGCGAACTTAAGTTATGTTTATATTTAGCTTACACAGCATATTAACCACTTATGAGTATGGATTGCTTTCTATGCTTAGGTTAACCCTGGTAAACTTATCAATAGAGAACCCCTTTCCATCTGTTCTATTCAAATTTGACCCAAAACCAGGGTTGGGGAGTAGTGGAATACGTATTTCAAATACAAAATATTTCTAACTGTATTCCACTACAGTTAACATTTAAATAGTTTATAATCAGAATACAGTTACATTTAAGAAGCATTTTGATTACTGAAAAGATCACTTTGCATCTTATTGTCATTTGTTTCATTTAATATTTAGTTTGCTCAGTTGGAAAAGGGTTAGGGTTCCAAGATGCGTTTGAACAGTGGTGAAACACTTTCTTAAGATGTGTTACATTCATACGAGCAGTTTTAAGTCAGTTTGGAGCAGAAGAAATAAACCGTGTAAATTGTCATGTGAACATTTAGCATTATGCCAAGCTAAAATGCTATTTCTAGCGATTTTACGTGCACATGTTACCAGGCACGATCATTAAGAAAATCCACGTAAGATCTTTTTGTTTTTTCTCTAGCAAGACTTTTGATATTGGGGCAAACATCTTATTCTTGATGATAATTTATGCATTGTTTTATTCTGTAAAAAAAAAAAAAATATTTGCTTTATCTTGTTTTACACTGAAGTTTTGTTTGTTTGTGGTGAAGTAAATATAGCAGAAAAAATAAGAACGTTTTACATTGAATAAGTTAAAGTGTGAATTTTAAAATATTAAGTAAATTCTACATTTGTACTCAATTGAAACATGTACAAATGAATGCTCTAGGTTATAAGTAAGTATTATCATCAAGGAATTTGATGTCGTCTAACATGTTCATAACATGCATTAATGGTCTCTGCTGAAGCCTTCTGTGTGTCATGCGGTATATGAATAAGTATGTTAAAAATGCATTCTAGTACACTTTTAAAAGCTTGACTTAATTCAGTGCTACATTGCGTAAGTCAGATGTACAAACAAAGAGTGAGTAAAGTTTATTTTAAACAGAGAATATTGGAACGTAAGCTTCGGTCTGTTTTTTGATTAGCAATTTCTGCATGGAAATTGTTTGCTTGGTTTTTTTTTAAGTTAACCCCACTACAAATTTTATCACAGTAGAATCAAGACTTCATAAGATATTTGGCCTTTTGTCAGAGAATGTATTTTAACATGTGTATTTTGTCTTACTGTACTGGCAGATTTTGTTTTGTCAAAACAAGTGAAGAAAATCTACCAGTGCTGAAGAAGTAATCCAAAGTATTTAGAATATGTTACTGATCTTGAGTAATCTAATGGAATATGTTACATATGACATTTTACAGCATGTATTCTGTAATCTGTAGTGGAATACATTTAAAAAGTAACCCTCCCAACCCTGCCTGAAACATCAAATGTGGAGTCCCCACTTTATTTATTTTTTAAATAAAAGTAATAACACCATCTCCACTAAAGTAAAAACACTAAAGTTGGGAATTTATTTTTCAATGTTATGTCATTTTAGACCTTATTTACCTCTAAATTACTCAATTACTCCATTCATACCACATTTTATGAAATCTTCACTTCAATAAAAACCTTCATTTCAGTAAATGGTAAGGTTGTGAAAACATCAAAATATGTCATGCATTGGGGATCTCTGGTGACATCAGCTAAAATAATAATTACATGAAAAAATAACTATGATAGCTTCAGTGCACCATGCATTGGCTGATCTCAATAACCAATGTTGAAATATTTTCACAATTTATGCATGGGATATAGGCCTATGTTTAGACTTTATAAAAGTCAATTATTTGTAGAATTGTAGCATTTTTTTTTAAATTATTTATTATTTATTTTTTTTGGCAGATACTAATATAATATAATATAATATAATATAATAGCAACATAAATTGATAAAAATTTCAAATAGTGGTAGATGCTGTTTGCACCCTTAATTAAATACTAACAAAGAGTATAAGACATCCCTGCAGTGGCTTTGTTGTGCTTATTTATAGTCCACAGACATCCTACACCAAACCCTAAACCTAACCCTAACATTCCCTTACACAAAATAACCATGGTTTTACTACAGGGACCATAAAATCCCCATGGTATTTTGTAGTAAAATCAAAGTAACCACAAAATGAAACATGATGACTATATTAATAACATATTGCTTATATTAACACATGGTTAACTGCACTAAAACATGGTTACTACAATATTCCTTTAGTAAAACCATGGATAATTTAACCTAGATCAAAGCCCCCCCGTTACCAAATCACCTAAAAGAAATGAACATTTGCATTCACTTTATTGTGAATCAGCACACCATGGGCCAAAATTCAGAATTGAACTCGGGTTGTCCTCACAAAAAATACACATCTATATTGTAATTAAACCCAATGCTACTGCAGCAAAAACAATGGGGTGCAGTTTGTCTTTAATTTGGAATTATTGGACTATTGGAATGCAAACAGCTGCGCTGTTGGCAGGTGCTTTTTACACCTAGCACATATCATACTTACAGTCAAACCTGATGGTTTGCAGCTCCCACACCTAAGTGTAATCTTTCTCACAGTGAGTCAGACATTGAAGTGTGTGTGTGTGTGTGCGTGTGTGTGTGTGTGTGTGTGTGTGTTATATAGTCTCACCAATTTATTTCCTATGGCAGGTCAAATTTGACCTGAACATTATGAATGGGGAACTGTTTGATTAAACCAGCTTGATTCATCTAATCTAGTCTACATTTTTGTGTGTTCAGGTGACAAGTTTAAGAAAAGGTTACAAAGCCTTGTACAGCTCAGATTAAGGAAACCATTTTTATAACATCCAAAACAAAATTGATTTGGGTCAAACATTATCCAAACAGTGATTAAGGTTTAAAACTGGTCTTAGCATCTCTTGAAACATACTGAACTTAAACTTAACCAATAAACGTATATACAAGACAGGTTTATTATATGTGTAAAAATAAAAGAAATCTATCCCTCTAAACAAAAACTGATTCAACCACCCACTTAGATATCTATCCATTCTATCATTCATTCGTATATCTCCCTGTTACACACTACTTACCCCTGTCTTCAATCCAACCTCATCCCCAGCATTAAACAGAGGCGTGCCCGGCAAGGTGAACAACAGGATCTGAAAGAGCCTTACAGGCACTGCTGGAGTCCTAGAAGCCAGACAGCCCAAGGTCCGTCCACACAGGCTCCAGCCCAGGCTGGTCTGGGGATTCATGGAGTAGAGTTTCTGTATTGAAAGGGCTTGGGACTCGACCGGATTAGGCAGTCCCGTCAGAAGCAGGTCGACACCTGAATGGTTCAGCAGTACATGGATGTCATCCAAAGGAAGATCAGTGACAGAGACTATCAGAGCTCTGTTAGAGGGATGAGAAAGAGAGAGAGAGAGAGAGAGAGAGAGAGAGAGAGAGAGAGAGAGAGAGAGAGAGAGAGAGAGAGAGAGAGAGAGAGAGAGAGAGATAGGGTATGTGAGAAATGTAGTTAGTTTTTACATACTGCTCTGATCTCTATGCTTGACTATATCAAACAATTATGATTATGCTATTATTGCATTATGAAAAGCCTGAACCAGAAAGAAAAAATATGCTGGTCTAAGATAGTATTTTCAGTAGGGAACTCTGCATGATGCCAAATTGCACTAAAAAAAGGCCTGATCCTCCTTAAAAGTGTAAAAAAAAGAATTGCAGTTTGATAATGGGAAATAAGACAATAAACAAAATAAGATGGAAATGTTACTGTATTGCAGATGTGGTGAGACACTTTCACCAGCCTAAGGAAGCAAGTAACAGTGCTCATAACCATTTCTGGCCAGCAGGTGTCTCTATTGCATTACAGTAAACAAATTAGCCACATTTACCATTTATATTATGATTATTTCTTAGCATACGACTACAAACACATACGTTTTTTCAGTCCAGCTTCTTTTGTTGGTTATATCTTGTATAGATGGCCAGGTGCTCGTATTTGCGAAATCTCCAAGGCCAGATAAGGAAATGCCATTGAATCCTTTATTTAACCAGTACACACATGCTTCCTAAAAGAAACATAATGAATATGGCATATAATATTTAGACAAATGTTTAGGCAGATAAGACAAATGTTTTGTTGTTATACTGTATGCACTTTTTTGTATACATATTGCAATTCCATTTTCTAAAATCTGGTGTAACTGTAATATCATGGATAGGGTCTTACTGTACATGTTAGGCTCTTTAGTGCTTCCCTCTTTCTTATATGTGCAAACAATATTTCATCTTTACATCTGCTTATGCACCATCCACATAAAAATGCCTCCCTCCACAATTTTCAGCACTTACTTTGAGTTTCTCAGCAACAGAGGCAGTATTGTTGAACCAGGCTGAAACACTTTCATAGTTAGGTGTTAAATCCAGCACTAAAGAGATACCTATGAAAAAGAAATAAAAGAGTTTCAATGTGATAAAAAAAGAGACAGAGAAAGGAAAAGGGGATATAAAAGTTAGCTAATCTTTTGTAATTAAGTTCACACAAGTAGGTTTACACAAGAAAAGTGTTCAGCTTCCATTACCATAAAGAATAGTCTTTTCAAGTTTTCAACAGATATTGTTTCTTTCAAAATACTGAAGTTGATAAACAGCTTACCGAGATAGCATTTTGTTTAAAGGATAAAGCAGACTACTAATTTAAGTGACTCAGGCAGTTCAGTTGTTCTCTTTGTGCAGCCCCTCAAATCACTATAATATAAAAATAAAAAATGTCCAATAATAAGGTCAGGTCTGTTTATGGACCAGTTTTAGAGTTTGAATGGGTGACACGGAGGTGTGCTCACATAGGTGGAGCATGTGTAAGGCATAGCGAGGCTTAGCCTTCCCCTGGCCTGTAAACTGTTTCACTTCCCCCACTTCATATAGCTTATAAACTTTAATTACCAGTGCGAAGGGAAAGCTGACTCTAGATCAGTGGCTGTGACCAAATTCATTATAAAACGTAAATCGCTTGGGTCACTGTGTGGGTTGTCTTAATTTCTGAAAGAATTTAACATTTTAAAACAAATATAAAATAACGTAGTGCAATTCTCACATTAATACATAGGCCTATTTATTAGATTATAGGTGCATTGAAACGAGTGTATCCACATTTGTAACATTCCATTCCTTGCATCCATTCACACACACACATATACATATATATATATATATATATATATATATATATATATATATATATATATGTGTGTGTGTGTGTGAATGGATGCAAGGAATGGAATGTTACAAATGTGGATATATTTATATATAGCATGGAGATGACTGAAAATATTTTCATCATTGATCCTTGAGCTTGTGAAGAAGACAGTCTCCACTGGATTTTATTTTAATTTCCAAAGCTTTAAATCAACTGTATAACATAAGCCTATACTGTAGGTGTGGGACCACTTTTAATGGCGTATGCAGGTCCAAACTGAACTTTTTTAATTTTGCTGCGTTAGCAAAGAGTGCTTATTACATAGTATTTAATTGTCTGTTATGCCGATAAAATAAATCATGCATATTTGCTTGCTGTAGCCTAACATTGAGTCACTAAAATAATTATTCATATAGTCTTCTGGCATCTGTGTATACAACAATTTTAACCATTCATTCATCTGGAACGTTTTGTATGGAGTGTGAACATTAACAGCTGGTGGTAGATGCCATTTAATTAAATATTTTGTCTTGAATGCAAAAGTTAAATTGAGATTTCGGAGGAGGGGAACCTTAAAATTGTGTGATTGCTGTTATAACATCCATTCAATCCATTCCAGTCTAAATATGTATATTCAGAGGCCTGTATAATATTTCAGAGAATATATATAATCTATGAAATACCATACCCTGCAATTGCCTTACCCTGCAGTTCGTTCACCCTTCGGCCTCTGCCTATGTGTGCACAGCTGATCTATGACATTTTAGCAAGACTTAAATATTCAGAATTCACAAGACACTGATAAGAGAAAGGACATCCAGAAGATAAAGTCACCCTTTTTATGGGCTTGGTCCAGCAGAGTTTCCAGTTCATTCTCAGTGCCTACTTCAGGTTTAATAGATGTTAGTTTCAGTGTGTCGAGCTGGTCTGCTTGCACAGTGTGTATTGGACCCAAGATAAGACCCTTCACCTTCATCTGTTTCAGATACTCCAGCTTCTCCTCCACCCCTACAAACAATGAGCGGGGAAAAAAGAGGTGAAAACATCAGCACTTCACTGACACCAGACACACCCTGAAACCTGCTGTTTTCTCATTATTAATCTGCAATGAGCACAGTATTGTTTGCAATACTGCCCATATAATGTATTCCACAATCCACATTTGAAATATGACCTGTTTTGTCCACAGCATATCTGTGCAATTTGCAATTTCTGCCATATTCTGCAAAATAACAAAACACAACAGCTAATGAGATTTGCCAAGTTTCTACTTATAACAGTTTCACATAGGGTGACTACTGCAAGGAGAATACTGTTCATTCCAATAAACAAACCGTTATTCATATGGAAAACCCTAAATGAAGACATGTCAATTTGTCTCACCTTTCAGTCCTTTGTTAGAGAAAGCATTCACATCAGATATCTGGTAGAGAAGACCCTCATTCCACCAGTTCATTTCAGGGATGGGTTTACAGCGTGGGGCCTGTAGTATGATTACTATTGCCCCAGCTAACATGCCAACCCAGCCAAGAAAGAACAGAACCAGCAAGATCCAGCGAGCCCGAATCCACCTGGGGAGATGCATGGATTTTCTGTGAGTGGAAGAGGCTACAAGCCGAATAGGTAGACAGATACATCATTTTATTTTTCATAATGGTCATATTGGTTGCGTACCCAGCTGTACCAGCAATTTTCATTAACTCGTCTTTGGAGAGGCAGGTAATTTTCGGTCCAATGTCCTCTTGGACCCTAACCTTCACACAGCCATTTTTTTCATTAATGTGCTGCTTTTCCAGATCCACCTTGTTAAGTTCTATGTCCCTCATTTCTCTTTGTGCACGGTTAGACAGGTTTAAAAACACTGGATTAAAACAGATAATGTGTTAAAACAGTTTTAGAAATATATTAGAAACAGATTAAGCCTAGGTTATGACAGATACAAATACCTACATCTCATGTAATGGTTTTTAAAGATTGTATTGGGTAAAGAAAGATTCCCCCATACTGCACCGTTATTAATTCTTCTTAAGTCAGCCAATTTAGTATAGTATATTTTAATCAGTATTTGCTTTAAGGAGTTTTTGTGACAAGAAGAGGAGGACAATTTATGTAGTGTATTAATTGTATTGGCAACCATAAAATGTTAATAGTAAACAGAACAAAAAGCACATTGGCTATAATACAACTAGGCTACTCTGGCAAACCTGTCTCTGCAGATGTATGCTATTAATTATTTTTAATACTATGTTAAACTCTTAATATTTTAATATTAAGGGGTAAACTCTTATATTAAAAACTCAAATGAACAATAAATAAATAGAAAACAAAAATGTGTTCTTAAGAATGCATAAATACCTGCACAAAGGAGTTGTCTGTATTGTTGTTGGGCAGCTCAATGAAAAGTTGAAAGTTGAAAGACAGTGTACGCTTTGTGGTCAGTTATAAAGGACTTCATTTGCACCGCCCCTGACAGCTACAACTACAGTGTCATAGATTTCTGCAACCAAATAAAATATTTTAGTGTTTAATTACACTGTAATTTTTGCTGAACATAAAGTGAAATTTTATGGTGGAATTTCCACCATTCCAAAGCACAATATCCATATTATGCCATATTAGTGAGTCTGAGAGTATTTTTATTTTAGAGAATAAGTATTTTCATTACAATTACAGGTTGAAACACAGATTAGCTTTTTATTATCTCACTACAATTTCAAATCAAAATCAATTACTCTTGAAAAGCATATTTGTACTAAAGTTATAAATATTTGCTATTGAGTCTTGTCATTGCCATTGACATGTCACATCACCCGCCAGCTGAACCAACACAAATCTAAAGCATTCTCAAAGACATATCTTCCCTGTAAACTATTCTGTCTCCTTCCTTCAGATGAACAATACCAGTTCAGAAGAAGAGGAAGAGTCTGAGGAGAGTGGTTTATTTTTTCAGTACTCCGCATGGGGGTCTGAGGTTTACAGATCCTCTCCAGGGGTCTGGGTGGACCTTCCTAAGCCTGTCTGATCCTGCTCTCCATAACATATTTCAAAGCCATGAGAAATTATGACAGAGCAGAACCAGATGGAACTGGTTTCATCTCAGTTTTTCTCCAACCATGTTTAATGTAACTGTTATACAGGCTTTGAGGTTTCAGTAGAATCGTGTTGTTTGAGGAGATGCAGAGTTGTCGCTCATTCTAGTTTGAGTCACTGAGTATCTTCTTGAACCAGACCATCTCCATCGCTTTATGGTATATTACATAGCCTTAAATATCTATGAAGAAATAACTTTTTAACTTGACTGTCATGCCCAATATATACATGTGTGTGGAGTGGGTGATGCATGGTTAACAATGAAAGGCTCTGTCATCTATGTGATTATCCTCAATTTTGAAGCACTAGTGCCTATATATATACGTATACACATGGGTTAAGATTATATGGTTGTATTGCTGCTCTCTTCTTGCTCCATATGATTGAATTCGTAAACTTCACTTGCTTTTATACACTTTAAAATTGGCTGTTTATTGTACAAATTCGAAACGTGGGCTTGTGCTCGTTCAGAGCGTGGAGTGTCCTCTAGTGACAGTACACTGGAGGTATAGCACAATAAAGAAATCATGTTAGACTACCGACCAATACAAGACAAATGGATGTCTTTCTTTGTGCATTCTGATTGGCTGTTTGGAGGTGAAATGGTGCAATATTAAAATATGATTGTTTTGCATGAAAAAGAATACACAGCATTTTAATGGGCTTACAGGTACTTTCAAAGCCCAAAGCTACCAAGAGCTGAAGAGAAAAGCCCCCAAAACCAGTTGGGCTTAGAGCTGACTTTACAATCCAAAACATGTTCAGCTGAACCCCAGAACAAAACCCCAGCTAAAATCAAATGATTAAACCATTGGACAGAAGCAACAGCTCAACAAAAAAGAAGAAAAAAGCATTGTAAAGGAAACAAAATTCCTGACCATGTACAGAATTAGTGAACATAACCTCATCATGCACAAGTTTTTCCCCACTTCATAACCCACTACAAAAACTTAAATCAGATACAACACGATGACAAACATTTATACCTTTGAGAAACCCCAGCAAGCTCAGACCTGTCTGCGAGGTATGTCAAGTCTTGCCATGACAAAAGGACAACCAGTAGGCAGGACCACGACCACGACCGGACCATTACTGAAACACTGTGCATCATGAATAAAATGGCAAACTTAACATAATAAATGTTTTTTTTTCCTCCAATTGTTCTTACTCTGTTTTATGATTTTTATTAATTTTTTTAGATCCTTTGCTTTAGCTGACTGTATATGTGTGTAAAAGTGTATGAATTTAGGGTAAATGGGGCTAAAGTCCCCCAGTGGTAAAAGGCACTTTTGATTTTATTTTCTCCCAAAACACTAAACAGAAACAAAAACAACCCCAGTACTTTCCTTAACACCTGTTTGCATTATAAACTGCAAAATATTTCCAACCCATGAGATCATTGGGCGCAATGTCCAAAGATTTGTTTTTAGATAATCTGATGCAAAATGTAATCATTTTTGAAATGTTGCAAATTTATGTAGCTATTGTGAATCCATTAAACTATCACATTTAGGTTTAGACAAAATATTTATTTATAATGTACTGAAAATTGTTTAAAGTGGGCTCACAATGATCCAATCACAATGGTTTTTTTTAATTTTTGTTATGAAATGCCAAAAGTGATTGAAATGAACAGAAAATGGGTAAGCCTTTTCTGAAGAGGTTATTTGGAATAGGTACTATCCTAATTTTGTTACTCAAAAAAGCATCTTGCTTTTGACAAATTTTGCCCTACAACTATTGTCCCTATATTTACACAATATCACTGGTTATTTGTGTGGTAAAGGGCTCCCTATCTTTTAAAAAATGTCAACTATATCACCCTGTAGCTCAAGACTGTCTACCCACTGAAGCTAAGCAGGATTAAGCTTGGATAATACCTGGATGGGAGACCTCTTGGGGAAAAATAAGGTTGCTGCTGGAAGAGCTATTAGGAAGGCCAGCAGGGGGATGCTCAGTCTGAGTGGCTCCTAATGACTATAACTCTTCTCTCTCTACCAATAGCTGGTGAGTGTATTGGATGATGCACACCACTGGTGGTTCTTGAGGAGAGTTCACTGTGTAAAGTGCTTTAAGTGTAGTGTCAGGAAAACGTGCACTATAAATATGAAATTCCTTCAATATAAAGTTTTTTTTTACCATGCCAAAGAATCTCATGTCATTTTCATGCCACGGTTTAGTGTCACTCTCGAAATACAGTGCTTTTTTGTAGTCTAGTGTAAGTTTCGGGGCATTAGGACACACACTCAATGGTGAGCTCCCCCTGCTGGTCTCACTAATACCACTTCCAGCAGCAACTGTAGTTTTAACAGCATGCCAATATAAGGACATTCTACTCTATTCACTGTAATGTCATGACATTTTCATAAAACAGATCCCTCTCTCACATATAATGACAGTTTCCTAGATTATAGCTAAATAGATTGCCTTTGAGGAAGAATTTCAATATAATATTGTATTTTCTATAATGCATTTATTTTGTTTAAAAAAAAAATATAAAAAAAATATTTTAGTCTGAGAGTTTATTGTTTCAGTAATTTCAGATATTTAATTTTGTGATTAAATATCTGAATTTAAGGTTTGATTCATAGATTTAAATAAAGGAGAAGTGAAGACTGGTATCAAGAGGATTTCTTATAATTGACATTTCCTTTCACTGTGTTCTCTTGCTGATATAGGATTTTTTTTTAGAACTTCTCCAAGAAAGCAGCTGATTTGATTTGCATACGCCTAAGGCTCTTCAAATACTAACACAAAAGCAAAAAAAAAAAGCTCAATATATGGTATTTAAAAAATATATAATCTCATGCTTTGTGTAAAATACCATATTTACATTCCAAAATGTTTTTCTACATTATATTATATACATTATCTGACACCCTTGTTTTAAATACTTTTTATAAGCATCTGAGTGTTTGATTGCTTATGCAAAATAAATATATTTATGACAGCCATTAACAATAAATAATACTTTCCCTATGTTAGCATAGCAGACATTTCAGTGAAAACTGAAGTATGAAAAAGAGAGGAGGCCTTTAAATGAGAACAAAACAAACAACAACAAATATGTGTATAAATTTGGAAACATTTTCTGTTGGCATAAACACTACCCTAATCAGTACAATGGACACAGTTACACAAACAGTCCAAAATGACAGCAGTAAAAGATAAGATTTTCAGTGCTGTTTTATTTGTTATTGTATCATAGGGGTTTTAGACCAACAAATCTCTTTATGGAAACCAACTTCACAATTTGGAATATTCCAAAACAGCTGTGACAACCCTTCAATGTTTTTATTATTATTATTTTTATTTTAATTAGAGCTCCTCAAGGTATTCCTGATAGAGAATACAACTAAAAGTTTAACACAAACTGTTCTAGTACTGGCAGTACATTTTACTTTGAATTTCACACTTTCCTTTTGTGCATATGTGTCTAGCCTGCATAGGGATAAGACAATACAACAGCCTGTTTGGATCCAAGCTCTAATTTCTCTATTGACACCATGCTATTCATGGCTAGATTCTCTGCATCTGTGGTAGCACGGACCCGAGCCTCAGCTGGCAGGTCACTATTAGCGAGCATCATGGTAACAGCAGCATTTCCCCAGTTTATAGCAATGAGGAACCGTTCACTCTGGTCCCAGAAGCGGAGAAAAGCTAATGCAGAGGGAGAACTGTGAAGGGACACAAATTCACCGTGCAAAAGAGCACGCTCTTTTCCTTTTAGATCACTGAGTGATTTAAAGAAATCCCGCACTGCTGTACGCTCCTCCTGTACAGACTAAGAGAGCAAAAGAAGAAAGAAAGAAATGGATGGTTTTAAATCTTTCAAAAATACGTTGTGCTTAAATCTTTTTGGTACGGTAAGGAGAACCATTTTGTCATGAATAGCCATGTTAATTTGATTTTTTTACCTTTGCTGTTGCATTGCCATCTTCTGCTTGACTTTCCAATTCCCACAATGCTTCAGGATTCTCCTGTAAAGGAGGAATTATACATAATCAACTTTATAAAGTAACAGCTTTCAAAACCGTATTTATTTGAATTTACAGAAACACTACTATATAAGCCATTGTCTCCATCTCATTCTCTACTCACCCCTATTTTCAATCCGACCTCATCCCCAGCATTAAAAACAGGCGTGCCCGGCAAGGTGAACAGCAGGGTCTGAAAGAGCCTTATAGGCACTGCTGGAGTCCTAGAAGCCAAAGAGCCGAAGGTCCGTCCACTCAGGCTCCAGCCCAGGCTGGTCTGGGGATGCATAGAGTAGAGTTTCTGTATTGTCAGAGCCTGGATGGCACCAGACTCGTCCGGATTAGGGAGTCCAGTCAGGAGCAGGTCAACATTAGAGCGGTTAAGCAGGACAGAGACTTCATCCACAGAGAGACCAGTGACAGAGCCCATCAGAGCTCTGTAAGTGATGATGATGATGATGAGAGAGAGAGAGAGAGAGAGAGAGAGAGAGAGAGAGAGAGAGAGAGAGAGAGAGAGAGAGAGGGAGAAACAAAGAGAGATCTGGTTATTCCCAAAATTGTAAAATAAAATATTGGTGTACCAGAGTAAGAAAATACAGTACAACTACTGCCCGGCCAGCTATTTCTGCTCCTGGCCCCTTTTGGAGCTCTGCCTGGAGCTATATCCTTCTCTGTAAAACAACCGTAAAGATATAGAGAGCCCCTAACCTAACCCTAACAGGGTGTGGAAGTGTTGCCCCCTTTTGGAGCTGGCATAAACCCTTATTGGATTAAGCCCGCCCCTTCTGAATTAACCCTGACTTGTTTCGGAGATTCTGGCCGGCAGCTATACCTATTTGGATAAAACACAAAACTACTATTCACTAGCTGTAATCAATACTCCAATCTGGTCAGCAGGTGCCTCTATTTTACGAAAACATTTACAGCTTTCACCACCAAGCAATAAACTGAGCACTTCAAGCACACTGGCACATACGTTTTTTTGGTCCCATCGGTCTCGTTGAATATAGCTTCAATAGACGTCCAGGCTTCTGTATTTACAATCTCTCTCAGGTCAGATAAGAAGATGCCATCCACTCCTTTATGGAGCCAGCGCACACAGGCTTCCTAAAAAAGTGAAATGGTTTAAAAACTTTTTTTTGATACTGCTAAGTAATTATATTTTCCCTTAATCACCAGTGAAACAAATAATTACGAATTAAATCACTATTATTAGACTTTTTTTTTTTTTTTTGGTTTTCTTACTTTGGTTCATATTTACAGGATATGCTAGTATCAGAGGTAAGGTTCTACTTTAGGAGATATATTTTTCCTGGCTTAGAACCTTTCATAAACCTTTAAATCATTTAATCTTCCCTCCCACTGATTGACCAGTCACATGAATACAGTACCTACTCCATTCTTGTAAGCACTTACTTTGAGTCGCTCAGCAACAGTGGCAGCATTGTTGAACCAAGCAGAAACTCCCTCATAATTGGGTGTTAGATCTAGCACTATGGAGATTCCTGAGAGAGAGTGAGTTTAGGGAGAAAGAGAGGAGAGTCAACAAACCAGAACAACTGGGAACATTGTTCCAGGCCCTATGTTGAGCAGGGCTAAGGTCCACAAAGGCTGGGGTTTTCAAACTTTTTGATACCATGGACCCCCCCAAATATGATGATCCCCTACAAAAGTAGCTGTACATTTTTATGTTTAAAAACCCATATATTTTGTGTGAGAAATTTTTTTTACATAATATAATAAAATGTTGTTTGTAAAATGAAATAACTGGCTTTTATATTGTTATTGGACAAAAACTAAAATAAATTATTAAAATAATATGTAAAAATCTTTACTTTGTATTATGTTGACTGTATACCTGTTTTCTTTCCAATATTAGAGTGTTACATTTATAAACTTAAACCAAATTTACGTTTTGCACTTTTCATACTAAAAACAGTTCAGAAGCAGTTTTACTGAAAATATTGCCTTACAAGCCCCAGTGAGCAAGCTAACGGTGACAGTGAAGAGAAAATCCCTAGAAAGATACAAAACAAATACAAACTATTCTTGAAAGTACTGTATGTGCATTCCATTGGACCCCCTTTGAATGATGACCCTGCTACAATGTGGCCATTCAAATGGCTCATAATGTAGGTATCTACAATATTGTACGTGTCTGTGAAGTGTTGAATGTACTTAAACACTTGATTGAAAGATAACTCAGTTCTGTATATTTTGTTTCAGCTCTATACATTTCATTAAATTAAATGTACACTTTCCATTTTTTTTTTAAAGGTTTAAAAATTAGAACACGAAAAATCCTGTTTGCAAATAAAGGTCATCTTGTCACAATATGACATAGTGCAGTAGGTCAGAGGTTAAACTGACAGCTCATTGCTATTTTAGACAGCTCCCCTATAACAAAGCAACAGGGGTTATAATCAGTAAAAATTATCCTGTGACCCATCTTGCTAGTTCTGTCTGTCTAATGCAAAATGATTGGGTTGATTTTTTAGAAAACCTTTCAAATTTTAAACAAACCAGTAGGCATGTTGTTTTTGTGTGAGAGGACAAAGATCAAGGGTCACCTTTTCGATGTGCTCGGTCCAGCAGAGTTTTCAGGTCACTATCACTACCAAAAACAGGGTTAATGGAAGTTAATTCCAGTGTGCTCGACTGGTCTGCTTGCACAGTGTGTATTGGACCCAAAACAAGACCCTTCACCTTCATCTGGTTCAGATAGTCTAGTTTCTCCTCCACCCCTACAGAATGAACGAGAGAAGGGTTAAAAAATTTGAAGAAAAAGAGGACATCATCGAGACATCATCATTTACATTACTTCCTTATTCCCCAGCCACAGTGGAAGTTCAGGGTGATCTTTTAATGATTAATCTGCTTTGAGTGCATGACCACTGTACTGTGTGCACACTTAGATATCAAGGTTTAAGTCCACTGTACTTGATTATATTAATCTATGATGTATTTAATTTATAGAATTTGTGTTAGAGTGTTCCAACAGATGTGCAATATCGCAACTTGCAACTCAGCAAAAGTTTTTGCTGAATTTGGGATATGACGGCAGAATCAATTGTAGGTCAGCATACTTCCTCACATGAGAGTCACAAGACAGTCAGTCACTTTTGCTTACCTTCACATGTATTCTAATGTTATTTTAGCAGAGCCAGGGAAAAAAACTGGGACTGTTATTAACACTTTGTGCAGTTCATACTAGGAAAGCACTGGCATAGTGGGAGAATTTTACAAAGAGCAGATGAACTTAAAAATGCTGTCAAGAAGAGTTTTTTTTTTTTTTCATGATTTGGAAAAAATTATAAACAGTAATACAAGTGGACCAAGCAATACATTGAGAAACTCTCACCTTTCAATCCATTTTCAGAGAAAGCATTCACATCAGATATCTGGTAGAGAAAACCCTCGTTCCACCAGTTCATTTCAGGGATGGGTTTACAGCGTGGGGCCTGTACTATTATTACAATTGCCCCAGCTAACATGCCAACCCAGCCGAGCCAGAACAGAATCAACAAGATCCAGCGAGTCCGAACCCACCTGGGGATATGCAATATTGTATGTTAGACAGACAGACAGACAGACAGACAGACAGACAGACAGACAGATAGATAGATAGAAAAACAAAAAGGTCACTTTATAGTTCAATTTGTTAACAAGAGTTAATGCATTCATGAACACACAATTAACAATATTGTTTGCAGCTTTTATTCATCTTTGTTAATGTTAGTAAATAAAATTACTAATTTGTAAATAATAGTAAATAAAAACACACTTTTTATTGTAAGTTCATAGTTCATTAACTAAAAACTTTTAAACTGTAAATGAAAAATTTTAACTTTTTATTTTAAACATGTCATGTTGAAATTAATATTATTCAAGATTAATAAATGCTTTAAAAGTATTGTGCATTGTTTGTTCCTGTTAACTAATGTTAACTAACACATGGAATCTTATTGCAAAGTGTTACCAACGTAAACTATCGGATTTACGAGTCATTTTATAATGGTCTTGTATGTGTTGTGTACCCAGTTGTTCCGGCGACTTTCATTAACTCTTCTTTGGAGAGGCCCGTAAATTTGACCTCCGTATCCTCCGGCACTTTGACCTTCACGGAGCCGTTTTTCTCGGTGCCTGTAGGAGTTTCTCCGGTCATCGGCTGTTTTTCTTGATCCATCTCGTTTAGTTCTACTTCTTTCATTTCCTCTTCTTTATTCATGATTTGACGGTCGTTTCAATCTTGTAGGATAAAAATAAATAAATGTGAGTAATCATTGAAAAGACTTGATAGGCCTACTTATTTAAGCTATTCTTATTATTAATAGGCTATTACAGTTTCATCTCCAACAGACATACAGAGCAAGCAACCCATACAAAGTCTAATAACTTCTTACGCTGTTTAAATAATTAATTACGTATAGTATTGTGTCAACAAAATGTCAAAGCAGCAAAACTATTGTATTTGGTCTGTAACTATTAATTACCGTGGTCATTTTAATTCGAGTTAGTGTGGCGAAACCGCTCAAACCATTAATGCTAATTCAAAAGAAATACATTAGAAATAGGTCTACCTGCAAAATAAAGACACTTCCTCTTCGAGCAGCACTCGGACCGCTGTAAAACTCACTTCTAGCATCAAGATTTGACGGTCAATCCAGTTTATATACTGCAGTACCGACACCACTTGCATCCGCCCATCCACTATCTAAGGAGGAACTCCAAGGCAACTCAAATATAGATAAGACTATGTGATAGATTTCTGCAATAAAATAAAACAACAACATATTTTAAAACACGACACTCTCTGAATTTACACTGCTCGCAAAGTTACACCACAATCACCACTGTAAATAAACTTTATTGAAAAGAGTTTCCACCTTAAATTTCCCCTCCCGACAACATCACTGTGCCCGAGTTCACTTGAGTGAACTGGAATTCATTCTGCAAACAACAGGCCATGAGAATCGATGTGTTAAAGGTATATAGAGGTATACAAACACACATTGGGAGACAAATTAAATACCTACTATAATTGTCAGGTAGAGTCAACCTTGAGACACCCATGAACAGCTATACTGAATTACTGAATTGTAGTTCTCCACATTTATTGCATAACCTTACCATAAAACATTGGGTTGAGCTTTCTGTAACAAAGACTTTAAAGCACAGCAAGCTGAATCATTTATCACGATCATGTCTGTTGATAAGTGGCTGCCTGATCTTAACTAACCATTTGAGTAAACTTTTAAGATTTCAGTTTTTTTCTTTTTTAAAATCATAAAAACTATATAGCTCAACTAGACTACTGGATAAAAGTATTTTCATGTTTTATGGGTAAAATATTACAAACAGTAAAACAGCTTTTAAGTCTCCATCTAAATCATTTTCACCTTTCATGTTGTTGAATACTGTTGGCTTGTTCAAGATAAAAAAAAAAATCACAGCCACAGTCACATACCAGCACATGATGGTTTGCTTCACATAAGAGGAAAAACACAGGTTTCATTTCATGCTACCTCATCTGAGAAAGTGCTTTGTTTTTCTTGTTTTTGCAATAAGGGTTTGTGACATGACTGTCCCATGATTAGGGGGCATCAATAAGATATGGGCCACTCAGTTGCTTTTCTCCTGTACTACATTTTAAAGATTGATCTTACATGTGGTGTAGGTTATGTAAACATGCCTGTGTGAGAGTGTGTGTGTGACAGAATTCAAAAAACACATTAATTTAATTTTAAGTGCCAAATAGTAGATTTACCTTAGTGGAATTACAAAAGAGTGGTTATTAACTACTGGACCAACATTATGCAATAAAATACAGTCACGGTTTCTTTATCATCTCATTACTGTATATGTTATGGTCCTTTTTTGAAGATCTGCTGCTCTATCTAATCACAATGAACATTGCACTGCCAGCACTACATTTCTGTGAATCTTACCTCTTTTATAACCTTCCTTATATTCATGGCCTCCATTTTTCATCTCCATTTTCTTAATTCTATACTTTAGTTCAGCAAATAAATAATCTAATTAAGTTGGCCAAAAAAAAAAAAAAAAACTAAAGAAGACCTGTTGTTTTTCTTTGTGGCTCTCTGCCACTTAGTAATGCTCACTTTCCCTCTCACCCTACCAAGAGAACAATGTGAGAGTGTTTTTCCCATGTGACAGAACAGTATGTTGGCCCCCTCTGCCTCACAGTGAGGAGAATTTCAAACAGTCCCTGGGGCACAAGGGTCATACGGATTACCAATAATTCTCTCTATACTGGGAAACATTCTTTATCAGACTCCACTTTAAACCATCCTGGAGTGTTCTATCTAGTCAGTCTGACAAAGTGCATACATTCCTACATTATTACTTGTGTTATCCTTTAAGGTTCAGAATTACTTGGGCCTAAATTGACAGTTTTACTCACATGCTCAGTTCCTTTTTTGGGCTACTTTTATGTCAAAATATAAAATGTTGTTTTAACACACCTTTCTATAAACAACACAAATTATTAGTGCAAACAAGAGACAAAAGGTCTGGACAGACATTTTCTATTATTTTATAGTGTATATTATTGAAAATCAATGTATAAGAGTTTACATGCATAAACAATGTAGTTTATTTCCTGTGCATTTTTTACAAATCTGGTATTTAATTGAAACGACTTAAAACATTGTTGACCATTATTTTTAACCTCGAATGTGGGCTTGTGTCGATTCCAGAGTGCACAGTGCTCTCTAGTGGGGACTGTGACAATGTTGTTCCTGGGCTGGTCCAAGAGGGAGACTTCTTTAGTCTTGATCACACTAACAGCCTAAATCAGATTCTGTTTGTATACTCAGATGTAAATCTGATCACATAGCCTAAACAACAATAAATCAGTTAAGTTTGATTTTTTTTTTTTTGTGCCAGGTAATTTTTGCACTCTGGTGCAAATAAAGGTAAATGTTATTTACACCCCAGTGCAAACAGTGGCAAATATTATTTGCACCCCAACCCTGGTTCAAATAAATATTGATGCAATTTGCACCCTAGTGCAAATAGTGGCAAACACTTTTTGCAGCCCAAATTAAATCCAGTACATACAGTATAGGGGCATCACTGTAGTTTGTTTATTTAGAGTCCCTCAGACACACTACACCAGGGGTCGGCAACCTTTTCGAAATGGAGTGCCAATTTTTATTTTTCTGGTCAATGGCTCTGCGAATGTGACCAATGACATGGTTTAAGGAAGGTGTACCTGTATGCGAAATCTCAAGGCTTAATAGTGGCATTTTACTTATTACATGACGTGTTGTTCTGAAAGCAAAAAGAAACAAATGAAACACGGAATACAAGCTGTCATCCGTGCAGTCCGACCGAAGCAAAGCGGGCACGTTTACTGCACGATTAACCGAAAGTGAAGCGCTGCTGGCTCGTGATGCGCGAATGGCTTGCAGACGCTGCACAAGTCTGTTGGTAAACTGCAGTCTCCTCATATTTTAATTTTGTGTTTAGATTCCCATTCAGCTCATGAAAACATGCTGCATGATAATAAGGAATGATTACATCAAGATGTAGATTGGAATGCAGAATGTAGCACCTGCATTCCAATCTACATCATGATGTAATAGGTTGCCGACCCCTGCTCTACACCAACCCCTACCCCTTCTTTACAAACATGAAGCATCATTTTACTACAGTAATGTATCACCATGGTATTTTATAGTAAAATAACTGTAACCACAAAACGATATATGGTTACTATATTAACACCATATTCACATCAATATTATAGTTTCCACCAAAAAAACAGTTATTACAGTATATTATTACTTTAGTAAAACTATCTTTACATACATTTTTATATACTATTATTATTAGTAGTAGGCTATTAAAGAAAATATCCAGAGTGGAGATTGGAAACAGAATGGGGAAAAGAGTGCATCATATGTGGAATTGACCCCGGTCACAAATTCACATTTGCACAGGTGTTACGCCCATAGCCACTGTAGCGACACTTACAAAACATTTTGTAGTATATTTCTATGTTTCTAACAGACTATTAGGGTGCAAACATCCACGCTGTGTGGCAGGTGCTATTTACACTCGGTGCAAATATTCACACTTTTTTTTTTTTAATCATCATTTTGGACATATTTGATGCATACGTGATAAGCTAAGAGTAGCTGCAGCAAGGAGCAATGTGGACTATTGGTCCTATAGATCATATCTGAAATACAAACTGGAATTGTCTGCTTTGCCGACCTTGTGCTCAGTTACTCTAATAGAGCTGTTCAGCCGTGACGTCCATTTGTAGGCGAACCCGGAAATCTTATTCGCCATTGGTTCCCGGGATTTTCCTAGTGGTTTTTATAATGGCGGTTTTCAACTTATGAGTAAATTATATCGATAATAGCATAAAAAAATTTAATATTGCGATATTCAATTTCAAACCCCTGCCGAGGGTCGCTGAATATTTTTGCTTTAAACATTGAATTCATTTATTTAAACACAAAATTCAAACTGCACTATAAACAAAATGAAAAAAGCTATTCAAATACGAAGTGATCAAAAAAATCTTCTATAACCACCTCCCCAAATCCAAACTTTTACCCTCTCCAATGGCCCCATTTGCATCACGCAATGAAACAGGTGGGAAATTACTAATAGCCTAAAAATAACTGGAGACAATTATAAATGTAAAGAAAATAATTATTCACAACCCACATCATTTCTACTTTAAAACAGCTAAAACAGTTTGTTACTTAGTCTGTGCTTAAATGATTAGAAAACACCAGTTTTTTAATTAGGTGTAAGACTAATAAATTAACTTGTGTTCCTAAAATAACTCTACCAAATGTGTGTTCTTATCAAATTTGTGTTTGTATTGCTTTCCATTAATGCAGTTAATGCTGCCTAAATAAAAGAAAATAGAACTAAATTTAGGTTCAAGTTAAATGTGGTCTTGTATCATTTTATTATTTAATCACTTTCATCTTTATTTGTTTAATACAAAGATATATTTGAGCAAACCCGCAGAGTTACATTCACAATGCACATTAAGCATCAACAGCTCTGTGGAAATAAAGCAAACTAAATTTCGAGCACCTCCTGAGTTGGTCTTGGGTCATTTGATGCATTCTCATACATGACATTATTCTTGCAAACAGTATTAAGATAAAACGGAGATAAAAAAGGGATAATGCTTAAGACGCTCCCGCTGCACACCTCTGAACAAACAGCGCATTAGACCAAGCATTGACGGCTTTTCTTTTGATTGTTCTTAAAAATATAATAAAGTGTGTTTCTTCAAGCGTGCCTTTGTATTTAACAGCATTTCTTGTCACGTGTTACTCAGAGATATCTTACAGGTCACCCACCACAGTTGCGGGTAGATGAGCAAACTTACGCTCTTGAAAATACCTGCATGAAATACATGCATTTGGATGAGGACAAGAGCTTGGACTGTTGGATGAGGAGCTTGCAAATATGGAGCTGGATTCATGTTACTAAACAAATTACAACAAATTACAAACTTTCATACCTCATATGTGAATTTTGAAGTCTCCATGTGTTTAAAAAACAACATGGCTTCACGTTCACGTTTGAGGTATGAAAGTGTGTAATTTATGTTGTAGAACAAAACATCCATTCCCATTATTTCTTATCATCATAAAATTGGATTGATCACTTCAAAATTCTCAAGCATAGCAAAATGAATAATCACATTTTTAATTGTTCACATGTAGCATCAATCCGTTTTTCAGAACAAAAAGAAAATATTTTCAGAACAGACCAAAATAAATAAATAAATAAATAAATGTTGGACAATGCAATCAGTTCTTTTCCAGGTGAGCTGGGGTGAATGCTAAAGGCAAGAGATCTCTGAGACTGGTCTTCTTATAGGTTCCATCAGGCTTAGTCAGGTAAACGTCCCATTCTGTACCAAACTAACACAACATGAGATTGGAGAGAGAAATTCAGAAGGAACAAATAAGAGGAATGGTGCATTCAAGTCCTCCTGGGAACTTATAGTACTTATGAGGTCGAAGATCATACATACGATGCGATCAAGTGTTGAATTGATTTCAGTCAGAATATACCTGTTTTGCAATTTCATATTTCTTTCTGTCTTATTCAATTACTGGGAAAGGTAGGATGTTTTTTTTTTTTTTTTTGCACAAATACAACAAAATGAAGAGGCGACCACTCATTAGGTGTGAAATGAATGCTTTATCTAAACATTTTAGCATTCTCATGTGGCCACATACAGTTGAACTCAGAAGTTTACATACACCTTAGCCAAATACATTTAAACTCTTTTTTTCACAATTCCTGACATTTAATCATAGAAAACTTTCCCTGTCTTAGGCGAGTTTGGATCACTATATTTTAATAATAATGTCAGAATAATAGTAGAGATAATGATTTATTTCAATGATTTTATTTATTTGTTAGTATTTGGTAGCATTGCCTTTAAATATTTTGGGCAGAGGTGTGTAGTAACGCATTACATTTACTCCATTACATTTACTTGAGTAACTTTTGGGGGGAAATTTACTTTGAGTAGGTTTAAAAGTGGGTACTTTTTGTTCTAACTCAAATACATTTCTAATTAATTTCTTTTACTTGTAATTCTTTACAATGTGTGGCGTAACTGTCGTTACATTACTGGGTTTAATTTGAATTAATGTGTAATTTATTGAGAGATTATTGAATGGGACTTTTATGAGAGCGGAAGTTCAGAAGTTGTTTGTGTAATTTTTAATATATACTGTGTGTTAATAAAAAGAGTAAACACATTTGATCAAATAAAGAGTACAGTTTAAAATGTATCTGTATGTTTTGTCTCTCTATATGTTATGTTATTTTAATCAAGTAATGATTTGTCAAAATGTAATTTACTACATTCAGCATGAAATAAAACATTGCAGGATTGAAGGAAGCAGTAAACTCCCAGCTCGTACATCTTCCCCATGGTGGATTGTGGGAAAGTTCTTGAAATGTACACTTGAAATTAAACTGCATTGTGGGTAAGAATGAGTGAACAAAATTAGGGAACGAGTGGATCACTCAGAATTCAGACACTCCTACAAAATAGCCAAAACTCGAAATAGTGCACTATATAGTGGATAGGCTGCGGTTTAAGACACAGTGTGTGTTCCACGACCAGAGACGGTGCCCTACGTAGGCTGTGTACTCTGCGTTTAGAGAGCGGAGGTACTGCTGTACAGAACTAACGATCTAACTACTTACGACAATGAAAACAGTAACTACACAGAAATAAGAGTCCACACGTGTTATGTACAAAGTATATGTCCTAAACGACTTGCCAAAATTATAGTTTGCTAATATTGAATCTGTGGAGTGGTTAAAAAATGTGTTTTAATGACTTCAACCAAGTGTATGTAAACTTCTGAATTCCACTGTATATTGATGGGAAATTTGGTTTTATTGCACAAGCCTGTTGGTTCATAAACCAGCTAAATAATCTCATTTAATCTAATCTAAACTGTACAGTCAAAACTGACAGTTTGCTTTGATCCTTTTTTTTTTTATTTAATTTTATCCCCTTTCCTCCCAATTTGGAATGCCCAATTCCAACTACTTAGTAAGATCGTTGTGCGTGAAACTGCGGAGTCTTCCAGTATGGAGGCTCATACTAACCACCGCGATCCACAAACAATTTACCACATGCCCCACTGAGAGTGAGAACCACTAATCGAGATCCACAAGGAGGTTACCTCATGTGACTATACCCTCCCTAGCAACCAGGCCAATTTGGTTGCTTAGGAGACCTGTTTGGAGTCACTCAGCACACCCTGGATTCGAACTCGCTACTCCAGGGGTGGTAGTCAGCGTCAATACTCGCTGAGCTACACAGTCCCCAGTTTGCTTTGATTCTTAAATCGACATGACCCAACTCTGGTGGGTCAACTCTGGTGGTGTTTCCCAATCGTACTTATGACTTTGTGGTGGTGTTCATGGGCACTCATCTTGTAAATGCGATCATTCTGACATGACTTGTACGCACCAAAAGTCAATGAGGTAAAAAATAGTGATGAACAAGTAATTACCTCCATTAATACTTGTCGGCAAGCACCACAGGGTCCCACAAAACTGTCTTTGATATCACTGTTGTTCAAATGAAATGAATAATAGATTTATATACAGCAAATGTTTTCTTAAAAACTGCAAAAAGCAACATTTCAGTTAGCTAGTAACAATTTCTGAATTGCTGTGGTATTGTATTTGGAATATACCGTATTACATACCATGTGATGGCTATGGCTGTAAATCTTCTGTAGCCATCTGCCACTGCTCTCTGTATCGCAGTTCTCTCTGCACATACTGTGAGGCCATAGGAGGCATTCTCAACATTACAGCCTAAAACATATAAAGGAGGGGTGGTCAAAGTCAGAATGTCAGTTCACTTGCAAGCTGATTACTAGCGGTCAAGTTCAGTTGGAATTTTGCTTGGTTTGTTGTAATATATCAATTTTGTTTTATCAGAATTTTAACCTGGATCCTTTTGCAAGCTAAAGGAGAACTGTACTATAAGACTAACGTCTTTCATTTACATCAATAACTATTTTGTTATTAAAAGTTGTAAGAACTGACCACATGGGAAATGCAGGAATGCTGCGTAATCATGCCGCTTAAAACAAACAAAATTAAATTAAATGAACAGGTGAATCAGCCTACCAGTGATAATAGCACCCCCTGTCGTCAGAATGGCGGCCCCGACTGGAAACCTGCTGTAAGGACAGTAAGCCATCTCGCGTGCTTGCAAGCATTTTGCCACCAGTTCGGCAACTTAACCAGTGCAGGTAACAAAGTGCATATCAAAACGAACAAAATACCAGGGAAAACATAAAAGGGTATCAAAACACAATGAGGATCTCCCTAAAACTTTACTAAGCATTAGTCTGTTTTATCTAATGTAACTCATTGAAATAAACCTTACCAAATAATAACTATAACTTTTTGGCAGTGCATTAACTATGAGAGATGCAGATTGCAATTTACACAACTAAGCACGCAAGCGTGAGTGACCTGAGCTGCTATTTCCACTCCTAAAAGTAGGTTGCACTGGGCCAAGCTCAAGTTACCTGCACATGCCAAACATGTTTGTATAGTAGTGTATGTATCAACTAAAGTGCATCCAATGCATAAACACGTTGAGTGTATATTTGTGTATTAAATTAAAATTTGACCTACCAGCCATAACAAATAACCGTCTCGATACGTTATACGATGTAGTCCTTTTGATGTATCGTCAAAATATAAAGAAGTTTCTGGAAACAATTGGTGTTGTAGCCTCAACAGGAATGACATTTCTGGGACGGACGGGTGCTCCAACAGGTCAACTGACCTCACGCATGTTTTGTGGGCGGAGCGAGGGCGGAGTTAACGACCTATTAAAATATTAAATGTGCTTAAAAGCAAAACAAGACAAGAAAGGGCATTTAACTTGATATTCATTAAGCCTGTATATATGTTCATATTTTCACATTTTATATTTATTTCTGATTAATAAATAAAGGTGTAAGTTACAATACCAGTCAAACACCTACTAATTGTTTAGGAATTTTCCACATTTTATAATAATAGTAAAGTCATCAAACTATGAAATATATAATATTATTGTGCAATCATCTATAGACTTTATATATATATATATATATATATATATATATATATATATATATATATATATATATATATATATATATATATTCTAAAATCTTATATTTTAGCTTTTTCAAAGTAGCCTAC
This sequence comes from Xyrauchen texanus, assembly GCF_025860055.1. Taxonomy (NCBI): domain Eukaryota; kingdom Metazoa; phylum Chordata; class Actinopteri; order Cypriniformes; family Catostomidae; genus Xyrauchen; species Xyrauchen texanus. Next base: position 19,524,173 of record NC_068277.1, on the reverse strand, counting down.
ATCATTTGTATACGCTCTGGGCATTCTCTTAAAGGGTTAGTTCCCCCTAAAATGAAAAATATCTCATCATTTACTCATCCTCATGCAATCCCAGATGTGTATGACTTTCTTTTTTCTGCTAAACACAAACAAAGATTTTTAGAAGAATCTCTCAGCACTGTAGCTCCTTGCATTGCAAGTGAAGGGTGACAAGATCTCTGAAGCTACAAAAATCATATAAAGGCCACATAAAAGTATCCCATAAGACTCAAGTGGTTAAATCTATGTCTTCTGAAGCGATATGATAAGCCAAGGTGAGAAACAGATCAATAAGTCATTTTTTACTATAAATCTCCTCTTTCACTTTCACAATCTTTCACATATCCATCACTTTTTGGTCCAAGTTATCCTTTCAAATGAATGAATGGATGAATGAATAAATAATCGATAAAGACAATATTTGTTTTTTAATAAAATAAAAGTTTTGTATAAAGTAATTTATACATGGTCTAAGTTATATATGTCTATATAAATTCAAGCATTTAAGCATAAGCTTTTAGATCAAAAGATTAAGATAATGAGAAACATTAATTAAGAGTCAAAACTTTTGTCTGATAGTGTGATAAATATTTTTGCTTAATGACTGAACAACCATTGCAAAACTATGAAATAATCTCTTGTAACAAACTTATATTATAAAATAACATATCAGTATGAATATTACAGTAATACTCTTTAAAGTATTACTGGAAAGAATCTACAGGTCTGCAGGTGAATTCTACCAGTACAATTAGACAAAATACACATGTTAAAAACACATTCTCTGAAAACCCTAAAAATCTTATGCAATATTGTTTCTAAAACAAGATCAAATTGATCTTGCTTACAGGATTTTTAGATATTTTTACAGGAAAACAATAAAAAAATTATAATCAAGAATATGATTTTGTTCTAATATCAAAGGTCTTACCAGAAAAAATAAATGATTAAATGTGAATTTACTTGATAAAAAAATATGATCGTGTCTGGTAACATGTGCATGTAAAATGGCTAGAAATAGCATTTTAGCAATATACACAAGGTTTATTCATTTTATTCTGCTCCAAACCTACTTCAAACTTACGTCAAACTGACTTCTCTGTCTGCTCGTATGAATGAACACATCATAAGAAAGTGTTTCACTGCTGTTCAAATGTACTTTGGATCGCATCATTTATATGGATAAATGTTTTTCATCTGAAAGGACTAAATATTAAATGAAACAAATGACAATAAAATGCAAAGTAATCTCTTCAGTAATCAAAATACTTGTTGAATGTAACTGTATTCTAATTACCAATGATTTAAATTGTATCTGTTGTGGAATACAGTTACTTATATTTTGTATTTTAAATACGTATTCCCGTTACATGTATTTCATTACTCCCCCAACCCTGACTGTATTAGGTAAAACCATTCAATTGTATGTATCTCAGCAGAAATATGGTTGATCTATAATGGATGTATTTGTCATGATCACATATATTACAACCAGAATGTGGTATACTAAAAAAAGAACATTTTGCAGAAAAATCTTCTGTTTTCAAGCTTGACTTGAACATTTTTTGCAAGCCACTGCTTATGCAATCTCCTCAGTTAACCCATTATATATGAGAAATCTAATTTTCCTGTTGGAGGCATGTGTTCACATCCATAGCAATATATTTTGCATACAGCCCTTAATCCTGTAATTTAAACAGTGGTAAATGTATCTATAGCACTAGCTGTACACCTATCAGTGTGTTTGCAAACACTAAACATAAACTACATGACCCCTTTCTTGTTCTGGCTTAATTAATCAGTATGCGTACACCCAAAAAAACAAAAATAAAAATGTGGGCAGAATGATGGTTATTTCTTTTTCAAAATTATTATTTTTATTTTATATTTAATTATTATTTATACTGGATACAAACACAGAAAATATATATATTTTTTCTGCATGAAAAGCACAACATGTAGAAATTTTCACAAGCAATTTGATACATTGAGTTGACTGTATCTTATCCATCCCTCGCAATTAAGTCTGTCATGTCTCTGCTTGAACGCAAGAGGTCGCCAAGAGTGGTGTTGTCTCCTGGGTGGTTGACTGAATTGACTACTGAGTAGTTATTTTATGAAAATAATACTCTCTCTCAACTTGGATCATATCTGTCACACAGTTTCGGTAATTTGCAATGCACAGATCTTTCTGAATTCTTCTATCCAGGATCAACTGTAATGTTTTCTTAATTAGGGGAAGTCTCACTTTCGCTCTCAAATATTCCAACCTGCAGTAATTGTGCTTGCATTTGTGAAAATTACATGAAGACAAGACAATGAAATCAAAGATCATTTTATGCTCATAACTTAATGTGTTAATTGTTTACAGACTATCTTTCTGTATGGGTGATTATTACAGGGCAATTCTAATAGACAGCTGTGAACTAAGGCACCAATCAGTGGCTCAAAGAATAAGGATTCTCTTATTTTTCTTCAGTCTAAGTGCTATTAAGGAGATACAATTTTTTAGAGTAGACCATTTATTATAAGAAAACATGACATATAATCTCCATTCCATTTACTCTTACAGGTTTTTTCCCCACACTAAAAGTGGCACACTCAGTGAAAACATTAACTTGTGTACCTAATCTTGTGACCAGGTCTGCAAAACGTATCTCACGACTCAACCAGGTTGAGCCAGAGGTGGCGTTCCTGGACCACCAGTGTGGACATCGCCTGCTCATGACCTTCATTGCCCGTAGGGTGAAGTCGGTCGCCGAGCGCAGCTCCTGCATTAGACCGGGGTCAGGACTATCCTCGTGTAGTTCTCTGAGTGCCTTGGCTTGGTGCACCTGCAGGAAAGCCATGGCATGCAAGGTGGAGGCGGCATGTTCAGCGGCGCTGTAGGCCTTAGCCGTCAGGGATGACGTCAGCCTACAGGCCCTGGACGGGAGCCTCGGATGGTTCCGCCAGGTGGCGGCTCTTTGCATGCACAAGTGCACCGCAACCGCTTGATCCACCTGGGGAATCGCCAAGTTGCCCCTTGCCACCCTGCCATCGAGGGTAGTGAGAGTGGAGGAGCTCACGGATCGCGTGCGGGCAGTGAAAGTTGCCTGCCACGAGAGTGTGAGCTCATCATGCACCTCCGGGAAGAAAGGAACGGGGGCAGAGCGTGGCCGTGAGTGGCGCTCTGGCCCCAGGAACCAATCGTCGAGCCGCAAGGGTTCGGGGGCGGAGGATTCCACTCCAGCCCGACACTCATGGCTGCCCGGGCAAGCATGGCCGTCAGCTCCGCGTCTGGCTGTGACTGAGCCACCGCACCCGAGGGTGGGAGTCCAGCCGAGTCCTCAGCATCAGACATGACAAACCCGCTCTCCGATGCTGCAGATCGGCAGCTCATCGTCATCAGGCGCCCCGAACGAGATCGCGGGTCCGCCATGAAACAAACCGGCAACCTCGCCCCAGCGCTAGGTTAGAGCATACAAGCATGACGGGGAGTGGGAGAATACCCGGCAGAGATGCTCCCACCTAGGCCCCCATATTGTCCCCATTGCTAACCGACCCCGCCTCATACCCGTAGGTAGAAGGACCGAGTCGGGGAGCCGCTGGGGTGGCTTGCGCTCTTATGAGGGTGAGCAGCGACCGCAACGTAGCCATGGTCATGTCCTCGCAGTGAGGACATGAACCAAACACGAATGCTGACTCTGCGTGGGTGGCACCCAGACACGAAAGGCAGCGATCGTGGCCATCAGATGGGGAGAGACACCGACCGCAACCAGGAAATAAACACAAATGAAAAGGCATCTTGAAAAGGCATCTTGAAAAAGACGCTTTCTGTTTGCACCAGTCTTTTCTAGAAAATACAACTTTTTTGTATGTTATATATATATATATATATATATATATGTATATATATATATATATATATATATATATATATATATATATATATGTATATATATAAACAAAGTTATTCACGGCGTGAACTTCTTGCTTTTCTGCTGCTGAAGCGCCCAGGGGTGTTTGCTCAGCACAACCGTAGTGTGCGAGTGGGAGGACCGCTGGAAAGCGCCGTAGATCCAACAGCGTGGAGAGATGAAAGGAGGCGGAAGAGGAATTCAGCTCTGTGACTTGCTCGCTCGGCTCCGAAGAAGATATCTGATGTGTGTTTGCAGCGTCACTCCTATTATACCCGTATGTCCAGGGGAGTGGCATACAAATTCCACATGCCAATTTCCATTGGCCTTTTCTCAAGATCAGAGATGTCTGGGCTCCGCAGGAGCGACCCCTAGTGTCAACTCATCGACACAACGTCGAGTGAGTGACAGATAGGGAACTGCAAGCACATCACATCATTCAAAACTAACAGCTCTTGTTTTTCGTTTGAAAAACACTGACATTCAAAATGCCACACTCATTTACCAATTACCTACACCCAGTTCTCACGTGTGAAAATTATTTCTTCAGAGATTGAGATGAAAGAACAAGATGAAAACAATGTTTTTAGAATGAAAGAAATTGTAATTTTCCCACTCTTGTATTTCTGGTTATAGTGTAATATACATACTGTATATATTTGTGCATGTACATGTAGGTGTGAGTGCTATGACATGATGTTTTGCATGTTGTGTGTGTGCTTTGGGATTTTGTGTGTATAGAGACAAGAAGCCATTGTTTCAGAAATAGTGTGTAAGCAATTGTCAAAAACTGTAATGCTTATTTATTTATTCATTCATTCATTTTTTTACCATTCTTCTTAAATTACTTTTTTTTTTTTTAAATGAGTTTTACAGAAACTTTATTTGAGTTTAGCACACAAAGCCATCCAACTTCATCAAGATGGCTTACAAACTGGCCATGACATTAATTCAACATACTCTCATAATACCCTGACATTAATGAGGTCAAAAAGGTTGACAAAAATGTAAGACTCATTTTCATTCATAATTAGATCCCATCTGGCTCAGTTTTTGGCCAATCCAAACACACAAGTACAGATACAAAAACAACACCCAATCAATAGCACCAGAGCCAATAGAATGTATCCCAGTGTGGTGGTCCAGAATGCAAAAAGGTAGAGAGTCTTATTGCAGTAGGGAACTCCAGCCAGTGTTTGGTTGTAGTTGGGAGGATAGATAGTGTAAATCCACACACTGCCTGAACAAAGAGTCAACATATTTATTTAAATCTCTATATAAAATAACATTGGAAATATTATCATGGACAATCACGCTTATTTTTATAATAATAGAAAAAGGAATGCTTTTACAAAACATTTTTTTGCAATATTTTGCCAGCAACGCATACCCCATATACTGTATGTTCACTTGAGCGTGTGCCTATTTTTCTCTTTTCACCTTTTCACCATTTTAACCTTTGTTGAGGTTAACAGACTTGATCTAAGTCTTTTTACTGAACCAAAGTTCATATACCCACCCAAATTTAAGGAATGCACAGAGAACACACAAAAACATGTCTACTGTATTTCCCATCCAGCTTGACAACTTAGAATTCTAAGCATTTCATTATAAAAATCTATTGTTTGATTAGCAAGTCACTTGTTAATGGATTAGCCAAACAACGTGTAGAAGATGCCATAGACCTATGAACACATTAAACGACCTCTTCCACCCACGTACCCCACCCTTTCTTACCACTGATAACCCAGCAGAATATGAAGGTAGAAACCAGAGCATTCCACACAGTGCAGATAAGAGACAGTACATTAGATCCTCCTTCCTCCGTCTCTTTAGCACAGGGTAGACAAGACAGCAAGGCCAGAAACACACCAAACACTCCACATACCAGCACATAAATTGGGATATAGTGCTGCTGTGGACATTCTTGCATATATATGGCACCTGTGTAAGTGTAGAGCATAACAGCAGTTTAAAACATTAAAGCAACACTACAGCTCATGAACAACTTTTTGGACATTAGATTCATTGCAACGCACCTATTGCGATCTGAGCAATGGGAATGGCCATGAAGAGTAGTTTTGAAATCACTGAAATAAACGTTTGTGTTAATACAGTATACTAGTTATGTATGTTCATTAAGTACAAAATAAGACATTGTTTAAAATGTAGAACTCTCCTTTTGTTACAGGTTACATACCAAGGCAAGGTATATTCTTTACTGGAGGAGATTTCACGTAACTCCACATTTGCTTTGGATCCATAGTGCCTAAAGAATTCTTATAGCAACCTGATAGATATAACACTGAGATTACAGGACACAAATACAGATTCTCAGTAAGCAGGCTTAAAAACGTCACAAATAAACTGAGAAAAAGCTGTTGAGTTTTAAACTTGGAAACTATTAAAATTGACTGTCCATTAATGTGCCCCTTATTAAACATTCTGGCAGTTAAATCAAAATCTCATTTCATTTAAAAAATATTTTTACAATTCAGATTTTATTAATTGTCTGATCACTAAAAATACATTGTTTTTGCTTAATTAATTGAGGGAAGCTAGATTATAATAATCACTGAGTGTAGTGTAGAGGAGTTCAGATATAACTGATCACTTTCACTTTTTATATATTGACAAACAGCACTGTAAATCCTTCACAGAAATACAAGTGTTAATTTGTATAAACATGCCTACCTTTAGTTCTGTTTGTCCGGCTGTTGGAAAGTTTCTTTTATCCGACGCACACCAGGATCAGTGTGAGCAACTGCTTGAAATGATTGTGGGTTTTGTGTCCTATATATTTAAGTGTATGGTCATCATGCTCATTAGAAACAAGTTGTGTTTCAAGACAAACCAGTTTTTGCTGCAAACAATATCACAAGCATGACGTAATATTGGACAGAGTTCAATAAGCTTGATTTATTAACAGTAGATCAAATCTCTGCATAGGTTTGGCAGGTGCTTTGTAATGAATTTACAACCCACATAAATTTGTGGTTTTGATTAAAATTGGTACATTCTGTTTGCTAAAATTATAAAAAGTTTGATAATCAAAATGATCAGAACTTTTTTATTTTCCATGTTTGACTAGCAGATATGGGGACTGGATTACTGACTGTACTTTTCTTTTTGTGAGATACAGAATTTATCCAGTTCTAAAATGTTTCTTTTACACATTAACACTATACATTTTTCAATTTGTTTTTGTAGTGATAGTTGGATTGATTTATCTTTTATTGTAATAGGATTTCTGACTTGACTTGAATTACAGAGATAATTTGATTAACTTAGTAGATTTGTGCTCCAAAGGGAAATAACAGCCCACTCAAAAAACAGTCCCAACAGATGATGAATTGTTTGATATTTAGTGAGGTATTTCTTCTGTTTTGTTTTTCATGATCTCTATTCTCTATACATTTTTCAGTTCATTGTGATCATTCACATTGCCATTATAATAGCTGTCAAAAATAAACATTGTTTTCTCAGTACCACCCCAAACTCACACCACTGGTTGAGTAAATGTTGCTGTCTGGCTGGAGGATCTAACAAACAGAGGAATGCCTGATTGTGCCACAGAGACACAGTGTTTACACTTTTCAGGAAAATCAACCGATAAATGGTAGTGTGACAGGGCAGAGGGCGGGGCTGGGTCGTGATTCTACACACCTGGTCCCTTATCAGGCTAATCAAGCCTCCGAGAGGGATTAAGGCTGACTGTGGATGGTAGTGCGACAGAGAGAGAGCATTTACGGGCAGCTGCCCATCATTTGTGTGTTTGCATTATATTATTTATGTCGTCAAGCCACATTCCTCCCTCGTTCTCTCAGGCTGGGGAGCCCCCGGCATGACGTACACCCCCCCCCCTTTCCCTGGGGAGGGGCGTGCCTTTCGCCCCGTCTACCTGGATGAGGGAGGGAGCAAGTGGAGGGAAACAGAAATTATGAAAATGGGGGGGTTCTTCCTGTAATAGTGTAGTACCACCCAAAAAAACACTGTAAAATTTAAACGAGAAGGAAAAGGCCAACGCGGAGCGGCAGTGAGAGAGAGAGAGAGAGAGGAGAAAGAGATATGAAAAAAAAAACGGCATACTCGCCAGTTCTCCGATATGCCGTAGCTTGTTCCTCGGCCACTCCTCCACCCTCTAACGGACGACAGCCGCGCCTCTCGGGTGGATTGGAGGCAGTGCTCCAGCCCCTGGTGGACGGATCGCCCCGCCACGTTCTCGGGGAACAGAAGGGGTCTCCCCCAGCCCCTGGCAGCGGTTCTCCCACTCCAGGCGGTCGGCAGCGAGCCATATCCCACCGCATTTCAGCATCTGGTAGGGGACTCCTCGGACCTGGCAGTAGTCCTGACCGCTCCAGGCGGTCGGTTAGGAGCCCCTTCTCCCCTCACAGTCAGAGGCCGTTCCTCCGCTTCCAGGCGGCCGGGCTTCTCGTCCCCCGGCAGATGGCCGCGGCTGCTCCGTTGGGGTGGACGGTAGTGGCAAGAACTCTACTACGGCGTATCCCTCCTCCTTCCCGGGTTTCAGCACCAGTGTAAAGCAGTTCAATGGAAAGGAGGCGAGAACCGTCTTGACGACATAAATAATATTTTAACGATTAACTTAAACCAAAGACAAACACAAACAAAGACAAAGATCCCCCATTTAGCCTGAACAGACTGTAGGGGAAAGTGCTGTTAGCGAGCACCTATGAAGGCCGGAACGGTACACGAGGGGGTGGGTGGCCAGCACCACGCCCGACCGCCTTTGTCTCCTCAGTGGTGATGTTTTACACACCACACCAGGTACTCATTTTAGGCTGAGTCGACCTAGGGGAGGCCCGGGACCGGTTCAGATAATCCTCACTGGTGTTGGCCATGAGCGGGAATTGAACTCAGGTCCCCAGGTTTGTAGCGCAGCGCACTAACCCCCCACACACACACACACACACACACACACACACACACACACACACACACACACACACACACACACACACACACACACACACACACACACACACACACACACACACACACACACACACACACACACACACACACACACACACACACACACACACACACACACACACACACACACACACACACACACACACACACACACACACACACACACACACACGATCTCTCTCTCCTGCACCATCCTCCGCAGTCTGCCTTTATCCCAATCTGAGGCTTGATAAGGGACCGGGTGTGTAGAATCATTACCTGGCCCCGCCCTGCCACACTAGGCTACCATTATTATTCTTCCATTGAAAAGCCCTGCGAGGGCATATTTTACGCCTTTTCAAAGTGTCAAAACATCCCCTAGACTACATTACATTGACAGAATATTGAAATGCACAATGAGCAATGTTTGTGATTTAAAAATTCAGCTGTCAAAACGCACACAAAAGCACTTTATTTTGCTTTAAGAGTCTTTCTTTTTTTTCTTCCTTTCTTCCTGTTACAGTTTTTCTCAGTCGATTTTATAAATTTCTCAAAACTATAATCAGTGCTCTCAAAACAATTCACACAGCGAACAAAACAGGCACTCAACTTTGCAGAACAATTCAATTTCACTGCATAATGAAACAACAAATTCTTTCCTGATTATGCATTTATTAAAACTAAATACTAACATCAAAACTATAGATGTGTTCTCTATTGATTTCATAACATTTTCAGCTATAGACACACAACTCTGTGATTGAAATAACACATTTATCAGAAACATCCACAAGAAAGATGTCATAAAATGTCTCTAAATTTCTAGTTGTTCCTGCTCTTCCTCTGGAAGGATGATGAAGAAATTTACTGTAAAAAAAAATATTATTTTGAATTGAATTAATTATTTTATTATGTAAATAGAATGCATAGCATGGAATGCAGTGAAAGACAGTGGTTAAGTATACAGTGCATCCGGAAAGTATTCACAGCACTTCACTTTTCCTCATTTTGTTATGTTAAAGCCTTATTCAAAAATTGATTAAATTCATTATTTTGATATTTCAAACAATACCCCATAATGACAACATGAAAGAATTAGTTTGAAATCTTTGAAAATTTATAAAAAAAAAGAAAATTTTTAAAAAAAGTCATACGTACATAAGTATTAACAGCCTTTGCCATGACACTCAAAATTGAGCTCAGATGCATCCTGTTTCCACTGATCATCCTTAAGATGTTTCTAAAACTTGATTGGAGACCACCTGTGGTAAATTCAGTTGATTGGACATGATTTGGAGAGGCACACACCTGTCTATATAAGGTCCCACAGTTAACAGTGCATGTAAGAGCACAAACCAAGCCATGAAGGCCAAGGAATTGTCTATAGACCTCCGGCACAGATCTGGGGAAGGGTACAGAATAATTTCTACAGCATTGAAGGTCCCAATGAGCACAATGGCCTCTATCATCCGTAAATGGAAGAAGTTTGGAACCACCAGGACTCTTCCTAGTGCTGGCTGCTACCCGGCCAAACTGAGCGATCGGGGCAGAAGGGCCTTAGTCAAGGGGGTGACCAAGAACCCAATGGTCACTCTGACAGAGCTCCAGCGTTTCTCTGTGGAGAGAGGAGAACCTTCCAGAAGAACAACCATCTCTGCAGCACTACACCAATCAGGCCTGTACTCAGTAAAAGGCACATGACAGCCCGCCTGGAATTTGCCAAAAGGCACCTAAAGGACTCTGACCATGAGAAACAAATTTCTCTGGTCTGATGAAACAAATATTGAACTCTTTGGCCTGAATGGCAAGCATCATGTCTGGAGGAATCACCACTCATCACCTGGCCAGTACAATCCCTACAGTGAAGCATGTTGGTGGAAGCTTCGTGCTGTGGGGATGTTTTTCAGCAGCAGGAACTGGGAGACTAGTCAGGATCGAGGGAAAGATGAATGCAGCAATGTACAGAGACATCCTTGATGAAAACCTGCTCCAGAGCACTCTGGACCTCAGACTGGGGCGAAGGTTCATCTTCCAACAGGACAACGGCCCTAAGCACACGACCAAGATAACAAAGGAGTGGCTACGGGACAACTCTGTGAATGTCCTTGAGAGGCCCAGGCAGAGCCCAGACTTGAACCCGATTGAACATCTCTGGAGAGATCTGAAAATGGCTGTGCACTGACGCTCCCCATCCAACCTGATGGAGCTTGAGAGGTCCTATTAAGAAGATTTAGAGAAACTGCCCAAAAATAGGTGTGCCAAGCTTGTAGCATCATACACAAAAATAATTGAGGCTGTAATTGGTGCCAAAGGTGCTTCAACAAAGTATTGAGCAAAGGCTGTAAATACTTCTGTACATGTGATTTGAAATTTTTTATAAATTTGTAAAGATTTCAAACAAACTTCTTTCATGTTGTCATTATGGGGTATTGTTTGTAGAAGCTATGAATACTTTCCGAATGCACTGTATGCTAGTAAGGTTGCCAACTGTCCCTTATATAAGCTGCAGAAAGATCAAGGAGAACCACAGCTCACTGAACATTCAGTTTTTCCTTACATGGGGGAGCCCCAGGGACGACCATCCCTAACAAATCTGCCTTACAGCTGGATAGATTTATTAACCATTCACATTTGCAGCATGTTTTAGTTTGGAATATTTTCACTGTTGTCAGCTTTATGTACAGTTTTCTCTGCAAAGATATTAGCCAATAATAACAGGGGTCATGTATATTGAGGTCTTAAAGGGGAAGTGCACAAAAACTGAGAGTTTCATGTGCAAAAACCCTTCTAACATAATAAGTGAAAACAAAATTGACATGACCCCTTTTCATATAGGACAAGAACAAAACATTTACTTCATTTTTCACTGTTGTTGTTTTGAAGGTCTGTGTTCAAAAACACCATAGACAGACAATAGACTGAAATATGTATTACTGATCTGATCAGTACAAAACTCATATCAAAAGCACTTAACCGGTCAATAAAAAAATAAAAAAAATTTACATTTCTTGTTGCACTTAAATTTTGTATACTATTCTGATGATAGTGAAACTTTGTAGTATGGCACTTTTCGTACCACTGTCTCCTTAAGATGATTCGCTTATGTTTTCCTCTTTTGTAAGTCGCTTTGGATAAAAGCGTCTGCCAAATGAATAAATGTAAATGTTATCAGATTCACATTTCTCATGATAGTAAAGGCTTCTCCTTCCATAAGCTGTGTAGACAGCGCCTTAATAACTCACTGAGAGATGTACCTAAACCATAATTTAACAGTCAAATCAATAAATTGAATAACATATAATGAATTAGTGTTGGAATTTTATATTTAGTAATCATGTTTGTTTAGGATTTAAACTAAATATTTAGCCAGGGATTGTATAGAGAATCACTTTTCTACATTAACATTATCACTGGTAAAATAATTCAAGAAATTCTTTCATCAAATATGAAAATAATAGAACATTATGAGCATGATTATACTCTGACGACTTTTTTCAAATCATGTAAATGACAAATCTAAAGAAGTGTTTTGCCATATGATTCGTTTTTGTCACCTTGTCTATGATATCTTTGGGTGGTGTAGTGTAGTGCTAAAGGCTCTTGGCTGGTAACCAAAAGGTTGCTGGTTTAATACCCACTTGAATTCCCCCATAGAAAGTGTGCCATGATGAGCCATCACCATGGTACCCTTGAGCAAGGCGCGTGACCCAAGGTTGGCCCAGGGGGATTGTCCCTTTAATAAGTTAATGGCTATGCACTTTGGTGAAATTCTACCTGTGAAACTCTCTTCAAGAAATGGCAGATATTTTGCTGTTTTCTGGTTTAGTCCAGCATTGTCATCATCGATCATTACTTTGAACACACCAGTCAGTCATAGGTCAGTCAGGCACTGGCTTGAGGAGGTCTCTACAAAAACACATCCTTGTGATTGGCCACCCTGCAAGTCAATCACTCTGTTCCTTTCTCGTTCGTTACCTCCTGTCTGAAAACGTGCTCCTCCCAGGAAGGAATCCAACAGCAAGCCTCTTCTCCACAGCTACTCATGACACACACACACACACACACACACACACACACACACACACACACACACACACACACACACACACACACACACACACACACACACAAACACACAGAGTTACTCTCCGCCACATTAATGCAAACATAAAAGTGATAATGGCTAAATGTTTTCAATATTTCACTATTATAACAGAAAAGAAGAAACAGTGCCAAATGAACACCTTCACAAAATATTGAGCAGTAGCCTCTAACCTCAATGGATATTTTAGGTTTTTGATTCCTGCTGTAAAATATGGCCTTGATATTCAATTCCGGATTTCCATCTTTTTTGAAAACTCGAGTCCTGACAGAGTCCTCCTCACAACGAATGACAGCATAAACATCAGGAACTGATGTAGAAAGGAAGACAATAGTTGAAGGCATAGTCGACTCTAACAGTGCCAGTTGCATTCTACAAAAGAATACATATTTGCTAACAGCTGTACAAAGCAGAGTGGCACACTGGAAGAGCCCATAACCCTTATGGTGCATTCACATACAACGCGAAGCGAGCGTTTCGTGCGGCGCGATTACATAAAAAGTAATTGCAAAGATGCAAATAGATGAGAATTCAGGAATAAAAGCGAATGGCGTGACTCGAACACGCACAATTGCTTCCTTCACGTATTCGCACAAGTTTTTTTAACTCGAGCGAAACATCCGCATGACGCGTTGTCGCGAAAGCCTATCAGCATTGAGATTGTCTGGATGTCATTGACGCACTGACATAGTAGCAGAAGAAATCTGGAAAAAGTTATGAAAAATTATTGTAGCTGTGTGTGGGCACCCGGAATTGTATGACACAATGTCATACATGTACAGAGACCGGACGAAAAAAGACACTTGCTTGGAGGAAAATGAGCAAGGAAGTTTGACTACTTGGTAAGTTCTCAAAATATGTGCGAACACAAGTTTAAACACAAATTTATAATCCAGCGGTCAAACTCACGTGAGCAATGCAAAGTCGAAAATTTTCTTCGCATTGTATGTGAACACACCATTAGGCCAATGTATTAAATCCTCTGCAATGGTTTGTTTCATTAGAAATACAGATAAATAACTTTAAAAGAATCAATGGCAAAGTCTCACATTCAAGAAATACGCATGGCATTTTCAGTAAATAATTACTTAAATTTCAGGTGTTTTTCTCACACAAAGGTATCATATAGATTCAGTAGACTTGAAAAATAAAACATAAGTATTATGGACTCCTTCATTGGTAGTTTATGCTGCTTTTTCTGAGGAACTACTCCACAAAATCTGTGCCGAACACAATTTACACTGTGCAATTCCAATCTTGCTGTCTGGTTCTGTGCGCTGTACAACATCTCTCCACTATGATCAAGACACCTCAATCCTCTCTTGAATATGCCAAAGGTGTGCTTGACTCCACCGCACATCTGGATATAAGCCAGGTGAAAGCACTCTGATCCACCATTTAATAATTATTTATTAAATGACTGCACGCATGATCAATAAGAAATGTACACAAGCATCTCTTTTTAATAAAATGCAGTTTGTTGCCTGTTTTCCTCTGACTGTAATAGTGCAGAGTTTATTGCACAGGTCAAATTGAGTTTTTGAATGAAGCAAAATCTGTAATTATCTAATTTACAGAGAAAGGAGGCGTGTTTGCATGGAAAGGAATGACAATTACTTAATTTAGATATTCAAGACAAAGCGCTATTTCAACACTGACCGCGTCTGCTTATACTAGAGAGCGGGTGGTTAGTGAATAAGGTTTTTGCTCTGAAACGCCATGCAAAAGTGGTGCAACTGTTTAGTGAATTCACCCCTTTAAGTTTACAAAGATCACAGGTCTGCTTGGAGGTGTATTACCTTAACAGCTAGTAGCAGTTGTCCCTTTAAGTCATGATTACACAGAACAGTGCATGAGACAGGCTGAATTTAAATGATGAAGTGGTGAGTTTAAACCTGATTGTTTGGGCAGACTGAGGCCAGAGGCCCTGAGCAGATGGACTGTAGTTACAGCACTGGGCTCAGGAATACAACACTGCCACACAGAAGAAGCAGGTAGCTCTTCCTTCAACTCCCTGAGGAAAGAGGACCAAAAAAAAAAGAAGAAGAAAAAAAAGGAAGCAGACTGAATGAAAATATGGGTGAATTAGTGACCTGCTTCCTGATTATTTTAATCATACACCATAGTATACATCATAAACAAGCTTGGATACAACACATACATTAACATTTTTGTTACATTTTTATTGCATTTAAAACTACAAGGTAATAGCTTGACATTATGCTTACTTAATAATTGATTGTTTGTCTAGATACAAAACAGTCAGAGGTACTGTAACTAGCAGTAGCCCAATCTCCTGTCCCTACCTGAGGCACACATGTGAGTGTGAGAAAAATCGCAAAAGGAACTGTCCAGTGGTACCAGGCTGGAAAGTGGTGGGGAGGATGACGTATCGACCAGGACCAAGGGTCACTCGCAGGGTGACACTACGGGAGTCCATATACACTGAGCTAGCAGCCTGCTCACATAAACACTGTACCCGACACACACGATTCACCTCCACCTGAAAGAAGGAACAACAGAGGGAAAGAAAAGAACATTTGAACAAGTGTAAATTCAGGGAAGTCCAGAGATAGACTGACATTATAGTTTAAAATGTAACTTTAACATTCCTTTTCCATTTCACCATACCTTCACCATACATAAGGGCAATAGATTTCACCTATTTATTGCTAACCCTACATTTACTCTCCTTCATGTCACCACAAACCCATATGAACCTCTTTCTTCAGTGGAACAAACATTTTTAATTTTGCAGACACAGGGAATGCAAGTGAATATTGACTCTGGTCTGTCAAGTTAAGAGAACCCTCCAATAAAAACAGCATAGAATCACAGTAAAAGTAATCATTATGACTCATGCACTATATTCCAAGTGTCCTGAAGCCATACAATGCTTCAGGGTGAACTTCTGAATGTACTATTCCTTTAAACAGAGCCAAATAGAGAATCTAATAATGTCTTAAAAAATAGATTCACAAAGTCATTGCCCTTGTTTAAAAAGTTAAACACTCAAAAGCAATCAAGTCAGCTTTCCGCAGCTTTAGCAAACTTGTAGATGTCATAACATTGATTATTCTGCACTGTGTGACGTGATAAGTTGCCTGTCAGTCAGTTACTATGTCACTTACCCTTAGAACCTCAAAGCCAATTGGTAGGTTATCCCCTCTTCCCTCCCGCCTTTTCATCCTTTTGTCCTCCTGCTGCAAACATATCAACACCTCATCCCCATCTCCAACAACTTCAAAAATGAACTAAAAAAGAAGAAGAGAGCGAAAGAGATGCAGGATAAATCATTTGAATGTGCAATATGGGATATATGGTTAAGAGTGCTAGAGAAAAAGAGCAATGGATCAAAGACAGAAAGATGTTATAGAATTTGAAGTGTCCCAACCCAAAATACCACAAGGATACACTTCTACATCTTAAAGTAATTACTGACACTTAAAGGGTTAGTTCACCCAAAAATGAAAAATGTCTCATCATTTACTCACCATTATGCCATCTAAGATGTGTGTGACTTTCTTTCTTCTGCAGAACACAAACAAAGATTTTTAGAAGATACCTCAGCTCTGTAGGCCCATACAGTGTAAGTGAATGGTGATCAGGCCTTTGAAGCTCCAAGTCCAAAGTCAGCATAAACATAATCCATCAGACTCAAGGTTTAATCAATGTCTTCTAAAGCGATCCTGTAGGTTTTGGGCGAGAACAGACAAAAATAGAACTACTTCACTGTACATCTTGACAGCAGTCTCCTTAGTGATCCTATAGTGCCATCTAGCCCTCTGCGCATGCGTCAAGCACTAGGAAATGTAACTGAGCTTGAATTCATGATTGTGCCTAAAAGCTGCAATGGCAACATGTACAGAGAAAAGGGAGTTATAGTTTTGGTCTGTTCTCATCCAAAAACACTGGACTGCTTCAGAAGAAATGGATTAATCCACTGGAGTCTTATGGATTACTTTTTTGCTGACTTTTTTTGAGCTTCAAAGTCCTGATCATCATCCACTTGCATTGTATGGACCAACAGAGCTAAGATATTGTTCTAAAAATCTTTGTTTGTGTTCAGCAGACAAAATAAAGTCATACACATCAGGGATAACATGAGAGTGAGTAAATGCTGGGCGAATTTTTATTTTTGGGTGAACTATCCCTTTAAAGCAAAATTAGCAGTTTGAAGGCAATGTAAACCACGAGTAGGTATTCATGTATTTACAGAATATCTTTTCATGTATTCTTTAAATACATTTACAGTTTTTCCTCAGTCGATTTTAAGCATTTCTCTCAACTCAGGTCACTGCTCTCAAAACTCCAAAACGCCATCTGAACACTTTGTAATTGTCCAAAACAGATTGTGCATTTTTCAAAATTTTCCTCATTTTGTCTCATTTTGAAACACATTTTGAAACACAAACAAATTTCTCTGATCTAAAATTCATGCTTTTAAAACAGTTAACACAGACAATTAAATTAAAGTCATACTTTCAAATGTATATGTCAGGTTGTCAAATTTGATATCGATATCTGCTGAAGAAAATGCTATTTCTAAATTTTTCACACAACTGTCATGAGTTTGCTATCTATAAAAGGGTCAAATATGAAAATTCAGTGCAAACAAACAATGAGGCAGAAGAAGAAGAAGAGGAAGAACAACATGTAGAAGAGGTGCAAAATGAGAAGAGGTTGAGAGGGTAAAAGAAGAGAAAATAAATGGAAGAAGAGATGAGAAAAGGGGAAGGTTTTCTTACAGTAACTCTTTCATGGGTGAGCACTGCATTGAAAGAGTTGAGGAAAGATCAAATGGAGATGGTGAAATGAAGGTGAGCAGAGAGAAAGAGGACTGCAGGATGGAAGAGTAAAGAAGACACAAAAGAGGCTCAAATGATCTGATAGTTCCTTTAATTTATCATATTATGAATCACGGTCTCTCTGAAGTGTTCATCCTAATGTGAGCAGATCTACAGTGACTTCAATCTCAACAAAAAATAAAAGGGATAAATGCCATTCCTCTGTATGCCAGTCAATCAATGTCCACGATTACTGTACCATCTGTGCTTATAGTGCTGCCTTAGGTCCATAATTTGTTTTTTTACAGTAAACTTCCTCATCGTCCTTCTAGAGGAAGAGCAGGAACAACTAGAAATTTAGAGACATTTTATGAAAACAGATGGGAAAAGGTCTTTATTGTGGATGTTTCTGATAAATGTGTTATTTCAATCACAGAGTTGTGTGTCTATAGCTGAAAATGTTATGAAATCAATAGAGAACACATCTATAGTTTTGATGTTAGTATTTAGTTTTAATAAATGCATAACAGGAAAGAATATGTTGCTTCATTATGCAGTGAAATTGAATTGATCTGCAAAGTTGAGTGCCTGTTTTGTCCGCTGTGTGAATTGTTTTGAGAGCACTGATTATAGTTTTGAGAAATTTATAAACTCGACTGAGAAAAACTGTAATGAATATGAACATTACAGTTTTTCTGAATTGCTAAAACACGTTCTTGAAACTTCACTCATTTTCTCACAACTTTAAACACAAAACTTCAAACTACATTCACAAAACCCCTGAATCTTCTGGCAAAATCAAACAATCTCCTCAAACCATTTCATCTGTGCTCAAAATCAAACAATGCTTTCAGATCTTACACTCCACAAGTCAATATATAAAAGTGACAGAGCATTCTTTAGACACTACGTCAGAAAATTAAGAACACAGCATCCAGAACATGTAGTTGCAGAAAGAATGTTTATTGTATATAGTAAACACATTTTGCAATTACTGTCAAAATAAGTATATTAATCACAACGTACAGTGAATATATTGTATACTATAAGTACTGCAAGTAATACAGTATTGAATGTCAGTATATTCAGCTCTTACATACTGTAAAAATACTGTAGTCCTAAACCTAACCCCAAAGAGCAAAGAACACTCAATACAATAAACTCAAAAATATTGTGCAACTGCAAAATCAGCCAATGAGAGATGAATTCTGCCTCAGCATTACATTTTCACATCATTAGAAACAATTGTTAACAATTTTGAGTCGTTATGGGTAAATTACGAAATAGTGACTTTAAATGTTGAACATATGGGCTTGTATAAGTAGCATGCTTAAATATGAATTTACATGTTTGTTTGTTTTTTGTTAGTTTTTTTACGTGCATATATGTAGTACAGCGTTTTGCAACACAAGTGCAAAATGTGTTTTAGTGAGTAAGAATGTGTTTAGAGTTTTGCAAAAAGAGTGATTGATTCGACAAGTATTTGTTTTCAGAGAATGGGGATTAGTGTTTTAGCAATTCAGAAAAACTGTAATACATTTATAACAGTTATTTTTACGATTGCTTAAGCACGAATTTGAAAACAGAGCTCAATTTGTCAAAACACTACACACCATTCATACAACCACACACAAGTAGCAGAACACCTCAGATCTCTTGCAAAATGAAACATTTCATTAAAAACTATACAATAATTTATAAAAACCCAATTTTGACCCCATATGGCACACACATCATTCATTATAATAATAATACAACTTTATTGGCTATAGCGCCTTTAAAAGTTGCACCTCAAATCACTTCACAGGAGAAAAATGAAAATACATTAATACAAAAAAAAAACATACAATTAGAAAACTTTAAAAATAATTAAACAATAATCACATAATAATCACAGAAAAGCAACCCTAAAAAAGTGAGTTTTAAGAGAAGATTTAAAAATACTAAAAGATTCAGCTTGCTTAACCTCAGAGGGAAGATAGCTCCACAGTTTTGGAGCAAAAGAAGAAAACGCTCTGTCACCCATAGAACGTAGTAGACAAGTAGGAGGAACAGTTAAAAAAAAATGATTCGGAGGAGCGGAGATCACGCTCTATCCCTACACGCTGTGTAGGGTGTTAAAAGTTCAGACAAGTATCGAGGGGGCCAAACCATGCTAAGCCTTGTAGATAAGCATGAGAATTTTAAAGTCTACATGAAACTTGACAGGGGGCCAGTGCAAGGACTCCAAGACAGGACTGATGTGATCACCTATCCTGGTCCTAGTCAAGATTCTAGCAGCAGAGTTTCGCACATACTGCAACTTATTTAAGGTAGATTTAGAGACCCTAACAAGTAAACCATTGCAATAATCAATACGAGAAAATACAAACGTAAATACAAATTTGATACTTTTTTAACAGTATTCTTGGCATGATGATCAAATGTAAAATTTGCTTCAAATATCACCCCCAATTCTTTCAATGTTGTTTGAAACTCCAGAGTAGAGCCATCCATATTTAAGGTTAAAGAACCAGCTTTACGAAGCTGGTGGGGTGAACCAATGAGCATAACCTCAGTCAGATACATATGATCTGATTCTGTTTGAAACAGTTACACACTGCTTTGCTCAATTGAAAACATTTTTAACATTTCTAATTATCTAATGATATAGTATGTTTTTTTTCAGAGATATTGTTAGAGTAAAATACATTACTGTAATATTTTGACCAAACACAAGACACAAGACCAGTACTGCACACTGATGAAAATATTTATTTCTCTCCACATTGTAAAATCAGTCAGTACATCCATGCATTTCCAAAGGATGGATTTTGCATTGAAAACCAGAACAGAACATATTTAAATAGAATAATGTACATACAGTAAAACACAGCAAAAACATTTGTGGAGACAAAAACGAAAGCATGAATTACAAAAATAACCTTAAGCATCATCTCTTCGCCCAGATAGATCTGACCATAGCACTTCATCCACATCACAGGCTATGTCCTCTCTCGCAAGACAGCGAGGGTAGAATCTTCTTGAATGACGAAGCCATCCATGCACATCTATGCACATAACAGCAGCCATATCACCATGTAGCTCAAGAACAGTTGCCCACTGAAGCTAGCAGAGATGAGCCTGGCCAGTACCTGGATGGGAGACCTCCTGGGGAAAAACTATAGTTGCTGCTGGAAGAGGTGTTAGGGAGGCCAGCAGGGGGTGCTCACCCTATGGTCTTTTTGGGTCCTAAAGCCCCAGTACAGTGACGGGGACACTATACTGTAAAAAGGCACCGTTATTTGGATGAGACGTTAAACTGAGGTCCTGATTCTCTGCGGTCATTAAAAATCCCAGGGCACTTCTTGTAAAAGAGTAGGGGTGTAACCCTGGTGTCCTGGCCAAATTGCCCCTTTTGACCCTTCTCAATCAAAGCCTCCTAATAATCCCCATACATAAATTGGCTCTATAACTCTACTCTCTCCTCACCACCAATAGCTGGTGTGTGGTGAGTGTACTGGTGCACTATGGCTGCGGTTGCATCATCCAGGTGGATGCTGCACACTGGTGGAGGTTGAGGAGATTCCCCTGTTCACTGTGTAAAGTGCTTTGAGTGAAGTGTCTGAAAAAGCACTATAGAAATGAAACATTCATTCATGCACAGACCCTGCATCAATTAGGTCACTTGTCTCCATGGCTTGAATGGGGGTATCCTGACATGGGATGGATATCATAAACCTTCCACTGCCATGCTGAAAAAAACTTCTCAATGGGGTTAAGGTAGGGAGAGTGTGGTGGGAGGTATTGAAGGGAAAATTGTGGATGCTGATGAAACCAGTTTTGGACCAGAGCAGATCGGTGGAAAGATACATTGCCCCAGATGACAATGTATCTCATCTGCTCTCCATCTATTTGGTCTTCTGCTGTGACGATGTTGTGTAGTTTGTCTAAAATTGTGAGCATGTGGGCCATGTTGTAAGGACATAAATTAGCATGGCGTTGGAGTACCCCATTCTGCATGATTGCAGTGCACGTTGTGATGTGCCACCACGTTGGCCCGGGATATTCAACATAGCTCTGTGATGTTTCTCCCTTTCCCCTACTTTTGAGTATTTGCAAAAGTACTTCAAAGAATACCATGCTACTACCATGGTAATTTGATATATGATTACCATATTCATATACTATTGCATTTACATGGTGCTTCAAGGTAATAAAAAAAAAATACCATGGTACTTCACTATACGATTATCATTTTCATATAACCAACCATTGTATTAACATAGTGTGTCCATGTAATGGTACATGTCCAAAAAACATGGTAATGCGTGGTACTTTATGTTTTCGTGTAGGCTAATAAGTGTTTTGATACTCTTTTGGTTGAAAATTGTCTTAACCTACAGAAGTAGTTTACAAGCTCCACAAGTGTTGAACTTTATAAAGACCTTCATCACTGGTAAACGACAGGACACATTTGCAGGTTTCATTTCCATTGATTGTAGATCCACTGCAACCAGCATTATCTTTATTTGCCATGTTATAAAATATTCCATGAGCTTATTGACAAGTGAGAGCATGCACAAATGATTCAGCAGCATGAGCTCAAGCTTCCTGAAGCATTCAGATTGAATCGTGAACCAATTCAGACTGCTTTCCTATCACCTGTGACCAATACATTTTAAAGAACCGATTAAGATGAGCGATTCATTTGTGGTCAGACATCTTTATTTTTTATTCAATCTGGTGATAGTAAACACCAGGTACAAGGCGTGATGTAGCAGTGTAGCTTTTGTTTGCTGAAAAGCTACATGATTTAAAAACTAGCGAATTTACCACTTCACTACTCAGAAATGTAGCTAAGCTAATAGCTTTTTTATTTGTAGTGAAGCTACTGCCCATCGCTGCTCAAGAGACTGTTGTGCATGAAAATCCCAGGAGATCAGCAGATACAGAAATACTCAAACCAACCCATCTGGCACCAACAATCATGCCATGATTTTTTTCCCCATTCTGATGGTTGATGTGAAAATTAACTGAAGATCCTGACCCATATCTGCTTGATTTTATGCTTTGCAACGCTGAATTAAGATAAGAATTATTAAAATAAGAATTAGGTGTACAGGTGTTCCTAACAAAGTGCTCAGTAAGTGTACATCTGTAACATGATTTTCAAGTCATATTTTTTATTTCACAAGATGGCAGCAATCTGCCCTTAATACAAGACACATTCTCATATTTTCTTCATGTTTCAACTAGGTTTTTACTATAGTGAAGTTACATAAATGTGCTAATTTGCATATGCAAATGAATGTTAAACCAGAGAAATGTATATAAATGTATATAATCTAAAAAAACATAAAATCCCAAAAGTGCATAATTTTATTGTTTTTACTTCAGGGAAGCACAAATGTTTTCCTTTCTAAAAAAAAAAAAAAAAAAGGTTACATCTGTATGGTGTCTGGTCAAAAATGACAGCAAAGTAAGTGGCCCTACTTGATCAGAATAGGAGGGTTAATCATTTGCAGAGATGGGAAACGTACGTTCAAAAGTGTACTTGCATTATTGATTTTTGTGTCTGAGAGTGGCAGAGCACCCTTGCGATCTCTCTTGTGCACACACATCCAGTGCACGTGTAGAGACCGAGCGAGCGAGAGGGAGTATAAAAAAAGTACTTTGAAAGAGTGCACGCTCTGCCGCTTTCAGACAGAATAATTGCATAAGAACATGTAAATGCATTAAAACTGATGGACAGTATCAAATACACAGTATGTTTTATAGTCCTAAATGTAGAGAGTACATCAATATGAAGTAAAAGCCAAATTCCAGACATTTTCAGCCAATTTTGAAATCCCGACGGGCCACATTTTCAGGTCTAAAAAAAGAGGACATGTGAGCAAAAAATAGGACGTATGGCCACGCTACTTATTTTAATCTTATCTTTGCACTGAATCTAAAAAAGCTGTCAGTTTAGAAATAGGCTACCCTTGCTGCGTGAGTGATTTACCTGGGGGTTGTGTAGAAACGTGTCTCTGTGATTGATACATCCTCCGCATCTACTTCTTTTGTCCATTTGTTTCTCCCATCTCCTCTCCCCTATTCCATTGTGCTTTCTCACAAACTGCTCTTTTATTGGTCCTTGTACTCCCTTTTTTGGCTTTGCCTTCACTTCTTTATTTTCTTTTCCTTTTGTTTGTCTCCTTGGCTTCGTCCCTCCTTCTGTCTTTCACTCAATTTTTGCTCTTTTTTGTCTCCTCTCTGAGTTGTCATTGGTGTGGACCAATGGGGCCCTGTTGAACACTTTTGGTTCTTGAATTTCTGACAACCAGAAGAGGAGGGCATGGGTGAGATCCCAGATGCATAAGTCCATGCCCCCGGGCAGCGCACCTCTCTCCAGTGGGGGCAGAGGAAAGAGTTTTCTGCCAACCTGCACACCACCATGTCTGTGAAGTAACAGCAAAAGTCCTCAAACTCCATCCTGAGGACAATGAATTTTTAAAAATTAAAAATTTTCTTAACATGTTTCACAAAACAAATTTAGTGTTAATTATCTCTACTACACTTTTTTGCACACTACATTTACATTTTGACATGTTACTGACAATTAATTACTTAATTTGCATTACCAAAACTCTCCCACATCTCTGACAACAAGACCCATCTTCTCCCTCTCCCTGCGCCCCAGCTGCTGCCACTGAGGAGACCTATGAGTAATAGGTTATTTATTATTTATCTATCACTTTTTATCCATAGCAACTTACCATACAATAATGGCAAAGACAATACCCTTGCAACAACATGGAGTAAGCATTCTTTTGGATGAGAAGTTAAACTGAGGTCCTGGGTCCCTGGACAATTTTGCCCATTGGCCTCTATCCATCAATGCTGCCTAATAATCCCCTACTAATAAACACTGTACTCTCTTCTCCAACAATAGATGGTGTGTGGTGAGCGTTCTGATGCGCTAAAGCTGCTGTTGCATCTCCCAGGTGGATGCTGCACACTGGTGGTTGTTGAGGAGATTCACCGTTACAATTTAAATAATTGGTAATTAGAATACAGTTATTCTAAAAAGTATTTTGATTACTGAAGAGATTACTTTGCATTTTATTGTCATTTGTTTCATTTAATATTTAGTCCTTTCAGATGGAAAACATTTATCCATATAAATGATGTGATCCAAAGTGCATTTGAACAGCAGTGAAACACTTTCTTATTATGTGTTACATTCATACGAGCAGACAGAGAAGTTTGAAATAAGTTTGGAGCAGAAGAAATAGAAATGAACCTTGTGTAAATTGTTAGCATTACGCTAAGCTTAAATGCTATTTCTAGCCATTTTACATGCACATGTTACCAGGTACGATCATATTTTTTTGTCAAGAAAATTCACATTGGATCGTATTTTCTTTTTATCTAGTAATAACTTTTATATAAGGGCAAAAATTGTCTTCTAGATCATTTTTGTATTGTTTTCCTGTAAAAATATCTAAAAAACTATTGATTTTTACATATTACAGCATGTATTCTGTCATTTTCCAAAAGTTACCCTCCCAACCCTGCCTATACTATGTAAAGAGGTTTGTGTGTCTAGAAAAGTGTCTATAATTGTAACAAATTATTAGAATTATTAACTGCCTTGTTTTAAACACAATGGTGATAGAAAAAGAAATAAGAAAAATGCAATCTCAAAAACTTTCCATGTTATGATTTGATCTTACCTCGCAGTGGTAAGATGAAACACAGAATATGGTTTTTGGTGTTTGCAATGTTGCTCTCAAAGCTACTTAAACTACTTCGAAGTACACAAATCTTGTACTTGAGTAAAATAACAGATACACTGATTAATTTTATTCCAGTAGAAGTAGAATGTGGTTGGAAGTCATGGACCAAAAAAAAATATATATATTTTGTGCTATCTTTCAGCACTACAGGTGAGGCTTGAACTCTCAACCTTAGCATTTCCCTGCTAAATACTGCAGTTTTTTTTACACTGAACTGCATATCATGTACACTACTCTCTCACCATAAAGAAATTAATAATAATTCTAGAGTTTGGCCAACACCATTGAAGACTGTATTGCAAATGTATATCAGTCTTCTTTACCACCCTTTGTGCTCTCATCTTGATAGAGTGTCTCTAAAACCATGCCTCAGGTGAGGCTTGATCTCACAACCTCAGCATTGCTCTGCAGTATACTGCCAAAGTACCACACGTTGACCAATTGCATCACAGGAGCTGAAATCCTCAAAGGAGGTTATAGCACACCATTGGAAAAAACCCAGCCTGAGTCCATCATTATTATACTTAATAATAACTATGCATACATAAGACATAACATAATATTGTCAATGTAAGTAAATTAACAGTAATTCTATACATTGGCCAACATAATTAAAGACTGGAAGACAAATGTATATCTGTCTCCCTTATTACCCTTTGATCTCTCATATTGTTAGGGCAAATTTAAAACCATGCTCCAGTTGAGACTCAACTCACAACTTTGGCAATGCCTTTCTACACACTGTCTTATAAATATATTGCTTTCTGATTGCACCATTGGTGCTGACTTGCTGAAGTTTCTCTGGCTGAAGAAAAATCCAGCCAGAGTCCTTATTTTTTATACTACATTACAACCATGCATATATAAGACTTCCTTAATATCCTTTGAATTGTCATGTTGCTAGATCATCTTTAAAACTAAGCTCCAGATGAGGCTCAAACTAACAACCACAACACATACCTTGCTACGTTCTGTGTTATAAATACCGTGCGCTACACGGTTGCACCACTGGAGCTGACAGCATAAAGAGAGGTTATAGCACACCATGGGAAAAAACCCAGCTCAAGTCCTTCTTTTTTTATACTTAATTTTAACCATGTATACTTAAGACATAATGTAATATTGTCAATGTAAGCAAATTAACACCAATTCTAAATTTTGGCCAAGACAATTGAAAACTCAGAGAAATATGATGTATATTAGTCTACTTTAATACCCTTTGAACCCTCATCTTTTACAAGTGTCTCAAAAACAACGCTCCATGTGAGGCTTGAACTCACAACCTCAGCATAGCCTTTCTATTTACATGCCTTGCTACATACTGTGTTATAAGTACCATGTGCTAACCGATTGCTCCACTTGAGCTGATGTTCAGAGGTGTGGTTATAGTACACCATGGAAAAAAATACAACTTGAGAACTTCTTTTTTTTACACTTAATTACTAATCATAAATTCAGAAGACATAACCTCCTAATCTCACTTCAAGGAAAAGAACAGCAATTCTAGTGATTGGCCAAAACAACTCAAGACTGCAAGCCATTTGTATATCAGTCTGCTTGATAGAGCATCTCTAAAGCCATACTCATGGACAGAGACTCAGTCACAAACTCGCATTCCCTTTCTACATACTGTCTTATATGTACCGTGCGCTAACCTATTGCACCACTGGAGCAATAATGAAGAGAGGTTACAGCACACCATGTGAAAAAAATCAGCTTGAGCCCTTTTTTTATTCTTCATTATAACCGTGCATACAGAAGATTTAACTTCTTAATGTCAATGTAAGGAAATTAACACCAATTCTAGAGATTGGCAAATACAGTTGAAGACTGCAAGCCAAATGTATATCAGTTTGCCTAACTACCTTTGAATTCTCATCTAGTTTGAGCGCATATAAAAGCATGCCGCAGGTAAGGCTTGAATTCAAAACTTTGGCATTGCCTTGCTACGTGCTGTGTCATAGTACATCTTGCTAACCCATTACGGAACAGCAGTTGTTGTTCTGAAGGGAGATTGGGAAAAAACCCAGACTGAGTACATCATTTGTATACTTAATTATAACCATGCATACATAAGACATAACATAATATTGTCAATATAAGGAAATGAACACTAATCCTTAAGTTAGGCCAACACATTTAAAGACTGCAAGACAAATATTTATCAGTCTTCCTTAATACACTTTGAACTCTAATCTTGTAAGTGCTTCTCTCAAAACCATGCTCCATGTGAGGCTCATTTTCACATCCTCTGCATAGCCTTGCTACACACTGTCTCACAAGTCCAGCCCACTAACCGATTACACCACTGGAGCTGACATTGCCAAATGAGATTACATCACCCCAAATGGTATTTTTCACAAAAAGGTAATTTAATTATTGTGCTCTCAAAAACTAGAAATTTACAATATTTATATATTTTTTTAGACTGGATAGACTGAACAGAACTGAGTGCCAGTGAGAAAGATTGCAGCATGAAAGTTTCACACCCTTACAAAAAAATCTAAACAAGTTGCAAACTTGCAGCAAATTTGCCGCTCTTTATTTTCACATGCAAATGAGCTTTTAAATTGCCACAAATGTTAGCCAGAAGTTTGCAGATCTTCACCGGTAGTGGTGGACCACCGGGAAACCTTTGGCAACAATGGACAATTTGCCACAAGTTTGCAGCAAAACTCATTTGCATGTGAAAATTATCAATGGCGAATTTGTGACACTTCTGATGGGGCATGTGCCAGGCAAGTAACTGCCTATGGTATAAATGGGAATGCTAAAGGATAGCTCTCTCCAGGTATTCTGAACCACTTTGATTCATCCAAAACACTTGTTTAAATTCATAGCAGCTGCAAGCTTGCAAATCCAACATGATACAGTATACTGTATATGTTCATCACATGCTCTTAAAATGTTTATTGTGCAGCCTACTAACAAGTAACATAATCATTATATAATCAATGACTATAGAAGCATCTGAGATAGACTGGCATACATTAACTCACCCCAAACTCCATGCTCCTGTCCAGTCTGTTGTGCCCCAGGGGTTTCTCATTCGCACCATGTACATACGAGATGTGCTATACATGTCTGGCAGGGTCTCGGACATACGGAGTTTCCTGACTGCTGTGACACCATATGCATGTCCCTTTATCAATCCACAGTCCAGAACTGATTCCACTTGCTCTCCCTCTGCTGGCTGCAACACAAAAACAGAAAGGGTGTGTTCAGTAGGTAGAGATAAGAAAGAGAACTCTTAAAGGTTTCATTGTTCCTGTCAGTCCACACAGGCTAACGAGGAGCTTGGAATCCAATCTGCCTATTATTTATGAATGGCTGCACTCGAAAGCTAAGACATCTGACTTGTTGCCATGCTGCCTAATCAGTTAATGGCTCAACCAACAGCGTTTTTGAATTCAGCATTTTTATTTTTACAAACAACCAATCTGCATTTTTTTTTTGCTTTCTCAAACAACCAATCTGCATTTTTTTTTTGCTTTCTCATGCAGTCAATGAGTGCCTTTTCATGCACAACCTTATGCTGAGTATGCTTAATAACCCAACAATGTGTAAGTCCAAACAAAATTCTTTTTGAGCCATAAACAGTTTAAACAGAAAAGGATTCTCTCTGCATGTGAACACCTTTTTCAGCTTTCTGGCAGCTTATTTAATTTTTTCCTTGTGCTGTTGAGTTGTATAATTAGCTGATATTCAGTAGGTTCCAGCATTTGCTGTACATGTAGGCATTTGTAATCAAATATAATAATTTTTATAGGACAGAGCAGCTGCATACAATCAAAGACAAAGAAGTGATGTGACGGTTAATTTGTAGACCTCATGTATGCTAAAGATTTGTTTATACAAACATTTCCATATCTTGTTAATTTGCAAAAGTATTGTGTGCATTTTAACAAGCTTTTTGCACTGTAAGTAGCAAGTAACTCTCCAGATTTTCCATGGACTTAGACAGCTAGTAACTCTCCAGATTTTCCATGGACTTAGACAGCTATTCCTTTTTAAAGGGTTAGTCCATCCAAAAATGAAAATAATTTCATAATTTACTCACCCTCAAGCCATCCTAGGTGTATATGACTTTCTTCTTTCAGCCAAACACAATCAGAGTTATATAGAAATCTATCCTGGCTCTTCCATACTTTATAACGTGAGTGTATGGTTCCTTAGATTTTGAAGCCCCAAAAATCCATCAAAAAGGGGTTAATAAAGCTCAGGTGAGAAGTGTTCGTCACTTGGGGGTCAGGACCCCCTCTATCTGAGGGTTGTCCCCCACTAAATTATCATTAAAATATGTGTATTGTAAATAATATAATGATATATCTAAAATGTTAAACCCAATTTAAGAAACTTCCATGGCCTCATAAATGTCTGTGGAAAAAAAACAGTCCTGTACAGCAAGTTTGTAGTCTTTGAGTTCAAGGATTTGAAAACTTCAGTTGTTACAGTCTAAAGATCCTACAAATCCATGAATGACCACAATAGAATCTATGGCTTAGTTTTCTGACCCGAATGGAGCAGGTGATGAGTGCTCTATGGCTGTGAGCGTGGGCTAAAGTCTGGTACAGAGTCCTCCTCTGGTCAACATGCTGGATCAGCTCCTCCTTGTCCAGACTCAGTGGTTCAGAGACGCCACCAGTAAAATCAACCAGAGCTTCAGCTGTATTGCCTCCTTCTAGAGCCTCATAACACCCATTGAGCCTGACCAAGACAAACAGAGACAGGGAGACAATGCAGGAGAAGAGACTTTTTTAAAGGGGTTGTATAATGTAAAAGGGGATTTTCCTTTCTTTTGAAATGAGAGTGTGATGTACTATGTGGACATACTCGAACTGTCAGAAACTAAAACTCACAACCCTATTCACCCACATTATTTATTGAAATTACTTTTACAAATGACATTTACTCATAACACCTATTCAGAATTTAACAAAATAGTTTTTTTGTTACCACTCAGTAACAGTGAAGAAATAAGATAGGATACATATTTTTACCCTAAACACCTGAAAAATACATTATAATGCCATCTGGTATTAATTTAGATACATTGAGAACTTGGCAGTGTGATACGGCAGATTTTTGTTGACTTTTGTATGCCAAATTTCTATGCTCCTCATTTATAAGTCGCTTTGGACAAAAGCGTCTGATAAATGACTAAATGTAAATGTAGATATTTTGGAAAACATTGTGCTGATCCTGACTGTGGGGTAGAACCTGCATATCTGCAAAGCCTTTCAGTATACCATTGTTACTGATTGTATCTTCAAAACTGCCTGAAATGTATATTTACCATGGTCCCTGGTTATTTCAGTGTCCCCTTAACAGTTTGTAATTTTATAACACATTTATAAACCTGGCACAATGTGATGCAGGCTTTTCAAAGAGGTTGTTATTTAAGGATGTGGAATTGCAAACTATATTGGACCCCACATATCTGCAACATGCAAAGTGTTGTTACTCATTTCATATGCAAGAGGTTAGCCATTCATAAAAGAGGTTGTAAAGGTACATTATAAATGTCTTCATTTAATTCTCAGGGTCAGAGAAAAAGTGGAGAAAGGTCTTGTAAAACCTAATTACAACTTTGTTTGGTGCAAGAAACCTTGATTAACATTATAAGTGGACTTGTAGTGAAAGTTGTGTAGGATACGGATACATTTCTTCATCCTATACTTTTCCATTGAAGTTTTGTTTATTATTATTTGACTGTAATCTGGCTGTAACCACACCAGTGTTGTAGTCCTTGGATTTAGTCTTGGACTCGGTCTTGTCATGGACTCAGGAGCATTATGAATCAGTCTTGTCACAGACTTGAACAAGTTGAAGACTTTTTGAGTCCCTTCAACAACATTTCACTAAATTGATGATCTGATTGACAAATTCAAAATTAACCCATGATTGATAATTTTCTGTTGCTCATGACTTTTAGTCTGCTGCAAGGTCAGGAGGTTATCTGGAGCCTGGTGTACATTTGATTAACAGGATTGTCTGTTATGACACTGATATGTCATAACAGAAATAAAATAATGGTCATTTAAACCAACATAACCCTGAGCAAACAATATACGTGGTATATTTGAAATATGAGATATAGAGTCAATTTAGTTGTTTACACTGTATTTGATATATGAGCTTAGAGTCAATTTAGTTGTTTACACTGTACATGTACCACTTTCATTAAAGGAATAGTCTCTCATTATTCACTTACTCTGATGCCATCCCAGATGTGTATGACTGTATTTCTTCAGCAGAACACAAATTGAGATTTTTAGAAGAAGATAGAGCTCTGTCAGGTTCTTATAATAGAAGTGCTGGCACCCGTCTGGGATGGCATCAGGGTAATATAATAATGAGAGAATTTTCAAACTTGTCACGGTCCTGTCTGTGTGGGTTTTGTATTTCTCTCATTTTCTGTATTGTTTTATGCACTGTCAAACTCCACATGTGTCAGAGAAGATGGGAAACACCTGATCCTAATAGGATGTGGTCTATTTAAGTGTTCCTCATTCGTTCATTCAGGTGCACCACCGACAATCAAAAGGAAAGAGAAGATATTTCATCGCCGAACATGCCTCGTTTGACCTTGCTGTTTGGATACTTTTTTCATATTTCATGTTTCCTGCCTAAAAACCCTAGAATCTTGTAATACATTTTTAAATAAAAATGTATTGGTTTAGTCTCCCTTTCTTGTTGCAGCCTTGAGCTGGCAGTAACAGACTGCATTAGGCTTATAAGAGTTTTGTCTCAGACTCATTCTCTTCTGGTCTTGGTCTTGTCTTGGACTTAACCCTCTTTGGTCTTGGTCTTGTCTCTGACTCAACATACTCTGGTCACGGCCTGGACTTGTACTTGGATTATCTGGTCTCAACTACAACACTGAACCATACTCACCAACATATCTCACTGTCAAAGCATATCAAGTAAGTTTATTTGTCTGTGTTTGGATTCTGTTCTGGTTTGACAGGTGTCTCACTTGGCATAGGCTTTCTCCAGCAAAGCACTCCAGAATTCCCGAGGTGTTGCAGAACGACAGAAGAGCAGCGTTCCATCCTCACTGACAGGTAAACGGTCATCTACCACAACATCTGTCCACTGGCCCAATCGCCAGAAACGAAAGTGAAAGATTCCAGCATACAGGTCCGGACGCTTCGGGTTCCACTCCTGTTCAGCATGGTCCGGAATCACCTAAATAACAATAAAATTGTGATGGGAAAGGGAGAACTGGAGTGAAATATTGATAAGTGAGCAATTTGTTATTTTGGAATTTTTCTGTATAAAATAATCTGACAACTGAACAAATGTAAATGTTTGATAGGTCCAATTTGTATCTGCAATTTACATGCAATACAAATAAATGCAGGCCACATGCTCATTTGGATATTTCTTAATTTATTTATTCATTCTTTTACAATGTTTGAATCCAAACCAAACAAATTGCACAACTCTAAATATCGTTCCCCTTGAGCAACCTGGGGATAAGAGACATGCTCAAGTGCAAAATGATGTGTCTCAACAACCTTTCTACTAATGGTTCCATTCCTCTCCTTGGTGTTCCTACCTGGATTCAACACTTGCCAATTTTCAATGTTTAAATACAACACTAAACCCTCCCCAGTGACTAAATGCACTCTCCATTATTCTCTCTTTATGTGTTATAACCTTTTTCCAAAGTGAGGGTTCTGTAGCCAGGCAGGATGTGGCTGCCACCATCCAGCAATTACCCAGGCTGCCCTGGTGAAGATCTCTTGTGCTAATTCCATCCACAAAAAGTCGTGGGTCTTTACACAGTTCCTGAATGCAACAGAAAATAATCTCAAAAGGAATATTCGTGTTGTTAGACAGCTATTTTATCTGTGATATACAGTATATGATAAATGTACTGAATAAAATTAACTACATTTAGAGACTACAATTAAAACAGCTTATAGCAATCAAAGCAAGATATTAAGTAATACTAATAACAGAATATTTTTAATTCAAAGTGCTACTACATAGTGTTATGTTGATAATCTCTCTCATTTGAAGATATACATGCGACATACACAAGCGTGTTATAGTGATACAGTGTAGATATATGGGCAATAGTTACAGGGCAAAATGTATCATTTTATGCAAATAATTTTGAGACAGAAAGATGTTTAAATTACCTCAAAATCAACCTAAATACATTTCACATGTTTTTGCAGAGCATGACAGACAGGTGTTTAGGGAAGTGCTTTGATAGTTTTTGTTGCTACAGTATTTAGTGTTTTGGGAGAAAATCAAATCAAATGCGCCTTTTACCCTGGGGGGCCTTTAGCCCCGTTGTATCCTACCTTTTGTTTGTTTAAGTGTAAAGAAGAAATCCTTATTGAGACTTGTGTTTCACACTGAATACAGTCTCTAAGCATCATTTGGTATCAGGTTACATTACTTGAACACAAACACAAGCTAAAATATTAATGACATATAAAATTGCCCACTGTTATTTTATTAATAAAACTGACATATGGGAATTCATGACTAGTAATATTAGAACAGAGTGTTTGGTATGCTATCGATTGTGTGCATATTAAATGAGAGAGAGAGAGAGAGAGAGAGAGAGAGAGAGAGAGAGAGAGAGAGAGAGAGAGAGAGAGAGCGAGCGAGCGTGTGTGAGTGAGTGAGTGAGTGAGTGAGTGAGTGAGTGAGTGAGTGAGTTGAAATATTCACATCTCACACTACGCCCACTAAAACAATTTAACACATTATTTAGTACGCCTCTATTTTAATTGTTGTGAAATTATATAAAATTATATGAAAAAAAATTTAATCAGCAAATCATGTATTAAAGTTGATAATCTCTCTCATTTGAAGCCATACATGCGACATACACACACTCCAAGGAGTCAAGTTACTTTAAGCTGACACTTTGCAGCTGACTGAGAGGCCTTTAATTAAATATATCTCTTTTGCTGCTGACTGTGGATCCATATTTAGAATCACATGAGTCACCATTCACCCATTCTAAAGTGTCACTGACCTGCCATCAGACCACATGTACAGTAACATCTAAGAGCTATTGCTATTGTGCAAACTGTTTTTGAAGAATGTAGTCCTTTCTCTTTATTCGAGAAATATTTAATATTGCACTGATGTGACTGTAATCGCCAACAGTTCTTTAAAGACCACATGAAATCATTTGAGGCCATTTATATGCTACTCCTAAAATGTACTATAAAATAAGTAGGCAACCTAGATAAATAACTTAGATATCTGAATTTAAAATTGACATTTGTTCAAAATATTAACGACTAATTTCACTCACAGGCACGAAAAAAATTGTGTCTAATAAAATGCTCTGAGAATGTCCCTCCCCCTAATACTGACTCTCCCTGGCAATAACAAGTAGCAAATTATGGTGCTCTCACAATTTATTAAACTTGTGTACACACGATTCCCAGGTTGCAATAGTTTTTCTGATGATTTTGTATACCAAACTGACTAAATATATATATATATATATATATATATATATATATATATATATATATATATATATATATATATTTACATCTTTCAGGGATTCGAAGATTAGTGTTTCACAGAAAGAAAAATCCATTGTCACTTTCTCTCACCTTGGGTCTCTTCCATTTCAGTCCAGGAGGGGGCGCTCTTTTATAGAACAATGACTCAGCTGATGGAGGAAAGT
Source organism: Xyrauchen texanus (assembly GCF_025860055.1). NCBI lineage: Eukaryota > Metazoa > Chordata > Actinopteri > Cypriniformes > Catostomidae > Xyrauchen > Xyrauchen texanus. The sequence continues at coordinate 19,488,996 of NC_068277.1, read as the reverse complement.
ACGGATCTTGGAACAGAGCCCCTCGTCTTAAAAATGCTCTCTTCAGTTTATGATAACACTGACCTTGAAACTTGCACACTGTCTCTGGCATACTGCACAGGGGAGAAATGGAAATAAGTGTGGAATGAAGTTAAACACAGTTAGTTCCAGAAAACACCTAGGGTGCATCTAATTTCTGAAATTGTGCATGCTTGTTTCCTCTCCTTGCTTTCCAAACTCCTCCTTATTCACGTTTGAGGTATGAAAGTGTGTAATTTATGTTGTAGAACAAAACGTCCACATATCATCAAGTAATATTTACCACAGACCTTATTTTACTCGTAATAAAATTAGACCCATTACACATTATAAAAACCCATAAGAAAATCCAGAGGAAACCTGTGGCGAATTAGACTTCCACGTTCGCCTACAAATTTACATCACGGCTGAACAGCTCTATTAATACGTCCTTAATAATAGTGGACTTTATCGGGTTTGAAGACAGAGGAGCAAGGAAACAAGGATGCACTGTTTTGAAGGAGAAGCATCCCAATAGTAAATCCCAAGGGTACATTTCAATTTCTATTTTGAAACTCAATAATATCAGATAGTATTCAGAATGAAGCATTAAGTATTTTAGTAGGCTATGCTTTAGTCCAAATAGAGCAGTAAGGGCATCAGCAGCATTTGTAAACCACAATGTTTAGTTTGTAACCTCGTGTTTAGCTTTAGTTTCAGGGATGATTGGGTAACAGGGTTTATTTGCAGACGGTGTAGTTTCCCCTGGAAATGGAGAAGGGTTAGACATGCCCTGGAGAGGTTAATATGTCAGAAGCCCCTTCACGATTAATGACGGTAAAATAAGTTTAGTGGGAATGAGACTTTTTTTTTGTTTTTGTTTTTTGCCAAGGGATTAGAAGTGTTAATGTTAACTAATGTTAGAAGTGTGCATGTTAATCAAGTTTAGGGTCAGTATTTGTACAGGATTGTATAAGTTGTTATATCTTGCATTTATATAAATAGTATGTGTGTGAGAGAGTGTGTGTGGGAGGGGATATGATTTAGGTGGGCCATTTTAGCTGTTAGGGGTCCAGCAAAGGGCGCAGAGGAGGCCATGGGCCAACTGTGTGCTGGTATATGTGCCACTCCAATTTTGTCTGTTTGAATGTTTGTGTTAGTGCTTGTGTGTGTATGATCTGTATATACTTGCAAAAGTATTCACAACCTCAAGCAACTTTTTGTTTCAATCAGAATTTAAATTTTCTTTTCTTTTATAATATTTCAAACACTGAAAATCTCAATATTAATGGAGCATTGTGTTATGTTGATACATTATATATATATATATATATATATATATATATATATATATATATATATATATATAAAACACATAAATAATGGTATTCATGCCCACATAATATTTTGTAGATCACGCTTTGCAGCAATGACAACTTTAAGTATTTTGGGGTAGGTTCTTTGTTTCACACACTGCTCAGGTCTGATTTTGGCAGATTCTTCCATGCAGATTTGCTCCAGGTTGTAAGTCAGATGGCACTAATGTGCTGCAATTTTTTAAATGTGTCACATATCATTAATGGGATTGAGAAAAGCGTTCGGACTGGCCTGTTGCAAAACATTGCCTTTTTGTTCTCGAACCATTACAATGTAAATTTGAGTCTGCATTGGGGATCATTCTCCTGGTAAATTCTGCACCACTTGTTCCTTCTTCTGTTTAAATAAAATGCTTGATCCCAGCTGATGCCAATAAGCCCCACAGTATAAGCTGCCATTCCCTTACTTTACTATAGGTATTTTCTAAGGAGTGGGCAAGGTTTGATTTGCATTACAAATATTATCTCTTTAAATTTTGACTGAAAGTTGATTTAAAAAATATATATATATATATTTTCACAAATCACATCTTTATTTTCACCTCAGATCCACCACCAGAATAATTATCCCTTGACAGCGGGGTTGTATTCAGGAAATGTGGTAATCATTTTAATGGCTCACATGTGTAGGTCAATTGTATGGCAATTACGTCCTTGTTCGGGTAATTGTTTTTTATTTGTGTAAGTCTAGATCTTCTACAACTGGATTGTTTTTTGTTTTGCAAACATGCAAACTTTTGTTGAGCATTATTTCTAACAATGCCATATTTAAATAATACATTTTAATCTCAGATAAACTAATTTCAACATGAATGAGATTTAAATGAGAAAACTGGTTGAGGTTCTGAACACTTTTGCAATGCAATGTATACTTCATTTGAACTTCTAATCTAAAACAAGATTTTATCAAAAGGGATGTTTCAGTGATGAGCATGTGATGAAAATGTCTAAGAAAAGTCAAATTAGTTCTGAGAAAAGGCCTAGCATCATTTGTTTGCAGATACAACTTTTAGATTTTGTAAATGATGCAATGACATTCAGACTTAAGTGCACAAATATGCACATATTTTCTAGGGCCACCGTATGCATGATACTGTAAATATTACAATGTGAAGTATGTTACTGATATGAAACATGACATGGTGCAATTTGCATGGTGCAAATCTAATCTACTTGAGACTAATTATATGATCACTGCTTATCCAAGTATATAATCAATCATACTATGAATGAATAATACAATATGTATATTTATGTCAAAATTTAAACCCACATATACTGACAAATAGATTGAAGGCCCTACCTCTCACCTTTGACTCAAGTCTTTTTTAGATCTTTGCCTCTGCGTAATGTTATTCCTGGTGTTATATCCATTAAGGTAGTTTCACAAGTTTGTTTGCATTGTATTTGTACAGGATGACAAGTATAAAACTTCGATCAGGAGTCATTTTGCAGTCCATGCATTTGATATACCAGGATCGGTGTGTCAGGTGTTTTCTTTCTGTTTTACCTGTCTGTTTGATGTCGCTGTGACAACCAGGTTTTGTGCCGCGTAATCCAGGTGTAGGTATCCTTGAGTCTTCTAAATAGGTAGATCCTCTGGCATACATTTGCATGTTCAAAATAATGTTTAATGAATCTTAATAATGTGTAATGTTTTGTATAATAGTGTGTCCTTTCATCTGTGTGTGTCTAGCTGGATCTACCTGCACATGGATAGTTGTTAATTTGTGGATGTAACTTCATCCTTCCAGCCAGTCTAGCTCAAAATACAGTGACACGACAACCAGTTAGTCATATTGAGAAGAGGGTGCACACACACACACACACAAACACACACTATCAGTTTGCTTAAATGAAACAAAAGCGCTCCAATTAAGACATACAACCACCATTAAGGGTCACTGCTACATTTACGTACATTTATACTTAAAAAACCAAACATAGCTGCATTAAAATAAATACAAGCAACTATCCAGCAAGTTAGACAAGCTTTAAAGGTTTTGACAGAACAATATAGTTAAAAGTAAACAAAGTACGTGCAAGTCTACTTAATGTTTAATTCTTGCTTAAATATCTCTGGTTGCTTTTGTCCCATCCTGTTGTCTTATTTTTGTATTTTAGATGTATATTTTTCATTTCTCTTTTTCTCCCTCACTTTCTAACTTTGCCCATTTCTTAAGAAGTATTTGGTCCTGTCCTCTGTCTGCTCAAAAACCTTACAGGAATATACTAAGTGCAACTCCTCTAACTCCTCTTGCTGCCAAAACGCCCCCCGTCATCGCAGTCTTCATGTGTCTCACATATTAACACATGGGTTGTCCCTCTTCTCCGAGTCCCTTAATTAAGCAGCTCTCCCTGCATCTATTTGCATTAATGCGCATAATCACCCACACTCACAATTTGTCCATCTTGTTCACTCTGGGTATTTCCAGTTTATCATGCCTATTTATCTCAATCCTCTGTCTGGGTTTCTCATCTCTCTCTCATCACTCCCTCTCATTTGCTCCTCACATTCCCCACCCCACCAGTAGGTTCATCATGCCATATCTGTTGTCAGTAAGTGTGTGGCCCTGACACCTGAATCCCCAAGAGGGCCCTGGCACCCCTCTGAAGGCACACAAACTTTAAACAATATCAACCAACATTTAATCCAACAAAGCATCAGATAATTATTACTCAGAAATGTCTGTAAAAAAAAAATCAAGTCTTGAAAATCAAGTGCATTAAAGTGCCAGTCAACTGAGTTAATGCAATCAACATGTCAATGTTATAAATGCACCATTAAACCTGTTCAACTCACTCAAAGACACAAAGATCAAGGTGGAACAATTTATCACAGACACTCTTCCTATGATAGTCCATGTGTTTGACAGACAAAAATACATGGGATTAAAGTTCTATAGATACAGTATAACTTGTATTGTGCATATACTCTAAGCCTTTGGCCAGAACAACTGTGTAGAGCAACCCCCTCAAGCTTTGACTCTGGGACAAAGACATGAACACTGACTATTTCTTGACACAAGATGTTGTTTTCTTGAAACACACTTTACAGTAGCCCACTCTCCGTAAATCACTAATTTGCAATACAAGTATCTTAAAGGTGCACTCAGTAATTTTTTCCTCATTAAAAAAATTTGAACTCCTAAAGACATGGCTTTTCATTTTGAAATCGTGATCATGATTACTTACATTCAATTTAAGACTCCAATCATAACAGTAACCTTATAAAATATTTTGTTTTTCCACATGGAGAGTGTCTGCACATGGAGGCTGCCATGTTAGAATCACATGACCAGCTGAATACTACTCCCTTTATCTCAGTAACTTTCCTGTTATTTGACACTTTCACTCATTGATTAAAGTAATCATGGTTGACTTTGAATACAATATTTGTACAATGGCATCTGAAAATGTAAATTATTGATTATAAATGATGCTGCATCCAGGACGCTAGGTGTCAGTGTAAGTCCAAGATGACACAAAGACAAAAGTTACGGAGTTCACCTTTAAATGTCTTCATTGTGTTGCCCCAACATACTACCTTAGCACCAGGATTACTAAATTCACCCCACCAAGACCAGATCATACAACTGCAACTTGCTGGTGGTTCATAAAATAAGGTTCCATTTGTTAACAAGTAGAACAACATTAGTAAACATGAACTGACAATGAACAATACTTTTGCAGCATTAATTAATTAATTAATCTTGATTAATGTGATTAATGTAAGATTTTAAAATCAAAAGTTGTAGCCTACATGTTACCACTAGATAATGTACTATGAACTAACATGAATGAACAATGTTACTTCAACCAAAAATGAAAATTCTCTCATCATTTACTCACCCCATGCCATCACAAATGTCTATAACGTTTTTCTTCTGTTGAACATAAACAAATATTTTTAGAAAAAATATCTCAGCTTGGTAGGTCCATACAATGCAAGTGAATTGTGGCCACAATGTCCTTTTGAAGGTCCAAAAAGCATATGAGGCAGCATTAAATTAATAAATATGAATCCAGTGGTTAAATACATATCTTTAGAATATGATAAGTGGCACCAACTCCCTTGGGGGGCGACATTTCACCCTAAGAGGGCACCAGAAAATCCACCGGCTGCTGTTACTTATATGTTATTCAAGGTCCCGAAAGCAGTTGCAGAACACAGATGATCGCTTCACACTCATATCACTTGTCCACCTGGAACTCTGCATATAGGGCATCAATTTGGCCAGCTCCGGCCCAGAGTGTGGATAAGAAACAGATTAATATTTAAGGCCTTTTTACAATAAATCTCCATTTTAACATTCTTGAAAATTTACAATTAATTAAATACAAGATTAATCACAGAATACATATAACAGTACAAAAATTGCACATAATGGGATTTAAGACATCAGACAAATGAACACAGTGCTCACTCCAGGTAACAGATACTTACAGCCATGCATTGTGGTTTTGTCCCCTTGAATATCTCTTTCTGAAAAGAACCATCCCAAAAATGTCACATATATTTAAAATGAATATACCACTATGCCCAAGTATTTGTATTCTCATAATCTTTCCAAGCTAAAATTACCTGCATTTACCACTACTTTACAAAAAGCCTTCGTCATTGCAAAAAACAAAAACAAAAAAACAATCCTTATTCATTGGAAGACAAAAATACAACTCAAAGAATCATTGGGTTGAACCTTCTCTCTAAATATGTTAATCAAGAATACAATTCATCTCTACAGAAAAACCAAACTCAGAAATTCATCAAGAAATGTTCTTTATTCATCAAACTTGCTGGTGAGCTGATGCTTGATCTCACTTTCTCTTTTCTTCTTTGTGTGTATAGTTGTTATGATAATGAAGTATATGTATATATCTATTTTCTTTTTTTCCCCCATATGGACAGTATCTGTTGAAGGTATGCTATATTACATTAACACTTAAATACTACATAATATTAAATACAAATTAAAAACACATAATACATACACCACATAATAAATGGTTTGCACTTTCATAGCGCTTTTTTAACCTTTGTGGTTTTCAAAGCTCTTTACACTGTGACTCATTCACCCATTCACACACACTCACACACCAATGACAGCAGAGCTGCCATACAAGGTGCTAGACTGCCATTGGGAGCAACTTGGGGTTCAGTGTCTTGCCCAAGGACACTTCGGCATGTGGCGTCATGAGGGCCAGGAATCGAATCGCCAACCCTGTGATTAGTGGCAACCCGCTCTACCACCTGAGCCAGAGCTGCCTGATACACCACACCACATAATACTTATACTACATATTGGCTCCAACTGATAGACACTATGAAACTTGCAATTCACCATTACTTCTAACCTCCAATATTTTTAGCTGAATTATTAATGACCCACAGATATAGATATAGACATTTACAGTTTACTTCTATCCCATGACCCACCCAATTATTACCTCACAATTACTGGGTGGAATTCTTTAATGATGACCTCGGACTGTTGTGCGTGGTCTTGGTATGGGGCGTGTGTGTTACAGCTGTGGTCGCATGAGCGGTGGGCTGTGGCCTCTGTTTTGGATATTGGGACCCTCGCTCTGCATGGTGGGTCTCTGCAGCAAATTATGCTGAGCGGTTGAGGTGGTGGAGCCCTGCTTTGAATTTCATATCTATTTTCACTTAATGACCTAAATCTGCCAGAAGTAAATGGCCTGCCAACTGATATATATATTATAGAACAGTGGACCTGCCCTATTATGTTCCCATCCTGTGAACACAAGCCTTGCAACACATGGGCCGTATAAATGAAAAATACATGAGCTGAATACATCAGAGCTCAAAGAGATAACTCTCCCCCAGGTGGCGATGGTGTTGACCACACTCGTTGCAGTGACCATGGAAAGAAGTTGGCTCCCAACAATTAAAGAAACCCAAACTTCTGAGGACACCGGTAATTGCCCAGGTAGCAATGGTGATGGCCACACCAACCGAAGGGACCTGAGAGGTAGAGCTTATTATTGAAAAACAGTACTCATTGCGTTTTTGCTACACATATATTTGCTGTTCTTCATTGATACTTATAATTTTGTTTTTACCAATATCTTTTGTTTTCCTTCCTTTTTGTTCTGTTTGTATTTACTTATGTATTCTCTTTTTTCCCCTCAATATGTTTGTAATTTTCTTCACTGTAGTACATTTTTGTTTGTCTTTCTGTTGTGTATAAATGCAATAAAAAGAGAGAGTATATGTAAACAAGCCTTAAACTTTTTTAAATTAATCACATGCATTAACGCATTAATTGTGACAGCTCTACAATTTATTATGAATAAACCATCTGTTTTTCATATCTGTGTTTTCACCCTTATTACCAATATGCCAATGGTTTTAATTTGGTCAATAATTGGCTGATAAATATCGACAGCCGATATATCTGTGCATCCCAATATTAACATACCTGCCAACATCGGATTGTGAAAAATAGGGAGGGGGTGGACGTGGTTCGTATGTGTGAGGAGTGACTGCCTGTGGAGTTTCTGGTTATCTAATGTATACATCTATTTTGGTTTATATGTATTTTTATGTTTTTGTTTGTTTTTTCCTTCACCTGTAGGCTACTTCTTATGACTCAATGATTGTATTCATACTTTGTTGGATCTGTGTAATTTCTGTGCACTTTTCAAACGCTTCATTACCACACACTTCACAGTATTAGCACATTTCAGCACAATATGTGGACTTTTCAGACAACCCCTTACTCACATGAAAAACTCATATCAATGTTAAATTAACAACCCGGAACAATTTCGCCGTCAAATAGCGTCCCATATTGATTCGATACAGGATGCATCATTTTAGCCTATATTTAATTACTGGTCGATCCCGTATTTTACGGGATGGGTGGCAGCCTTAATTACATGAGCAAAGTGCAGTAAATCATGTGTACAGTAGGAAGAGGGTTGGAAAAAATGGGGAAACCCGGTAAAATCAGGAGTGTTGGCAGCAATGTATTAATATGTATATGTATTATTCTAAGGGTCATATTAGCTTAGTGGTTGGAAAAGAGAATCACTTAAAGCTGAACTGTCATTTCTGCTGCGCTGGTACCGCCAAACAGACTTGCAAGAATAAACATTGTTTTCTAATAGCTTTCACGAATACTTCCCCTGCCTGCTGTTAATCCTCATACTCATGCCATTGTCTCTGCATATCACTCTGAAATAGAAGCTATTTTAACATTAAAATGTTACATTTTTCAGCCTTAATTGGAATTGTATCCACATTGTATGGTTAAGCAAGCCGTTTAACCCCATGTTCCTCTGCTTTGTCCCTATGGACACCATATTGTAAGGCATTGTGAATAGGATACATAACCTTTTTGAACACAGATTTTAAAAAACAATCTTCTAAATAAAAAGCAATCTATTTTACTATTGGAACCGTATGTTAGGATGTACTGTATGTCTTTATGATTGTATACCCACACTGTATGTGAAGAAACTGTGTTTTATATTACATTGTGAGACCATGTTAGAAGAATATGAAGAGGTTGTAGAGAACTGGTACTTTAATCATCAAGATGAGAGACTCGAAAGATTCTTTTGTGCGACCCATGTCCTCAGAAGCGCAGACAAAGGTAGTAAAGACACTCTATTACTGTACATCTTTCTCTGTACCTGTCTCCACATTTTGTTTTTCATACACACATGCAATTTTAACCCTTACTGACGAACATGCTCTCACACATACAGCCAACCACTATTTTTCAGGCCTTTTTAAAATTATTATTTATTTCAGAGTGCCTTAAAGAGGCGTGGAAAGGTGACATAGGTATGAAAGGATCAAAGGAGGAGAGTGAGGGAGAGGATGACGGACCCATGACAAAGGAGAATTGTAAAAGTGGTTGATGATCAGGCTTTCTTTTGCACAAATGCATGGATTAATGTGTCAATATAATTGATAAAAACTTGTTGACCAAACCCGAGGAAACATCAAGCATAAGGGAAAGCATTTTTTCTAATCCCTAAGAGCACAGTAGATTCAAATTTCCTTTAAATTGTTTGAAAAACTGTTCTTCCTGCCAGATGTGGTGTAAACAATACTTGATGTTATATCTCTGTCCATGCAGACATATTTTGAATTTCTCTTTTAATGCATTGTTAATACTGAATAACAAAGACATTACTCTACGGTCTTAGAGGGTTGTCTTTACAACAGAAACGTACACAAACAGTTTCTTCTTACCTAGTAGACCACATTTGTGTTTGTGTAAGTATTTATCATGAATGCGCAATAATTTGTCAACATGGAACTTGTCTTTGCAACAACTTATTTCCAGTTTGCTGAAATGAAAGCAGATGGTTTTAAGATTTTGTAAAGAAATAAGCCTATAGCACTAACCACATAATTTATTCACGTTACAATGCATGCTGGGAACTTGCAAATCAACAACACTGTTCAATATGAAATTGTTCGTTCAGACAACACTGTTTGACTATTTTGGACAACATTTGGGCGAATATACTTGGTATTACGTATTTTTACATAGATGCAAAGAAATGTAAATTTTGAGTTACTCATAAGCTGAATAAAATGAAATTGAATTGGCCCGCCCCAACAATAGGCTCATTTGAGATGCCAAATGCCTCACCTTGCAAGTAGACGAGAGTAGGCGGCTGCAGTCAGGGGAGGGGTGCAATAAGTGCTGTCAAGTCAGACGGTTCTCACTTGTCCTAGTGAATCAGACTCCTTCGAGATCTACGGCAATTTAATTTACGCCAATATGACGTGTCTTTCCATCCATTTTTTCAATATAATAAAAATCACATATCCCGTTAAATATTCTCATATTATTTATATACTTAGAACATAATATTAGAGATAAAAAAGCAAACGTTTTAGAAGATAACGAAACATCACGGTTGTTTAGTCAAATATTAAGCTGTGTCACCAGCAAGTCGTTTCCCATCATGTTTGCAATTTTCGCAGCTGGAAAAAATCAAACTGCTCAAGCTTCGCTCTCACTATACTTTATTGGCATACGTCACCATGACATCACAGCACCGGTCGGTTATCGGTTCTGTATAACTTGCTCATCTCAAATGAGCCTATTGTTTCTCAGTCAATTGTGGGTTCGATTTGAACTGCATCTCAATTTGAAGATGAAAAGCGAGCAGCCAAGCCACCGTCGAAGCTACACCAGTCATGGAAGACCATGCAATATTTGCAGACATTTTTCATTTGAAATGTTTATGTGCTGCTTAATACAGTGCCTGTTGGGTGTACAAGAAGAAAGAATACTTCTAGATACCTTATTATCAAAATTGTTTAGATTTTTTTAATTAACCAGTTAAAATGTATAACACTGCGTGTATGCTGTATAAAAATGCGGTCAGATTTTCACATTGATCTAACAACAACAGCGGCAGACGGGCTGGATGAAAATGCAAATTTGCTTTCTGACAATAGGTGGCGCTTATGAAGCAGAAACATGGCTATTACCCTGGTAACGCTTGTAAAAAAAGCAGCCCTGCGTTACATTCCAAATCAAAGCAAAGATGCGAATATACGCACATTCTTGCCAGGCAGCGCGAATGAAGCGAATGGTGCGACTCGACCACGCAAAATCGCTTCATCCGCATGACGCATTGTCGCAAATGTCTATCAGCACTGAGATTGTCCGGATGTTACTGACGTACTGACGTAGTAACAGAAGAAATCTGGAAAAATGTATGAAAAAATTATTGTAGCTGTGTGTGGGCACCCAGAATTACACAACGTCATACATGTACAGAGACCGGACGAAAAATACATTGCTTGGAGGAAAGTGAGCGAGGAAGTTGGACTACCTGGTAAGTTCTAAAAATATGCACATCTACTTGATTCCAGCTAATGGTTGTATTTTACTATGAACCAAGTCATAGAAGACCCTCCTCCTGTCCTATTCCTGAAGAGAAGGGGAACACTCGCAGGTTCGCGTTACACGCTCAAACAAGTTTAAACACAAATTTATAATCCAGCGGTCAAACTCGTGCAAGCAATGCGAGGTGAAAATTATCTTTGCGTTGTATGTGAACGCACCATTAGGCTTTATACGGTGGTAAGTTGAAAAGAAAATGCCATCGAAACTTTTCTGAAGACAGTCAGTTCCCTTCAGAGATACATTTATATAAAATTGGCATAAAAGTATTGGATTCAAGAGCTTTAGTTAAAGTCTTCAGAAGTCATAATCACTATGAGAGCACTTGGATTTCGTCACGAGTCATTCTGTATATTTTATACTACTTGTCACGTTTTAAATATAAAGTATTTTGACTGCAAATCTGCCTTTTATGTTTTTATATTGCCAACAAATGGTTATGGTATATAGTTGACTGTTGAGAAGGTTTAGAAAAGGCACACACACATTTAGAAATGTCTGATGAAATTCGAAGTTGTGGTGGTTGTATCAGATATGTTTGCATTGCATATTGTACATCTGGCAAATCTTTTTTTATTCACACTGTACAATTTGAACTCTTTATATTCAAAGGAGATTATTTTGGGAACTGAACAATCATCTGTCATTTTGGCGTGTTGTGAGCGCTGCGTTAAATGGAAGCGCAGCGTAGTTCTAGCGGGAAGACTAGCAGCTGTACATCATCGCACCATTAGCTAGGTAACTCCTAGCAATCGCATGTAAGCCATTGCTTTATAAGTCTGCTCACAATCTATTACTTTGCTGTTTCAGTGTGCTAACAGGCAACCTCCACCACCCCACCACCCCACCACCACCAGTTGAGCCCCATCCCGCACGGGGGTAGGCTCCTCGCCCCTGCCTCCTATCTCCGGCAGGATATGATGGTTCCGAGTACAACTCCCTACACCAAAGAGAGACATTACTTTTCTGTTTTACATTCATCAAATAAATGGCATCTTAAACCTCACTCAAGCCTGCGTGTCTTCCCCTTAGAACTGTGCAGATGAAGATCAGTGGTGCTAGCGGGCTTTTTGCATATGAATTAATTGATGTTGCAATATTTTTTTAAACACATTTCAATACTGTTTATAATAAGTTATTGAAAATTACTTATTGGCGGTTCACGTCAATTGTCGAGTCGCTGTTTCTCAAGTCAAAGTCAAGTCAAGAAAGCAATAATTTTCTTAATTTAGTCAAGAAAGTCACAAGTCCTTAAATGTGTGACTGGAGTCAAGTCATATAACTCGAGTCCCTCACCTCTGAAAAGAAGTATGTGAAGTTTGCAATTGTGAACGCAGCCCATGCAGCACGTGTAGGCCTATCCGTTGTCACGTTATCTGTCTCATCAGAGCTCAGCTGCTCAGGAGCAACTGCCGTCCGCTCTCGAATAGCTCACGCGGAACTTTAATGTCATACGTCACGGTGACGCGGCGGTGGCGCCGGTTCAATTCGGACAACATTTCTAACCGCCTTGGACTGCTTCATGTCCAGCACCGATCGGTCTGTGCAGCGCTGCTTGAAGTCGAACACACCTAATGGCTCGAGTTGGGGGCGGGACTATCTGACTGTTTAAAGTTCAAACTTTGAGCAACAGAAGATGAGAGGCGGTTCTCTTACGAGAGGTTCTCTCGTATTGCGTAAGCTAGCTTACGCTACGGGAAAGATTCATCTTTTCTGAGATATTGAAGCCAAAAAATTATCCTTAATTTTTGTATCCATTGTCAAAGCAGTGCGGCAGCTGCAGACCTTCAGCGAGCTAGCTAGCGAGCTCATAGGTTGCTCTGCGGCAACTGCTGCAGCCTATAGACGAGCTTGGGCGAACTCGCATCCAATGAGAGGCGTCCGCGCGCTCACTGCATCAAAGCCCGCCAAAATGGGCGTGACTAGAGTGCATATAAGCGTAGTTCGTAGGCTGGAACCCTGATTTTCATCTCTTCAGCGAAGCTCTCCGCGATCGCTGACCTGGAAGCCGCGTCGCCGTTTGAGGGGCATCTAGCAAGCGTGGACAGCGCTAGAAGAAGCCGGCCGCCTCAGCCACCTTCAGCCATCCTGCGAAGCTACGCCATCCGATGACGTATCCTTTTATTCAGCAAGCTAGTTCTCACGAACTATTCACAAAAGAGTACGAGCGTCTTTTTCAAGATGCCTCGCTCCACTTGCGCCTCATGTCGCGCCCTTCTCAGCACAGGAGACCGCCACATCATCTGCGCCTCTGCCTGGGACTGGGGCACGCAGAGCTCGCCCTCACTGAGGGCGGATGCGATTTCTGCGAGGAGCTACCGATGTCGACCCTGCGGGCTCGACTCGAGCGGTCAAAGCAGAAACCGCCGCGCCGCCTTACCCTCAGCCGCGCAGGAAGAAGCGCCGCTCACAAAGGCTGCCGGAAACTGTGGTTGAAGCGACTGCCTCGCCGGAGCCTCGCCGGAGCCTCTCCCTCGAGCATCACTTTCACCCTCCCCGCCCCGGACGCCGCGAGTTGCCGCCGAGCGGCCGCGACTGCTGCCATCTCGGATGACGAAGCGGAGGATAAGGGCCGCTGTTCCATCATGGCTTCGGACAGCGAGGAGTGGACAGGCTCCCAAGCCTCCTCCTCAGCCCAGGAATCCAGCAGGACCCGCGCCAGAGTCGAAGGGGAGTTAACACGCCTCCTCACACAGGCCGTCGACCGCCTCGGGCTCGAGTGGTCACCGCCCCCTGAGCAGGCACCCAACAGATTCGACGGCTGCTTTCTTCAAAGCCATCGCCGCTCTACACCCGCGGCCCGGGCCGCTCCCTTCCTGCCGGAATTACATACGGAGCTTGCAAAGTCGTGGAACGCTCCTTTTTCAGCCAGGACCCGTTCACACGTCTCCACCTCTCTCGCGTCGGTGGACGGCGCCACTGAGAGAGGCTACTCCTCCATCCCCCCGGTCGAGGACTCGGTAGCAGCACACCTTTGTCCGCCCTCCGCGAGATGGCGTTCCAAGCCTGTGCTCCCGTCTAAGGCCTGCAGAGCGACTTCCGCCTATGTTGGCCGCGCCTATTCCGCCGCCGGCCAAGCCGCATCTGCTCTGCACTCAGACCTTCTTCGGGAGTGGGATGAGAAAGGCAGGCACCCAGAGGCTGTTACTGATCTACGAAGCGCGACAGACCTCGCCCTTCGCGCTACCAAAGCTGCAGCCCAAGCTCTAGGGAAGTGCATGGCCTCGCTGACTGTGACCGAGAGACACTTATGGCTAACACTAGCCGACATGGGAGAAGCAGAGCGCTCCACGTTCCTCAACGCACCGCTGTCTCCAACCGGTCTCTTCGGCTCCGCGGTGAGTGGCATTGTTGACCGCTTCTCAGAAGTCCAGAAAGCCACCCAAGCCATGAACCTCTTCCTGCCGCGTCGCGCTAACTCCTCTGCAGGCCGCTCACGTGATCAGCCTCCTGCACGAGCCTCTTCACAGCGCCCAGTTCAACAATCTCAGACTTCTCAGCGTCGACAGGGCGGCCGCCCTCGATCAGCGCTCAGACAGCCGCCGCAGACCGCCGCCCCCCCGCGGGCCTCGATCTAAGGTAACGCTGAAACCCGAGCAGCCGAAGTCTTCCTAACTGTGTTGAACAAACGACGGCTCAGTCCCGCCGCGGCCGGACCACCGTCAAAGCTTTGCCCCCTGTCAGTCCCCTTCTCTCAGGCTACTACAGTGGTGAATTTAGCAGCCAACAAGCCGGTGACACTGCCCGCTTGCTCTGCACTCAAACGCCGTTTTCACGGCGACCCAAATAAATCTTGTAAAGAGCAAACATGTCTTATGTGTAGAAAAAGTGCCCACAACCCAGTGTTCGCCCCTACACACAAGCATAACACATCCCGTGCCCCTATCAGAGCACGCTCTCATAAAGCGGTTACTGAACCGCTCGAGCGTCAGAGTCAATGAAGGCGCCCACAAATGCGTCGCGCGCACCATTCTCTGCCCGCTCTGTCACACAACCAGCCCTATGTGTAGAAAATGTGCCCACAATCCAGTGTTCACTTCTGCACACAAGCACTGCATGTCTCGTGTCCCCACCAGAGCACGCTCACATAAAGCGGTTACTGAACCGCTCGAGCGCTAGAGTCAATAAATGCGCCCACAAATGCGTGCGTGCGCCCATTCTCTGCCCGCTCTGTTACACGGCCAGCAACCATTCTTCTGTGTGTAAGTCCCGTGCCCATGACTATGCTTGCGCATCACGTAACAGATGTGACTCTTTCCCCATTCATTCCAATCGGAAGTCACTCACAAAACAGCCTGTTCATGCTGTCTGCGAGCAATCATGCATGAACACACTAAACGCGCTCACACATTTTGTTCAGCGCTCTGTGTGCGGCAATCAGAGCTGAATTGGCCATTCACCCTCTAGCGTTACGCTTCAAAGCGTGGGAAGCTATTCCAGGGATATCCAAGTGGGTGTTAAGCACAATACAACAGGGCTATTTGCTACAGTTCGATCGCCACCCCCCTCGCTTCAGAGCGCGGCTCGAAACCACTGTGAACACGGAAGCAGCGTGCATGCTTCGTTCAGAAATAGCAAGCCTTCTGTGCAAAAGGGCCATAGAAAAGTGCCACCCTCTCTGAGCGAGTCGGGGCTTTACAGCCGTTATTTTCTTGTTCCCAAGAAAGACGGTGGCCTCAGACCCATATTAGATCTCAGGGTTTTGAACAAGGTGCTTGCAAAAAGACCATTCAAAATGCTTACAATCAGGAAACTCCTCGCGCATGTGCGCCAGGGGACTGGTTTATTTCTCTCGATCTGAAAGATGCATACTTTCAGATTCAGATAAATCCCCGTCACAGGCCATTCTTGAGATTCGCCTCGACGGCCAGGTTTATCAATACACCGTCCTTCCGTTCGGCCTGTCCTTAGCACCTCGTGACTTTCACGAAGTGCATGGATGCGGCGCTCGCACCCCTCGCGGAGTCAGGGTTTGCGAATTCTGAACTATTTGGACGACTGGCTGATTATGGCTCAGTCACATATGGAGCTTCTGTCTCACAGAGCAGTTCTCCTCAGCCATCTGAACAGTTTGGGTCTTGCAGTCAATTGGACCAAGAGCTCACTACAGCCCAGTCAGACCATTTCCTTCCTGGGAATAGAACTAGACTCCGTGGCAATGACGGCTCGCTTATCTACACAGCGCGCGACGCCGTGTTCAGCGACTAGCCGCATCTTTTCAGATGAACAGCCTCACGCCTCTGAAGAAATTCCAGAGAGTGCTAGGTTACATGGCCTCAGCCGCAGCAGTACTTCAGCTGGGTTTACTGCACATGCGACCGCTTCAGCATTGGCTAAACACCCGGCGTCTCGCCGGGCTTGGGCCACAGGCCGCCAGCCCATCAAGGTGACTCAGACCTGCATATCAGCTCTGCAGCCCTGGACAGTGGCCGAATGGTATCAGCGGGGAGTGACAATGGGAGCTGCATCTCGCCGAAAAGTCATCTCGACAGACGCGTCCAACACGGGTTGGGGCGCGGTCTCGCGAGGGCTCTCCGGTTTTCGGCCTATGGTCAGTTCAGGAAAAGCTCCTTCACATAAATTGTCTGGAAATGATAGCGGTCGAGTACGCGCTCGTGCGCTTTCTCCCGGTCATTCAGGGTCACCACGTCCTGGTCCGTTCGGACAACAGATCTGTGGTATCCTACCTAAACCGTCAGGGCGGTGTCAGATCCAGGAACCTCTTCCATCTGACAAAACGCATACTGAGTTGGTCCCAGTGCCACCTGCGCTCGCTGAGGGTGACGCTACGTGCCAGGCCACCTGAACGACGGCCCGGACAGACTGTCCAGAGACAATATTCCCCAGGGGAATGGTCCCTGCACGCTCAAACAGTCCAGACGTTATGGCACCTATTCGGCAGAGCAGAGATAGACCTCTTTGCGTCCAAAGAGAACTCTCACTGCCCAATATTTTTCTCGAAGCGAGGACGCGCTGGCCCAGGACTGGCCCAGACGCCCGCTTTACGCCTTCCCTCCCGTCTCGCTATTGCCACAGGTAATGCAGAGGATCAGGGAAACGCGTCACTCGGTGCTCCTCATAGCCCCGCGTTGGGAGAATCAGACATGGTTCCCGGAGCTTACGCAGCTGTCACTGACAGCGCCGTGGCCCATCCCAGTGAGAGCAGATCTCCTCTCTCAAGCTCGCGGCACAATCTGGCATCCCCACCCAGAGCGCTGGGCTGCATGCGTGGGTGATCAACGACTACCCGTCGCTCTGCCAGAAGGAGTAATAAACATCATCATACACGCTAGAGCCCCTTCCACGAGAAGACTCTATGCGTCAAAATGGTCTGTGTTCTCAAAATGGTGCACCGACAGAGACCTGGACCCACGGACATGTGGGGTGTCGTCGCTGCTCGTATTTCTACAAGAGCTGCTGGATAAGGGCAGATCCCCATCCACGCTCAAAGTGTATGTGGCGGCCGTTGCGGCGTTCGCTGAACCCCTGCACGGCCAGTCATGGGGTAAAAACGAGCTGGTCATCCGCTTCCTCAGGGGAGCTAGAAGGATGAACCCCGCGCCCCCATCGGTTCCTATCTGGGATCTTTCTATAGTTCTCGAAACTATGAAAGCCCCCCTTTCGAACCACTTCAATCCGTGGATTTGAAATACCTTTCACTCAAAACCGCTTTTCTGACTGCCCTGTCATCAGTCAAACGTGTGGGAGACCTTCACGCCCTGTCTGTCAGCGCTGCGTGTCTTGAGTTTGGACCAAGTGACTCCAAGGTCATTTTAAAGCCTAGACACGGCTATGTTCCCAAGGTGATCGGTACTCCTTTCAGAGCACAGGTCATTTCCCTATCGGCGCTGCCAGCACTGGATAGCTGACGCAACGCCAATCTCCTTTGCCCGGTCAGAGCACTGAGATTGTATACTGCGCGCTCCGCTGCTTTCAGACGCTCCGAGCAGCTTTTCGTTTCGTTCGAGGGCGCACCAAAGGTCTCGCCGCCTCGAAACAGACACTATCTAGATGGATAGTGGACGCTATTGCTGCTGCATACGCGTCAAAAGACCTGCCATGCCCGTTGGGCATTAGGGCTCACTCCACTAGAGGCATGGCATCCTCGTGGGCATGGTCCAGCGGAATTTCCATTCACGACATATGTGTGGCAGCGGGATGGACTTCCCCTCCACCTTTGTCAGATTTTACAATATGGAAGTGCCCGCTCTGCAGGCAAAACTACTAGCGGTTTAATACGCTACAGCTCCCCTGGTGAGCTGCACTGATGGGACACATTCCACACAGACCGGCACCGCCGCTCTGTCGTTCCCGTCCTACTATGTGCTTATGTATTACACAATCAATGACCCGCATTCTTGCCGGCCAAATATTATTTCCCCACTCATAAGGGCTCCCCCGGGTCCCCCCTTAATTCCCTGGGGCTCATACAGTGGATGCTTGGCGTGCACGGCGTTGACAATGGGTTCCCGTAGCATAAGCTAGCTTACGCAATACGAGAGAACCTCTCGTAAGAGAACGTATCGGTTACCTAACGTAACCGCGGTTCTCTCTAGATGAGGGAACGAGTATTGCGTAGCCGGCGTGCTTCAGCGCCACGCAGCTGACTTTTCGCTTCAGTCAATGAAAACCAGGGTTCCAGCCTACGAACTACGCTTATATGCACTCTAGTCACGCCCATTTTGGCGGGCTTTGATGCAGTGAGCGCGCGGACGCCTCTCATTGGATGCGAGTTCGCCCAAGCTCGTCTATAGGCTGCAGCAGTTGCCGCAGAGCAACCTATGAGCTCGCTAGCTAGCTCGCTCAAGGTCTGCAGCTGCCGCACTGCGTTGACAATGGATACAAAAATTAAGGATAATTTTTTTGGCTTCAATATCTCAGAAAAGATGAATCTTTCCCGTAGCGTAAGCTAGCTTACGCAATACTCGTTCCCTCATCTAGAGAGAACCGAGGTTACGTTAGGTAACCGATACGTTTCCGAAAGCTGTTTTGAAAAATATTATTTATTTTTTCAATTCCATTCGCGTTGGTGCTAGTGATGCATAAATTACAAATTTCAGTTTTAATTTAAGTTAATAATCTAATTTAGTTGGGTTTACCTCTAGCCTACTTGAAGTGTTTAAATATAGATTTATTAAATTTAATAGAGTTAAATGCCATCAAAATGTCTGAGTTAGCTTAGGCTACTCAGTATTTCAAGAGCCATTAGCATGCATTTGTAGCCTAGTATACAATCAAAATTCTAATTCTTTACACACACACACACACACACACACACACACACACACACACACACACACACACACACACACGTTGTGTTTCCATGTTTTATGGGGACTTTCCATAGACATAAGGGTTTTTATACTGTACAAACTTTATATTCTATCCCCTAAACCTAACCCTACCCCTAAACCTAAACCTCACAGAAAACTTTCTGCATTTTTACATTTTCAAAAAACATAATTTAGTATGATTTATAAGCTGTTTTCCTCATGGGGACCGACAAAATGTCCCCACAAGGTCAAACATTTCGGGTTTTACTATCCTTATGGGGACATTTGGTCCCCACAAAGTGATAAATACACGCTCACACACACACACACACACACACACACAAACGATAGTTTGATGGTCTTAATTACTCCGATAATCAGTCTCCTTATTATAACTGTGCAGCGTTTAAACGTAAGAGGCACAAGTGGCGCAATCGGTTAGCGCGCGGTATTTCTGCAGCAGTAGGATTACAAGTGGGGCAGTACCGAAGTTGTGAGTTCAATCCTCAGATAATTAAGCTTCCTAAAACCATATTAATTCGCTGAGGTATTCTAGTGTCGCATAGGTGTGCACGATTGTGGAGTTTTATAGGTTGTAAATAAGCGGAAGGGCAGAAATACAATCCAATTTAGGGTTGTGGCCACCAGTCGGAAATTAGGTCGCAAATGTTGCATGTGAATAAGTCATTAAAAACTCAAAGTGATTGTCTCCAGACCACAAACTATCGAATAACACGATACAGTTTTTAATTGTAGCCTATTACGTTTTATAGCAGGTAATGTTTTATTTAAAAGTGCTTGTTTTGTTAACTTATTTCGCAAATAATGATCTTGAAATTCTTTAAAAAAAGAGATTAACACGCGGGATTAACACGTCATTATTTTCTGTAGTGATGTCAGTTATGTTTTTTGTTTGTTGTTTTTTTGTGAAAATGTAAACATTCTGAACGTTTTCTGTGAGGGTTTCTGTGCGTGTCAAAACACCAACAATGATCTCTGCATTCGGCTTAATAACAAATTCATAATTAAAATAAATAATGTTACTAACAGTAATGCTTTAATTGCTTAAATATAATATTGATCTTTTATTTAAACTATCTATTAGCCTACCACGGATTGTATCCGTTTTAAGGATTTCTCCCACAATGGGAATCAATAAGGGATGTCTGGCACTTAATATTATACACCAGGGGTCGGTAGAGTCCAAGTCCTAAAAAGGGTCGGTAGAGAAGTCCTAAAAGATTAAGAGGTCAACTGTGTCCATTCTGAAGTGATCCATGAGGAAATGTGCACTCAGATTTTTTTTATTGTATTTAAATTTTTACTCTTTGAAAACGTTTTACCTATAAAGGGATAATTAATCATCTGCATTTGAAATATATGTTGTATACTCACAATGAGTCAGTTATTTAGTATGTCTAGAAGAAGCTGTTCTCAAAGAGCTGGGCTGCCTCATGGGAGCAACTGCTACTCAGTTTACTGCACCTTAATAAACATTTAAAATCCCCAAAAGCAGAGGTTCTAATGAACTCAGTGACCAATTGCAGACATTAATTGTAAATACTTGTATTTTTTACTTTATAAATCATACACCTAACACCAACGCAGTGCTTTGTTCTTGGTTAATACTGCCAGCAAACCTGCCTTTTTGCTGATTTTGCTGTCCTTGTGGACTCTCCTGTTTAAATAAATGCTTACATTGAACACCAAGTCAGTTTAGCACTTCTATACAGTATAGTTTTTGCATGAAACCAACTGCTCCAAACACAGTATTAAGAGTTGAATTATCTGGGGAATGTGATTCTTTAACCAAGCACATACACAGACGTCCTCAGAGTAGTAATGCTTTGTAATTGAGGTGTACTTACAATGAAGCAATCCATCTACAGACTACAATCCAAAGAGCACAATAGGGTGATTCTGTCAAGGATCTTTAGGCCTCAAAATTACCTGTTTCCAGCTAGAGGATAACATATTTAATTTCCACTAAAAAATTAATTCTGTTTTAATTTCTTATGCTAAAAAATAGCCTACATTCCATTAGTCATTTGAGCTGGTGAAAACTATTTATTCAGAAAATGTCCTCCTTCCCATAATACTTCTCTCAAATCTCTTCTCTGGATTCTTCATGACTACAAAATAGCAGAGAATATTTGCTGGAGTGATTGTGCAATTCCTGAGGTAACATATATTTTAATTGTAAGTGAAAGAAAGAAAGAAAGAAAGAAAGAAAGAAAGAAAGAAAGAAAGAAAGAAAGAAAGAAATGATGATGATTATTTTGATCATATTTGTTCTTGCCTGAATTTGTTTTTCTGACATGATCTCCCTTCAAATATTGAATGTGTTTGATGGTTAGTCTAAACTGTTATGAAATGTGTATCCCTGTAATTAATAATGATGCGTTTTATGTTTCATTTGAAATCAAAACAGAAATTATGCCAAGGTTACAGATTTCCTTTCCTCTATAGGAAAACATGGCTCACAACCAGAGCAGCTGTTTCAAAATCAAACACAGTTTTGCTCTGTTTGCATCATCAAATACCTTAAACTGAATTTAGGATGAAATGAGTGGAAATGAGATGAGCTCAGTCAACAAAAGAAAGAAGGAAAAATATTAAGGGAGAAATTCCTAAAGCTGGTTTTAATATTTTAAAAGGTTTACAGAACTTCTAATTGTAAACACATTCTAATACTAACACTCTGAGCATTTATTTTAAATCATAAATGAACTCCACGTTATGATGATATTGACAAATGGAGTGCCTTCATAACATCCATAGGTCTATTTTCTGAACACCTGGAGATTGGTGTCTTTTTGCAGTCTAACCACAGTAGCTTTTACCTATGTTCAGTGAAATCCCCTCTTGCTGCTCACTTCTCTCCAACACTCTCCTTGTCAGCCTCAATGTCTGGACATTCTCCAGCCTGCTTTCAATATCACATGGTGTAACAGATCCAGCAGACACTTTTGTGTAGCCACAGCAGTGCTGTAGTACCCTACCTCAGTCAAACTGAACTGTGTGGTCAAAGAATGCCAAGAAAATTTGATATACACAATTGTACCAGTTCATCTCTCAATTAGGTTTGTTGTACTTGGCACCAATCCAAAAATATCAAATCTTAAACTGCATGCTCTGTAGCATGGGTACACAGGCATACACCTGGGAAACAGTCCTCCAGGGAAGTCATCAATCAGTTTAATGGGACAGTTCTGGGAGACTTTCTTTTGTTTCCCTTTCAATTCACTTGTTCTTTTTTCCCGCTCACCACTTTCTTCACCCTTACTCACTATTTCCATCTGTGTCAGCTTTAGATCCTCTCCAGAGAATGGGTGCCTTGTATCTGGGGTTACACAAAGTGTTGTTTAAATTGTGCATTGCACTTTAATTGATGCCTGCAAGGATACAAGTTCAAAATCCTGATTCAAAACCAAAATTGCCTTAGGTGATATTTTCTCACGAGGCTCAACAGGTCTCATGAGAAATTATTTCATGAAGAAGCCTGGTGGCAGAATCAAGAAACCAAGAAAGGATGCCTGAGTGGCATTCTTTGAGCATACATTCTAACTGTAAGGGCACTCAGTGAGTGAGTGTGGGCAGGTTTAAGTGGTTTACGAGGACATTTTTTAGGTTACAAAATGGTAATTACAAGGTTATTATGCTATAAATGTGATTTATGAGGACATTTCTAGTGTCCCTAATTCAAATCTTTTTAAAAAAAAAAAAAAAAAAATGTTTTTTGAAAATGTAAAAATGCTGAAATTTTTTTTGTGGGGTAGGTTTTGGGTTAGGGATAGTATCTGTAGTTTGTAAAGTATACAAATCGTCATGTCTATGGAGAGTCCTCATAAGGATAGGTCGTGTGTGTGTGTGTGTGTGTGTGCGTGCGTGCGTGCGTGCGTGTGTGTGTGTGTGTGTGTGTGAAGGAGTTGACGTCAGGGCGATACGTAACCCTGCCGCGGCGCACTGAATGCAGCTGGAGCTTGAGTTCTTAATGTGCGTTTGTCCGTCTGAGAATCTGTCTGTTCAATCAAGACGCGGCTGCAACCCGCATTGACATGCACATGGTAGGTAGCCTAACCTCAACTTTGCTCTTTTGTGTGCACCTTTCTGCCCGTTTCTGTCGCTGTCTTTAAACAGGTTTGTTCAGGACAAGTGGCATAAGATTTAAATGTAGAACCACACATTGAGTTGATTAGTTTTAACCTGTGATGGGGAAGTAGATTTGGCACTAAAAGGAAAGTTTTCTTTTAAAATAAATTACGTGGACTGAATGTCCACAAAATTAAACTGCTATTTTTTTTATATGATTTTTAAATCAAATGTCATAATTTTGATCCACGTCCACAATATTATAATATTAGTCGCAATGGGGTTTCATTTAGTTCAACGTAGGCTATCCATATAATCAGTTAATTTATTTGACATTTTAAATAATTTATCTATTTAATTGTAGCCCTATTTGCAGACCTCAAATAAGAAACACTTCAAGAGTTAAAAACAATATCGTGATTTACTGGCACACAATAGTCTATTTTTTTGCTCACTCAAATTGCATAATCAACAGATTTCTAGCATTTGTATTTTAATAGCAAGTCCCGAAGCAAGTTTTTCAGTATCAAAAATGTCTTAATAACAAAAATATGTATTATTATTAGGCCTCTTAGCCAATTATTATTGTTATAATAATAATAATTAGCTATTATTATTTTAGGACGATGTTTAACCTATGGTTTGTTTGTTACATTTGACTGTTTTTCTTATCAGATCGAAATATTATTAGGCTACTTATATCAGACCTCCTGTTAATTTGTAACTTTTTTAAGCGCAAAACCTTTCCCAAAAGGAAATTACTAAAAAGTGATGGGAAACATGGTCCTGTTGAATGACTAAGGGAACTGATTTGAGTGTCATAGTTAGGAATCGTTACCGGTCAGTGGCGGATGCGTTGGATGTGAATTGTACAAAATTGTTCTGCCGGAAGGTTATGCGTAATTTAAGGATAATGAGATCATTCGTCTAAGCATAGCCAGCCTACACGGTAAATAATGTCAAAGCAACTCTGAAAGATTATTTATGTTACATTAAGCAATTTGATGTTTTCGTCTACTTTAATAATGAATAATGTTGTTTTCATTACGATCGTTTAATGTTAAATACGCCTACGCTATATGCAACCATTTTCCACGAATCGCACGCGCAGATAGGCCTAAATAGCAAAACGTTCATATCGGGTATTTTCTAAGGATGCACATTAATTGATCTGAACTTCATATGTAGTTTGTGTAATCCTTTAAGGGGCACAATTATCAAACGTGATGTAATAGAAAGTGCATCAAATAATTAATTTCAAATCATTTTCATCTGATTGATGATTAATCAAGCTATGGCTATAGCCTATTTGCGGCCTATTTGGGGGAGGAGGTGTAAACCCCAAAAATAACAGCTTCAGGCCATGTAGGTGGCCAGCTGCGAAACCGTTATTTTAGTACAAAAATGCAATTTCCGTTCTCCTTCTGCGGGCGCACTTGTGCCTCGTTATACTGTGACGTGTCGGGTCAACTGATAAACACGAATGGTTGTAATTACAGCTCCATAAAACAGAATTTGCCATTAAACAATCATTATAGGTTTGGCGTTAGTTCATATCCCATACGACTTAAAATCTCATTGCACAATGTAGCTACAAACTTAAATTATAGTGGAAATTTTGAAATCTCGAAAGACCTGCGATCAGTTTATCTTTTTCGTGGGCTTTGGATTTTAACTAGCCTGCAGCAGCTATTGCCCATATATGTGCTGGACAAGATGATGTATTATCTCGTGTAACTTCTTAAACACATGGTTCATTTTTATTTATACGTTTAATTAAGGCTAAATGGGATGAAACCCCCTTTGCTAATTGTTCCACCTTAGATTCATCGTGGGGATGTTGTGCTTGGCATTACTAGAGCATAAGGACGACGATTTCACGTGCATCTGTTTTTCAACATTTATGCGAAACCTGCAGGGAAATTTCGTGATTTCACTGCCAGGGCACACATAGCGTGGGAGAGAGAGAGAGAGAGAGAGAGAGAGAGAGAGAGAGAGAGAGAGAGAGAGAGAGAGAGAGAGAGAGAGAGAGAGAGAGAGAGAGATCTGTCTCTCCTTTCCCTTTTCTCTCCCCGTGCCGCTGTCTTCTGTAGCCTACATGTGTTTTCCCATTCAAACATGTGTGTATCCATGCTTGGATCCAGGCATGTGTTAAAGTTATGACTTAGGCGCACTATGAACATTCTTATGTAAAGATGTTAAAAGCGCAAAAGGTAGTCTAAAAATTATGTCTTGGTTGCTCGAATTAGATCTCAAAAAACCTGCATAGATCGTGATTCAAATTCCACAATTATTAAAACAGCCCTGACCGGCCCTTGAAATGTCACGCATGTCTGACAAAGTGTGAATATAAATAATATAACAAATAGCCCATATATAGTGCAAGCATTTTATTGTATTTTTTCTCCCATTATAATTATATTATTGTTCGTTTTTTTCACACCGGTAAGTTCCAACATCAGGTTGTTGAAGGTTCCCAGACCTAGACGAGGGTTGTGTCTGACAAACGGAGGCCTTTGGTTCAAGATAGCGTACACATTAGTGTGCAACAGTCCCCACGTCACCAAAATGTGTTTAATTTCATGTATGTTGACTATTTGGAAAATAACTTTAAGTAACAAGATTTTAACCGCAACTGTGACATGCCTAAACAGGTGTGTGTGAGTGTGTGTGTGTGTGTGTGTGTGTGTGTGTGTGTGTGTGTGTGTGTGTGTGTAGAGAGAGAGAGAGAGAGAGAGAGAGTGTGTGTGTGTGTGTGTGTGTGTGTGTGTGTGTGTGTGTGTGTGTGTGAGAGAGAGAGAGAGAGAGAGTGTGTGTGTGTGTGTGTGTGTGTGTGTGTGTGTGTGTGTGTGTGTGTGTGTGGGCCTATCTGTGCATTTGGACGCACAAGAGAATATCAAATATTTTGGCTGAATTCACGTGTTCTATCCCTCATTTTCTAATTCTTCTGAGGAAAACGCGATGCCTCGAGCAGTGAATGATTGATTAATTGTGGCCAGGGAGTTAAGTGTAATAAATCATGCATTTTAAATCCGTTAATTTCGATCATGTTTGAGTGTGCATCCCACGTGTAGGTTTATCTCAAGGAATAGCTTGACTGGCTGTCGTCCATGACAAGAATGTTAAAATGTGTTGAGCAGGCCAAATCTTTTTCATCTGTCCGACAACATTCCCAAGGGTTAAAATTTATGACGTGAAGAGCAGCACTGCGCGAGGTAACAGGTAGGCTATTGCATTTTCGAGAGACAATGTTTGACGTAACTTTTAAAGTATGCGTTATGACGTTCTGTAGGCATATTGCATTTTGACAAATAGCCTATATGTATGTGTCAGTGGGATTTGATTTCATAGCAAAAAGTAGCTCTTTTTTTGTTGTTGTCATAAAATTTACTTTTTTATTTGTCAGTCAAGTATTCATCAAACATGCATTTGTAACAGCTTCTTTGAAATTGATCTGCTGTAATCGTGTGTAGGCCTACAAGCTTTTTTCTTTCCCCATAATACATGTTGTCCGTCAAGATCTGAAGGATTTCGACTAAAAGACCCGCTAACGAGGAAGGAACTCTAAGAGTCATTCTCAAGGTTGTCATCGGGTTTTCTTTCGGCTCACACGTGGCTAATCGCGAGAGTAAAAAAGTCCACTAAAATTAGATTTGGTGGCCTTCTGCTGACTTCTCGTTCTTTTAGCCTAGCCTATATTAGAGTCGCGATAAGATAATATATTTATATATAAATAAAGACTATAGGCTAATACAGTATGTGTTATTTATGCTACTAATTATCCGTGTAATGGTCAGTCAAGACTGACTCAACTATGTCTCCTCGCATAAACAAAGCTGTTCCGCTTATTTCTCTTTGACTGAGTGATAACATATGAAGATGGGTCGGATCAGTTTCAAAGCTTCTGGTAAACAGGAAAGGACAATTAGCAGCTCTCCTACAACGTCGGGTGTGAATTTATGGAAAGAGCAAGGCAAATTGTGGAAACACAATCCAGGGGCCTACATACGTGTTGCTGAAGATACGACCACTGAACATGTCTGAATTTGTGATAGGAAGAAGTGGGCTGACAAACTCAAACTCATATATACACTTACTGAGCACTTTATTAGGAACACTAGATCCAAATAAAATGTCCAACGTGGTCTTGTAACCCATACGCCAAAAAGTTCGGCGTGTTATTCTTTTAGAGATGCTATTCTGCAATTGTAAAGAATGGTTATCTGAGTTACCGTAGCCTGTTCTGTCTTTCTGTCATCTTGAACCAGTCTGCTTATTCTCTGTTGACCTCTCATTAACAAGGTGTTTTCGTCTGCAGAACTGCCGCTCACTGGATGTTTATTGTTTTTGGTCACCATTCTGATTAAACTCTAGAGACTGTTGTGTGTGAAAATCCCAGGAGATCAGCAGTTACAGAAATACACAAACCAGCTGGTCTGGCACCAACAATCATGCCATGGTTGAAATCCCTGAGATCACATTTTTCCCGATTGTGGTGGCTGATCAACTGAACTGTGATTAACTGAATCTCCTGACCCATATGCCTATTATTTATGTATTTTAGAAGACATGATTTTAGTGGAAACCACTATGGTTGTGTGGATTACTATTAGCCTGCCTTTGTGTGCTTTTTGGAGCTTCAAAATGTTGGTACCCATTCACTTGCATTGTGAGA
Organism: Xyrauchen texanus; assembly: GCF_025860055.1. Taxonomy (NCBI): domain Eukaryota; kingdom Metazoa; phylum Chordata; class Actinopteri; order Cypriniformes; family Catostomidae; genus Xyrauchen; species Xyrauchen texanus. The sequence goes on along the minus strand of NC_068277.1, from coordinate 19,460,678 downwards.
TTTTCACTACAGAACTGAGATATTCTTTAAAAATCTTTGTTTTTGTTCTGCAGAAGAAAGAAAGTCATACACATATTTTACAACTATAAGCATTATTTCATCTAGCGTGTGCAATTGAGCTATGCTTAATTATTTGTTAAATAAAGCCAAGTACAATTGCAAACCAGGCAAAGAGTAGGCTAGACCAATACCAAATAGTCACTACTCAAAACCCACACTTCTCTCTGCCACCCCGCGACAGCCATGGGTATCTAAACACTTTCCCGACTTACAGTGTTACGCATCGTCCCCAGATTCATAGTGGTCTCTCTGTAACAGGATATTCAATTATTTAAAAGATCAATTAATGCTGATGAGTTTTTCACAGTGTCCCCAGTTTTCCCCCGGGGCACATCGCAACATGTGTGGAATGATCGCGAGCCGCACTCCGGACCCTGGAATGCGCTCCGGCGGAGAAGGTTATATTTTATATATTTGATATATTCATACAATATATATTTTAAAAGAATTATAAAAGCATAAAAAGCCACAGAACAACAGAGAAAGTGAATTTGACAACAAGAGACGGTGATATGCAGCAGGAGGCAGAGGGAAGATATTACCTCTCACCCTCAGTTTGCTTTCTTTGACCTTCAAGTCCCTTGGGGGTCCTCATATTTTAAGCAATGGGTTAATTGAGCCCGGTGACTAGTCTCGTGAATCTCTCAGTGCTCTTCTCTCCTACCGGGTCGTTTATGCATCCCTGCTGACTTCGCTGTCAATGTCGAACGCTTGTTAGGTTATCATCAATCATCAACACTTAGGAATATTCCCAGAATTATGAGGGCAGATGACTCACCGACTCACCACAAAGATACAGAGGGAGAGTGGCGTTAAGCAGATGTTAAGGAGACACAGTAGTGTTATGTTTGTTTAGGATGCATCTCCAACAGTTCAACAACTGCAGAGTTTTAGTTCTCAACCTAAATGCCTGCTTTTCTTAAACCCATAAATTGTCAGGGCTGTATATCACTCTGTCTAAGAAAAAGTGAATGTATTGTTTCTCATGTCTGCAGGCGAGATTTTGCAATTTTCTGTGGTGTCAAACAGATAAATAAGCAGGCTGTGTCATCAAGCCAAGTAGAGGAGGACAGAGATATTCATTACTATCTGCCAGTAGACAGGCAGGTTCAGGATTATTCTGTCTTGCCAAAGGAAGTGGCTGAATGAAGGCTGGAGTTGAATATGCATTGCTCACATTCAGACTATAAATCTGCCACTTTATTTTATCTTCTAATCTTAGTATAGATCCCCTCATTTCTCTGTCCATCTCACTTCCTCTTGCATTCTCTCCCTCTCTCTCCCTCTCCCACACAAACAAACATATATAAAGATAATATATATATTTATATTTAGCTATTTCCAATCTCAAACTGACACAATTTATTTGGAATTTATATTCAGGGACTGTGTTGTGTAGTAATGGATTATATTAGGGTACAATGGGGCTAAAGGAACACCTTAAGGGAAATGTGCTTTTTCTGGTCACAAAGTGTATAAAAATTTTCAAAACATTGATGGAGCAACATCGTGTGTGTAAAAATAAATAACAATTGAAGTATGTTTTAATCAAAATTCATAATAAAAAAAAGTGTGGCTTTTCCACACTTGGGGTAAAAGGCACCCTTCCCACCTTTTAAAAAAAAAGGAATTTTAATTAAAACAACCTTCAATTATTATTTCTTTTCACACTGGTATAGTATATAAATAGGGACAATAGTTGTAGGGCAACATTTGTAATATATGCAAATACTTTTGAGACCGCAAACTCAGAATCACGCCTGTCTCTATTTGTGCGAACGCGTTTACTTCCTGGTGTCAATGCCAGATGCGAATCCTGATCTCCCACACTGCTGACACAATGCGCTAATAGTCATGCCACAATGGCAGGCAAACATGATCTGAAGGGATATGGCACTTGTTAGTGAGTTGGCATAATGTGGGCGATCCTAGGGTACTGGAACATTCGGACACAACATGCCGACTTCCCGTATGATCATATTGGAACAGAAGGGGTATCAGATTAAGATAAAAAAATAAAATATATATTTATATATATATATATATATATATATATATATATATATATATATATATATATATATATATATATATTAAAAACATAACAATAAAGAGTATTACATTTTACCATTTACCATATCTTTCTCTTGATCACGCAGTAATCTTAGTAGTCCTTTCCATCTTTCATCTCCCCTTTCCACTCTCCACTCTCAATTCCCCATCTGCTTTGGTCAGGTTTAGATTAAGAAAGAGTGGATGATGACCATAAATATGATTAATGGGAAAGGGGTCTGAATATTGGACCAGTTACTCCACATGCTTTTCATCATTTCTTTCAAACTCTACATGTTTAAACACTCAACTGCCCCTGTCCTTCTTTATGGACTTGAAATGTCAAGATTAATTTATTTAAAAAGCTGGATTATGTGTGTAAAATGGTATACTTCGAATCCTCCGAATGAGTGTCATGAGCTGGATGTTTTTAATTGTGGTACAGGTGGTGTGTTCTGAGAAAATCGATATCGCAATGCTCTCATCTGTTTTTGGCTTCAATCAAATGTCATGTAAATCCATCAATATCCTGTGACCTTTTATAATGGGAACGCTTATAAAATCTGCTGTTTTGTCTTTCTCTTTCTCCTGCCCTACTGTTTCAGGCTTGATTACATCATGTCCAGATATCACTCCCCTCCTTTCCAGACCCTCTCATTCCTCCACCTTGTCCTCTTCACCCTATTCCCAATCTCCCTTCTTTCTCCTCTCCTTTCTCAATCTCCTCTCAGCTGGACCTCTCCTTATGATCCCTGTTACCATTTGGATGGCCGTCCACGCCACTGCCTGTCTGAATTTGTCAATACTGCCTACGGTGTGCCTGTGACCATGGAAGATCTCCAGCAAGGACCCAAGATGAATATCAGCACCTTAACAGATCTTCATAACCCCCACAATCTGACATGTTGGACAGCTGCTGAAGGCTTGAGTAGTGGGGATTGGACTTTCACTGTTCCCCTGGAAAGACGCTTTGAAATCACTTACATTAGTCTTCAGTTTTGTCAACAAGTGAAGGCAGTGGAGTCTTACTCCATCTCCATCTTGAAGTCAATGGACTTTGGCCGGAGCTGGCGGCCCCTACAGTTTTATTCCAGTGACTGCATGGGGAAATTTGGCCTTCCTGACCAGTCTGTGGCTCTGACAAAGCACCAAGAGACAGAGCCACTGTGTACAGATCCCAGACCTCTGCAGAAGCACCGTGGAAGTGTTGTGCTGGCTTTCTCAACTTTGGATGGGCGTCCTTCTTCACCAGATTTTGACTACAGTCCAGGGCTCCAAGACTGGGTTACTGCTACGGATATAAAGATAGTATTTCACCTATCAATGGATAAAATAAAAAAGCAAGAAGAGAAACTGAATGAGGTGGGACGTGCCTTAAGAGGGAGAGCAGGGGGAGATAGGGGGGACACTATTATTAGGTTAGGGGAGAAAAAAACAGGGGCTAAAACCTCAGAAATTTTGGGAAGTAGACAAGAAAAAAATAAAGAGAAATCCACACTGAGAAATCTGAATAAAAGCATTGTGCAGCAAAGTGGCCACAATGTTACCAGAAAGGAGATGGGATCTCAAGGTAAAGAGGGAAGAGGTAGGGGAAGGAGCCACAAGAAGGAAAGTTGGAAGCCATGCCAGGATGGCACATGTGATTGGTCTGTAAATACCCAGCAGCAGGGCTCCAAGGGCCGAGAGTTGAGGAGAAGAAGATACAATGGAGGGAGGGAGAAGTCCCATTCTAAATCAAGAAAAAAGGCCACACATCAACTCACCCCATCTGCCCTTTACACTCCATCTAAACCATCTCTCGCGCTTTCCGACCTGCAGGTTGGAGGCAGGTGCAAGTGCAATGGCCATGCCTCCCGCTGTCGTCGTGACAACCAGGGACGTGCAGTGTGTCAATGTGAACATCACACATCTGGACCGGACTGTGACGTGTGTGAGCAATTTTTTTATGATCGGCCATGGCAACGGGCCACGCCCAGCCAACCACACCCGTGCGCCCGTGAGTTATAAGAGTGTGTCTGTTTGTCTGTATATTTTATATAGGATTAGAATGATTCACCACTGTATTTATTACTACACAATTTTATGTTAAGGCAGCATTAACATCTGCATTATCTGATCATTTAAAATGGCAAATGATAATTATGTCTTTTTCTTTTTGCTTTCCTTCCCCATTTTCAATCCTCTTTCTGCCCTCATCTTTTTCTTTTCTCTCAGCATGTGAATGTAATGGTCACTCTACGAAGTGTAGATTCAGTATGGCTGTCTATCAACAGTCTGGTCGAGTCAGTGGAGGCATTTGTTTGAAGTGCCGGCACCACACAACAGGACGCCACTGCCAGTTCTGCCAGAACGGATACACACGTGACCACAGCAAACCACTCAGCCACCGCAAGGCCTGCCAATGTCAGTAACAATTGATGTGTCTGTATTTTGTGTGTGGAAATCATATTTCAAGATGTTTTAACCCAGTTTAAGCTGGTACATAAGTGTGTGAATCATTATTCCTTTTCCACAAATGGAGATTTTTAATTTCTTTTGTCTTTGCCATTTGTGGGGTAGATGTATGGCTGTGAAAGGCGCATATACTGTGTTTATGTTATGGCTACACTATGAGTGTTGGAATGTGCATTGACACTTGCCTTTGTCTGCTTTCATGTGTACGGCATGCTCACAGAGCATTTTATTCAATGTCCCAATAGAACATCAGTTTACATTGCATGCTAAAGCATGCATGTCATATACAGTATCAACATGTTTATGTGTAATTTAATGTACAACCTGAGAGTGAAATATATACAATATCTAAATTATGTTCTGAAACATACCACAAGACCTGCACTAACACCTAAATGTTTAAATTAAATTTAAAATAATTATCTTGGGAGCTAAAAGATTTAGAGCTTAAGAGTGTATAAATGTTTGTAGGATGGTTGGTGCTTTGTTTAGATGAACAAGGATTGGGCAAAAGCAGAGAAGATAGCTCTCCTCTCTATGGTCTTCCTGCCATCACACATATGTTTTATGAGGAAAATGTCAAATGAGGTGAATGAGTTTTGAATAAGGGGTCTGTGTAGGATTACTACATGTTAGTCCTATGCTAATGGGCCCTTTTCACAGACTGTGATGACACGTTTCCAAATGTTTTCATATAAAAAAAATTTTTTTTAGATAATGTGGAAATTTAAAACATTATAAATTGTATTATATAAACCTGTCACCACTTCTGCAGTGGGGTTTTAAATACAGCTGTTGAAGGAGTGACTGTAAGTTTGACATCTTTCACACTTCTGACTTCCATAATCCATTGTTCCCATTACAAAAAGCTTGCTAAGCGATACGGGGAACAACTCTAGCTGTGAACCGAGCTGAATAATGTGTGTAACACGTCAATGAACATTGACCGGAATTTATAGCCTCGGCTGATGTAATCATTAGATGCACCTGCGGCCAGGCTATAAATGGATACGTCACCAGGTGTCGTCAGAAACTTTTTTTTCAGAGCGATTCTGTTTCTGTGTGTTTCACAAACCCTGTCAAAACTTTCTTTCCTCTGTTAGGAGTTAGAATCAGTTAGGCAGTGTGCAGTGAACGTTGTTCTCTTTTCTCTTCTGTTTAGAAAATATTATATATATATATTTCTAAAAAAGAAAGAAAAAAAAGAGAGAATGACTGAAAGCCCCAAACGGTGCATGTTCCCCTCTTCTCGCTCTATAGCTGAAGACGACACACATCAGTTTTTGCTCTGTTTGTTTGGGGGTAAGAGCACGCTGCTCTCACGTTGCAGCAGGGTGGGTGCGAGCACTGCGATTTGCTTTAACAGGCAGAGTGCGTCGTGCTCGCCTTGCTTGCTTCCGGGAGTCAGCACTCACGGAAAAAAAAAAAGATCGTTCGTGGGGCTCTTGCATGGATTTGGCTGAGGAGCAAGAGACGGGTTGATCCCTTTTTCTTCTTCGAAAAAGAGACCCCCACACGCTCCAAATTAGGGGATAGATTTTATCTTCCAGTCTAAGAAAGGGAACGCCTCATGGGTCCCTTCCCTTCTTTGATAACCTCCATGAAGAGCTTTTTCGCTCATGGAGAACCCCTAAAAAAAAAAATAAATAAATAAATAATATATATATATATATATATATATATATATATATATATATATATTTTCTTCCCGTGTTCATATACCCTCGACGTCATTGCAGGCTATCTCTCGCCGGGCTCGGCATCGTCACTTAAGAAGCCCTCTCTCCCCACAAAGCCTTGTAGGACAACCTCCACTTTAGTTGGAAGGGCTTATCAAGCAGCAGGTCAGGCTGGTGCTGCTCTGCACACTATGCTGTTTTACAGGCGTACCAGGCTGACCTCCTGGACGACCTGAGTGTGGGTTCTGCGCTTGAAGAGCAAGCCTCAGACCCGCCTCGGCCCTGACTGAAGGGAGGCTCAAAAGCAAAGCATGGCGAGTCGTGCTCGTCCTCCCAGGGATTGGGGACTGTCTCGCCGCCCTCTCCAGCCCCCGAAGCATGACCTCAGGACTATAAATTCTAGTAAGAGAAAACCCTGACTGTCTTGCGCCTAGATTAGGGGGTAGCTCCCCTCGGGACGGGGCGCGTGCTTCACTTCACCCCTCCCGGTACCCCCTCAAAGCCCCTCCATTCCCGCCACCTCTTGGTGTTTCGGGTTGCAGAGGCATCCGTCAAAATTGGGTGTTTTCGCTGTTGCTGCATTTTATTCAGGACGCGAAACACTCGACAACCCCTCAACAGGAAGTGTTAAAATATAATACTCATCTCAGCGATCCTGGCAGCGTGGAAACTTCTGCCGGATATATACTTTTCTGTGGGTCTTATAAGGGCATCAGGATTTAATTCACTCGCCGCTTTTCCGTGTTTCAACGGCGTGTTCTCACTACCGTGAACCGGATTTCTTTTTATGTAAAAACAAAAAAAACTCAATCTCCTGGTTAAAGGGGCCATGGTATGTGTTCCCCTTCCAGAGAGAGAGTTAGGTTATTACACTAAATACTTCCCGTTTCCCATGGAGGGTGAGGGGTGGCGTCTGGCTTAGATCTTAAAGCTTGAACTACCCGTGGGTGTTCAAGTCCAAGATCATGCCTGTCAAGACGGTCGTGTCTCAAGCCCTACAACTCGTTTGGCTGGTCACCATCGATCTTATGACACACTTCTATACTTCATTTAGAAGTTCTGCCACAACATGGAAAGTTCCTGAGGTTCACTTCCGGGGGCGAAGTCTTCCAGGGTCAGGTTCTTTCACTCAGCCTAGCCCTTTTTACCCGCACATTCACAATGCATAATGTAGCGCTGGCTCCTTGCGACTCCGGGGCATCTGCATTCTGAATTATGTAGACGACTGGCTGATCCTAGCGCAGTTCCAGGAACTGGCAGTTCAGCACAGGGACATCGTCTTAGCTCATCTGTTTCTCTGAGGTTGAGGCTCAACCTCAAGAAAAGCGTCCTCTCTCTTACTCAGAACACTGTCTATCGGGGCATCATATGGAGTTCAATCACAATGTGGGCACAACTGTCTCCCGCTAGGATTGAGTCCATTAAAATCACCCAGGGCAAAGTCAGGCTAGGTCAAGGTTGCACTGTTATCAGTATCAACGATTTCCAGGTCTCAGGACGACCACGTCCACGGTGATCCCTCTGGACCTTCTGCTCGTGAGACCGTTTTTGTTATGGCCAAAAGCCAGGGGATTTCTTCCAAGGGCCAAAACCCCTAGGCTAAAAAGGGTTACGTGCCTCAGGCTTCGTTCCCTTTCTATGTGGTTCAGACCCCGGTTTTCTGCCTTGGGTCCCACTCTAGGTACGTCTTGTTGTCGCAGACTGCTAACGACAGACGCCTCCCTGACGGGCGGGGTAGAGGCCTTAAGTGGTCCTCCAGCTTAAGGGGATAGGAGGGTCATCAGCTCGGTTGTCACAGTCACTGTCTCGGGTTGATGGCTGTATTTCTGGCCCTGAAATACCTCCTCCTGAGGCTGCCATGTCTTGGTGCAGGTGGACAATACAGCGGTAGCCTCTTACATAAATCATCAAGGAGACCCACGTTCTTGTCAGCTGTATTTCTGACGAGGACCAGAAGAGGACCTCTTCGCCTCTATGAATAGCGTAATGTCTCCTCTACTTCTCCCTGAAATCACCCAGCCCCCTTGGGTCTGGACGTTAAGACACATACATGACCCAGTATGCGTCTGTATGCATTTCTTTCCCTGGTTTCTCTGCTCCCGGGAGTCTTGGCGATGTTCACCAGCAAGGGTCTTGCCTCCTATTAATGGCGCTGCGCTGGCCGAACAGGATATTTTTCTCGGAGCTAATTCCTCTCCTCGACGGCTCGCCTTGGGCGATTCCGAACAGGGAGGACCTTCTCATCCTTGGCCCGAATTGTGAAACCTTTCATGTCTGGCCCCTAAGGGTACCAAATGAGGTTCACAGGGTTTTCTCTTGAGATTATCGAGACCATTTCAAGTGCTAGGGCTCCCTCCACTTGGAACTGATCTGGGTAGATTTTACAGGGCAGAAGAGGACCTCTTCGCCTCTGTTGATAGCGCAATGTCTCCTCTACTTCTCCCCGAGTCGCCCAGTCCCCCCCCCCCTCGGGAGGGGCTGATTGTAGTAACGCATACATAGCAGAAATGCACCTGCATGCGTTTCCTTCTACTAAAGTTCTTATTACAGAACCAGCTTACTGCCAGTTTGCTTCAGTTCTGGATTTTCTGTAGAAAGAACTGTCAGCGGGCACTTGCCTCGCCACTGCCAAGTTCTATGTGGCCACTGCAGTTTGCCACGGCTTGGTGGGCGGGGTGCCCTCAAAGAGGCATTCTCATCATTGCCCGGGCCTACGAGGCGCGCGGTCAAGCTTCGCCAGTAGGTTTTAGGGCGCACTCTACCAGAGGGCTCTCCTCCTCTAAAACCTTGGCTAGAGGTCTCCCTCTGCAGCAAGTTTGTGATGCGGCAGGTTGTCCTCTCCACACACATTCATTAGATTTTTATAGTTTTGATGTTTTGCCACTCCGGGCTCTTATGCCCTTGAGTCGACATCTCAAGCTCATGTCAGGACAAGTTTGTGATGCGGCAGGCTGGTCCTCTCCGCTCACATTCATCAGTTTTTATGACAAGTTTGTGTTGCGATAGGGTTCTCTTCGCACACATTCATCGAACTTTATGGGTTAGATGCTTTGCTACTCCGGACTCTTATGTCCTTGAGTCGACATCTCAGCCCATGCCTAAACAAGTTTGTGATGCGGCAGGCTGGTCCTCTCCGCTCACATTCATCAGTTTTTATGACAAGTTTGTGTTGCGATAGAGTTCTCTTCGCACACATTCATCGAACTTTATGGGTTAGATGCTTTGCTACTCCGGGCTCTTATGCCCTTGAGTCGACATCTCAGCTCATTCCTGAACAAGTTTGTGATGCGGCAGGCTGGTGCTCTCCGCTCACATTCATCAGTTTTTATGACAAGTTTGTGTTGCAATAGGGTTCTCTTTGCACACATTCATCGAACTTTATGGGTTAGATGCTTTGCTACTCCGGGCTCTTATGTCCTTGAGTTGACATCTCAGCCCATGCCTAAACAAGTTTGTGATGCGGTAGGCTGGTCCTCTCCGCACACATTCATCAAAATTGAATGGTTTAGATGTTTATGCTACTCCGGGCTCTTATGCCCTTGAGTCAACATCTCAAGCTCATGTCTGAGACCTCTTGCGTTTTTGTGAGTACACTGCACAACCGTAGGTGTCCGGACAGCCCCAAGTGCGGCAGCGTGGGTATTGCGTTCCCCGTAGCGCTTAGCAGCGCAGCATCGTAGTGAAGCTTTTTGTAAAGGGAGTCTCGGGTTACATGTGTAACCCTTGTTCCCTGAAAAAAGCGGAACGAGATGCTGCGCTGCTTTGCCGCACTGGGACGTCCCAGGACTGCTCTTCAAAAAGAAGTATCTGTCGACACCTGGTGACGTATCCATTTATAGCCTGGCCGCAGGTGCATCTAATGATTACCTTAGCCGAGGCTATAAATTCCGGTCAATGTTCATTGACGTGTTACACACATTATTCAACTCGGTTCACAGCTAGAGTTGTTCCCCGTAGCGCTTAGCAGCGCAGCATCTCGTTCCGCTTTTTTCAGGGAACAAGGGTTACACATGTAACCCGAGACGTTCTAAATTCTTTTTATATATATTTTTTTAATCAGAAGTCATGGAAATTTGCTGTTGGAGCAAATGGGAACCAAAAAAGTGTACATAGTATACTCACCTCACTGTCTCTCCTCCCTACCTAATGCATTTGTTTTCTTCAAATTTAATACATCTAGTTCTTTCTTCATTGCTCTTTTTTTGTCTCTTACTAATCTTTAATCATGTCATTTTCTCTCTCTCTCCCCCAGCTTGCCAGTGCCATCCCATGGGTGCAGTGGGCCATTGGTGCAACCAGTCCACGGGGCAGTGTTTGTGTAGAGAAGGGGTCATAGGGCAGAGGTGTAACCGTTGTGCCCCCGGGTACAAGCAAGGCCAGTCTCCCCACCGACCATGCATCCGTGAGTATTACAGCTCCTTTCTGACTTTCTGAAAAGAATGCATTACTATTTTCTGATTGTAATCTGAAAAATAGAACAATAGAGTTGTTGGCCACAACAAGGACTAGCATCTGTTATATGACATTTTGTTTTTCAGATTTATTTTTTACCTTGACTGCTCTTGACCCAGTTCAACAAAATTGCTTAATTTGTTGTATAATTGAACTCAGTATCACTGTCCCATTGCATCATAGTCATACTACTGTTTGTTTATGAAGGATTTAGTAGAAGCCTCTCACTGAATCCCTAACACCTTCACCTCATTCCTGTGAATAACTTGTTCCATACAAAGTTCCAAAACTTCTCATGTGGTGTCTCTGGGCTTTCATCAACGCTGCAATCACCTTTCCTGGATTTTAGGGTGCTTCACTCACGATTGTACTTTGTTGGAGTTTCAGAATATGATAATCCATTGAATCTGCTGCATTTCTGTATCTGAGTTCATATAATGGCTTATGCCACAGGGGCCAAAGACGCTTTTATATTTCTACTCAGGTAACACGTATGAAAAGTGACACCTGTCGTGGAATAGAATCAGACCTGTTAGTGTACCACCCAGCATGACAGACGCATAATTCTTCAAGGGTTACGGCTCAGTGATAGAAGAGCTTGTTTGTTGTTCTACATGGATCGACTCAACATGGATATTTATAGCGTGAGATCCTGTCTTTCCTCCACCAAAGGCGAGCCGCAGCTAAAAACATAACCAACACTAAAGGGCTGTTCACAACCTCTCACAGAGCAGTAAATGCAGCCATCGTTTATCACAGGGAAAGTGAGCCAGACATCAGATATAATTAGCACAACACTCTAATATTTGTGGGGGGTCTTTCTTTTGGATAACATAGAACAGGAAGTCTCATGTTATCCATGTTAAACTTTATGTAACAAATTTTGCAACAACTGTTCTTTTATAACAACTAGATTTCCTCAGTCAACCAAACTCTAGCCACTTATTCTTACAATTAAAGGGATAGTTTGCCCAAAAGTAAAAAAATCTGTCATCATTTACTGGTATTTGTTCCAAAACCATATGAATTCAAGTACGTTCTTCTGTGGAACATAAAAATATATGTTTTTGCATAATGTTAGCCTCAGTCACCATTCACTTTAATTGAACCATCCCTTTTCCAGCCAGAAACCCCCCTCTTAAACCTGTATATATTTTTTGAATGAAGCATTTGAAGCATCAAGCCCTTGATGTTTGATATGAGTTATAGCTGAGGAGTTTAGAGTTTGGGGGGGGGTAAGGATAAGGTGTCAGTGCCCCAGTTGTGTCAGAGGTGTAGGCAGATGTACAGAGCGCATGGATAAAATATGGTTGACATGGCACTGCAGACCTGTCAAGGGCAGTAAGTGTATGTATTTGACAGAGAGTGTACTGATAGGTGGCCCTGTTGGCTTTTAAAAAAGACCACACACATGCACAAATTTGTCTGGACTCACACTCTAACAAACCTACACACATTTGTGACACAAGAGCGGTGCATGCACTGGAGACAATGGGGCGAGCTGCAGTCATAACTAACACACATGTCCCCATTCTCTCATCCAAAAATATACACAAACACACACTTACAAATGGCAACTACGCCCTAATGAGCCACCACAGGATTTAGACCAAGTCACCCACAGTGGAGGTGAGAAAAAGAGGAAGGACAAAATGAAAGGAACACAAATAAACTTGTCATTGCTTGCTGTAATTTAACGAGACCCCCTTCCCATATCTCTCTGTCTGTTGTTCATTTAGGTATTCAGGAGGTAGCACCACCCACCCCAGTTTACCAGCCCCAGTACAGCATTGGTAAGGCAATTGGCAGAGTATATTATATTTTTTTTCTTCTGATATATGTACACTGTGTATGTAGTCTGTGATCAAAATAAGGACTCTGTACTACCTTTGAAACTTTGCTCATTAATTGTGTTTTACTGCCCACTTGTGGATAAGATATGTGCTGTAAACAATAAGTAATACTGTATAAGTTAAGCTCAATCAATTGCATTTGTGGCATAATGTTGACAACCCCAAAAATGTACTTTTGACTTATTTCATCCCTCCTTTAAAAAAATAAATAAATAGCAAAAAACAGGAAAAAATTAAGAAAACAAATGCAAAAATCTAAGTTACAGAGAGGCACTTAGAATGAAAGTGAATGGGGCATCCGTAAACGTTAAAATACTTAATCTTTCAAAAGTATAGCCACAAGACATACACAAAATGTTGGTTAACATGATTTTACTGGGATAAAATAACTTACTAATCTTTTCTATGTAAAGATATATTCAATTTTCATTTATTTATGGCCATGAATAATGCCATAAACCCTAAAACCTGAAAATGACTACTTTAAAGATTTAACAGAAGAATACATTTTTCTTTGAAAAGTACATAAACATAAAGCACAATATACATTTCTGCCTTTAAACCCAAATATTCACTGTAACTTTATTCTTATTTTTTTAAGGAAATAATGGATTGTTTTGCCACAATTATGCCACAAATGATGTAAATGAAGCGTAACTTGTATTAAACCCGTAATAATCCTTTAAAGATTCTATTTTATTTATTTAAAGGTTTGACAAATAGCATTGTTTATAATGTTCAGGTTTACTGGGTGATTACTAGCCCAAGTCCAAAGCCCTCGAACTCTGTATGGTATTCTGGTTCCAGAATATGGCTCAGGTCCCTCCAATAATCTAAGTCAAAGGGATTTAAGCACCCATTTTATTATCTGTCAGGCAATCAATAAGTTTGAACACTTAGAAAAGTAAAAGCATACTTCTTTTTAAAAAGCCACACATTTGAGCACTAATAGTGCAGGCACCACTAACAATTATATTATAATGATAAAATCATGAAATAATAGAGAACAGACTTTTCTCAGTAATGGATTTTACTTAAAAAAAATAAATCATTCTAATTTTCAGTGTGGAAAGAGGAATTTATTAGTAGCATTCCATTTAACCCCTGTAAATGTATGCTTTCTAAACCCAAAGAAGTGTCAGAACACGCTGATTTGTGTAAAGTAATTCTTATAGTAGATCACTCTATGTCGACTATATTTGTCCAACACAAATATACTTGGAACTGGTTCCAAAATTATCTGAACAAAGCTCATAGTATCAATTCACAATTTTCTGTAATCACAAAAGGAGCTCCACTGAGAACAAGCAAGTATCACCTACAAAAATTCCCTTTTCTCAAGGGTGAATTGCCCCTCAAATGACAGCATTAGCAAAGCTGAGTGAATTAAATATTTTTCAGAGTGATAATATCTTGAAATCTGGACTGGTGACCAGCAGACAGCATGAAAAAAATATATGGGTAGATGTAGAAATGTTCTTTATAGATAAAACATATTTTACCATTGGCAGCAACAGAATATTTTACAGTCTGCCAAATTATGGTAATATATACCTGTTGCAGCTGCTATGCTAAAATCTTTGGAAGCACTTTAACCGAGTGCCGTCCATTTCAACTGATTGATTTCACACACATTACTGTGATCTGTATCGAACAATAGACTTGGCATCTCTAGCTCGCTGGAGAAACCAGCCACAGCTTTTTACTAATTCAGTGGTCTTTTTTCTGGTCCATTAATGTTTCTACTAATCAAAAATAAATGTTAAAAAAAATTATGTATTTTTCTGTATTATAATGTAATTTTCTCTCCCATACCCCCCCAGGCGAAGAGTGTCTTTCTTACTGTTCACCCTCCCAAGCTAAAGTCAGAATGAATTTAGAGACATACTGTCTCAAGGACTATGGTACGTCCTAAACACCACAGGCAGGTGTGCTTCAGATAAAATCCTCACAATGTTAAATGCAATCAAGTAATTACATTTCTACTGTAACTTAATATTTTGAGTTAAATAGAGGTTCCCAAAATCATTATTAAGCTAACTGTATCCACAGCACATTTGTAAGAGACATTTAAGCATTTCCTCGACAGATCATAGCCATTATTCCCTTAATTAAAGGGATAGTTCACCCAACAATGACAATTCTGTAATTTGTACTCACCCTCTTTCCAAAGCTGTATGACTTTCTTTCTGAATTGGAACACAAAAGGAGATATTTAATGAATATTCCAGTCCTTCCTTTCAATACAATGGCAGTTGATATTGCCTAACTTCAAAGCTTATAAAAGGACCCAAACGTATCATAAAAGTAGTACATGCGGCTCGTGCGTCATAATCCAAGTCTTCTGAAGATGTACGATAGGTTTAGTTAAGAAACAACATGCATTTAAGCATTTTTAAGTAAAATCTTGATGTCCATAGCACATTTATGAGTGCATGAGAGATGCTCGTTCACATTGGAGTGAGTGAATTATGGCGTGATTTTCATTTTTGGGTGAATTACTCCTTTCATTTTAATATTTACTCAACCTGTTGTCACAGAACCACATTACTATAACTAAATTTGTGCAGAATGAGTTTTACGTGCCTCCTACATATCACTGCATTTTTCTGGTGAAATAAACACTAGAGGACAACAAGTTTTATTCACTTTCATGCAAATCACAAGTAAAACAGCAGATTAAAAGTTCATTATCACATACTTTTTGTTTCCCACACAATACTATCTTATGAGATTGAGACACTTTTACTGTAGCGCATGATTTGAAAGATGATACGTTTTAAATCTTGTATTACATAACTACATTTACAAGCTTTTTCAAACATAATAAAGTTGTGTGGTGGTGCAATTGGTAGATCATTGGACTAAGAACACAGGAGACTGGGGTTTGAGTCCAGCAAATCATATCACATCAGCCTAAAGTGTCATAGAAGCCCCATGAAATGACTTGGCAATTGCGTATTTCATCGAGCATTTGCTTTTATGACACTATCGTAAAAGCAGTCTGGGACCCGAAGGGCCATGAAAAACAAACAAGACCCCCAAAGGAGGGGGCCCGACAGGTTCTTTGTACTTGGGCACGTAAATTTAGGTAAGGGATGTTGGTTTTGTTTATTTAAAACTGCAAAAACCAATGAGGGTTTTAAGGTTAGTGCTCTGTTATTTCACACTTGCTTTTTATGACACTACTGGTTAGGTTTTGGTTAAAGGTTTAGGTTAGGGAGGTGGGTTTTCTTCATTTCAAACTCCAAAGAGCATTAACTTTAAAAACATAATCTTTTGAGAGAACATTACACTTGATTTTAGCGCCCCTCAGTGGACATTTCACCTCAAAACTGCAAAAATGTTGCCACAGTCTCATAATTTTCATGAGATCAGGCTGTAATAATCTTATTTCATCTAACTTCCTTTTTTCCTGTTTTATGTGATACTTCTATCTCAGTGCTGAAGATGCAGGTGAAAGGTAAGGAACGTTCAGGCCCCTGGTGGCAGTTTTCTGTGCTGGTCCAGTCAGTTTTTCGCACGGGATCTTCACACGTAAAGCGTGGCCTTCAAGCTCTCTGGGTTCCGGACCGAGACCTAAGCTGTGGCTGTCCTGCACTTCAGGTTGGTCGGACCTTCCTCTTGATTGGTGCAGAGGAAAGTGGGCGGAGCTGGGTCCCTGAGGAGCGGCGATTAGTCTCAGATCGCACTACGATGGCCCTACAATGGAGGGAACACTGGAGCCCAAAATTAAGAGGCTTCCGTGGGCAGGACGTCAAGGGAAAGTGCCTACAGGGAAACAACACTGCACAGAAACACTCCCACTCAGACTCGTATGAGGAATACACACCGCCACATCTTGAGAAACTGCAGTCTGAGCCACATGCACCACATAAACATACACACTCAACACATAATCAGCATCCGTCAACTGCACAATACAGACGTTTAGACCACAGACACACACACAAAAGAGGAGATACTCAGGACTTACAAAGAAAAGGCATACACACAGAAAGGCATCATGGGCGAGTGGAGGATCTCAATGGCAGAATTTATCCATCTGCCTCCCCTCAGGATACACAGAATTTATTGCAGAACACCCAGGATCCTTCTTCAGGCATTTCAAAGACAAGTCATGCCAATAAGCATGAGCAGTACTACCAAACAGTGTGTCCGACATGGTCACCTGTGTCCCCTGTCTGACAAAATGAGAGATTATGAGCATGGAAATGGTGAAGAAATTCCACTGGTGGGCTTTGGTTCAGACAAATGCGGACAGTGAGGGATTTTTCAGTTGTCAGCCCTTAAGTCCTACTATAAAGACTGTCTTTTGAACATTCAAGCCAGGCATGAAGAAACAAGTTAAAGCCAATGTCACAAATTTGGACAGACAAACTGTTAGATCGCATGTTACAATCACCCGAGATACTATCATTAACACCATCCTGTTCAGCCTACAGTGTGTACTGCATGGCCACTTGAATTCACAGTTCGACAGACTTGTTTTGTTAGACTGCAAAAGATACATTTTTATTCATACAGCAGTAGAAAAATTGTTCACAGTCTGTATATTGAGTGTGGTGTAAGACTGCATTATACTCCTACAAAATCAAATAATTTTTTTATGTTTTTGTAAATTTTTGGGGCTACAATGTCATATTTAAAAAGAATTCAGACTGTATAAATTTGACATACAATATGGTGCCTTCTTAAGGAAACCTTCATTCAACATGTTAGTGTTAAAAGCATTTGCATATCAAAATGTGAGAGAACCTCTTTGTTTTTATTCTGATTTACATAACAATCTACCTCATAATAAATGTTGTAAACAAGTAATATAATGTTCATTCAGTTGATACTTGTTTCAATTGATATTTTTTTCCCCATTTAAAAGAATAGAAAGTACAAAATAAGAGGAAAGAGAGAAGAAATAGGGAAGGAGAAAACATGTTTAGTATAGCAAAGTAAAAATTAGACTGAAAGAAAGAAATGAGAGAGAATGTAAAAGCAAGTGAGGCAGCCAATGATGAACCTGCTTCATTTGCACAGGAAACACCTGTTCCCAGTCTTCCTGTCTGACATTAATTTAGTGTAAGAAATCACCCCTAGCTTTCGGGACTAGGACTGCCCTCTATTTGCCTTGTTCTGAGAATAATATTGCAGGAAGTCTTTCTCACAAACTCTCACACTCTAATATCCACATGTCGTCTATTTTGTCTACCAGCCAAGTATGTGTATCAAATAACACAGTCTTAACACTATCTGAGCCCCCTAGACACACAGCAGTGAGAAGAAGTCTACATGGCATCTGTGACATTTTCACACAAAAGAAAAACACCTGCAAATTGAAGCATAATGTTCTTGAGTGGGAGTGCCACACATCGTCTACATGCTAACCTCAAGGACAAACATAGTGAATGCATGTTGGATAAACACAGGGTTCTGGACTCTATGTATACTTACTGGCAAGAGTAATTTTTACAAGACATGAGGCCTACAGTCCAGGAGGAGCCAAAGTTCCACAAGCTGTATCACACTCTCTCTCGCTCTCTTTTCCTTCTGTTCCTTCTCACAGGGTGAGTAATGATACCATTGAGTGAATCTCAGTGTTTAAGCCTTCCAGAACATGCTGCTAACATATTCTTGTGCAAATCATGCAAAAATACACACAGAGGCACCGGGAACTAGATACACACACGGCTTCTGTTAACCCGAGAGCAAGGAGGTCAATCCAGTTGATCCCTTGCATGCATGCCACTCATACGAACACATTGCGTCCATGGCAACAAGATTCCTGCTCTGCGTTACCTCTAATAAAACTGGTGCCATCTGTTGTATATACAGTACATGGGATCGCTGCTCTCTATTACTCAAACCTACAAATGTATAAAACATTCACCCTATAAGGTTGTAAGGTGAACATCAATAAATAAGACACACAAATACAAATAATCCATGGTGGTTTAAGTTGTTTGTCAAATTAAAATGAATTGATTAAGAAGCATTTAGAAAGCTATGTGAGCTCTTATAGGTTTAAATGTCATCTTCAATACTTCAGGGTCATTATAAGGATGGTCTTCCAGTTGGGTTTGTTAAAATAAAAAAAATAAAAAATTCATTATGCTGACTGAGGGGTTATACTAAAAGAGGTAGGAAACACCTGCCTTGCAGTAATATTTCACCCTTGTACCAGTTGTACCAGTATGATTCAATCTTATTTCATGAGATTATTCTGTCCATAACCACTTGTTTTCAAAATATGCCCCACATTTCAGTTTTCATCCAACCCCTTGAGAGGTACTGTACAGCCATAGCTAATACTGTCAGTCCTTCATTATGCTTTTTCCTTTCTGTTCATCCTTTTCCTCTATTTATTCTAATAACTTGATCGTTTCTGATTGTCCCATCTGGGTTAGCACTTTACAACAGGAACCTGTTTTATTGGTGTCTGTCCTAGTGAGCATGGGATCATTGATATCTTTCACAACCCATTTGATGCTCTACTGTAATCCGGGCATGTCTGGATGCCGTTACGGCACACATCTGACATTGCTGTACTTTTCCTGTCTGGAATGCTGGGAACGGGAGTGCTTTTCCAACATGGGATTATGGATCAAAGTCAAAATCAGGCAGATGGAGGAAGGTGGAGCCTGAGCTGAGGTGAAAAGCAACACCCAGCAACCTCGTCGGAGGTTAGGAAGCATGGATCTCTTTGAAGTGCTGATTCATATCATCATGAACTTGGTCTTATTGAAGCGGAACTGTAGTGGACTGATTTGCATGGAAGTGGGGGTAGGGAAAGACTGGCAGATTTATTGGAAATTTGGTGACCCCCACAATTGTGAGTGTGTGAGATTGGCCATCTGTGTTAGAATATAACAAGTGTCTCACTTCACCTTTCTCCCCTTTTGCCCTCTGAGCCCACCCAGAGTTTTTGTGTCTATGAGGTCCTAAACAACGAATGACTTAACACACAACAAGAAAATACTTTCCTGTTCTGTCATGTGTCAAAGGAGGCCAGGGTGACAATCCACACTTCCTCTCCCACTCAGAATAACTAGTTAGTTATGGCAGTTGCTATCTGTGCAATGTTTTGACTATATGTTTGACAGTATGGTATCATATTTCATAAGTTATGAAAACATGTCTAATTAGTCAGTAAATTAAAAAGTACTTGTTAAAAGTTGGTCATATTGCTTATCTGCCTATTAGCCAAAGCTTCTTATTTTTGATAACACCCATTTTGTGTTGGTTAAGTTAGTACTTATGAATAAATTTGATCTTTACAATTTTTTCAGTTTAGAGGGTCATAATATGCTGAAATACACTCACTGAGCACTTTAGTAGGAACAGTATGGTCCTACTAAAGTGCCCGATACGTAGTAAGTAGCCCATCCGCCACAGTGTTCGACATGTGCATTCAGAGATGTTGTTCTGCTCTCTACATCATTGTACAGAATGGTTATCTGAGTTTCCGTAGCCTTTATGTCAGCTCGAACCT
The DNA here is from genome assembly GCF_025860055.1 of Xyrauchen texanus. NCBI lineage: Eukaryota > Metazoa > Chordata > Actinopteri > Cypriniformes > Catostomidae > Xyrauchen > Xyrauchen texanus. The sequence continues at coordinate 19,440,642 of NC_068277.1, read as the reverse complement.
GGCCATTCTCTGTTGACCTCTCTCATCAACAAGGCGTTTCCATCCACAGAACGTTTTTTGGCAACATTCTGAGTAAACTTTAGAGACTGTTGTGCATGAAAATCCAAGAAGATCAGCAGTTACAGAATTACTCAAACAGCCCTTCTGGCACCAACAACCATGACATGGTCGAAATCACATTTTTCCCCATACTGATGATGGATGTGACATTAACTGAAGCTCCTGACCCATATCTGCATGATTTTATGCATTGCACTGCTGCCACACGATTGGCTGATTAGATAGTCTTAGGTGTGCAGGTGCTCCTGAAAAAGTTCTCAGTGAGTGTATTTATTTCTTATTTATTATTTTGATGACACAAGAGCAATCGTATCCTGCATGTGTGATTTATTCTTCTCTCTGCGTGGCATGCACAACAAATAATCCATCTAAATCTTTTTTCTCTCTTTTTGTTGTTGATTTTATCCCCTTTTCTCCCCAATTTGGAATGCCCAATTCCCAGTGTGCTCTCAGTCCTCGTGGTGGCGTAGTGACTCGCCGGGTGGTGGAGGACGAATCTCAGTTGCCTCGAAATCTGAGACGGCATTCCGCGCATTTTATCATGTAGCTTATTGAGCAGGTCAGCGCGGAGGTTAGTGTGTGGAGGCCCACGCTATTCTCCATGGCATCGACGTACAACTCACCACGTGCCCCACCGAGAGTGAGAACCACACATTATAGCAACCATGAGGAGGTTACCCCATGTGACTCTATCCTCCCTAGCAACCGGGCCAATGTGGTTGCTTAGGAGACCTGGCTGGAGTCACTTAGCACACCCCAGATTCGAACTCGCGACTCCAGGGGTGGTAGTCAGCATCAAGACTCGCTGAGCTACCCAGGCCCCTAATCAATCTAAATCATAACATGTTCATATACTTAAATGAGCACGTTTTTAATGCTACAATAATTAAATAAGCACATGTCCATATTATGAATATAACCATGTAACCATGGCAGAAATTAAGGCATTTGCTCTGCTTATACACACAGCAATACAATAGCGTTTTGGCTGTATTCTTGTAGAGCAACACAAACACATCATTGCAGAGCTATAAATCTAAACAACCACGTAAGAATATTTAACCATAGAAGGCCCTACATATTTTACAATATGGCTATTTTGAATAATTTCGTATGCGTTCATCACATGCATATGCATGGATGTGTAATGCGGAAGCGCGAGTTCCGCGCGTGAGGTGTCAAGGACATGATTATTAATATCTTACACAAACCACTTTTCTAAACCTTAACGATCAGTAGAGTGTGTAAACATGATAGGAAGCTGTTGTGTGTGACAGGAGCAAGTAATTGTTGTGCATTAGATGGAAACAAACATCATTGGCTTTTGTGAAAGTCATACGAATTCATACGAGAGCAGTCGTACGGTATCATACAAATTAGCCAAACTTAGAAAAGGCGTACAAATCATTACGATTCCTCTGTGAGAGTGTGCTGCATAATATGGTCAACTCATGAACATGTCAACTAATTTTCTTTTAATGACACTTAACATCTGAAAATAAAATATAATCTGTCAAAGTGTTAAAATGAAACAGTTATGAACAAATGGTTACAAATTTACAGAATACATATTCTTGGATAAGCAGACAGACAGGACTCTGATTGTTTAACTCTCATGTTTCTGTTTCTTCAATGTCCAGAGGATTAATGAGAAGAGCTTCTGGAAGGTTTTGACACTGCAGATAGTGATAAATCACATGAACCTATAGTCAGAAAAACAAAAACATACAATTCAGGAAGTGGGATCAGTCAACGTTTAGTCAGGCTATTCCAGCCTAAACTCGAAACTTTCCCTAACAGAATTCTAATAATAATCCTAATTTTAACAGTAAAAAAGCTTAACCATAAAATCAGTCCTGACTATGAAACTTAAAAGGATAGTTCATCAAAAATTTAAATCCTATCATAATTTACTTGCACTCATGTTTTTCCAAACCCATAAGACTCACCATTCACTTTTATTGTATAATCTTTTTATTCAATGAAAGATAATAGCGACCAAGGCTAACATTCTCCCTAACATCTTTTGTTTTCCACAGGGGAAGAAAGATGGATTTGGAATCCCTTTAATACAGAACATTGACTTCCTGGCCAAAACAACAAAACTAACTAACTTAAAAGTTGTTTGTGGTATTTGACATGGTGTTACATAGACCATCAATGAGAAACTAGTGCAGGCTGCATCTGAAACTGGAAAATGCTTCCTTCAAAGGCTGTATAAAGAGGTAGGATGAAAACTGTTCTGAAATCAGTTTGCTTAAAAGGTCCATTCATAAAATAGCCCTGTGGTTAAGCCATTAACTGATTAACCAGCAAGGTCACAAGTCAGCTCCCTTAGCTTTCGAAGTGCAACCATTTTTTCACTTCTGCTTATAAACCACACCCCAGACAAGTAACATATAGAAAACTGCATGTGTGTGCATCAGTGGTCAAGCTATAAGGAAATGCATTATTACCTGGTCACACTGGACTAATTGTTATACTACAGTACTACACTGTACATATTAACCATTTATATTTTACCTGAACCTCCACTTCTTGGGATATGTCAACACGATCCACTGGGGGGCGCAAGAGGCTGGGGCCAAACACTGTGGCCAAATTACTCAAAGACATTTTATTCTGTTCC